>NC_041411.2:75501533-76101533 GCF_900747795.2 Erpetoichthys calabaricus | reverse complement strand
ACGTTGTAAAAATAGAGCTGCTGAACTGAAAAATGTTCAACACTTTGCAGCCACATCTGATCTCTGGTCAAGTAGGACGATGGACCCATTCTTGAGCCTTACTTTGCACTACATTGACGACGATTGGAAGCTGCGCCAGAGATGCCTTGAGATGGCATATTTTCCAGCCGATCACACGGCAGATATGATTGCGCAAGGTCTGAAAGATATGCTTTCTGAATGGGACCTCGCGGAAGAAAAACTTTCAGCCATTACGACAGACAACGGTCTTAATGTTGTCAAAGCTGCTGCGCTTAATGGATGGTTACGGCAGCAGTGTTTTGGACACCGCCTACACCTTGCAATTGGTAAGTACACGTCAGCTTAATTAAATATAATAGCATAAAACAAAAGAGGTCATTAGGAAGCTTTTTTAAAGGGAGTGAGGCAACACCTTCAGCAACTTCAGCTACACCCACTCTGTCACTTCAGCAATCGCTAGAAGCAGAGATGAGCAGCTATTTGGTGTGCCCCATGCTGGATAGTGAGGCAAATCCACTGGACTGGTGGAGGAAGCATCATGTACACTTTCCCACTCTAAGTAAGGTGGCAAAAAAGTATCTCTGCATACCAGCTACTAGCTCCCCATCAGAGCGGGTTTTCAGTTCGGGCGGAAACATTGTTACATGCCTCAGGTCCTGCCTGAAACCTGAAAAGGTTAACATGCTCGTGTTTCTTAGTAAGAACTTAGAGTAAATTCATGTTCATATAGTGACATGACAAGATCGCTAAGATCACCTCATGCAACAGTGTTTAGAGAGTTCTATTTTCATTACAACATTAAAATATTTGTTTACAGAAGATGCAAGAAATGCACTGTTTAAAATATTATTTACAGGATATATAAGAGTTATTTTATTTAGAAGAGATACTGCTTATTTTCTACTTTTAATAAGAAAAAAACATTGAAAATAATTTATTTTGTTTCCAAAAGTGCAAGTTATTTTTACTTTTTTTATAAGAACAAAGTGACTGTTCGTTTTAGGCAATGTGTGCTTTAATTTCAGTTGTTCAACATTAATGTTCAATAAATAGTCACAGATAGTAGATAGTGTGTTTCCTTCAATTATTTTAAAATCAAGTAATGCACCCTTCATTCAAAAATCTCTCACTTGTAATATGTGAGCATATTTACTGTACAAAACTTGTCAGTGAACTATGAAGGCAAAAAAAATAAATAAATAAATAAAATAATCGTTCATTAATCGTAATCGAGTTAAAATGTTCAATTAATCGAGATTTTGATTTTAGGCCAAATCGCCCAGCCCTAAGAAGACGTATCTTTCCCTGCGTGCTGAAGGCTTTTTGAGGTTATGGAAGCCGATTTCTGGTGGGTTGTATTCGATAAGCTGGCACACCTGTAGGACACCATACACCACAAAAGCAAACTTTACTTCCCCACCAGACAATGTGCCGTAACTTCCTTAAACACTGAATCGATTTCAATGTATATAATTAAATGGTACATGTTTGCTATTCTGCGGTGGGCTGGCACCCTGCCCAGGATTGGTTCCCTGCCTTGTGCCCTGTGTTGGCTGGGATTGGCTCCAGCAGACCCCCGTGACCCTGTGTTCGGATTCAGCGGGTTGGAACATGGATGGATGGATGGATGTTTGCTATTGATTGTTGTTACTTTGCTGATGCAAACTACATACTGGGGTTTGACTCTGACAATACTTTCTAATGGTTTATTGATTCCCATATTTATTATAGTGCATTGATTTCTGGCTATGGTTAAACATTCCCTTCTGATGGAATGTGTTGTAAAGAAAAAAACAGTTATTTAGTACAAGTTACATCGCAGACCTCACGCCTGGACAAACTGGTGAGGAAGGCAGGCTCTATTGTAGGCACGGCGCTGGACAGTTTGACATCTGTGGCAGAGCGACGGGCGCTGAGCAGGCTCCTGTCAATCATGGAGAATCCACTGCATCTACTGAAAAGGATCATCTCCAGACAGAGGAGCAGCTTCAGCGACAGACTGCTGTCACCGTCCTGCTCCACTGACAGACTGAGGAGATCGTTCCTCCACCACACTATGCGACTCTTCAATTCCACACGGTGGGGTAAACGTTAACATTATACAAAGTTATTGTCTGTTATACCTGCATTGTTATTACTCTTTAATTTAATATTGTTTTTTTACCAGTATGCTGCTGCTGGAGTACGTGAATTTCCCCTTGGGGATTAAAAAAGTATCTATCTATCTAGACCTAAAAATATTGTCACCTTATTTATTACGGTAAAATTCTGGCAACCAACCCAGCTGGCAGTTTTTTATCGTAAAAATACATTTTTATAGACCTAAAAATACTGTCACCTTTCCTTTTTTTTTTTTTTTTTTTTATGGTAAAATTCTGGCAACCCAGCTGCCAGTACTTTACTGTAAATGCAAGTAAATCCTGAATGAGCAGCCAAGAAGCCACATAGCCAAAAGTATGCCAGACGTTTACTTTATGGCAAGACCTTCGGCCCCATGGCTTGTTTTTCTTAAGAATTCACATCATTCCAGCATTTCGGCTTCCTTTTCCTCCACTGTCACCAACCCACTGTTGTGCTGTACATATATAATATGCTACTTTTGTGTTCTATTGATGGATTTGAAAGAGGCTGGCTCCAATTTTCCCATCTAAAACATGGTTTAAGTAACTTATCATTAACAACTTTCTACATCATCATAGTTGGTTTAAGACAATTCTGGAAATGGGCAGGTTTCACTTTTTCATACATTTTTATGCCTAGTTTGAAATGCTTCATCATACAACTTTATTGTGTCTCTTCAAAAATGCTTATCTGCTGAACCGGATCATAAATTGGAAAACTCCTTCTGGAGAGCATCAGTAGGTAAAAGACTGTTTGTCCTGTTGAGAGGCAACACCTTAATTATGAGGCACACCTATGCTTGTTCGATGCAAATTAGCTCTTTTTAAAAATATATATATAAAGCAGTATTAAACAAGCAAACTAGACCGGGGTGAGCAACGTCAGGGGTGAAAATAAATGGATGGATTACTTTTTCATCAACACTTTGGATACAAAGAAAATTATGTCACCTAATTTAGCACACAGTTATACTGAAAACAAACATTTAGCCTGCAATTAGAGGAATGGCTGTAAACATTTTGTATTGAAAATCTTCAGCCATTTTAGACTTCACAATTAGCCAGCATAAGGTTTTTACAGTGCACAACATAACAGGAGAAAATTAAACAAATTGCTACATTTTAAACAATATTTATAACACCAGCACCCCTTACAAAAATGGTTTAAGAAAACATTCAGCTGAATAAGTGAATAGCTAATAAACAAAATATGAATACATTTCAATCAATCTTTATTTGAATCTGAGCATTTCATAAACGGTGCCATCACATGGTATATTAAAAAGGTCACAAGAACACAATAGGTTTACTTGGTCAGATAATCCAATAACTTAAAGTAATTAAACAATTATTTCCACTTTCTAAACCTGCTGAGTTCCATTTTGGTTGTAGGGAAAAACGATTCATTCAAATAAATGTATCTTTACAATAAACTTTTAAGACTAAAGACAGCATACTGTATTATTCTTACAGTAGTTTTATACCAGGATCATAGCACTGAATAACAATAGCAATGGCTGGGTTTTCATCCCAACATATTCAACAAAAGTGTTTACTTGGATGACAACGAATTTTCCATAATTACAGCTAAAAATAATTACACATTGGCAGATTTTGTAATCCTTATTTAAATCTAATGCAAATTTCCTTTCAACACAAGTACATAAACCGTACAACAGGTTTCTGGGATTGCTTTTAGAAGAACAGCACACATTTACATACACCCAAGGTGTTTAAATTGGGCTGACACTTCAACAAAGAACACCCAATCACATACTCATAGCTGAGCCAAAATGTGATGTGCCAAGGTAGTGCAGCACTCACTTAACCGTTCTCACTGAGCCATATTGTTTTGTATTACTGGGGCTGAAATGCATAATAATATTATGTACCATGGAATAAGAATTGTGTGTTTAGCAAAATGCATACCCATTTTTACCCACTTTTGCAACCCACCATCACAAAAATTACTAAAATATTTCATAAAGTAATTTGTGACATACAGGATTAGATCTCCTGTAAAAATAATAAAACTTAAGCTTCAGGGCTCCTAATACTTTAGGTGGCCTCAGAAGCGACTTTAGTCCACATTGCTTAAAAATGTTGGGTATCTACTGCATGAGAAGGGGTTTAAAAAATATATACCGTATATACTCACGTATATCAAGTCGGGTCTTGAAACCCAAAAAAATTGATCATACAATCAGACCCCGACTTATACGCCTGTTAAAAAATGTGACACTTAATTGTCGTCTAGCTTCCTCCAATCACACATCAGTTTCTCAGACATATTGTTGCAGCAGCACAGTTACCAGTTTTTTTTCACCAATTTAAAACCAGCTTCATATTTTCTTTTCATCGAACACTCCATCAAAGATAAGGGATGCTCTTACGATAAAGGTGTATGAGGGTGTGAGATACAAACAACACAAATCAGTGCAAACGTCGCTTCGGAATAGATCAGGTATTATCGTGTGGTCACGTAGGCACAATAGAGAGACCAAGAGAGAGGTTAGGAGCACACGCTGATACAGCGCATTGCCGCAGCCACCTAGGAAAAAAAGGCTGTGTGCTCCGTGGCGACTCTCTCAGGTGGGTGTTAGCATATCGTAATCTCTTGGACCAATAGCGGGAGTTTTCCCGCATTCGACTTATACAACTGACATTACAAAATACAAGAAATTATATGGCAAAATCAAATCCTGACTTATCCGAGAGTATATACAGTAGTGTAATTTGATACAAAATAATAGCTAAAATAAAAATGAAGTTTATTAAAGTATCATGTAGGCTAGCCGTAAACAAAAACCATATGCAAAATGAGGATGTTTTCAATCTAAATATATATAATACAAAATAATTACAAATAATTTAAAAACTGTTAAAATTTAGGACAAAGATTAAAATTATATTTATTTTAGCATAGCAGTAATTGAAAAAATTAAAGCATATTTTGTTGCTTGTGGTCACTATGGTTAGACTTTTTAAAAGAATTGGTGATCTGTTGTGGAATTAACTGCACTAAAGAAGAGACGTGGTTACTCAGACCTCATTTCTAGTTGTGAAGCGGGCCCCCATAACAGTTCAAGCTTCAGGGCCCCAAAACTGTTGGGTCATCCACTGGTGATATACCTTCTGTCACATCATGGGCTTGGGGAACAGCTGAAGGGACTTAAGTAACTGTAATATTCCACTGAGACACAAGGTTTGCGCTGGCTAATTACGATCGATCTTCTCCTTCCTCTGCAGAATGGAAGATTGCCACCACTCCTTTCATGACGTCACCTCCGGGGTCAGACCACCTGGACCTGCCTCTTCCTTCCAGAATCCATCTTAAGCGGTACAGGCTACATCCTGAGCAGTCCAACTGAGTGTAGAAGTCAGAACAACTCATTTTGACGATTACCACGTGCTTTATTTTCATATTTACAAGCATTACAATATATAGGGTTGGCCTTCGAGGTGCCCCAAAAATCTTTAAATCTCTTGTGTCTTTCTTACGCTTCGCAACTTTGACAGATTAATCAAACTGTAAAATCAGAGTGTTTAATGAGCTGGACTCTGCTAAAGGTATACATTTTTTAATAGTTTGGAATGCCACGTAGTATTCAGGATAATATTTTTCAATCACACCCATTAAGTTACTAAAGAGGCTTTGCACAGCCATGTGATTCTCGACAATAATGAGTGTTCCATTTTGAGAAGATCTTCCCATTCAAGACTAAACAGTGCAAGTCAGTGATGAGCTTTGAGAGGTCTGGCACTATGGGCGCTCTTAGAGGTTGTCACGATGACTTGGAATGAAAAAGGAAAAAAAAACAAAAACAAACAGATCTCGTGCCAAGGATGCTTCTAGAGATTTAATCTTCACACTCCGTCAAAACACAAAAAGAGTTGCCATCTCCAGCTAAGGCCACAGAATTTGAAAATGTTAACATAGCAGCTCTACATCCTGTGTATTCCTTTCTTTCAACCTGTGGAAAACTAAGAAAACTAAGTGAGGGCCATCACTTTGTGGAAAAGTCGCTTGAGTAGGATATCCTTGCTTTAAAGAAATGTAGTGTCCTAGTACAAAAAGAGTGAGAATGCATTTCCAGCCTTGGGCTATATAGCAAAACTCTGGCAGAACAGGAAATAGTGCCACTTCCGCACAACCCCAGGGACCTTTGTTCGAAATAACCTAAAATATCTGGTCAGTTTTTCTTCTGTTAATTTAAAAAACGTAACCAAACGTTGACTGAATGACTAGCAAACAGAACGCAATGATGCAATTACAAGCTTCATTATTTTTTTGTTTTGCAAATCAGTTTTCTTGTTGAAGCTAGCATTATGACTAGAAAGTTTTACAAGCATACACATTAATGTAGGCAAAAACTGCAAGAAAACAAACTTCTATACCTTCTGCAAAAATCACAGTGGTGGGGCTGAATGATTTTCTGGCCAACAATGCAAATGCATCCTGCAGTTTGCACAGCACCGATCAGATAGACTACAATCCAAACTGAGTGAAGCTCAACTTTTGTGCGTCTGACTGGACAACACCTGTGCCTTCAGAAACTCCAAATCCATGCCATGTACTTGGTGGAAGAGAATTTGATCTACTTTTCCACTAAACAGATAATGGTATACTTTAATCCCATGTAAGACTGCCAAACAGTTAAGCACCGGGCTCCAGCCAGCTGAGTTGAGGCAATGTGTACTTGAAGCTGATGACCATAGGAAAATAAATGTAATAATGTTGTAGAGATTGGCAAAAATCAGCCACAGTAATAAATCTTTCATTAGCGTTATTATTTCACAGGGTCTCATATGTGTTCTAGTTCTTGAAATGCACTTTAAGGCAGGGGGTCGCCAACTCCAGTCCTGGAGGACCACCGTGGCTGCAGGTTTTCATTTTAACCCTTTTTTTTTAATGAGTTCTCTGCTTGTGCTGCTAATTAATGTCTTGTGAATTCACTTAAATTAAATTGTTTTTTTTTTTTTTTTTTAAGATTTCTTCATCGTTCCTCTGAATTGCTTCATTTCTTTACTCAAATGGCCCCCAAACAGAAATGAAATGTGAAGTGAAGGAGCCAACAGAAGACCAACTAAGTCAGGGCCTCAAACTCCAACCAATTTCACTCCAACCAGCTGCTTAAATGAGGTGCCGATTCTTGTCGTCAATTAAACTCCTTCTTTAATTCCGTGGCTATTTGCTGCTCTCGTGGTGCATTAGCAGACATTTCTGAAATTGTTGATTTTCTCTTTTCTAAGAGCGCTGTTAAAATGTTTTGGGGACCTGAGCAGACCAACATTCCTGAGACCTTCATCGTTCTTTATTTTCAGATATTGTATGATGGACACCAGTAGTTTTGGCTCATTTTGTGTCTCATTATTGTCAGTCAGTCAGTCATTGTCCAATCCGCTATATCCTAACTACAGGGTCATGGGGGTCTCCTGGAGCCAATCCCAGCCAGCACAGGGCACAAGGCAGGAGCAAATCCCAGGCAGGGCACCAGCCCACCACAGGGCACACGCGCGCGCGCGCGCGCGCACACACACACACACACACACACACACACACACACACACACACACACACACACACAAGGGACAATTTAGGATCGCCAATGCACCTAACCTGCATGTCTTTGGACTGTGGGAGGAAACCCACGCAGACACCGGGAGAACATGCAAACTCCACGCAGGGAGGACCAGGGAAGTGAACCCGGGTCTCCTACCTACAAGGCAGCAGCGCTACCACTGCACCACCGTGCCGCCCGTCTCATTATTGTTTGACTGCTAATTAAGGAAAAAGAAACAATTAAGGGGTCTGAGTCTTCAAGAGCAAGTCAATTCAAATTATTTCAAAAGAAGTTAGTTAATTAGCAGTAAAAACAGGATATTCATTAAGAAAAGGGTTAGAATGAAAACCTGCAGCCATGGTGGTCCTCCAGGACTGGAGTTGGTGACCCTTGCTTTAATGGCTTGTTGTGATCAGCTCTGTTCCACATGGCTAATTCTTTGCCTTCCTTACACCAGTGTTTCTCGACGTTTATTAGTCCTGCACCCCAATTTTGCCTTTTTAGATTCAATGACAATCCACTAGAAGCAACTGCAAAGCAACCCTTGGTAAAATTAGCGCCATCGGGGGTCCACCTTGGTGAAACAAGTTCTCATAGAAATGGGGAAACATTGTGCAGTGCCCAACATCGGAGACTAGCAACCCACTGGTTGGGAAACACTGGCTCGAGTGATCCACTGTGAACCACTCGCAAAAAACAATGGCAGCAACTGGCAACAAACTGGTGGGACAATCCAGTAGTGGAGAAACACTGCCACCTTACACAGACCCTGCAAGTGGCCACCGAGATGCAAAGATCGGTTTATTCTAATCTGTACTGACAGAGTACGTGAACCCAAGACCGACACCAGACCCACAGAGCCTCAAGTGCAATGACACACACACTTTGGGACCAACATACGGCCAGTTTGGTATGCAGTCAAATTAGTCCCAAATGGAGTTACAAGTCTGCGCATGACTGCACTCCTTTATGTTACTTGTGGTCATTTTTCGTAAGACAACAAGGATATGGGACTCTAGTCAGTCTTAATGCAGTACTCATTGTGTACATTTATTTTGCAGACAATTCTGCTATACTTCTTCCAGGTCAAAAATATAAATGCCGACAACCAGGTAATAATAACTCAATTTCTTTTAGTACTGAAGAACATCCCTTGGAACTTTTAGTCTTTTCTTCCACACAAGCTCAATGAACTCACCATGAGATGCTTAGCTTGCATTTTGAATAACTGAGACTTCTCCTTAGCTGGCACTTCTGTGGTTGTCCATGTATTTTAGTTTCCATTATGACTAACAACGACTTTGTTTTAGTTGGTACTTTTGCGGCTTCTCTGCTATTTTTGCGTTCATGCACTTATGATTTAGAAGTCATTTTGGAAATAATAATATTTGCTAAATAAATACATTATTAGCTTCTCGGAAAGCAAACAGCTTACTGTGATGCCAATTCCAACTCAGTAAAATATTTAAATGCCATGAAAAACAAAAATGATACTATACTCTCACATCTCCTGTTGCGTTAATGTTTCACAAGGAAATGCACCATAAAAATGTAGGAGTGTTTCTATCCATCAGTCTTCACGTCAATTACAATGTTGCCTGTTCTAGTGGGATTACAGAATTAACAAAGTGCCTGCCTGCCACTGATCTTCTGTATAGAATATTTCTGAAAAATCAAATATAGATTGCTTATGATGGTATTTTATGAAAACCAAGTACAGCAGAATTTCTGGTCACGAACGTTTCCGAACACGTACAAATCGGGTTACAATCAAAAAGTTTGCCAAAATTTTGCATCTGTTCACAACCACACGCTCTGGAGGCGAACAAAAACACTGGCGGCCAGTTTCCCTACGCACGTTCGTACACGCCGATGATTTTCCATTCTCCGTTTCCCATTTTCTTTTGTTTGCATATACAGGGCCTAACAAAGCAGCTGAAGTTGCAAAAGGCGTTACAATGTTAACCAAGTAGAGGCCTCAAGTGCTGGAAGAGGTGGAAAAACTGTTGCTAGTGTGGTTGAACGAAAAGCAACTTGCAGGGGAAAGCGTACAGTTAGGTCCATAAATATTTGGACAGAGACAACTTTTTTCTAATTTTGGTTCTGTACATTACCGCAATGAATTTGAAATGAAACAACTCAGATGCAGTTGAAGTGCAGACTTTCAGCTTTAATTCAGTGGGGTGAACAAAACGATTGCATAAAAATGTGAGGCAACTAAAGCATTTTTTTTTAACACAATCCCTTCATTTCAGGGGCTCAAAAGTAATTGGACAATTGACTCAAAGGCTATGTCATGGGCAGGTGTGGGCAAGTCCGTCGTTATGTCAATATCAATTAAGCAGATAAAAGGCCTGGAGTTGATTTGAGGTGTCGTGCTTGCATGTGGAAGATTTTGCTGTGAACAGACAATATGAGGTTAAAGGAGCTCTCCATGCAGGTGAAAGAAGCCATCCTTAAGATGCGAAAAAAGAAAAAACCCATCCGAGAAATTGCTACAATATTACGAGTGGGAAAATCTACAGTTTTGTACATCCTGAGAAAGAAAGCAAGCACTGGTGAACTCAGCAACGCAAAAAGACCTGGACGTCCATGGAAGACAACAGTGGTGGATGATCTCAGAATCATTTCCATGGTGAAGAGAAACCCCTTCACAACAGCCGACCAAGTGAACAACACTCTCCAGGCGGTAGGCGTATCGATATCCAAGTCTACCATAAAGAGAAGACTGCATGAAAGTAAATACAGAGGGTGCACTGCAAGGTGCAAGCCACTCATAAGCCTCAAGAATAGAAAGGCTAGATTGGACTTTGCTAAAGAACATCTAAAAAAGTCAGCACAGTTCTGGAAAAACATTCTTTGGACAGATGAAACCAAGATGAACCTCTACCAGAATGATGGCAAGAAAAAAAGTATGGAGAAGGCGTGGAACAGCTCATTATCCAAAGCATACCACATCATCTGTAAAACACGGTGGAGGCAGTGTGACGGCTTGGGCGTGCATGGCTGCCAGTGGCACTGGGACACTAGTGTTTATTGATGATGTGACACAGGACAGAAGCGGCCGAATGAATTCTGAGGTGTTCAGAGACATACTGTCTGCTCAAATCCAGCTAAATGCAGTCAAATTGATTCATGATACAGATGGACAATGACCCAAAACATACAGCCAAAGCAACCCAGGAGTTTATTAAAGCAAAGAAGTGGAAAATTCTTGAATGGCCAAGTCAGTCACCTGATCTTAACCCAATAGAGCAGGCATTTCACTTGTTGAAGACTAAACTTCAGACAGAAAGGCCCACAAACAAACAGCAACTGAAGGCCGCTGCAGTAAAGGCCTGGCAGAGCATTAAAAGGAGGAAACCCAACATCTGGTGATGTCCAGGAGTTCAAGACTTCAGGCTGTCATTGCCAGCAAAGGGTTTTCAACCAAGGATTAGAAATGAACATTTGATTTCCAGTTATTAAATTTGTCCAATTACTTTTGAGCCCCTGAAATGAAGGAATTGTGTTCAAAAAATGCTTTAGTTGCCTCACATTTTTATGCAATCGTTTTGTTCACCCCAATGAATTAAAGCTGAAAGTCTGCACTTCAACTGCATCTGAGTTGTTTCATTTAAAATTCATTGTGGTAAAGTACAGAACCAAAATTAGAAAAAAGTTGTCTGTCCAGATATTTATGGACCTAACTGTAAGCGAGGCGATCATATGCGAGAAAGCCAGGAAGATTCATGGCGATTTGCTGAAAAAAAAAAAAAAAAATCCTTCGAGCGGTGCAGGTGAGGAATTTAAAGCCAGTAGAGGATGGTCTGAAAAGTTTTGCAAGAGAAGTGGCATTTAATTTTTTTTTTCCCTGTGCTTAAAACTCATAAAAGTTTACAGCAAGCGGTTCGTAACGGTCTAGAACAAACTCTTACAATGTTAGTTTTCTCTGTCATTCAAGGTTTTAGTTTGTAGCGGTCCAGTGTCGCTAAGATTCACACCTGCAAAATGACAGTGATTTATTTATTTTTGTAGAGGAGATCCCAGGGACGCCCCCAGCCTTGGCCCGACCCACACACACTCAAAAACAGAGAAGAAATAAAGCACACTGGGAACTAATAAAAATTAAGAATATAATGAAATTAAATAATATAAATGAAACCAATAATACCACCCCTGTACCCCTACGGCGATATTACATTAAACATATAAACACAAACATCTCCACACAGCAAAGTCTATGGAAACAACACTGGATGAAATGAAAGTTAACGATAGCGAGTCCAGAGATCTGCACCATGAAAGGGAATGAAAAAACAGTCCTACCGGTAGCCACTGTAAGGGTGAAGACAGACGGATGGATGGTTCAGGAGCGCTCCTTTTCTTGTGGGGAAGTCAATGAATCCACAATAAATCCTCGGGACACAGGTAGACAGAAGACAATCTGTCCAACAACGAATACAATCCAGGACACACAACTAATTACGGCTTAATCAACAGAAGGCAGTCTGACAGGTAAACGGAACACAAAATACAACAACAAAACACACTTCTCTCCCTTGGCCACCTGCCCTCCTTTTAAACTCCTTTGACCACCTTTGACCCCAACAGCCCCTGCAGGGACTGCTGGGAGATGCAGTTCTCGCTAATAGTAGCGTTGCTACAAGTTTACTATTACACTGTGTATTCTATGGTATAATTAACTATTTTGTTCTAAAAAAATATATATATATTTACATACAGTTCGTACGGTCTGGAACGGATTAATTGTATTTACATACAATCTTATGGGGAAATTTCGTATGGGTTGCGTCCAGAGTTTTGGAACGAATTACGGTTGTGACCAGAGGTACCACTGTATAGCTATAAGCTGCACTGTAGCTGAATGCACTGCTACAGGTACAAGAATCCCGAGTGCTCCAACTATTTGTATAAGTGCAATTTGAGAAAGGCCATCCCAACTGCAGCATGCATCCCATTTAATCTGATAATCCATTAATTAACTGATGAATTTGATTGACTATTTATAAAAGTAAATGCTCAGAGAAATGTATTCAATCATCACAATCCTGACAACACCAAAACAAAGCAGAATTATGAGCCCAAAGCATTAAGAAAGCTAGGCAGCGTCCCTGCACAGGCTTCTCAGGTTACATCACACAAGTGATGCATACTTTTGGCAGGCTGGCCATTACTGTCAGCGTGATACTCATCCTCACATGATTTTGTGAAGTGATAGGAAAACATGGAGGTTACATCTGATGGAAGATTTCCAACTATGCACTCAAGAGAAAAAAATATAAAAAGCGATTTGCTTGGTTATTTTAAAAGTGTTGAACTAACCTTAAAACAAACCTCCCTCCCCCCCAAAACACATTCATTTTCTAAAGCCCCACATTTAAACAACTACAGACATTTGCTGATTATAAGTAAAAACAGAAGGTGTCCCTGATAAAACTGCAAGAGACATCATCAGTTAAGGAAGTAAGAAGGTCTCAGGGTTTACACCTGAATCAAATGTTTCATCTTTTATGACCCTGTGGGAAAACATGCATCCAGAAACAGCGATTGAGTCTGCAGAATACCAGCATGGTCAGTTTACATGTCCATTATTATATTAAGGATGCACAATACACTTGTCATAAAAATGTAGCAGCACTTCTAGGGCAGATCATGGTGACACCTTATGACAGATCAAGATAGCACTGAAGACATTTTGGGAAGTTGCATTAAGAAATAAACTTGCATGATAAGGCCCACTCTTTGGTCTCTGTGAGGGCAGGTGATCAGGCCAATAAAATACTATCACACGTTGAACATGAGGAAGTGAAAGTAGGATGACATTTATGATGTTGATGATGGTTGTACTAAGGGTCTTGGCACCTGACTGGAAGGTTCCTGGAGGTTCACGTTAACAATACCATGGTTGTACTAGCAGTTTATGCATCGCACCATCACTAAGCTTGGGTCCATGCTAAAGACAGGTGACATCTTGTTGAATAGTAATGTCTCATGTTATGTGGGACTCCATGCCTCACGTCTGGACAAACTGGTGAGGAAGGCAAGCTCTATTGTTGGCATGGAGCTGGACAGTTTAACATCTGTGGCAGAGCAACGGGCGCTCAGCAGGCTCCTATCAATTATGAAGAATCCACTGCATCCAATTAATAGTATCATCTCCAGACAGAAGAGCAGCTTCAGCGACAGACTGCTGTCACTGTCCTGCTCCACTGACAGATTGAGGAGATCGTTCCTCCCCCAAACTATGCGACTCTTTAATTCCATCCGGGGGGGTAAACGTTAACATTTAACATTATACATAGTTATTGTCTGTTTTTCACCTGCATTATTATCATTCTTTAATTTAATATTATTTATTGTATCAATATGCTGCTGCTGAAGAATGTGAATTTCCCATTGGGATTAATAAAGTATCTATCTATCTATCTATCTATCTATCTGTTAGAGTGCTTGACACTGAACACAAAATATGAACTGCTGCCAGGCTTGAACACCCACAACAACAACGGACTGGCATTTCACAACCTTCAGTAATTAATCCTGCATAACTGACAATCGCTGTACAACTGGACATGACATGGAAAATGATGCAAACAAGACAGTTATTTGTTGAAAGGCGCGCCGACCCCAGAACTGAAGGTGTCAAGATTTACTGCTCCATTGCCAACAATAACATTGCCCAATTGTCACCTGTCCCATATTGTTATGGCTTTTTTCACCAATCCCACCCTCAAAAGCACAGAATGATATACTGAGGAGATCCCATCAACCACTCTTAGCAGCTTTTGTGACAGACTAGCATAGTAACATTTCCCAGAAGACTGAAAAAAGTCCACACGATGGACACTTTCTAGACATGCTAACCCCTTCATGTCTCAAAAGTTAAACTGGACATTCTATGGGGTTTATCTACAGTCCAGTCCACATGCTCCATGGAGCACAGGACAATATTTGGCTGGAAATGCCACTGACACTACTAAACAACTATTACAGCTCCATATCGCAGCACGTGAGTGTGTAGCTGCTTTACCTAATACAGTAGAACCTCTGGTCACGAACGTTTCCGAACACGTATAAAATTGTGTTACGATCAAAAAGTTCACATCTGTTCACGACCACATGCTCTGGTGGCGAACAAAAACACTGTCTGCCAGTTTCCCTTCCAGTTCGTACGCGCCAATGATTTCCCATTCTCCGCGGTCCTGGATCACAAGAAGGAGCTGACGACGGAGGAACTCGCTGAACTCCAGAAGGAGGAGCATAAGAAGTGATGCAATAAAAGCCGTCATGGAAAAACAGAATGAGTGCCAGGACTTGTTCGAGAAGAACCACCCTGACAAAGCGGTCGCAAACAGAGTGATCAACATGATGAACGACCATGTCGTCTCGCATTTCTGAAAAGTTTTAATGCGCAGGAAAAGGCAAGTCACATTAGACCGCTATTTCGTGAAGTCTGGTCCACCAACTAAATGGCTAAAAACACCAGAAACCCCTGAAATAGAAGAAATCACAAGAGAGAAAACACCTGAAGGAGAACGTCCCTCCGTCGCGGAGCCGGACTCTCTCTCAAAACTGAAACCTCCTCACTTCCTTGACGTCACAACTCGACTCATGCAAGGTTAGTTTTCTTGGTTGTTTAGGGTTAGTTTTTGTATAAATTAAGGATTTTTCAAACTTGATTTTTTTTCCCTGTACTTTAAAACTCATAAAAAAAACAGCGTTTACAGCGAGCGGTTCGTAAGGGTCTTGTACGAACTTGGTCTAACACGAACTCTTGCAATGTTAGTTTTCTGTTGTTCAAGGTTTTCTCAGTGTTATTCAATGTTTTTACATTTAGTTTACTATTACACTGTGCATTCTATGGTATAATTAACTATTTTGGTGATTAAAAAATCTTTAAAAAAAAATATATTTACTTGCAGTTCGTATGGTCTGGAACGGATTAGTTGTATTTACATACAATCTTATGGAGGCAATTAGTTCGGGTCGCGACCAAATCGGGTTGCAACCAGAGTTTTGGAACGAATTATGGTCGTGACCAGAGGTACCACTGTACTATGAATGCACTTTTACCCAATAAGATGTGTATGAGTGGAGCGTACAAGTAAACATTATCCAGCAATGAAACTGCCAAAATAGCAGAAAGAGGCCTTAACTCATTCAGGGCTGATGTCGACTTTTGACGAAATTCAGGGGTAGAGGACGGTAATCGGCTGTAAATGTTTTAGTTCGACTCTCTTTGCTAGAAGGAAAGTTAAGTAGTTTTCTTGATTTAACCTCGATTCCCTGCGTGAATATCGAAGAGCATACAACCACTAAAATGGCATCGACATCTGGTGAGAGACTATAGCGAATGAGCAAATTAAAATACTCCATGGACGTTTTACGTATTATGGCTGACTTTTCGGACTTGGAATTTGATGCAAGTGATCAGGATAGGTATCAAAAACGAAAGTGAGGTACCAGCATTAGCTGATCGGTCCCCAGCTGATCGTGGTGCTAAACACGTTTGTTTGCCTGGGAGGACCACCACTTATGATGATGACAAGAGGTACAAACCATATTGCATCACACTGTGACTGCCACCGCTGCCCACCTGCTATGCGAAGACAGCCTGCCCACCGTGCAGTCCTGCTGGCCACTGAGGTGCCCCCGCACAGCGACTGCTGCCAGAAATGCCAAATGTGCCAACAGCAGCCACAGCACGTAGCAACAGACGTTTTAAGTTGGTTTATGTGTGAAACCATTGCTTTGTGTGCTTTTCAGAAAACTGAGTTTTTGGAAAAAATACCAAGCCCTCAAAGAGTTAATTTGGCAGGATCTGGGAGATATCATGTATGCGCCAAAAAAAAAAAAAAAATTAAAAAAAAAACAAAGGTTTACAGAAATGTCAGAGCTTCCTCTGAAGACTATCCGAACAATCTTTTTTACAATATGGTTGGAAATGTCATGATGGTGGTGTCAGATTAATAGCGGTGTCACTTTGTAATTAACAAGGCCTGCTTGGGTGCACCTGCTGGCAAACTAGAGAGAGAGAGAGATGCCAGCTCACTGCACAGTGTGGACACTAACAAACAAAAAGCAAAATACCGTACCACTTTTTAATAACCACAAGATAAAGCTTTGTGAACGGACTTAAGACACGCTTACACCTTACTTCAGCTTTCATTTGCTTATTCATTCATTTCAACACTTCCAACACAGCCAAGATGGTATACAGGGATGAAAAGTGCTGTCACCAAAAACATTTCTCAGTGCCTGAGACACAAGGCTGCATCTGCAAGGTCACCAAGTCCTCGAACACACCCCATCATTTATCAGTTTTTCAAAATGCTTCTGTCCTATCTCAGGGTCCTAAGAAAAGTGAATTCTGTCTGTCTGCAAAGCAGGACATCCACTAACTGGAGAAGAAATTTAGAACACGGTTAACACATTCTGAGCACAAGAACATTCTCATATCCACCTAATCCAAATCAGTATCACTTTAAAGGGGCAACACCGAGTGCAAGGCGGGAAATAGCCCTGGACTGGGTTCCAGTCTTCTTCTCACTGAGCTCACTCACACCGACTCAGACTTGGTGCCAATTTGGAATCCCCAATTAACTTAACCTGCATGCCCTTGAGTGTTTTGGAGGAAAGCATGGGTAGACGTGGGAAGAATGTGAAAATTCTACATGGGCGTGAGATCAGAAGCTAAGAAATTGGATCCTTGAGGTTGCCTCAAGATGCTATCACTTAAAAACAATTACAGAAATTTTATTGTTTTACACGCCAGCATCTCAAGACTGTGAAAGAGAATAAAACTACATTATAAGCAGCTCTACCTACCGGTCATTCCTCCAGAGGACCATGTGGTATCATCAGCTAGAATCTCTGCATGTCTCACTGATATTGCAACCTAGGTGATGGAACACCTTCTCAAGCACAACCTGGTGAGTTATCCCAGTTTGTTCATCTATTCCACACCCCATCACTGCTCAGATTATGAGCATGCGCTGACACGGCACCCACCACATGACAAACCAACTCAGGATCCCAGATTAGGACCCAAGTGCAGCCATGCAACAGGTGACACCTCAGCACCACACTAGTTCAGATGGAATGGAACAGTGGAAGGTTTTATATGGTGGCTGGAGTGCCAATTCTGCCACCAACCCCCAGGTTTTTCCCTACTGGATGCAGATTAACGTCATACCCAGGACAAAGCAATCGCAGGTTAAGGGACTTGCTCAAGAGCCCAATGAAGTAGAGATACTTTTGGCGTTTACGGGATCTGAACCGGCAACCTTCAGATTACCAGTGCAGATCCCTACCTCAGAGCCACCACTCTACCTCCCTTAACTGCTCAGCTTGGCTCATAATTGCTAACACCCGCTAAGTCTGTACACAAAAATGGAGTGGTGATGGATGACCGTCTGTCCTTCACTGACCATGCCACAACGGTGTCAAACTCTTGCAGATATGGAAGATCATTCCATATCTGACATAGTATGCAGTACAAAACCTAGTCCAGGCTTTGGACTTGTCATGTCCGGACTGCTGCAGTTCTCTGCTGGCATAAGCACCAACAATGTGTCATCACACCACTGCAGAAGATTCAAAATGCAGAGGCATATCTGGTATTCAATCAGCTGAGGTGGGCAAATGTCACTCCTCTTTTCAGATCACTATATTTGGCTTCCTGTAGAAGAAAACATTAAGATCAAAAGCTTGATGCTCGAGTACGGTAGTCAACAGGTCAGCTCTCATATATACAAATATATATATATATATATATATGGAGACACTTATGAGGCCCTACGATCCCTTCTCGACCACTCAGGTCTGCTGATGCCACGAAATCTCAAACCAGACTCTTTCCAAAGGGAGCTCCTAGCTGATAGAACATGCTGCTCACCTTCCTTTGAAATTTTGACTCCCTCAATGTGTTGAAGAACCATTTGAAGACTCCCTTGTTTAGTGAATTTCTGTCTAACTGGACTGTAACTCACTTGTATTTTATTACTTGTGATGGTCAATTCTGTACCCCTGTCCTATCACACTCGTTCCCAATCAGTACTCCAGACTTATGTTTACTCGATTATGTTGGCTTCTTCTGTAAGCAGCCTTGGACAAAAGCATCTGCTAAGCAAATAAGCATAAATGTGCATGAAAACGATCACAAAATATCATCTAGGCCTAAGAACTATGAAGAAGAAACGCAAGCATCCATTAACATTGTGCCACAATACAAATGACCACACTCAGGCTCTTCTTGGAACCAAGCATTAAATCATCAGTGAGGCAACCACTGCCATCTTATCTTTCATCAGGCATTCAGTTAAAATAGAAAGGTCACAACCAGCATGTCTTTGTTGCCAAAGTGACATCTGTCTCTAAATCCATTAGGACATCATGTTTCTTGCACAACACGCTGAGAAGACTCTTGTATCCAAATAGAGTCTTGTGAAAAAGTAAGTACATCCCATGGAAAATATTAACTTTTTTCCACATACTCGAACAAGCAAACATTATGTGTATGTGTACATGCATGTTTTTATTTATTTTATTATCTGTACAGTGTCCTTGGCTGTTTAGAAAAGCACCTTGAAATAAAATGTATTATTACTAGTAGGGGGCTTTGCTTGCAAACCCCTTTCTCCACCCCATCCCCGTCAAGCGCTATGCGCCATTGTGAAAAGGGGGGGCTGAACGCACCCCAAGGAGACATGGCTGAAACCCCTCTTTAACGGTAATACAATGGGAATCAAATAACAGTTTGTTTTTTTTTTACCTCTTCTTTGCTCAATCAGCTGCTGGCTTGCTGTGGCTGCCATGTCACGTGATCTGCACTTCGCATGCTTATCCCTTACACCGAATGGTAGACGCCATTGTCAAAAGGGGGGCTGAACGCACCCCAAGGAGATGCATTCACTCCTCCGAAACCCCTCTTTAACGGTGATACAATGGGAATCAAATAACAGTTGGTTTTTTTTCCCTCCTCTTTGCTCGATCAGCTGCTGGCTTGCTGCTGCTCCCATGCTGCGTGATCTGCATTTCGTGTGGCGCTTCGAACATTTTAAAGTCACTGCCTTGTCTCTCTTCTCCCCCAGACATCCTCAAACACTATTCAATCTCTTTCCGCTGTTCCATTATTTTCCGTTTCTTTGCGCTGTGATCTTTACTCTCATTTTTTTTTTTTTTGAGACTTTCAAATTTTCCTACTTTCATTATCTCTAACCTGCTCTGCATGTGCATCACTGGACTTGCTTCCAGAGGTTGTAAGTATGACATATCTTGCAGGACGTGAAAGTGTCCGTCTCTCTTCAAAAGATCATGTCTCGTCGCCGGAAAAAAGTCTCGTTCCAAGTTTGTTTTTTTTTTTTTTTTATAATAGATTTGATTTTCATGCAGACACTGTCTACAGATAATGGTAGAATACTTGAATAAAAACAGAAGGAACATTTGCTTTTATAAAACGCTTCCTTTAACTTCACCTGTTTGTTGTCTGGTGCAAATCTTGTAATCTATATTTAGCCAACTCCCTATTGTCCAAATGACTTAAAATTTTGCACACTTACTTCCAATGACAATACATGAATCAATAATCAATTTCACTAATTGATCAATTAATCATATTAAAGGAAGTGTTAAAATATTGATTACAAAATTATACTAAAACAAACCCAAGACTAAAAAGTTGAAAATACAGTGGTACCTCTGGTCACGACCGTAATTCGTTCCAAAACTCTGGACGCAACCCGATTTGGTCGCGACCCGAACGTAATTTCCCCATAAGATTGTATGTAAATACAATTAATCCGTTTCAGACCGTATGAACTGTATGTAAATATATATTTTTTAAGCACAAAAATAGTTAATCATACTATAGAATGCACAGTTTAGTAGTAAACTAAATGTAAAAACATTGAATAACACTGAGAAAGCTAACATTGTAAGAGTTGGCGTTAGTGTTTACAGCGAGCGGTTCGTAAGGGTCTTTTTTTTTTTTTTTTTTTTTGAGTTTTAAGCACTGGGAAAAAAAATTAAATGCCACTTCTCTTGCGAAACTTTTCACACCATCCTCTACTGGCTTTAAATTCCTCACCTTTGCCACTCGAAGGAGGATTTTTTTTTTCAGCAAATCGCCATGAATCTTCCTGGCTTTCTCGCGTACGATCGCCTCGCTTACGCTATCCCCTGCAAGTTCCTTCTCGTTCAACCACACTAGCAACAGTTTTTCCACCTCTTCCAGCACTTGAGGCCTCTGCTTGGTTAACATTGTAACTCCTTTTGCAACATGAGCTGTTTTGTTAGGCCCTGAATACGCAAACAAAAGAAAATGGGAAACGGAGAATGGTAAAACATTGGCGCTTATGAACATGCGTAGGGAAACTGGCCGCCAGTGTTTTTGTTCGCCACCAGAGCGTGTGGTCGTGAACAGATGCCAAATTTTGGCAAACTTTTTGATCGTAACCCCATTTGTACGTGTTCGGTAACGATCGTGACCAGAGGTTCTACTGTAATATATATATATATATATATATATATATATATATAAATAAAAAAAACGCTTATATTAAGTTAAAAAGTATACTAAAAAGTAAAAAATAAGTCTCTCATACATCACTCGTAAAATAAAAGCATGGGTGCTTTTCATCAATCAATAAAATATTAGCAATACTTTTTAACTTAATATAAGCGTGGCTTTTAAAAAGTATTATTAATCACACATTCACCAAAAATGTAATGGTCTACTGGAGGGAAAATTTCTCCCTTGTCTTCCGAAAGCTGGTGTTGCTCCGATAAGCAGGAATGACTTCTTGTAGGTATTTTGCATTCTGACATCAACTCCGAGAAATGTGTGACCGCTCCTCTACGCAAAATTCCTTCAGTTGCAAGATGTTTGTAAGTTTTCCTGCACGCACTACCCATTTCAAATCCCCTCCACCCCTTACAACATTTCAAACGGATTCAAATCAGGACTCTGTCTACGCCAATCCATAACCCTCCATATTTTCTCTTTAAGCCATTCCCTGGTGGATTTGCTGGTGTGCTTTGTATCATTCTATAGACCTTGAGTAAGACCCCTGAACCTGCAATTGCTTCATCCTGGGTTTGACGTTAATCTGCATTCAGCCCTGTAACTAACAGGGAGAACTTGAGGGTTGGTTGGCAGGATTGGCACTGTAGCCACTGTACAAATAAACAAAAACCTTACATTGTTCCAGTGTGGTGCTGAGGTGTCACCCCGCTGTACTCGGGTCCCAATCCAGGTGGTTCGTTGTGCGGTGGGCGTGGCATCAACCCCACTCCCTCTCTTTGAAATGGACATTTCCGGTTCAACTTCAACTTTTGGGCAGGTGGCCTCACATTCCCCTCAATTACGCTTTGATATGGTTCACAATTCAAAAGTTGACTTGATAACAACAATCTTCTCAGGCCCTAAGGCAGTTAAAAATAAAAACAAAACCAGAACATTTCCTCCACTTTTCTTCACAGTTGGCATGAGGTTCTTCGCCTGAAATGCCACCCTCAATTTGCACCAAACATGTCTACTGTTACTGTGCTTAAACAGCTCTGTCTTTGATTCATTAAGTAGGCAGACACAACTGTCCAGTGCAGAGGTGAACAGTATTTATTAAAGAACAAAGAATTAAAAGTGTGCAGAGGGCCTGGTCTTTGCCTAGATGTTGAGTGACAAACTAATCTTCCTCTGCTATACTTTTGAGACAGCAAAGGCTTTTTTCCTGGCACACCTCACTGGCAGGTCACATTTGTGCAATCTCTTAATTGTACACACATGCAACTTTGACACCAACGACTCCAAGAGAGTTTCCTGCAGATCCCACAATGAAATTTTGGGGTTTCTTGGAAACTTCTTTTTGTATCAAAACAGTGAGCTCTTGGGATAGAATTTGCTGGGCTGGACAGTCCTGAACAAATTAGCAGTCATTTGAAATCTACGCCACTTGTGGTTGGTTTTCCTTAAGAGTGGAATGATTGATGTCAAATAATTTGTTCATCTTCTTAAATCCCCTGCTAGAGTCATTGGCATCCACAATCTTCTTTCTGAGGGCCTTCAGGAGAGCTTCTTTAGATCTTGGCATGATGACTGCACACATGTCAGCAGCAAACAGAACGTCAGACCCAAGATATCTGTGGTTTAAATATGATGGGGGTCCACCTGCCTACTCCCAAAGGAGAAACTAATCATTGGTACCTTATCTCAAACACCTGACTCTAATAATGATGGCTTTGAAGTCATGATAAATGTTTAAAGTGTGGACTTAATTTTTTTAACGACACCAATATGCATGCTTGTTAACATATATTACATGATGATAAAGACTACAGCATATCAATTTGATGAGTCACTTGTTCAAGTATATCTAATTTACCTGTAGGCACGGTTAATAAAATACGTTGAAAAAGTCAACAGTCTCCATGTGATGTACTTATTTTTTCACATGACTGAAAGCACAAGAAGTGCTCGTGCCATCCATTAAAAGCTCAGCAAACTGCCAATGCCCACCAGTGATATTGGTGGAGACTCTGTGGCAGCTCCTGTTCTGTGTTTAATCACGAGGCCTTTGTAGTTTGTACTTCATCCGCCTGGAGAGGTAAATCCTTTCCGCTGTTGATTTAGCTTTCCTCTTTCACCCCGACCCATCCTTACACACCTGGCTCATCGCTTCCCGGTTGTTTGCCCCCCCTTAGAGTGGCTGTTACAAGATGAAGCACCTGTTGCTGGCGTGACCCGTCGGGACCGCACGATTCCCTCCTCATCTTCCGGGCCTATATGCCCCACTTCCTCCGTTTAACTCCATTCCCCGAGCCGCGGTTCCCCAATACTCTCGAGTCAGAACGTCACACAAAGGCGGTGGCGAGACTCTGCAGACGGCTTTGGGGCACGAATTGACTGAACGGGAGACTCGAGGGTCCATCAGTCGGACCGCCTCGAGCCCACACGGATGGCTGCTCACCGCCGTCTCCCTAGACAACACAGTCGACGCGTGGCTTTCACCCCGGAACGCGTACAGCACCGCTGGCCAAAAGTGAGACATTAACGTGATGAAAGCATTTAAAAAGAAAAACTTACCGCTATGACATTGACAAAGGTGGTCTTCCCCGAATACTGTAGCCCCACCAGCGTCAGCTCCATCTCCTCCTTCCAGAACAGGGATTTGAACCAGTCCAGCAGCCTGTTTATTAAGGCCAGCATCTTGACAGCGGCCGAAAGAAAAACGGGCGACACAAAAGAAAACCAAAAAGAAAATAAAGACAAGATGAGAGATTCGGCTGGGAAACAGCACGGCTCACTCGGGTCTCCTCGGAATCGGCCCCGAGTGCCAAGAGTCTACCGGAAGTGCGCCCTGTCATATGACTCCCAACGTGAGGAGAACCACAGGCGCAGTTCGCCTTGCGACCCCTGCTGGCGAATGAGGCAAGTGCTGACAAAGATACGGGAAGAGTAGAAACCGGAGAGCCACTGACTTCGGCAAACTTCGGCACAAGACGAACTCATTAAATATTAAAAGAGGGTAAAAAAAAAAAAAAAAAAAAAGTCGAGAGGTTAGCAAGAGACTCCCGGGAGGCTCAATAATATAATAATAATAATAATTGTGAATTTCCCATTGGGATTAATAAAGTATCTATCTATCTATCTATCTATCTATCTATCTATCTATCTATCTATCTATCTATCTATCTAATATTTATATAATATATTATATAATATAATATTTTATACAAATACACAGGTATGAGTTTTTGTCTTGGTTTTCAGTTTTTCCTCCAATACCATCAAAAACATATATGTTATGTTAATTATCAAGTCTAAAATTTGCTGTGTGAGTGCAATTGGTTGTTTGTGTAAGTGTGCACTGCAGTGGGCTGGCAGCCTATCCAGTGTGTACAGTTAGGTCCATAAATATTTGGACAGAGACAACTTTTTCTAATTTTGGTTCTGTACATTACCACAATGAATTTGAAATGAAACAACTCAGATGCAGTTGAAGTGCAGACTTTCAGCTTTAATTCAGTGGGGTGAACAAAACGATTGTATAAAAATGTGAGGCAACTAAAGCATTTTTGTAACACAATCCCTTCATTTCAGGGGCTCAAAAGTAATTGGACAAATGAAATAACTGGAAATAAAATGTTCATTTCTAATACTTGGTTGAAAACCCTTTGCTGGCAATGACAGCCTGAAGTCTTGAACTCATGGACATCACCAGATGTTGGGTTTCCTCCTTTTTAATGCTCTGCCAGTACTTTACTGCAGCGGCTTTCAGTTGCTGTTTGTTTGTGGGCCTTTCTGTCTGAAGTTTAGTCTTCAACAAGTGAAATGCCTGCTCAGTTGGGTTAAGATCAGGTGACTGACTTGGCCATTCAAGAATTTTCCACTTCTTTGCGTTAATAAACTCTTGGGTTGCTTTGGCTGTATGTTTTGGGTCATTGACCATCTGTATCATGAATCAATTTGACTGCATTTAGCTGGATTTGAGCAGACAGTATGTCTCTGAACACCTCAGAATTCATTCGGCTGCTTCTGTCCTGTGTCACATCATCAATAAACACTAGTGTCCCAGTGCCACTGGCAGTCATGCACACCCAAGCCATCACACTGCCTCCCTCCACCGTGTTTTACAGATGATGTGCTATGCTTTGGATAATGAGCTGTTCCACGCCTTCTCCATACTTTTTTCTTGCCATCATTCTGGTAGAGGTTGATCTTGGTTTCATCTGTCCAAAGAATGTTTTTCCAGAACTGTGCTGGCTTTTTTAGATGTTCTTTAGCAAAGTCCAATCTAGCCTTTCTATTCTTGAGGCTTATGAGTGGCTTGCACCTTGTAGTACACTCTCTGTATTTACTTTCATGCAGTCTTCTCTTTATGGTAGACTTGGATATCGATATACCTACCCGCTGGAGAGTGTTGTTCATTTGGTTGGTTGTTGTGAAGGGGTTTCTCTTCACCATGGAAATGATTCTGTGATCATCCACCACTGTTGTCTTCCGTGGACGTCCAGGTCTTTTTGCGTTGCTGAGTTCACCAGTGCTTGCTTTCTTTCTCAGGATGTACCAAACTGTAGATTTTGCCACTCGTAATATTGTAGAAATTTCTCAGATGGGTTTTTTCTGTTTTCGCAGCTTAAGGATGGCTTCTTTCATCTGCATGGAGAGCTCCTTTGACCCGCATGTTGTCTGTTCACAGCAAAATCTTCCACATGCAAGCACCACACCTCAAATCAACTCCAGGCCTTTTATCTGCTTAATTGATAATGACATAACGACGGACTTGCCCACATCTGCCCATGAAATAGCCTTTGAGTCAATTGTCCAATTACTTTTGAGCCCCTGAAATGAAGGGATTGTGTTCAAAAAATGCTTTAGTTGCCTCACATTTTTATGCAATCATTTTGTTCACCCCACTGAATTAAAGCTGAAAGTCTGCACTTCAACTGCATCTGAGTTGTTTCATTTAAAATTCATTGTGGTGATGTACAGAACCAAAATGAGAAAAAAGTTGTCTCTGTCCAAATATTTATGGACCTAACTGTATGCATACAAAACCACCATCTGTAATGGTTAATTGTAATAATAGTATCTATCTATCTATTATATAGTGCCTTTCTTATCTATCTATCTATCTATCTATCTATCTATCTATCTATCTATCTATCTATCTATCTATCTATCTATCTATCTTCAGAACAAATCACAGTACAGAAACTTCACTCGTTAAAGTAGTCAATGACTTGCTGGTAAATGCAGACAGAGGCCATTTATCTGTTCTCATCCTCTTAGATCTGAGTGCCGCATTTGATACCATTGATCACAACATTCTTAGAAATCACCTTAGTCAGTGGGTGGGCCTCTCTGGCAGGGTCTTAAATTGGTTTCAATCCTACCTGGCAGGTAGAAAATTCTTTGTTAGTTGTGGTAATTATACTTCTATGACACATGATATTCTATATGGTGTTCCACAAGGCTCTATCCTGGGTCCGCTGCTCTTTTCGATTTACATGCTTCCATTAGGTCAGATTATTTTGGGGCCTAATGTGAGCTACCACAGCTATGCTGATGACACACAACTGTATTTATCAATAGCACCTGATGACCCCGACTCTGTTGATTCATTGACACAATGTCTTACTTGTGTTTCTGAGTGGATGAGTAGTAATTTTCTCAAACTAAATAAAGAGAAAGCTGACATTTTAGTGATTGGCAATAATGGATATAATGAGGTTATTAGAAACAAACATGATGCATTAGGATTAAAAGTCGAGAAGGAGGTAAAGAATTTAGGGGTAACTGTTGACTGTGACCTGAATTTTAAATCTCATATTAATCAGATCACTAGGACAGCATTTTTTACTTAAGAAATATAGCAAAAGTTAGACCTCTTATATCATTGAAAGATGCTGAGAAATTAGTTCACGATTTTGTTTTCAGTTGACTAGATTACTGTAACGCTCTCCTCTCAGGACCACCCAAAACAGACATCAATCGATTGCAACTAGTGCAGAATGGAGCTGCTAGAATCTTAACTAGGAAAAGAAAATCTGAGCACATAACCCCAGTTTTGACGTCACTACCCTGGTTACCTGTGTCATTCAGGATTGACTTTAAAATACTGCTTATGATTTATAAAGCCTTAAATAATCTGCTCCATCTTATATTTCGGAATGTCTGACACCTTACACTCCAAGTTGTAACCTTAGATCTTCAAATGAGTGTCTGCTTATAATTCCGAGAGCTAAACTTACAAGAAATGGTGAGGCAGCCTTCTGCTGTTATGCACCTCAAATCTGGAATAGCTGACCGATAGAAATTTGCCAGGCTAATATAGTGGAGCACTTTAGAACACTGCTGAAAACACATTACTTTAACATGGCTTTCTCAGAGCTTCATTTTAGTTTAATCCTGATGCTCACTATATTCAATTAATTATCTTTATTATTCCTGGTGGCTCCAAAATCCGTACTAACCCCTACTTTCTCTTCTGTTCTTTTTCCGGTTTTCTGTGGTGGTGACCTGCACCACCACCACCTAATCAAAGCACCATGATGTCCCTACATTGATGGATTGAAGACTAGAAGTCCACATGACTGTCATCATCAAGTCCTTCCACGAGAACCCTAAATACAATGAGAACTGATTGATGTCATTTATGTTAGGTAGAACGCCTAGAAGGGGCTGGTCTGGTGGTCTCGTGGCCTCGGAACCACTGCAGATTTTATTTTTTCTCCAGCTGTCCGGAGTTTTTTTGTTTTTTCTGTCCTCCCTGGCCCTCGGACCTTATTTTCATTCTATGTTATTTAGTGTTCTCTTATGTTAATTCTTATTTTGTCTTTTTTTCCTCTTTCTTCATCATGTAAATCACTTTGAGCTACATTATTTGTATGAAAATGTGCTATAGAAATAAATGTTGTTATCTATCTATCTATCTATCTATCTATCTATCTATCTATCTATCTATCTATCTATCTAATCCTGCCTACTATACTACACATTATCTATCTATCTATCTATCTATCTATCTATCTATCTATCTATCTATCTATCTATCTATCTATCTATCTATCCATCTATCTATCTATCTATCTTTTGTAATTGCCATAATGGATGGACTGGGATTGAGGTAGGTCATTTACCTGGCTGGGAAGACACTGCAGATGTAGGTGTATCTCAACCAGAATGGGTCTGATTACCTTTTCCAGTCAGGGAGAAAGAATAACTGACAAACTGGGGGAAGCCTCCAGGCAGAAATATTTTTCCCCCATTATGATAGGTTGCAGTCATTGTGTGGTCTGGCTCCAGTTTGAACACCTGCAGGGCTTCATAGGAATTGTAGTTCAGGAAGACAACCCTGTTGATTTCCTCAGGGGCTGCCAGGGGGCACTGCCAGCAGGAGACTCTCATATTGTATGGCGGTTCCACCTGACTCCGAATGGTTTCCTGGGTGCACTGTTCTAGCACTGGAAGTACTTCTGGGCCCAACATAAAGGAAGTCGCCCGCTTCCCTTGGAGGACTTGGAGTCAAGAGGAGGCGGACAACACTTGCTGGAGACAACTGGAAGAAGAAAAGAAGAATAAGAATTGTGATTGTGACTCTGTTATGGAAAAAGAGAAGGGCAAAGTTTATTTTGTAAAATAAAAAATATTTTTTGCACACAGGACTGTTGCCTGCATGGTTATGTCTGAGCTTTAAAGGTTGAGATGCCTCCTAGTGATCACAATATACAGTGGATTCAGAAAGTATTCAGACTCCTTCACTTTCTGCACAGTTTACTTTTCATTTTAAGCGGATACACATGCAATTTTTACCCTTCAATCTATACTCAATAACTCATGATACAGTGAAAACACATTCTCAGAAAGGTTTGCAAATTTATTAAAAATCAAAAACTGAAATCTCTCATTCACATAAGTATTCAGACCCTTTGTTGTGGCACTCCAATTAGAGCAAGACTAGAGTTTGCCATTGAACATCTAGACAAAGACCAGGCCTTCTGGAACAATGAGCCAATTCAAATCAAAGATAGAGTTGTTTGGCCACAGTAACAGTAGACATGCTTGACACAAACCGAAGACAGTATTTGAAGCATGATGGTGGAAATGAGCAGCCTGAAGACATCGAGTGAATTCTGCATCATATCAAAGTGAGCTTCAGGAGAATGTGAAGCCATCTGTCTGAAAGTTAAAGTTGAACTGAAAATGGGACATGG
The DNA here is from genome assembly GCF_900747795.2 of Erpetoichthys calabaricus. Taxonomy (NCBI): domain Eukaryota; kingdom Metazoa; phylum Chordata; class Cladistia; order Polypteriformes; family Polypteridae; genus Erpetoichthys; species Erpetoichthys calabaricus. The sequence continues at coordinate 76,072,111 of NC_041411.2, read as the reverse complement.
GCATTGTTTGCTGGAAGAACTAATGACTGCCTGTTCAAATACGTTGAAAAATGTAACAGTTTCCATGGAGTGTACTTACTTTTTCACTCAGTTCTATCTATCTATCTATCTATCTATCTCTCTATCTATCTATCTATCTATCTATCTATCTATCTATCTATCTATCTATCTATCTATCTATCTATCATATAGTGCCTTTCACATCTATCTATTTATCTATCTAATCCTACCTACTATACTACAAATTATCTATCGATCTATCTATCTATCTAATCCTACCTACTATACTACAAATTATCTATCGATCTATCTATCTATCTAATCCTACCTACTATACTACAAATTATCTATCGATCTATCTATCTATCTGCTACTGTATATAGTTTCTTTCATATCAATACAGGGAGGTCATTCTTAAATTTTCATTGTAGGAATTCAGCACAAAACAGGATCCGCACTTGTGCAGCTCTCTGCGGAACACTCACGCATACACCCAACTAAGGCGGGATTAAGACCCCCACAGGCCCCTGAGTGACTTAGCTCCTTAACAGACAGTTGATGTAATTTCAGTGTGCGGATGCTGGGTTGTTAAATGCAGCATGGTATTTCTCACTTTTCACATGATCTAGCGATTAGTGGGAGGGTGAAGGGAATTGGATTGGCACGGCCACCCGTTGGTCATTTCAACTCGTAGATTCCCAATCATTTCATTTGGCCCCTCCATGATCATTATCAAATGGAATGGGATGTGGATTGGTGTTTTGGGGGAATTGGTGAAAAGGCCCCCTTGCCGTACATGGGCCCCGTGATGGCAGATCCGTCCTTGCCCCTTGCATATACCCACATTCTCTCACACCCAAGCCACTCCAAATTCAGATTTAATTAATTAAATTAACATTCATGTTTCTGAATTGTCAGAAGAAAGTGATGAAAACTCTTGCGGGCACGTTCATAAAAAGATAAGCCCCAAAGTTCAGGTACTGGCTCTGATGTCACCACCGTGTCATTCTCCTGTATTTTTGATAGATAGATAGATAGATAGATAGATAGATAGATAGATAGATAGATAGATAGATAGATAGATAGATAGATAGATAGATAGATAGATAGATAGATAGATAGATAGATACTTTATTAATCCCAAGGGGAAATTCACATACTCCAGCAGCAGCATACTGATAAAAAACAACATTAAATTAAAGAGTGATAAAAATGCAGGTAAAAATATTTTAGTATTTAATAAAGAGATATATACTAAATATGTTTAGATTGCCTTTGTTTTAACAGAAGTCTATATTTACCCATTCACTTGAATACATTCTGCATTTTCCCTTCCAAAAAAAAGTTTTATCCCGCCCACTTATAACAAACTGATGTCAAATAACAGATAGTTCTTTCCGGCTATAGAGTCTTCTTTTTTCAGCTGCTCCCATTAGGGGTTGCCACAGCAGATCATCTTCTTCCATATCTTTCTGTCCTCGTCATCTTGCTCTGTCACACTCATCACCTGCATGTCCTCTCTCACCACATCTATAAACCTTCTCTTAGGCCTTCCTCTTTTCCTTTTCCCTGGCAGCTCTATCCTTAGCACCCTTCTCTCAGTATACCCAGCATCTCTCCTCTGCACATGTCCAAACCAATGCAATCTCGCCTCTCTGACTTTGTCTCCCACTTGAGCTGACCCTCTAATGTCCTCATTTCTAATCCTGTCCATCCTCGTCACACCCAGAGCAAATCTTAGCATCTTTAACTCCTTTCCGGCTATAGAGTACGTTCATTTATCTGTAATACCCAGTAGAGGGCGCCATATCAGCAGTTTTAATCAAGTTCCCAGTAGCGCTTTTGTCACATTGCCAATGAAGTACAAACATTCTTAGTGTCGATGCCCAAGATTGAATTAAACGGTACGAGTAGATCGACATTTTTCTGGCAAATTCTTAATGGTCTCGTGATGAGCTATGTTCACAATGAAATTTCACTCCAACCGCCCTGCTGCCAGAAAACTCAGGACAGAACAAAACCAGTGGCGGTACCCACCGCTGTACCTGCCAGCTTCCGGTATCCATGGAAACCACCTCACTCACCTCAAACACACTCCCATCCTCCATTTATTTTTATTTAGGCCTATGTATTTTTTAAGTTTGTCTATCTCATACTCCAGCGGTTCTCAAACTGTGGGGCGCCCCCCCCCCCCCCCCCCCCCCCCGTAACAAAAAAGGGGGCGCGAATGTTACCATATGTGGCGTAATTTCGCTATTCATAGGAAAATTTCAAACTTGTAGCGGTGTATCGGCAGCAAAAAATATAGGAATAAATTTTACTAGGGTTTCAAAAAAACGTTAGTTGGGGCGCGATTAAAACTGTTATGAAAACTCGGATCGCAAATACTTAAAGGTTGAGAAACGCTGTTATACTCAATGTCGCTTCATTCTACTTTGCTTCAGGGCAGCCTAATCAAGATGAAGGGTCTCACCAAACAGTCTGCTTACCTGTTAGCTTTGGAACTCTGCAGAGTGAGCTCCTTGATATACCATCCCGGGTCAGACGGGGATTCACTGGGACTGCAGTGTGATTTAGTAACTGGCCATCAGCTCCTCTGCAGTCCTAACAATTTTATTTTATTGTCCGTCCGGTACACTTTTTAAACATTACCTCATTATTAAATTAAAATTCCTTAAATGTCCACAAGGTGGCAGACAAGCAACACACTACTGTTAAGAGGAAATGCAACAAGTTATGTGGGATGTCCGCATATTCGTGAATGTAGGTGTGGTGCGGGACAACTAAAATTCCAGTCCGTCAGGCTTAAAATATACCTGGAAAGGTGAAGTAAGTGACTGAATTTCTAAAAGAAACACAGTCTTGACGTTTTTAGTGGAGGGATACTAGAAAAGCAACCACTGCATCTGCTACAAAATACAAAAGTATTTCAGCATCATAAGAACAGAACAACATAAGAAATTTGGCAAACAAGAGGAGAGCGTTCAGTCCACCAAACTCATTTGTTTGGTGATAGTTAAGCCGTTCCGGTATTTCATTCAGGTACTTCTTAAAGTGGGTCCTCCCTGCGTGGAGTTTGCATGCTCCCCCCTTGTCTGCATGGGTTTCCTCCCACAGTCCAAAGGCATGCAGGTTAGGTGGATTGGCGATTCTAAATTGTCCCTAGTGTGTGCTTGGTGTGTGGGTGTGTGTGTGTGTGTGTGTCCTGCGGTGGGCAGGCGCCCTGTGCTAGCTGGGATTGGCTCCAGCAGACCCCTGTGACCCTGTGTTAGGATATAGCAGGTTGGATAATGACTGGGGCGGCACGGTGGCACAGTGGGTAGCGCTGCTGCCTCGCAGTTGGGAGACCTGGGGACCTGGGTTCGGTTCCCGGGTCCTCCCTGCGTGGAGTTTGCATATTCTCCCCGGTTTCCTCCCACAGTCCAAAGACATGCTGGTTAGGTGGATTGGCGATTCTACATTGGCCCTAGTGTGTGCTTGGTGTGTGGGTGTGTTTGTGTGTGTCCTGCGGTGGGTTGGCACCCTGCCCGGGATTGTTTCCTGCCTTGTGCCCTGTGTTGGCTGGGATTGGCTCCAGCAGATCCCCGTGACCCTGTGTTCGGATTCAGCGGGTTGGAAAATGGATGGATGGATGGATGGATTTTGGAGCTTTAAACTGAGCAGGACTTCACCAGTCAAAAGCTAAAAACCAAAACGTTTCCTTTTCATAAGTGTAGAGGGGCTTTAGGATGGATTTCACATCAGTTGGCGAACTGGTGAATATATTAATATACCAAGAGGGACAATAGTCTGGACTTTTCTTTTCTTTCTTTAGCCCTTTTTTGTTCTTGCATCTGTCTAGCTAGCCAACCAGCATGGGCAGCGGCTGTCATGTTTCAGCCTTGGTGGCCAACTAGCACCATTGGAGGATGTTCTATTTCTGTCCTGACAGCTGACCAGAAGAGGCAGCAGCTGTCTCACTTCTGTCTAGCAGACCAACCTATGAAAGACAGTGGACGTCTTGTCTGTTCAGCAACCCACAGAGTCTACTATGTAGCCTGGCACTGATGCTCACACTCACCCCTCAAACTGGTGTGAGCTTCAGCCCTTTTGGTTTTAAGTTCTGTATCCTCCCAGATAAGTCATTTCTTCTTATTAAACTGACTTTCTGGTATTGACACCATTTAGAGTTTTGATCAGAATTAAATCTCTCATAAATAATATAAATGATTTAGTGGGCAAAATTCTAAATTATTTTTATTTACCTGTTCAGATGGATTGCAAAGAAACCCACTACAGCTAAGGCAACATACAGGTCTTTTCGTTTGTGGATCTGAGCACTTTTACTGTGCAATGAATCTCTGTATTGACCCTCTAGAGCAGGGGTGCCCAATACGTCGATCACGATCGACCGGTAGATCAGAAAGATAGTGCGGGTAGATAGCGTTGCATTCAAAAAAAATTTTTTTAAATGTTAGTCTATCATATATCCTCCCTATGGCATTTTCCACTTGATTGACATACAGGGCGGCCAGTCTGAGATCTCTTTTCTTCTAACACACTGGTCATCCCGCACGCATGATCAAACGAACGAGCTACTGCAAAACTCCAGCTATCTAAGTGATCTAGTTAGCCTTCCAATTTATATCGACTATAGAAAGGATTTTTAAAAAAATCTGCTCGTGGGAGGATATGGGCTGGATGTGGAACAGGAAGAGGATTTTTTTTCTCACAATGTCACAATCGAAGTGCGTTTGTCTGATCTGTCAATCTATCATTGCTATTCCAAAGAAGGAAAATGTGGAAAGGCACTTTCGAACTGTTCATAAAAACTGTGAAACTGACTTCCTTCCGAAAAGCGATCTGAGAAAGAGAAAGGAGAGAGAACTAAAATCGCAGTTAAATCGGACAGCCGTCATTTTTCACTCGGCTGAATTCAAAAGCAAAGGCAGACACACCGTAGCATCGTTCAGGGTGAGTCACTCGATCATTAAGCGTAAAAAGTCCTTCCAAGATGGACAGATGATAAAAGAGGCCTTCATTGAGGCAGATGACTAGGGAGAAATTCCTGCTGAGATTTCGAGACCCCTGGCCGGAGAAAAAGGAGTTTCTCTTTGTCATTAAACATGCAGAATACAAGCAACTTAATAACGTTCAATGGCCGCTAGACTTGGCATTTTTTTTCCGATCTGACCGACATGTTGAATGAGCTTAATTTACAGCTGCATGGAAAAGAGAACTGCATGGTCAATATGATTAGCTCAGTTAATGCTTCCAAACGAAAAATGCAACATCTGTCCTCAAAGCTGCAGCGCCTTGATTTGGAGAACATCCAAAACCTCGCGTCAGAGCAGGAGACACAATGGAAGGCGTGTGCGCAACTTGACAGCATACGCGACACAGAGCAGATTGAAAACTGTAAGTCAGACTTTGACAGACGGTTTCAAGACTCAGCTTTACTTGAGCCAATCGCTACATTTAAGTGCTATCCATTTAGGGAAGATGTTGAGGGGGATTCACCCGCATCAAAAATTGCAGCACTGTTTCACCTAAAACTCCTCTACACTGGAGGATTAAATTTTGAGACTACAGGATGACATTCAGCTGAAGTCTGGGCTCTTGGACAGTTTTGGAACTTACAGAGGAAAAGTACCCAAATGTGAGGAAATGTGCTGCCTCCTTGACTGCATTATTCGGCTCTACTTACACGAGTCAGCCTTTTCCCACATGAAGATTATTAAATCCAAATACTGTACTGACCATAAATGTATTGAAGTGTTATTGTGCCGTAAGGTTTATTCAGTTATGCAAAGTACGACAACATATATTTTAAGTATAAAGTATACTCAGTATATATAATATCTATTTGCAGTTAGAGACCCACAAAGGGAGAAAAATGAATCATGTATCATAAAGTAGTTTTATTCCTGAGCTTTCAGCTCCTGCCAGGGGTCTTCATCAGAGGATAATGCTTAGACTTACAAAAATCAAAGGCAATATATTACCGGGGGGGGGGGTATGGGGAGGGGGGAGGTGGCTAAGTCAGTGTGATCAGGAGGGGGGAGGTATTGGGTGTACAGTTTATTTATTATGAACATGTTCTTCTTAAGTTTTAATATGCTGGATTTATGTCCAAATGTCTGTTGATGGCGTTCTCATTTGATAGCCAAGATTTATGATACATGATTCATTTTTCTCCATTTGTGGATCTCCAGCTGTAAATATGCAAACCGTATCACAGACCTTCTCTTCCATATATATATATATATATATATATATATATATATATATATATATATATATATATATATATATACTAGTCATTTAGCCCGTTACAATAACGGGCGCTAGAACAGTAGTGCATAAACATTAGTAGGAACAGTCTATATTAAATGGCAAGGGACTTTGACCTCATTCTTTTTGTTGGTCGTATTTTTCTTTCTTTCAGCCTTTCTTTTGTTGATGTTTACTTGCTGAGCTGACTGTTCTTCGTGGGCTGTCGCCGTGTATTGTGTGTCTAATTTTCTGTGACAGTAATACTGTCTTGTACGGCTCTATTCGATAAGGGCGCGCACAAAAAGGCGAGCTTCAAAAGGGCAACCTCAATTGAGCGCGGCGAATAAAGGCGTTCGTAGATAATTTAGTTCAAATGGCTCTGGAATATGTGAAGAGCAACAAAGGTGCAGATCTTTATTTACGCGCGCCTTTATTCGCTGCGCCCAATTGAGGTCGCCCTTTTGAGGCTTGCCTTTTTGTGCGCGCCCTTATTGAAGGATACTGTCTTGTACGTCCGCTGGCTTGTACGTCCATAATATACCTTTAATTTTCTCTGGCGGTAATACAGGCGTGCGCGTCGGTAATATGCCTTTAATCTCCTCTGACAGTAATAGTGGCTTGTATGTGGCTGTAATATACATCACTGTATTGTGTACCTTTAATTTCCTCTCGCAGTAATACTGGTTTGTATTTCAGTAAAACGCCTCTAACTTTCTCTAACAGTAATATCGCGCATCGCACCGTGCCCCGCGCATGCACACTTCATCAGAAGACACCCACACACGGACACCTGGACGCACATAGGGATTTTATATATATATATATATATATATATATATATATATATATATATATATATATATATATATATATATATATATATATATATATATATATATACACAGGGTGGTCCAGATCTAAATATGCAACTTTTAATGCAATGCAATGCAATAATTGCATAGTTAGATCTGGACCACCGTATATATATATATATATATATATATATATATATATATATATATATATATATATATATATATATTTTTTTTTTTTTTTTTTTTTTTTTTTTTACTGTAGGTAGATCATTTCAACCTGGTCATTTTAAAAGTAGCTCACAAAACAAAAAAGTGTCTCCAACATGTTGCTCGACAGCTACCATTAGTTCACAACCTCTTTCCAAGTGGCGCGCCAAAGGTTTAATAAATCCTACATAATATCTGAAAACTTGATTAGTCAAATTAGGGGTGGGTGATCGTTCCAAAAAATCATATCACAATCCTTTTAACACAAAATCACGATCCACAATCTAAATTGCAATCTATCTTTTCAATGTGGCATACACGTAAGAGAATATCTGGACTCAGACTCATTAAGACCTAAGTAACACTTTATTTTAAATATCAAACAAAGTTGAATTCAATTGTTCTCTCATTCGCTAGCTAAGCGGAGTTAAGGGACATGCGCCGAAGCTGGCGAGTGAGTGAGGAGAGCCACCCACTCTCAGCCCACTGCGTGTTTCTTAGATTCGTGCAAATAAATCGTTACCACAACCGAACTATGATACATAGCGAAATGAGAGAAGTCACAAAATCAACCGGAACGTTCAAGCAAATTATAGAAAAAAACCCAATCTAAATCCATTAAGTAGTTCTCTCGTGAAAAGCGGACAGACATACTGACAGAGAGACATTGGATTTTATATATTATATATTAGTAAACATTCAAAATAATGTGCAGTTAAAGTCTCAGCTATTCTGGAGCTTAGTTGAGCCAGATAACTATAAGAATCAACACCAGGCCGCTCTGAAAATGTCTGCTTTGTTTAGGTCTCCATACCTCTGTGTGTCTGACATGAATGTCATGAAATCAAAGTTCAGAACAAGACTGACAGATGAACATTTAAATGACTCCATAGGAGTGAACCGAAGTGGCTCCACTCCACCATACACCTGCCTCTCTTGTTGACTCCATGCAGTGCCAGTCATCTCACTAACTAAAAAACACATCACACATGCAACTGGACATGTGAATAAAGTGACACAGTGACATGGAACAAAATGACAAGGACTAAGTCATATCTGTGGATTTGGAATTGTATTGTTTTATGTTGACAGCATTCATGTTTTAATTTAATAGTGTGAGATATGCTAGAAAATGCATACAGACATACAAAATGCACTTGCAGGTGAACTCAATATTTTTTTTGTGCTGTTTTAATGCAAAATGTGATTTGTGGACACCAACATTTTGTAAATGTTCAGGCAAAACACACTTATTCAGTTTGTTTGGGTCGAAATAAGCTATGAGAATAAACATTAGAAAACATGAGGAGCTCTCGGCTATTTTCATTTTGTAAAAGTAGCTCTCGGGGGGAAAAAAGGTTGGAGACCCCTGAACTAGAGGGAAAGTAATGTTGGTATTGAGAAGAAAATTAGAACATTAGAAAAACGTTTGACAAGAACAAGCCATTCAGCCTAACAGTGATCACAAATCCTACCCACTGCAAAAGATAACAAAAAACACACATAAGGATTTGGGGCACTTGCCGATGACCCCGGTATAATTTGCCCAAAGAAGAAAAAACTTACAGCAAATGAGAAAAGCTGAGACGTCTCTCCAGATGCTAGTCCATCAACAAGACTCAAGCTTTGTGGTAGTCGGGACCTTTAAATGGTTTTTCACACCAGGAGAGGCAGCAGGGCTACTTGCAGAAGCAGAAATGACTTCATGGGTCTTCAAATTTCGGAAAAACCTCTGGTCTGCAGATGAAAGAGGAGAAGATATGAATGACAGCGCCCCCTCTTAACTCGGGGTGGAATTACAATTGGAACACCACCCCTCAGAATGCCCCCTACTTATGTGTGTGACACCACCTAATTTCTCCAAAATAACATCAAGTCGAGTTTTGAATGCCCCTAGAATCTTACTGTCCACCACACTACTTGGTCACTTACTCCATGTGTCTATAGTTCTTTGTGAAGAAAAACGCCTTAACATTTGTGTGAAATTGAACCTTAACAAGTTTCCCCATGTTCTTTTTTATTATCTTGTTTGTCATTTAAAGTAATAGCCTCGATCCACTGTACTAATTCCCTCCATTATTCTAAACACTTCAATCATGTCACCTCTTCATCTCTGTTTCCTAAAGTCCTTCAGTCTTTCCTCAAAAGTCATACCTTCCAGTCCTGGAATTAGCCAAGCCCCTCTTCTCTGGTCTTTCTCTTGCTTTGCTTTGTCATTCTTGGATTCCAGAGACCAAAACTGCACATGGTACTTCAGGTGAAGCTTAAGTAATTTCCTTTGGAATTAATAAAGTATTCTGTTTCTGATTACTAGTGTGTCAGTCAGTCATTCTCCAACCCGCTATATTCTAACACAGGGTCACGGGGGTCTGCTGGAGCCAATCCCAGCCAACACAGGGCACAAGGCAGGAACAAATCCTGGGCAGGGCGCCAGCCCACCGCAGATTATTAGTGTGTTTTAAAGGTTATTGCTAATCTATTTTAACTTGTATTCTACACATCATTCTATAAAACCTAATACAAAAAGAGAGTGCAGGCAGGGTGGAATGGGTGGAGAAGAGTGTCAGGAGTGATTTGTGACAGACGGGTATCAGCAAGAGTGAAAGGGAAGGTCTACATGATGTTTAATGAGACCAGCTATGTTATATGGGTTGGAGACGGTGGCACTGACCAGAAAGCAGGAGACAGAGCTGGAGGTGTCAGAGTTAAAGATGCTAAGATTTGTATTGGGCGTGACGAGGATGGACAGGATTAGAAATGAGGACATTAGAGGATCAGCTCAGGTTGGACGGTTGGGAGACAAAGTCAGAGAGGCGAGATTGCATTGTTTGGATGTGTGCAGAGGAGAGATGCTGGGTATATTGGGAGTAGGATGCTAAGGATAGAGCTGCCAGGCAAGAGGAGAAGAGGAAGGCCTAAGAGAAGGTTTATGGATGTGGTGAGGGAGGACATGCAGGTGATGGGTGTGACAGAGCAAGATGCAGAGGACAGAAAGATATGGAAGCAGATGATCCGCTGTGGCAATCCCTAACGGGAGCACCCGAAAGAAGAAGAAGAAGAAGATTTGCCTTCTTAATGGCTTCTGAGCGCTTCCTGTAGGTTGAGAAAGACGAGTCCATTTTGACTCTTAGGTCTTTCTCATAAGGGGTACTTTCAAGTTTCAAGTTTCAAGTCTCCGATTGCATATTCAAATCTAACATTTTTACTTCCTTCATGTAATACTTTACATTTTCTTACATTACATTTCATCTGCCACAAGTCTACCCAGGTCATGTTGTCCAGGTCCCCCTGTAATCATCCTGTTGATTCTACATTATCTGCCAATTCTCTTATCTTAGCTTAATCTGCAGACTTAACCAGCATGTTGTTTATATTCCTATCCAGATCATGCATATACAGTATATTACAAATAGTAGCAGCCCTAGAGTGACAGCACTCTTTAACATCACCCAATTCTGATAAGGTTCTTCATACCAACACCCTCTACTTCCTGTGTTTTAGCCAATTCTGCACCACTACTCCCAGTTATTTTAGTCTGATGCCCAAGCTCTCATATGGGACCTTATCAAGTGTTTTCTTGAATATCAAGGTACATAATATCATATATACCTCTCTTACTCTATCCTTTTGTTGTTTCCTCATAGAATTCCAGCATACTGTATTAGTAAAACGCAACTGACAGAACCCATGCTGACTTATTATTCCAATAATTTACAAGTGGCATATATATATATATATAGTTACTTGGATCTGCCCGATTACCCTTTTTATATAATATGATAACACCTTTTATTTTCCAGTCCTTAGGAATCTCCCCAGTTTGCTGTGAGTTTCTAAAAATATGCATCAAGGGTTTGCATATGCAGTCACTAACCTCCTTAAGCCCTCTGGGATAAATGTTTTCTGGTTCTGGTGATTTGTTAGGTTTCAGCCTATTTAATCTGAACAGCACTTCTCCCTCTACAATTTCCAAATCGCTCATTACCTCTTTAGTAAGCTCTGTTACTGTGGGGAGGTTATCCACTTCCTCACATGTGAAAATTTCTGAAAAATGCAAGTTTATAGCATTGGCTATTACACTGTCTGTATATTCCATCTTACCTTTCTCTTCTTATTACTCTTCATCCCCTCAACTATTCTTTTACTACAGAGTAGGTCAGATTGGGGAGCATGCACTGATACAGTGTGTTGCTGCACCCTCCACACAACGAAACAGCTCGGGGTCCTGGTTAGTGACCCCCCCAAGCAGACGCATGGTCCAGTCCCACCCCAGGAAATGACCATCTATGTGCCACAGCTAGGTGTTACGTGGGTGTCCCCTTGGCCTGGTCCAGCCACTCAAGTCTTCAATAGTAAGGATCCTGTGAGCCAGATCAACCTCAGGGAATCGCATCACATGGCCGCTGTGTCATACTTAACGTTCCCTCACAATACAGGTAATGTGCCTCATTTGGGACTCCATAAGTAACTGCTCATTCAACCCAAAGTCAAACCAGCAGTACCCAAAGATTCTCTGAAGAGACACAGTACCGAAGGAGTCCAGTCTTCATCTCAGGTCACTGCATAGCATCCATGAATTGCAGCCATATAGCAAAACAGGAAGCTCCATGGCTCTAAAGATTTGGACCTTCATCTTCTTGCACAGATATTGGGAGAGCCACACACCCCTTTCCAGCGACTTCCTGACCCCCATGCTCTCCCAATCCATCTAATGACTTCATAGGATGAGTCACCAGAGACATGAATGTTGCTGCTGAGTTAAGTAAACCTCTCGATGAGGTCGACACTCTTTCCACAGACAGACATAATGCTGGTGACTGTGCCCAAGAGGCCTGAATCTTGGTTTTTATCAGGACACTTGCAAGCCCAAACACTCAGACTCCTCGCTCAGTCTCACGAGAGCCCCGATCAGAGCCTCCAATGACTCTCGAAAGACCATAACATCATCGGCAAAGTCAAGATCAGTGAACTTTCTTCATCAACAGATGCCCCACAGCTACTGGACCCCATGACCCTGCCTAACACCCAGTCCATGCAAGCACTGAAGAGAGTAGGAGTAAGAACACACCCCTGACAGAGGTTCTCCTTCCATTCTGCACATCATTCATAGTACTGGTGTAATGATCGGCAATGATATCCAGCAACTTTGGAGGGATTCCACAAAGTCTCAGGATGTCCCAGTGGTCAGCTCAATCAACTGAGTTGAACGCTTTACAAAAATCGACAAAGCCTGCAAAGAAACTCTGCCGATATTCGTGTTTGCGCTCAATGAGAAGCTTTAGTGCTAGGATACAGTTGATAGTAGACTTCTTAGGTGTAAAACCAGACTGCTGGTAGGTGAGCAAGTGATTACAGATCCTATTGAGGAGGACCCTAGCGAGGACCTTTCCTGACAATGAGATTTCTATTATCCCTCTGTAGTTTCCACAATCCAGGGGATCACCCTTCCCTTACCAGATAGGGACGACAAGTCCCGTTTTCTAGTCAGTCGGGATGATGCCTAAATGGAAGCAAAGATTGATTGCAGTGCCAGGAGGGCAGCCTTACCATCAACCTAGAGAAGTTCACCCTGGATACCACAGATCCCTGCGGCCATCCCTACCCTCAGCTGGTTCATCACCTGTGCACTCTCAGTGAGATTGGGTGGTTCACAGCTAATTGGAGCATCGGCCTCAAGAACCATGAACCCAGAGATGTCCAACATACTAGCTGGAGGATCAGCTTTAAACAGCAGCTCAAAGTGGCCAGCCCAGCAGGTCACAACTGCAGCATCATCCCTAAGTACTGTTCCATCACCTTCCCTGACAGCAATTCTACAAGAATCAGATTCGGATGTGTGTAATGCTTTGATTCCTCTGTAAGCAGGATGTGGGTCATAGATGGTGTGTCACTTGCTCACAGATTCCTCTAATAAACACCTCCTTATCTGCCCTCAGAGCCCTTGCAGCCATACTTCTCAGTTCCCGGTAAGACCAGAGTTGCCATCAAGCCATGCACAGTGACTCCTCTCGATGATATCCAGGGTGCCCTGCGAGATGAAACACCTCCATTTGGGAACTCCAGTAACACCAACACAACCCTCAGCAGCCTTCAGGGTCTTGTCACGGAAGGTCTCCCACATCACATTGGGATCATCAGTCACACCCAAGCATGCAAGTTCCTCACACAAACTGCATTCAAACTAATTAAAACAGCCTGATCTTGGAGGCTGGCTAGGTACAGCCTCATTCACTTAGTAGATGGAAGCCTGCTGGACCTAAGCAGAATCTTCAGAGTAGCAACAACAAGCCTGTGGTCAGAATTCACAAACTGGGCACTTCTGTAGACCCTGCAGTTCTGTAGAAGCCTCCAGCATTTGCCCACAAGGATGTGATCAATGTTCTTCACCGCACCGCTAATATTGGAGTACCAAGTCCAATGATGCACCTCAGGGCGTTGGAACCAGGATCCAGTGATCCACAGCCCCTGACCTTTTGCAAAGTTAAGGAACATGGAGCCACTTTCACCACGGTCGCCAGATCCATGGGGTCTGACACAATCCTCAAATGCAGCCCTGTCAGTATCAGTGATCACATTTCACATTGAAGTCACCCATGACCAGAGGAGTGCCACCTCACTGGCACCCATCAACCATAGAGTGAAGTTGCAAATAGAATGTCTCCCTAACCAAGACATCACTCATTGTGGTCAGAGCATACATTGAGACAACAGACAAGACACCCAGAGAATGCCTTAGTCAGTGTCTCATAATGCACTCGTTGAAAGGAGTGACAATGGACACCATTGAAAGGAGCCGATCCACCACAGCAATCGCTACTCCCTGAGTATGACAGCCATTAGAGCAACCAGACAGATAAAAGGAGTACCCATCTACAGAGATCTGGCCAGTGCCAGGTCTGCACACCTCAGAGAGTGCCACCACTGAAATGCAGAGTTTGTGAAGCTCCTCTGACAGCAGAGGAAGATGATCATCATGCCGGAGAGACAAGACATTCCATGTGCCTACCTGGATGGGCCACCTCAACTCAACGAGCCTTGGGACTCGAGTGCTGCCATGCAGCAGGTGATTCCTCAACACTACACCAGTTCCGATCCCCAACAACCGTGACCTCATTGGCTCTCCAGCGGTTTCGACTCTTCCGGGGATGAGGCTCCCGAGGACTTTCCCCCATCCCCTTCATAATATGAGCAGCCTTCCTTAGGGCATCTGCAGCAGAGCTACTTCTGCGGCGAGGAACAAGAAAGTCCTGTCTGCTGTTTCAGAGCTGTGAGAAGTTTTTACAATGGCTGGAGTACCAATCCTGCCACCAACCCCCAAGTTTTCCCTGCAGGTTGGAGGACCACTTGCAGATTCAGTTTTGGGTTATTTTTCACCTTACCTGTAGTGTGTGGTTTTTCCCTGAGATTGTGCTGCTGAGCTCAGCACTATATTATCAACATAAACTTAGTGATTTCTGAAATTTTGAAACAGATTACTTCATCCATGAGAAGGAATAACATGATCACTTGAGCATTTTCTTGAGGAAATTTTTCTTTGTGGACACCAACGACATTTGCAAACCATGTTTGCTGGATACGTGCAAAACAGCGACATGCACAGGAATGCAAAGCACAGACTAAGAAATCCTTAACTGCAACCAAGTTACAGGTTTATATGGCCACATAACCAGAGGTGGGTAGTAACGAGTTACATTTACTCCGTTACATTTACTTGAGTAACTTTTTAAAAAAATTGTACTTCCAAGAGTAGTTTTACTGCACCATACTTTTTACTTTTACTTGAGTACATTTGTGAAGAAGAAACGCTACTCTTACTCTGCTTCATTGGGCAACACTTGACTCGTTACTTTTTTCCAATTACACATTAGATACACTATATTTTTGCCAGAGAGAAGTCACCAGTGGATCTATTGCAAGACTGTTTCACCAATCAGATGTAGCAACAACAATCACATGACTGCATTTCACCAATCAGACATTGCAGCAATAATCACATGACTCCGTTTCACCAATCAGACATAGCCATGCAGTCACATGACCACACACAAACTTCCTGCATCTGCAGCCTGTGAGACTTTTTTAGTCATGTGGGGCTCCTGTTCACTGCTAAACAGTCACAGTTTCACTGCAAGAACCTTGAGAGCCAACTCCTGCTGAAGCTTAACCATCACTTCACTGAGTGAAGAACAAGCAGGTTTTAACCAAACATGCACAGACACAGACAGTCATGGCAAAGTGAGACTTCTTGTACGTGCAAAAGCTGCCTTTTTCTAATATTATTTTCTATCAGCTGTGCTATTTGGAGGGCAAGTGAATATGCAGTATTATACTGTCAGTGTACAGTCAGGTTATCTTGTCACTGTAAGTAGTTTGCACTGTTCAAACATACATGTTACCTACTGTAGGTATTGGCTTCAAAAGCTTTGTTGTGAAAAACTGAGATTTGGAACGTTGTGTTATTTGTGCATCTTTTTTATTTGAATCCCAGAAAGAAGCGCACAGGAAATATCCGCACAGAAAAAAGCGCGCAGTCATATAAGCACACGGGAAATAACTGCACATGGGAAAAAAAAACACACACGGGAAAAACCACACATGGAAGAATACGCATACGTAAAGTGCGCACGCGGAAAAAAGCACACGGCGGCGACATATAACTATTACAAATATAAAATATCCTCCACCTATACTGCTAGACATTTTTTATTATAATAAAACAATGACTGGTTTGCTCTTGTACAATGTCTCTGTTCTTCATTTTCATTAAGGAATGGCACTTTGTTGATCGATTCTCACCGCACCTCCAAGTATCTATTCCATTTGTTGTGTGAAAACGCAGATATTCAAATCCCTTGTAACTGAGAATTTGCTTGCCTTTCTGACTGGTCGAAAACTCCATCTCGCTTATTCAAAAAAAAAAAATGTCGACTTTCCCTGCTCGAAAGTTAGGGAAGATTAAAAAAAACTCTAACTGTGTGGCCTATTTATAGGATGACCTTTACTTACTTGCCGTAATCAAAACTATAAAACCCTAATTTACCTACCTGTAGAATAAGAAGGTATAATATAAATTCTGAAAACTATTGTAAAGAATAATTTCCTAGAAATGGTCATTTAGGCACAACAATGACAGTAATAAAAGGATTAATGACTATTTTATTTTATGGACCATCCAACAGTTCACTACCCCAATTAGCACAAATTAAAACATACAAGCTTATAAATACGTTTAGTGAACAATTATACAGTTTTGTTTATTGCGATGTATAATATAAATTTTTTTTCTTCTTTGCATATACACCTTTTTACTTCTACTTGAGTAATATTATTTTGAAGTAACGCTACTCTTACTTGAGTACAATTTTTGACTACTCTACCCACCTCTGCACATAACTGAGTTACCAGCGGAGAAATCTATGTGAGTTAACCTGGTTTCTCAGAGAACAATATCATAGTTTCTCTAACTGGGAAAAGGATATACCTGACATTTTTGAAACCAGGTTTCTGGGAATAACCAGGTCATTAAAGCACATGTAAACAGGCACAATGACAAGAGTTGGAATGGGATGGCCAAAGAAACTAGACTAAATGTACTAACACATGTAGAGTGTCTGAGAGACAGGAAGACCCACTTGTCAGGGTTTTGGTTGATTATGCACTAGAGTTATTTATATCTGTTCTGTGTGTGTGAATAAACCCCTCATCTCATCTATAAATAAAGGAGAAAAAGCACATGGTTTGGCCTACTTTTATGTAGAGTTCTGAGTCATTTACCAAGTACCATTTGACATGTACAATTTGTACAAACAAATATCTCTCAAATAAATCAAATGAATGTTAATTTTAATCACTGCTCTAATTACTAAGATAATTGCATGTTTTAGCTACGTGGTTTAAGTATGTTTCTGACCATAACTCCACACTTGGTGAACAAAGAATATTTAGGTCGTCTGCTGCAAAAAGCAAAGGGTCTTTTTAACTTTTGTTTGCCTTTTGCTCACTTCTCCAGGTTTTATCAAGAAATTAGTTACCTGTTTTTTCCAGGCTTTATGAATTCTACTTAATTTTAACCTCAAACTACTTTAATTACAAAATGGCTAAATTAGAAATGCATTTGTTCAGAACTATTTTTTAGTTCTTTATTTGAACAATAAAGTTTTACATACAATATTATACAAAATATTTAAAATGTATATAACAATACAATTAATATTCAAATGTTACAATAGAATAAAGAAAACAAACAAGCAATAAAGACATCAACAATAATATTCTCATAAGAGTAGAAATCAACACAGATTGGAAGACGTCTTTGCTTTGTGGCTCTTAATTAACTCAGAAGAGTCTTTACGTATACCAAATATTAAGTATAGAATTTATTTATATTTGAATTTGAATAGTACTTGAACAAAATGCCAGTTACTAGGTTTTTCCATTGCACATGAGATGTGCTTAGGGGGAAAAAGGTAAGGGTGGGGGGCACCACAGAAATGTTTAATTGCCGGATTTACCATGGACCATATGGTGCAAAACTGGAAAGGGTGCAGTTTAACCAAGTTCCACAAAAACACAATAAATTAATAAATATATATACAGTATTATATACAGTATTATAAATATATATATTGTGAACATTCCAGCCCTGTCAGGTCATGCTTATATCAATAGATTTTTTTTCTTTCAAAGAATATTGCCCAAATGATTTGAAGCCAGATGAGTAATTCTTAGTCCTTTACTTTTTAACTCTTCAATTAATGACTTAATTAATTAATGAATTAATTAATGACTGGACTGCCAATACTGATGCTCTGTGTAAGAAAGGACAGAGCCAGTTATACTTCCTTAGAAGACTGGCATCCTTCAACATCTGCAATAAGATGCTGCAGATGTTCTATCAGACGGTTGTGGCGAACGCCCTCTTCTACGCGGTGGTGTGCTGGGGAGGCAGCATTAAGAAGAGGGACGCCTCACGCCTGGACAAACTGGTGACATTATACAAAGTTATTGTCTGTTTTTACCTGCATTGTTATCAATCTTTAATTTAATATTGTTTTTTGTATCAGTATGCTGCTGCTGGAGTATGTGAATTTCCCCTTGGGATTAATAAAGTATCTATCTATGTATCATTCTATCTATCTATCTATCTATCTATCTATCTATCTATCAATCTAATTTCCTTCCAGACACTTGATCAAACCTGATAGTTCACGATGAATACACACAGGTGTAAATGGATATGAGTTACAAGGAGGCCTGCTGTTTCCTTTGTTATTTGCATCTTATCTTTATATACAACTAGCTAAACTACCAGGGGTTGCCTGGTAGGAAAATAAAGTGTTTTTTTTAATTGTTTGAGAAAAAATATAATTAAAAAAAAAACACAACTTTAAAAAAATAATAAATTAACAAACAATGAAGACTCACTAATGTGCGTGTCTTGCGGTCTTGTATGTATGTTATCATCCAGTTGACAGTCGGAAACAGCCAACTCGATTTAATTTCAAAAGCAACAAGGGTGTGGTGGAGCTCAAACATAAAGAATTCTGGCAGTTACCTCCAGTTTGCCCCCTGGTGGTCGAGTGTCAACTGGATGATAACATGCATACAAGACTGCAAGATCACCGCCACAACCGAAGGTTGATTTCACTCTACACTACAGTATTTTTAGTCAGTGTACCAAGTTTCATGAAAATTGCTCCAGCCGTTTGGAAGTGATGCTGGAACATACAAACATACATCCATTATCCAACCCACAATATCCTAACTACAGGGTCACGGGGGTCTGCTGGAGCCAACACAGGGCAGGAAGCAAACCCTGGGCAGGGCGCACACACACACACACCAAGCACACACTAGGGACAATTTAGGATCGCCAATGCACCTAACCTGCATGTCTTTGGACTGTGGGTGGAAACCCATGCAGACACAGGGAGAACATGCAAACTCCACGCAGGGAGGACCTGGGAAGTGAACCCGGGTCTCCTAACTGCGAGGCAGCAGCGCTACCCACTGCGCCACCGTGCCAAACATACATTGACATATTTTATGTATATATATATATATATATATATATATATATATATATATATATATATATATATATATATATATATATATATATATATATAGAAGACGCTATGCCAGGGGTAGGCAACGTCGGTCCTGGAGTGCCACAGTATGTGCAGGTTTTTGTTCCAACCCAGTTCCTTAACGAGAACTCAATTATTGCTGATGAAGCACATATTGCTTAAGTGACATTTTAATGCTTCATTTTAGTGGTCTCGCATGTTAAGGTTCTCCAACCTTAATCGCTTATTTCAATCTTAAACTGCTGCATTCAGTGTTCTAATTGCTCCTTATTAGCAATAAGATGTAAAACAGGGGTAGGCAATGTCGGTCCTGGTGAGCCGCAGTGGCTACAGGTTTTCATTCCAAACCAATTGCTTAATTAGAAACCAATCATTGCCAATCTCAGACCTTATTTAATTTTATGGCTTGTTAGTCTGTGCAATATAAGGCTTTTATATCGTAGATTTTTTTCCTTTCCAAGGATATCATCCAAATGATTTGAAGCCTAAAACAGATCATTTTCAGTCTGTCACATTTTTCTATTAAGTGTTTTATTAAATCAAACCGTGCATGATGAACACACACAGATGTAATTGGAAAAAAGCTAGCTGGAGAACTGCTGGCTGCTTTGTCTTTTACATCTTATTGCTAATAAGGAGCAATTAAAACACTGAATGCAGCAGTTTAAGATTGAAATAAGCAATTAAGGTTGGAGAACCTTAACAAGCGAGACCACTAAAATGAAGCATCAAAATGTCACTTAAGCAATATGTGCTTCATCAGCAATAATTGAGTTCTCGTTAAGGAACTGGGTTGGAACAAAAACCTGCACATACTGTGGCACTCCAGGACCGACGTTGCCTACCCCTGCGCTATGCTACCATGGCTGTCCGTTTGTCTGTCCAGGATTTTAAATCACCTGTAGCGGGCAAACCGTTTGACCTACTGACCAGACATTTGGTACACATATACTACCTGACGTCTACTATCTGCATTCTGGGTGATGATTGAACTCCAAGGTTATTCCTCTTTTTATTTTATTGTGGAAGCAACTCTCAGCAGAGGCCAGCAGGTCGACCGTGCGGCGCATGCGTACTGGCGCCGTTCTCCCCCCGCCCCCTTCGCCGTCACTTCCCCTACCTCTTCATATCTTAAATCATTCTTGAGGCAGATTGAAGACTTAAGTGCCAGCTTAAGTGAAAAATTAAGAAAAACATACTAAGTAATTGCAAAACAAACACTGACTTAATCAGTTTTAACGCAAAAAGATGCCGGCGAAAGAAGAAAAGAAGCTATAAGCTAGGGTGCAGAAAAGAAGAGCTGCTCAGGAAACAGCAAGCGCATCAACCTCTGAGCAAACGAATGATAAACGTACAGAGAAAGAGCATGAAAACTAGGAATGCTCAAGTCAATGGTAGTACGCCGTTACTTGTTGCTAATGATTAAAATGTTGCCATTTAAAATAAGCAATCAAGGGTGCACGATCCTGAATAAGCACAACAACTAAACTGAGGCAGAAAAAAGGCTTCCTGGATTGGCTCCAGCAGACCCCCGTGACCCTGTAGTTAGGATATAGCGGGTTGGATAATGGATGGATGAATAGTAACTGCTACAACAGCAAAATCTGACTTCTCTTTAAGAAATTGGACTGGAATAAAAACCTGCAGCCACTGCGGCCATCCAGGATTAACGACGCTTACCCCCGTGTTAGGCCATACACAGGGAACAGAAACAGACAATGCCGCCCGTGTAAACTAATGGGGACGTCTTTTAAGTCCTGTAGCATGCGTCCCTGGAACACGAAACACGCGACTCCCAGAGCGGTAGGCGCGCAGCCCCAAACACACGTGACTAAGCCAGAGCCCGCCTCGCTAAATCCTTCAAGCTGATTGGCTCATTTTCAGAGTCCACGCCGCCTCGGGTCGTCAAAGTGTCGTAGTTCACCAAAACTCCGCTCAGGTGAGGTGTTTGAAACAGCTGGACTATCACTATAGCGTTGTCCCCGGGCGTATGGTTTATAGTGAGAATCTGTACGCATTATTTGAATACAAACCAAAAATTAATCAAACGCCATCTAATATTTTGCACAATGTGTGGGCGGTGACACATGCCAGATATTCTAGACTGCGGCTGGGGTTCTGTTTTGCAGTAGCGTGGCGGGTGGTATGTATATAACATGCAAAATGCGGAAATTTTCTCGCCGGCAGCCCCTTAAGCATTTCAGCTCCGCCTCCTCTCTCCTTCTGCCAGTCTGTTGAGGAAGCCGGAGGAACTAGACAGCTGCTTCATTTGCACAAAAAAAATAATAATTAAATAAGATAGAGAAGAAAATGTCAGCACTATGCTTTTCAGAAGAAGTGAACAGCGCGACAAGTGGGCTGGGAATCTCCCCTCTCCGGCTGCAGTGATGTGGGGTATGCGGGAGGAGGAGGACGGGTCTGCAGCTGTCACCTGGCGAGGGGGCTTCTGGCAGGTTTTTAATTCACGCTGCGTGCCCACTGAGGCTGCGAGAAAGGGCTGGAAAAACAGCACGGGGGCGCACGTGACAGACTGTCTGCGGACTCCACGGTGTGATTAATGGGCGGACTTACCTTAAAGGGCCCGCACGTTTGGAGCCAGCAGATTGTCGGTTATGAGCGGAAATTGTGCGCGTCGATGCTTGGATGAAGGGCTTCTGTGTGTGTGTCGACATCAGGGGTGTTCAATGATTTATCAACTAGCATGGTCAAATTCACCACGTTACTGTATGTGAATTTCCCCTTGGGATTAATAAAGTGTCTATCTATCTATCTATCTATCTATCTATCTATCTATCTATCTATCTATCTATCTATCTATCTATCTATGTGAATTTCCCCTTGGGATTAATAACGTATCTATCTATCTATCTATCTATCTATCTATCTATCTATCTATCTATCTATCTATCTATCTATCTATGTGAATTTCCCATTGGGATTAATAACGTATCTATCTATCTATCTATCTATCTATCTATCTATCTATCTATCTATCTATCTATCTTAACGTAAACCTCCTTGACTTCACCACAATCGGCCCACTTCGCCTCTAGTGATTTAATCGCTGGATTAGAAAGATTCATCTTGGACCTCCAACCAACCCGTTT
Source organism: Erpetoichthys calabaricus (assembly GCF_900747795.2). Classification (NCBI taxonomy): domain Eukaryota; kingdom Metazoa; phylum Chordata; class Cladistia; order Polypteriformes; family Polypteridae; genus Erpetoichthys; species Erpetoichthys calabaricus. The sequence goes on along the minus strand of NC_041411.2, from coordinate 76,049,638 downwards.
CTGTCTCCTTAGGGCCATTGCCATCAGGAGATCTCTGTCCGCGTAGGAATTTCTTAAGGATTCGAAAGAGAAAACGAGCACATGGGGGATCAGGGACCTCATTTACAAAGCTTGCGTACACTAAAAAAAGAGGCTCGAAATGTGCATATGCAATGACATAAGCAAACGTCGGGATTTTAAAAAAGGAAAACTTGAGAAACAAATGACAACACCCTTGATCAAGTAGGGAAATGCAGGTAAACCAGTTAAGTGAGGACTCGCGTATAATGTGCGTCGACTTGACAAACATCATACGTCAAAAGTAATGCATGTGATGTACACACAGTAGTTAATTTTTAAGAGGGCTAGTGCTGTATATTTGTACAGAAGATATTTTTTGTTTTTTCGTCAGTTTATATCAGCTATCAGTAATTATTTTTCAGCCAAGCTGCCCACTTCTATACCAAGCTTCATTCTGTCATGTCCGCTGTGTTGAAGGACATTAACCAACCCACAAGGCACTATATCTGGTTTTCGTATGTTGTTGGTGCACATACATAAAATGTTTTTGCCATGTTTTGTGTCTATTTTTTCTAATGTAATTAGAGCACTTTATTGCACCTGTTATCGCAGTAAAGGCATCTAGCTAGAGTGAAGCTGGTTTTCTTAACCGAAAGCAGTGACATTCCATTAATGCACAAGTCATCTGTGTTGCCAAGATCAGACTGACAAACATCGTGGCTCTGTGACCTGGTTTAAACCTGTGATTCATTTATTTTGAAGCAAAGCAGCTTTGGCAGACATGACGGAACTGTACGTGGTGAATGTCTTATTGGTAAGGTAACTGGCTGAACCCTCAGTTTTTCATATACTGTTCATTGTAACAGCAATCATTTCATTATATGTGCCAGGTAATAGCGGCTAACAGCTCAGACCATGTCACCTTATATCTTTCCTGATCCCCAGAACGCAGAGAAGAGTCACTATAACGTCGTGAATGACCTTGTGCTCTCAGTTGTGAAACACACCCAGATTCTCTTGAATGCAGGTGGTGGAGTCTCAGCGTGTCAGGTGGGTGGTAGCAGTGCCAAGCCAATGAAGTTCTGCAGCATCATGACTGCATATGTATAAGTTTGATTAGCATACTCCATGGATGTTCCAGGGCAGTGTTTAAGGCAAGTTCACATACACACATTTACAAGGTGATTGTGATTTGTAAAAGGTAAATTGCATAGAACTATGCATATGCCAGGTAGTATAAATCCAAATTTTATTTTAGCATACGCATTTTCCTGTTTTTTTTGGTGTGCACATATTTACATAGTAGTCTGCAAAACGTTTTATAAATGAGGCGTATGAACTGAGCATGACATTTAGGCTTTAGATAAACCATAAAAAATAGTTACCGTACTGCTACACATTTACATCACATCCCAAATCATCATCTTCTTTCGGCTGCTCCCGTTAGGGGTTGCCACAGCGGATCACCTTGTTCCATATCTTTCTGTTCTCTGCATCTTGCTCTGTTACACCCATCACCTGCATGTCATCTCTCACCACATCCATAAACCTTCTCTTAGGCCTTCCTCTGTTCCTCTTCCCTGGCAGCTCTATCCTTATCATCCTTCTCCCAATATACCCCTCATCTCTCCTCTGCACATGTCTAATCCAACGCAATCTCGCCTTTCTGACTTTGTCTCCCAAACGTCCAACTTGAGCTGACCCTCTAATGTCCTCATTCCTAATCCTGTTTATTCTCGTCACACCCAATGCAAATTTTAGCATCTTTAACTCTGCCACCACCAGCTTTCTCTCCTGTTTCTTGGTCAGTGCCACCGTCTCCAACCCATATAACATAGCTGGTCTCACAACCGTCCTGTAGACCTTCCCTTTCACTCTTGCTGATACCCGTCTGTCACAAATCACTCCTGACACTGTTCTCCACCCACTGCACCCTGCCTGCACTCTCTTCTTCACTTCTCTTCCGCACTCCTCATTACTCTGTACTGTTGATCCCAAGTATTTAAACTCATCCACCTTCACTAACTCTACTCCCTGCATCCTCACCATTCCACTGATCTTCCTCTCATTTACACACATGTATTCTGTCTGTGAAATGCGTGATAAAGAAGTTATTGAATTAATGATTTTCAAGATGGTAGAAGGGCATACAATCTGGAAGTGAGCATGTTAGGCTGTCATTGACCCAAATCATTTTGGTCATCGGTGGCATTAATCTTGTATCTAAAGTGTCCTCATCATAGTGCAACTGTGACATAACTTTTCCAGGGATTTTCAATCGCAGACTTAATTTACATAATCTTAGCAAGTTGGCAGCAGTGGTGGCATGCCCCTGTGACCTCAAAGCATGTAGTCCGACATCCTCAGTGACTCAGCCCAACTAGTTTATGAATTCCCCATTTTGTCCTATGCCGAAGGGGAGGTCTTTTGTGTGTGATGGGAGTCGACAACCACCTGGGATGCTCAATGTATGTAATGCAGCAATGATGAGGAATAAGGAACATGTGTGTTTTAAACCACTCAAACAGAATAGAAACTTTCCTATCTGAGGTCTCATTTTTACATACTATGGCAGAATGGAAAAAGGCAGAGATTTGCCATGCCTTTAAAGCATTCATACAGCACCAGCTCTGTTAGGCAGCACATTATTGGCTGTCAGAAAAAGGGGCAATTTCTTGGAACATCATTGTGGATTCGTATCATTTGTCATACCCTATATATCTAGTCGTGTAATCGGACATCATTACTTGACGAGATCAGCAGCTGTAGTTGTCAAGTCTGACATTCCCTCTGACTAGAAATTGTGTAATGTGATGCCGGCTTTACTTGTTCTCCCAGGATTCCTTGTCAGATGACCACACGTGTTGTAGTCAAATGTGTTCTCAAATATAGAAGCACCGGTGCTCTTCATCTGTCCAATATCTGGCTGAATCTTTGTTTTTCATGTTTGTAACATTTTACATCTTACATGGTCTGCTGTCACAGTGCTAATAACAGATTTCCTGTGTGCTTGACAACAATAAATTACTTTTAAAAAACAGAGATTTAAGAACTTAGATGAAGCAACTAGTTAGCTGAGTTATTTTTTAACTGAGGGAAAAGCAAGTACTGGCTAATAATTAAGGAAAGGTCACAAACACATTTTGCTGGTCTTCGACTTTGAGTGTGCCTATTACAAAGAAATAATTTTTCTAAAACGCAGTACTCCAAAAAACAAAATATGTTAGCCTAAACCTATCTGCCATCACTTCACTGCGTATAATTCTGACCTGTCAGGTCAAAGGTCCTTAATCACCGGTTGGACCCACTGAAGCGTACAACACAAAGCAAATGAAACGACAATTCAGAATTGTTGCCAGCGTGACTCAAAGGTCTTTCAGGTCAGATATGACGTAAAGGTTCTGTGCATGTGGCATTCAAGTTTAGGTGAAGTAGCCTGTGCTCCTGGCAGAGAGAGAGAGAGAATTATGCTGCAGTGGAAAGGGAAATGTGTCATTGCCCTGTTGTGTCTGGACCCCCACGACATGGATCCAACATTTTGTGACACACCCTGCTTTTGGAGAAATGCCAATCAGGAACCAAGATAATGACGGCAATGGGCGTCACCTACATTTAGTCATATTCCAGGAAAGTTGTATTCTTAAGAAGGCAACTTGACTTTACATGTCAGAGCAAACGGGACCTTATATACTCTAAACATATCTCTGTTATCTTCTTTTAAGAAAGTGGATCAGTGTGCCAGTCAGACCTTCCCAAAATTCTAAGGTTCTTGACTAATTTATGGGGGATTGATCTTTACAGGGGGGGGGGAGTGGCGCAGTGGTAGTGCTGCTGCCTCGCAGTAAGGAGACCTGGGTTCACTTCCCGGGTCCTCCCTGCGTGGAGTTTGCATGTTCTCCCCGTGTCTGCGTGAGCTTCCTCCGGGTGCTCTGGTTTCCTCCCACAGTCCAAAGACATGCAGGTTAGGTGGATTGGCGATTCTAAATTGTCCCTAGTGTGTGCTTGGTGTGTGTGTGTCCTGTGGTGGGTTGGCGCCCTGCCCGGGATTGGTTCCTGCCTTGCACCCTGTGTTGGCTGGGATTGGCTCCAGCAGACCCCCATGACCCTGTGTTTGGATTCAGCAGGTTGGAAAATGGATGGATGGATCTTTAAGGGAAAATCAGCAATTATTGTGCATTTAGAATTCCATAATGGTAGATTGACTGCTTAGTGGCTTGATTATCACAGTCAAACCAATTATTTGTTTCTGCTATACCCTGCCATACTTTAGTATTTAGTAAGTATACAAACAACAGTAACCAACAAATGATTTTTCACTGCAGACCTCAAATAAGCCAAAAGTATAAATCAAAGTTTCCTCAACATCTCACAGGCACCTGCCAAGAGAACCAGCCTCTAGCACCCAGCTGGTAGAACAAGCTGCCCACCTCCATCTGAAGTTCTGACTCCCTCAATATATGTAAGAAGTGTCTGAAGACCCTCGTTTGGTGAATTTCTGTCTAATTGATAGCTGTTAGGTATTTCTATCCTAGAAATTGTGTTTTGAAATCTTCATTGGTGGCAATCAGTTTTGTAACCTTGTCCCGTAACACTTGTTCCTAAACGGTACCCCAGATTGATGTTTACTTGATTATGTTGACCTCTTTTGTAAGGCGCTTTGGATAAAATCGCCTGCTAAGCAAATAAATGTAAATGTTATTCAAGTCACAGTCTCCACACAACTAAACATGAATACTTTGTCTCAGTCACAAGTACTCTGCTGTTGAGAGCTGTGCCATATTTCAGAGGTAATAGATAGATAGATAGATAGATAGATAGATAGATAGATAGATAGATAGATAGATAGATAGATAGATAGATAGATAGATAGATAGATAGATAGATAGATAGATAGATACTTTATTAATCCCAAGGGGAAATTCACATACTCCAGCAGCAGCATACTGATACAAAAAATATATATATTAAATTAAAGAGTAATAAAAATGCAGGTATAACAGACAGACAATAACTTTGAATAATGTTAACGTTTACCCCCCCCGGGTGGAATTGAAGAGTCTCATAGTGTGGTGGAGGAACAATCTCCTCAGTCTGTCAGTGGAGCAGGACGGTGACAGCAGTCTGTGGCTGAAGCTGCTCCTCTGTCTGGAGATGATCCTGTTTAGTGGATGCAGTGTATTCTCCATGATTGACAGGAGTCTGCTCAGCGCCCGTCGCTCTGCCACAGATGTCAAACTGTCCAGCTCTGTGCCTTACAATAGAGTAACATGTAATGGACATCCAGGTGACCTCATGTATAGTAAGGTCATTAGTGTAAAGTGACCTTATGGGTATTCTGACACTTAACTTCTGGCTCGGTCTCTCCCCATCCTTAAACCAAAGTTCTCAATGCGTCTCCAGAATGTACTAATGACATAAGTTTGAAAACATTACAACCATTAAGTTTGAACACTTGAGGCAGGTCACTATCTCCTCCCATATGAAACCAAGAGTGAAGCTGACGTTTCCCACCCCCTGCTTTTTTGTCGGTCACTTCCTGACCCAGGGCCATTGTTTCACATAATCTGCCTTCTAGTTTTGGCGTCTGAATGCAGAGGTCAACTACTTCTCTGTAAAAGACGTCAATCAGGTTGTTGCACTAGGGAAATTAAGGCGCAGTTTCTTTTATTTTAATTAATGTATATTTCCTTTACATTTTACGTGTGACTCTAAAATGCTTCTATTAATCCTGTAACTCTTGAAATGACCTGTTAGGGCCTTTTGCCATTCTATTACCTCCTGTTGATTCAACCAGTTGATGCAATAAACAGGAGCTGGTTTGTGTTCATCTAGAAGAGGGCTGCGCCACCTTAGCACTGTGCCATGTAACTGAGTGTTTGGATTTCAGGCCTTGAAAAAACTGCATTCAAAATAAAAGGACATGTTTAGGTGCTGTCAGACATGAGGGTCCCAAAAAGCTTTTATCATTTCTGTGAAGGTATTCCTGTGGTTTTAAGGCATAGGGGGTGAGGAGTTTCCAGGGAATGCTGTTAGTGATTGCAGGATTTTTTGTAACATTCTTAAACTGGACAATTCTTTTCTTTCTAGCCTTGCTACCCTTCAGTTTAGACAGGAAGTGTGGCATAGTGGGTAAAGATTGACTACAAACCTTGAGATTTGACGTTGTGCAACTATGCCAAAAATCACTTCATCTGCCTGTGCACTAATTGAAAAAACAAAAAGAAATGTAACCAATTGTATTTCTAATGTCGTAAGTTGCCTCAGATAAAGGCATCACTGAAATGAAGAATAATAATTCCGACCATCTCCCAAGATGACATTTCTTTTACCAAGGATCCTCAAGAAGCACCATCAGCTGAACATGACAGCAGTTGAAGGGCAGGACTGCGAAGCCAGACAACACCCAAATCAGAGTAACGGGTAAGTGAGATTTTCTATTTCAAATACCATGCTAAATTCGCAAATGATTGCAGCTGTGCGATGAGTGGGAATGCCAAGTGCTCAACGAGAGACGCTAAAAGCAAGAAGGCTGCTGACTTTCATAGCATTCATTAATGATAAGACAACCAGCACCTGCACTTGGCTTCCATTCTTCCTTTTTATTCATACATTGTGAGTCTTTAAACATGGGTGTCCAGTTGTGGTCCTGGTGGGCTTCTGTGGCTGCAGGCTTTCACTCCAGTCAGTGTCTAACTTAGAAAGCAGTTGTTGTGGTTAACAAAATGTGTTGTTTAATTAGAGGTTCTCCTTCTGTTCCTAACAGCATTTGTCTATGATGGACATTGATACCAGTACTGTATTTTACTGTTCTTGGAAATCCACAATATATTTTCTAGACTTTAAAGGATTAGAACCCCTCAATTCTTCCAACTTTTTTATCCCAATGTTTAATTTCTTAAACGTAAAATACAAATACATATACAAGATACAAAATTTGATTGCCTTGATATTTACAGTACATTCTCTGAGCAAATTATTAGGAACGCTATACCAGGGCAGGACCTCCTTTTGCTCTCAGAATAGTTTCAGTTTTTCATGGCATGGATTCCACAAGTTGTTGGAAACATTCATGGACATTCTGGTCCATGTTGACATGACTGCATTCGAGTACATACATTCATGCTTCGAATCTCCCATCCTACCACGTCCCAAAGGTGTTCCACTGGATTCAGATGTGGTGACTGGGAAGGCCACTGAAGAACTCTGAATGCATTGTCATGTTCATGAACCCAGTTTGTGATGACTTTTGCTTTGTGACATGGTGTATTATCCTGCTGGAAGTAGCCATGAGAAGATGGGTAAATTGTGGCTATAAAGAGATGCACATGGTCAGCAACAATTCTTAAACAGACTGTGGCATTCAAGTGAAGACTGATTGGTATTACGGGCACAAAGTGTGCCAAGAAAACATTCCCCACATCATTACACCACCACCAGCAGCATGGACTATTGACATAAGTCAGGTTGGGTTGCATGGATTAATTGGTTACGAATTGTGACCCTGCCATCTGTGTGCCTTAGCAGAAATTGAGATTCCTTTGATCAGGCTATGCTTTTCCAGGCTGTCAGGTTTAGATAAGCCTGTGTCCACTGCAGCCTCAGTTTTCTGCTCTTGGCTACTAGACAGGAGTGGAACCCAATGTGGTCTCTTGCTGTTGTAAACCATCTGCCACAAGGTTCGATGTGTTGTACATTCTGAGACGATTTTTTGCTCAACACATTTCTACAGTGTTTATTTGAGATACCACTGCCTTTTTGTCGGCTCTAACAACGATGGCCATTCTCCTCTAACCTCTTTCATCAACAAGGCCTTTCCAGCCACAGAACTCTCGCTCATGTAGTGTGTTTTGTTTTTGCACCATTCGGAATTAAACTGTAGAGACAGTTGTGTGTGAAAATCTCTGGAGATATGCAATTACAGAAATTCTTTAACGCAGCCTGTCTTGCGCTAACACTCATGCCACAGTCAACTCACCAAGATCAGATTTTTTCCCCATTCTTGTGTTTTATATGAACATTAACTGAATCTTCGGTGCTGTATCTGCATTATTTTATGCATTGCGCCACTTCCGCACGATTGGCTGATTAGATCATTGCATGGATAAACAGATGTACCTAATAATTTGCTCAATGAGTGTCTATAGTTAATTAGTAGGCGAACCACGCCATAGCAGCAATAAAATTCTTTGAAAATTTCAAAGAGAAATAAAACCTGTACTAGTAATAATTTCAGGGAATGCAGGCTAAAATCTGGCATTAGACACCTGATCCAACAAAAACGTTCAGTTATCAACAAGGATTGATAGGAAGTTGAGAAACGTTTTAGAATGAAAACCTGCCAAAACTGGGCACCCCTACTGTAAGCTAAACAGTAATATCCAGTAATCTCTGAGGCCGCACCTTTGCTGCCCACAATCAGACTCTGTTAATCTTCTCTACATTCTCAGCCATTCCTTTAAAGGAGTAGCACACCCACCTGAGTGCATTACGACCTTAGGTAACCCTACATGTTGCTAAGCCCGTGCAGGTTGTCTTCAACCGCAAGCATGATCGACAGGTAGACTGTTTCCGGCACTGTGCTGCATGGTAGACTACAAATACGTTCTGAACTCGGGAGATTATCTTGTGAGATGAACTGTTTAGGAAAGACCATATTACACATTGTACTTGCTAGATGCAACGATACACATATTTTATAAAATCCGTTTTCAAGTACAGCCACCAAAACCATGACTGCAGGGTCAAGAGCTCATTATCGTCTGAGCAAATCACAGGTTGCTTCAGGTCTGACAGACTGTGAGGTTCTCTGTTGCAAACACAAATCCATCTGGAAAAGCAGAGTCAAGCTGCGTGTGAGCAACATGTTGACTGCACTGAGTTTCAGAGGTCATGGCAGAAGGACTGAAAAAATCCCAGGCTGCTTGCTTTCGTCTGGTTCAGCCAACTTAACCGGAAAACACCTCCTTTCCATTGAAGGAGGCTGCATTCCCAAGGGAGGCACGCCATTCCGTGCCAGAGACGGTGGTTAATATTTTTTCCCGTAACCTCATTATTTATTAAAAACCTTTTTTTTTTTCTTCCATGTGAAAAAAATATACTTTTTTTTGGCATGTTTCAGTCTTGACCCAAAACATATTTTCCCACCCTGCCCCCTCTTATTCCTTCACTGAATGTGAAAACAGGGAAAATACTACAAACTCTATTTGGATGGCATCACCCAGGTGTAAGTGTGTGTCTCCTGGATAGTCCTTCCTGCATTGCCAATGCCCTGTCATCATTTTTTTTTCCCAAATCTTTGAAACGTTCATTATTGTGAAAAAAAAAATATTTATGCCAGTTATTAGTAGCCTTTAAAACAAACAACAGATGCCACCCAGCTTTTTGGCTGCTGGATGTGCCTGGCACCAGCCTGAAATTTCAAAGGCGTCCTCTGTCTGTTTTGTCAGCATTATTTTGTGGCACAGCTAAATGGACGCCTCAGAAAGCCCCTTTCATAAATTACAGCTCAATTAAGCCGGCTGCATCTTTAACAATCGCCCTGCTGAGCTGACAGCGAGATCAGGTTTCTATTGACTGGGTGCCAGGCACATCTGCTTCTGGAATCCACAGGGCCAAATTTAGCCCAGGGTTTCACGGTTTCACATGAAAGGCCACAGGCAGGAACGTGACATTGCTGGAGTGGTTAGTGCGGGTCAGGATAATGCGCTTCAGACAAATGCTTCCCAGCATGAGCACGCCCATCTGCAGGCAAGCAAGACGAGGGCGGTGGAGATCGCGACAAGCTCTCCCAGGACTGCCTTTCACAGGCTCCTGCATGAGCCTGCCTGCTTGCGTGTGCTCAGCTACATCCGTAAAGTTAAAGGGCAAAAACTTTCCACTGCTGTGGAGTTTTGTTTGGGTCGCCATGGGGCTCATAAATTGAGAGTTAGCAGTGGCATGATCACTTGGCCATGGCGTAGGTCAGGGAATCACTGCGAACCCGAGCACTCTGTATTTATAGTACCTTACACCAATCTAAAGCACATTACAAATACAACTATAAGATAACATTCTCAAACCCACTTAATCCAGTTCAGATCTGTGTAAAGCTATCTTAGTAACTACCACTAAATGGAGCACCAGTCCATGGCAGAATCTACCATACAGGGCCATAGTAAGAGTCACCAGTTAACACTAACCTGAATGTCTGTGGGGATAAGGGATGAATGCCCACATAGACCCAGGGAGGTGACTGGGCAACGCCATTGTGTCACTTGAACTATAACATAATTGTTTACAGGTATTTTTTAAGGTAACCAGAGCAACACTGTGCCTAATATACCAATACTTTAGCCACTACAGTGTATAACACTTTTAGCCCTTTAGAAAATGTCCCCTGAAGGGCAGCAAGAGCCCTAAAACCTGGCAGTGTTTAAGAATTCTGGTTTTATTTTTGTAAAAATGAAAGCCACTTCAGTATAATTAAGAGAATTTTATTATACACATTTACACACACACACACACATAAATATACAGTATTGTACAGGACATCAGGAATGCCATTGTGGCTGCCTTAGAAGCAGCAGACCTTTGAGGGTTTTTGCCCACTACAGTATCACAAATAAGTTGAGATCACTGACCAAACAAACATTCAGCCCACTGTTGCCCTGTGATTGGAAACAGACTGGCCAGCAGAGGTTGGACACTGAAGAATAGGTGGGCCAGAACCGGTTACATAACAAATGTTTTTATTGTGATACCAAAGGGGTCCAATAACAATGCACAACTTGTCAAACTTGATTTTAGATGGAAAAAGTCTGAATTAGCTTAAGATGCCATGATTCGGGATGTTCATAAGAAATGAGATAGTAGTACATGATAAATACGGATAGTTGGGTCATATATTTGAAATATTAAAATGTGTGCATTAATTCAGGTGTTTCAAGTGTAAATATTCTCCATTGTAAAAGAATTTTGCCATTTTACCCCACTAATAGAGGTCAGTAGAGGGCTAGACCCCTAGTAAAGGATCAAAAATAACACCATATTTATAATCACTGACTTGAAATAGTCTAAAATGATACCCCACATGCATACTGTATGTTTGAAATTTATCATTATTTTTAACCTTCTGGGAGTGGCTCTTATAGGGGCTAGGACCACCAGTAAAGAATAAAATATCAAAAATAGTATCATGTTTGTGATCAGCAGCCTTGAAATAGACATATGGAATGTCATATGTTATATTACCAAACTTTTCTGCAACCTTCTTCTTCTTCTTCTTCTTCTTCTTCTTCTTCCATAGCTATTTCCATTTTTATATGGGGTAGCTATTTCTTTTGCTTAGACGTTTTTAATAGAGGTTTTGGCATGATTTTTATGGCCAGATGCCTTTCCTGATGTCAATCCTCCCCATTAATCTGGGCTAGAGACCGGCTTCAAAATGGCAGATGGATTCATGATCAGCAACCTTGAAATAGCATAAATTGACACTCCATGTGCCTATATTACCGACCCTCATTTTTTCTCAAATTTTTGTGAAAAGGAGAAACTTTAACCTCTTATTAGGGGTAATCTCCTGGGGTCAATTGATGTGCCATGTACAACTGAAAGTCCTTCTTACCATTTATTTAGTTTGCTTTTTATCATCAGGGTACTAGGGTGTTGTACCGTGTTAGCCATTATGAATGTAGAGAAAAGCCAAGCAAAATGACACCTTTTATTGGCTAACTAGAAAGATTACAATATGCAAGCTTTCGAGGCAACTCAGGCCCCTTCTTCAGGCAAGATGTAAAAGAAGGGGCCTGAGTTGCCTCGAAAGCTTGCATATTGTAATCTTTCTAGTTAGCCAATAAAAGGTGTCATTTTGCTTGGCTTTTCTCTATCATCAGGGTGTAATTTCCTGCACAAAATATGATCCAAAAATAACATAAAGATGAGGCGGTTTGGGGTCTAGTGGGCCAAAAATAGGGGGGAACCCCAAAAAGCTTAATATCTTGCATAACCAGACGTCAAGTTGAGTTGAACGGTATAGCGCATGTTTTCTTGTATTGGTGAGTCAGGAGGCAAAAGGGAAAAAAATGAACTGAAAAGATTTTAGCAAAAGACTATTAAGACAGCAAAATGTGAAAAAAAGATGAGTTCTGGATACTTACTGAAGACGCTGTACTTCTGTTCTTTGGTATTATTCTTTAGACATTAATCCAGGTAATCGTCAATGGTAATGTTTCTCAACCTATGGGCTGTGGCCACCTCCAGATGAAAAAGTTCCTATGATCACACTCAATTCATGGCAGCAGCATCACAGGTGGACTGGACAACCTCCACGGACTGTGCTCTGAAGATCATGCTTGATTCAGCATTGATGACTGCGTTTGATTGGTGTAATGCTCTGGTGATTACGCAATGCCAAAGAACCATTTCACTTCGGCTCCTATGATTGCTCTAAATTCATGGGGAGGGGGCTGGATCTAGTGAATTGCTGTAAATTCACGGAGGGGGCCACTGGTGGGTTGCGAACACTCTGGCATGTGAAAAACTGGGTTGTGACACCACAAAGGTTGGGAAAATACGGTCTATGGTATAAGATAGAACAAGCTTTTCTGTGTGGTCACCATCAGTGAATCTGCAAAAGGTGAGGGTTTCTTCAGAGTAATTATGGGATAGCATCCCTCAGCTTTCTTAAGTTTGTTCTCTGAACATCTCAGGCTGTTCAGAAGGGAAACACTTGAGGCTGGTGTTCCTAATACGGATGTCAGTCAGTTGACATTTGCATGTCATGTCATGACATGTCACCACTTAAGCACACATATTTATATTCAATTCAGGAAAATCCTAAAGATGTACTGCGCTTCTGAATGACTGTCTTCTTTGTGGGTGATGTCAGTTTAATGTTCTTTTCACAGTCAGAAAGACTGCTGCCAACACACCCACACATGAAGTATATCAATAAAAGTGGGAAGGCAATATGGATGTCTGCCTTCACACAGCATGCAAGTGCTCCTGTAAAGATTTTTTTGCTATTGAAATCTTGAGTGAACTTTCTGACCTCGACTCTGGCAGTAGAATTAAAACAGCAGCAGCGTGGTTGGCTATGGTGCCTGATTGAGTGGATGACCCTCAGGCCTCTCCAGCCTTTAATTAGGGCTACTCAAGCAGATCAGTGCCTTATCTTCACCACACTTGTCCACTCACAAAACTATTCCTGTGGCAAACGGATTGTAGTCCATGAAGTCACATTGATATTTTGTGGGCCCGCAAATAGATAAGAGATCAAGCCCTGAGCCTAAAAAGGGTGTTAAAAATCCCAGATAAGAAAAGCCTCATGCCTTCTGTGGATGTGACACAGCAGACTATGAAAAATGTCCTGGTACCTGGCTGGAGGTAGAGGCTGTACCTCATGGTGTAAAAAATTAGTCATATCATTTTCTAACCCATTTAATCCAGACCAAGGTCATGGGTGGCAGACCCTATCCCAGCCAGCAGAAGACGTAAGGCAGGAACAAACCCTGGGCAAGGTGCCAGTCCATTGCAGGGTGAACACACACATGGGACAATTGCCAGTTCACCTAACCTGCATGTCTTTAGACAGTGGGAGGAAATCGGAGCACTTGCACAAAACCTGCACAGACACATGGAGAATATGAAGACTCCATGGAACTCAAACCCTGGTCTCCTTACTGCGAGGCTGCAGTGCTACCACTGAACCCCAAAATTAGCTTGTTTTATAATAAGATAATAACCTCAATCCAAACAGTATGTTTTAACACAAATATACACTGATGTTTATGCGCCCAATGGGAGCCTCTACAGAGCTCTGCTAAGGTAAGCATACCGACACCAGTGCCTGAAGAGTTGCTAACACTCTCTTCTCCTTCATCCGCAGATCCAGAAGACAAATCCCATGACAAGCTCTAATGTCACTTCTGGTTTAGCCATGGAATTTCTGCCTCTTCTGCCCAGGGGGCTTTTTAAGGAACAGAGACCCTGGAAGTCTGCATTCATTGACGAGCCTTGATCCAAAGAGGATGGAGCTCCACAGCGTAGATCTATTGAAACAGGCCTGAAGGAAAGGCACAGAAAGGATACCTGATGTCTGAGATATGGTTTGGACTTTTTATTTATTTATTTTTTGTTTCATGTTAAATAGAGCACCTGGTTGGTCATCAACACTTTACCATCTCCCATGTATTTATTTATCTAACACATATTTGATAGTGCAAGACTACAGCTGTGGATATGAATTATCCTAATCCTAATTTGGAATCCTTCATTTGTTCTAAGAGAGGAAACTAAAATTCATTGATAAAGGTCACAAAGGGTCCAGCAGAATAAAATTGCCCGCGTTAAACATTTGTAAAGAAAGATTGATACCAGGGTCTTTTTTTGTGGTTTTACAATTTTCCCATATGCATGTTTTAACTCCTCAGATTCACAAAATTTAAATCAGTAAATCAAGACAAAGTTAAACCAGGTTCATTAAACTATAATGATCAGCAGTAACTGGTCAACCAGAAAATTCTAAAGATGCCCTAAAAAACAGCTACAATTGCACCCTTTTTTTAAAATAGCAATGTTTATCTTAAGAGTTTGATGTAATTTACCTTCTCCTATCTATCTATCTATCTATCTATCTATCTATCTATCTATCTATCTATCTATCTATCTATCTATCTATCTATCTATCTATCTATCTTCTCCATGGTCGACACCAATACTGTCTCAATATAGCAAACTGGGGATTCTTTCTGAAATCATTTGCCATGTCTTTGGTCTCGGAACCATTGTACTTCAGATTAGACTTTGTTCACACCAAGTGAAAAATAAATTCCCACTGGTTCATAGCACAACACCTCAGCTTGTAAGTTAACAACAGCAGTTTTACAGTACATCCCAGGCTACATCCACACTGCTACCTTATCATTTAAAAACACATACATTAGTCTCTGTTTTTGCCTTTAGTCCACACTACCCCGGCGTTTTCAACTCCTGAAAATGGACACTTATGAAAACGCTTTCCAGAGCCGTGTACTTCTGAAAAAATAGCTACAGAGTTGTGGTGTAGATAGACAAAAATGCAAATTTTCAAAATTGTGCTCTGATTTCTTCATGCTTATTTCTTAGCCTTTTCCCAGATTGGATCCTGCTCATGACAAAAACTCATTCTCTTACTTGTCACCCTTTGTGGAAGAAAAATATATTCTAATGTAGCGGCCACAGAAGAGTTGCTTTCCATGGCACTTGTGGCGTTACTTACCTATACGCATCTAAATTGTGTTTTGTATAGTCTGAATGCTGCACACATAATGTTTTAATTCAAGACTACATTCAGCTGCAGTTGCCCACAGAACAGTATGATGTTTGCACCCTTGACTTTGAGGAGAAGTAGCTTTCTTTTCTTTTACAGGGGACTGTATGGGCTCATTCTACATGTGTGGTATGCTTCCTGTGCAATCTACATAGGCTCAACACTTCAGCCGTGATAATTATTAGAAGTTCAGTCTACCCTTAAAAAAACAAAAACAAAATAAAAAGGATACTCTGTGATACATCACATTGATTTCAGGTGAAATGGAGTTTCAGCCACCGCAAGACTCTGTCTTGTAACCCCCCTCCATGATACCCCCCCCCCCCCCCCCCAAAGAAGGAATCCATCAAACCAAAGACAGTAGGCTGCTTTGTGCAATCTGAATGGTGCAAAACATCACACGCTCAGTGCGAGCTGTGAACAGGAGATGTGTCCAGAAATGAAGACGCTGACAGCAGCAGCCAATTATGTGTGCAAGATGGGTGACACTGTGGTCATGAGTCTCACTGGGATGCAAGCCAGCAGAGGAAGTATGTGGCATTTACAAGTGATCCTTCCTAGAAGCCTGGGTATCAGAGCGAGAGTACTGCCGCTTTCTTGATATTTGTAACCATTAAACAGGATTATTGCAAAACAACTTCAGCCAAACTTTGAAGATCAATAGTAACCCAGAATAATAAAACATAAATATGACTCACATTTATTGCAGAGTTTCTTTTGTTTGCTTAACATTATGGCCGTTTGGTTCCCTGCACTTCTTATTAGTGAAGAACTTATGTGTAAAACGCTCTTGGCCACTTTTTTGTCCTTTGAGGCTAAACAAATGCTCGTCTCTTTGGAAATCTAACAGGAAATCAGGAAGAGTCAACATCTGCTACAAAACCTGCTCATGTTTTTGGGGGAATTACAGCCGCACATTACTTATCAGCATGAAGCTACCGTGTGCAGGCAGTTTAGTAGTAAAGTAAAAAACCTCCCGTCACTTGCTGAAACTAGTTTTGTAGACTACAGCGGAGTTAGTGAATAGAACATGGCGGATTGGCTTAGCAAGATTTCCATGCATGTCACTGACAAAAAGACTTTATACAAGGTTGAACTCTTAACCACTTGTTATCAAGTTTTCAGTAAATAAAAGCCAAATCCGTATGTGAAAGTGGACACAATGAGCAGTAAGAGGATATGGACTGAGAGAGGTTTTGTTCCAAAGCCTCTTCGTTTCTAATTTACAAAACTTCACTTTGATTAGTCAGTCAGGAGAGTTGCGTTGCGCAGATTATTGCATGGCTCTTGGGTGCATTCTTCGACTCCACTGGGCCAGAAAAGAGGTTATAACTACTCTGTGCAATACGTGATGCATTAGTGTTACTGGAGAACTGCGTTACTGGCACGCTTCTACGTACAACTCCACGATTGACACGTGCCACACCTTCAAAGAACAAGTCAGGAACTAGAAGGGCACCTCTGTTTACAAAGCAACACTAAATGTTGCACAAGAAAAATAATTATTTTATTAATATTATATATATATATTTCAACATTTAATTATAGACAAAATATATACATAAAACAACCTTCTTCTGTTTCTGCAATAAAAATCCCAAGTACCGCTCCCACATACAAAACTAAACTGTTTTAAAATGATACATTCATCTCTCGCTTTACACTCAAATATTTACACAAAGAAACTGGACAGGCTTTTGATATATATTTTACAAATAAAAGGCAACATGATATATAACAGAAACCAAAAAAAAAATGAATGCACTGGTGTCTTAAATGGTCAGACACCATTGCCAGTAACCTAGCAGTCTGATGGCCACCCCAAAATACAGTTCCAAGGGCGAAAGAAACCTTTCACAGAGCCTCTACAACATCGTACACTTCTCAAGGCCTGTAACCTCAGAATTGGTGGAACTGAGTCTCTCAGAACGCATGTGGTGATAATATTATACATTAACAAAATGAATTCGGAAGTTTGCTACTTAAACAGTCTTTATCAGTCTGGGCATTCAGATTAGCAGGCATGATCATCAGCATTGCGCGCACCAGTTTCCTATCACAGTCAGGTCACAATATAGTCACTGCCAATCCAACCCTTTTTGTGTTTTCTTCTGACACGCAACAAAACAGTAAAATAAAACAGTACAAGAGTTTTTTGGTGTTAACGTCTGGGGCAGTACAGATACTTCAGCAAAATCGTACAAGACAGCTAAAAAGTCTGTTCCATTCTCCAATTTATAGCAGTCAAGCTGAAAGCAGCATCTACAGGATTCTTACATTCAACAAAGGTGTAAGTGCAAAAGGTAGGTAAATATTCTTAGTTGCCCTGACAATCTGGGGTAAGGGGGTGGCAATTGTTTAATTAAAAACACCCAATATTTAGTTCCTCAAGGAGGGCCACACACACATACACACACAAACAATGATTCTGTAGTTGTGCCATTCTTTGACAATTTCTCTTTCACCGTTCACAGCATGAGATGTCTGCAACCCCATCCCCAATGTTTTTGTTGGGCAGCCTCATTATTTTCTTTGTTTAAGTCATAAAGATGCAAGGGCCACTTAGCTGGAATACACATGCCCATCACTTTTTAACTGGCCGCAGTAAGCATTGACCATGCGCCTAGTCCAGTGCTTTGCCAGCTTAAATGACTCCCAGACAAACAGGCACTCCTATTTATAGACAGTGGCAACATTCATTTCATAGTGTTACATGTAAAAGCTTCTCAGTCTTTGGTTTCTAAGTTCAAAGGTGAAGTTTGCTTTAAAGCTTGACGCAGTGCTGGAGAGTCCAGAGAGGACTGTGATGTGTGCGGTGAGCCCACGCCTGGAGATACAAGAAGAGATGGGGGGTGCTTCTCTGGGTTCATAACGCTTGAAAGTGTTGATGACACATTGGAGAGTCCAGGATAGAGAACTGGCATTGAGGCAGGATACCAACATTTCTCAAGTATTGGCAAATATGCTGCCGCAGAAGGAGGGATTAAATAAAAAGGCAGACACAAAGGGGGCTGATGTGAAGAAAATCCCAATAAATTACTGTGAATACCCAACAACTCTTTATTAGAAAGAGCATTATCCTCTGTTGACCCTGCCCTTGCCCTTTTAGCTGGTGGGTCATCAGTCTCTTGTTTGATTGTGGTTATCCGGTCACTGAATGAGTATTTGAGTTCATCTTCTTTGCTGCAGTAGTGACGGTCAGCCTTAGTCTCAAGTTTTTCCAGTTCACCCCCATACCCACTATCAGTATCTGTATCACTGCCACTCTGCTCACTGCCAGCCTGCACGTAAGTCCTCTGAATGACTGGAACACAGTTTTTGCCATGTCCTTCAAAACTCATCGGTTGGGGAGGAGAAGATTTGTCTTTTGCATCCTGGCTTTTCTGACTGTCACGCTCCATCCGCAATCCCTGGGTCTCGGGCAAGATTTCAGCAGCAACTTTCTGGAGGTGGCTGATCATGTGGGAAGGTGTGACTTGCTGGCCATCCTCTTGCTTTGTCAGGAAATGCAGAACCTCCCTTGCACACAAGTGGAAGCCAGAACGGAACATCTCCTCACTGCTGTCGTGAAGTGGCATTGTCTGCTCCCCTAGATGGAAAAAGTAACATTGGAGTTGGTGAAACCTAACAAAATCCTTATTCAGGATACCTGTCACATAAAACATCTTAGAAGTCATTGACAAACTGGGGTACGGTGTACCTCTGGCATTCGCAATTACAAAAGATTTCTATTACTAGTGATTCTTCACTTTTAAATTTTTAATCTCAGGATTGTGTGTTATTGCCCAGTCTGCTCTGGAAATCATCTTGTGATAGTGTAGGTTGTCCATGAGGCTATATAACATAAAGATCCTGTTTATACCTGAATAGAAGAACTGGATCTGTGCACGAAATGCATGAGCAATCAGACCTGCATAATCCGGAATGTGCAGCAAAACTTTTATTTTGGTGTCACTAAATCCGAAGTTTTAACTAGAAACACCGGGAAAAGTCAAGCAAAATGACACCTTCTATTGGCTAACTAAAAAAGATTACAATATGCAAGCTTTCGCGGCAACTCAAGCCCCTTCTTCAATATTGTAATCTTTTTTAGTTAGCCAATAAAAGGTGTCATTTTGCTTGACTTTTCTCTACATTCATAATGGCTAACACGGTACAACACGTTAGTACTAGAAACGCCGGGAAATGTTGCTGCCAATAAAGGTCACCTAAAACTTTTATATTGCGCAAACCTGGATTCGAGTAACAATTTATTTAATAAGACAAACGTGCTCATATGGAAGAACACGCAAAAAAAAAAAGACGATGGAAGACGGGCTCTTACCGACTTGCATGCCGCTTTGCAACGCCACGATCTTCTGCTGCTGCTGCTCCAGGAGAGTCGTCAGCGCTTTCACGTGCTTTAGTGTCAATTCCAGGACGACAGCCTTCTCCAAGTGACCCAGCGTCTGCAAATCAAGGAGGTAAGGAAGGGTTACTTCTGCGGGCTCCACTGCGACCTGTCACTAAGGGTGACAACCAGATGTCGTCTCCATCTTGGCAGTCACGACCTTTGTTTTTGTCTGCCGGTGCTGGTGCACCATGTAGCATGTTAATCGCATCCTATTCTTGTGCTACGTTCAGTGTCCTTCACTCACCGTAAGCTTCAGATGCTCCGGTAGAAGATCTTTGAGCTGCGCGATGCACTCGTTGATCCTGTCGCGTCGCTTCTTCTCGATCAGTCTGTGGGGCAGCTTGTAGGTTTCCTACGTTAAACAAATAAATATATATTAATACGGGTTTACTATTCGCACTCCAATCATACCTTGTTTCTACTAAACACACATTAAGAAAGTTGAAAGTCTATTTTCAACCCATCAGCCGGACTCGTTTTCATTAACGCGAGCCGCTGCGTGCACCTTGGGTAGGCGGGAAGCGCGAAGCCAGGGAGGCGCGCCGAGGGTGAGCACTCACCTTGCTGTCTTCCCCGCGCTTGATTCCTCTTCTTGGTTTGTAGACATACATGTGTGGAAAATCCATCCTGCTCCTGCAAGGTAAGTGAGGCAAAAACATTAATATTAGATAAGAACGCTTTAGTGCACGCCACCGACCTCCCTCCTCTTAGAACATTACAATACTGCACGTACCCCGCCAGGTCCGAGCTGTCCTGAGACGCGTGTTTCACCAGACAAGGCGGTGGTGGTGGTGGTTGCGCACTGGTAATCCTTTCCATGCCCTCGGTTTGTCTCACAGTGAATAAGACACTGCAGTCAAGTGTACCAGTCCGATGAAGCTCCGCTTGTTTTATGTGCGCGCGACGTCTACCGAGATCCCCGGGAAAGTCGGCTGCTGTTGTGCGAAGCCGCGAGCTGGAATAAATGCTTCGGCGTGGGTGGATTAGGCTACGTGTTAAATAAAGCCGCCTGTGACTGGAGGCACGTCTGTGTCTGGAGCTCTATAAGTGACTGCCTCCCTCCGTCACATGAGACTCACGTGTCGGCGAGCGCTGCCGGTGGCGCACTACCCAACGCCGCCCCCCACCCCGCAGCACTGCCCTGTCGCCTTCCTGAGAAGAGGAGGAGGAGGAGGAGAAGGGGGGGGGAGGATCCGGCTGCGGCGTGAAACCCGTGCACTCCTTCCCAGCTGTCACGAAACAAGAGATATATAAAGACAGCTTCCTTAGGGATACCCCCCTCCCTCCCCTCCTCAAATCGTGATCAGAATCGGAAGAAGTAGGGAGGGAGGGAGAGAGAGGGAGGTAGAGAGGGTCAGGCTGGAGTCTAGCCGCTAGAAGAGCACGTCACACTCAATTCACGCTTTCCGGAAAAAAAGGTTTAATTTCTTTTTTGCAACATTCACTCTGCAAATCGCAGTTTTTTTTACGCTTTCCTGGGAGATTGCGGGGCACCTCATGCATGGATTCATGTGCACTGCGGTGATGATTATCACCACCGTGCACGATCGTGACTAATCAACGTGATTCCGGCAGAGCTACCCGCTGAATAGTCCCACTTGGATGCTAACTTGGAGATTATTCCTGATCAGCTGACACATCCCCTGATAAAGAGTTATAAAATGACCTTTTTTAATATATGCGAATATTTCAGATAAAAAACAGGCCGCATGATCTCTTAGCGCTTCAGTCCTGAGGTACGGGCTGCGTGACAGCTGACCCAAAATTCCAGAGTGGACGGTCACAGTTCTGGCTCCCTTAATTGTCACATTTAACTGAAGGCTGCACTTCTATCGATGTCCAGACATTTGTCTGAATGTGTTGTATGTGCGGAGTACGAGCCGTACACCGGGTTATTAGTGTTAGTGAAGTAATTCATATACATCCATCCATCCATTATCCAACCCGCTGAATCCGAACACAGGGTCACGGGGGTCTGCTGGAGCCAATCCCAGCCAACACAGGGCACAAGGCAGGAACCAATCCCCGGCAGGGTGCCAACCCACCGCAGTAATTCATATACATATAAAACATATTGGTCTGAATGTATGTGCGGAGTAGAAGGGGTGTATTGAGATACTAATTTTGGTGAAGTAACATATATAACAATATAGCAGATACTTATCTGAGTTTATGTGGGGAGCAGGAAGTACATATGCACTGGGGTAGTGGTGGTGATATATACAGTATGAATGTAAGTGTAGAGTAGAAGAGGTCAATGTGGTAATAAAAATAATTCTTTACATTTATATAGCGCATTAGTAATTGAAGAAAAATAAATATCTATCTTTCTGTCTGCATGCCTGTCTGTTGCTTTTAAAGTGACGGTTACCTCGAGAATTAACCACAGAATGTATAAAGCACGTGTAATAATACTGAAGAACTGTGGGGATTTGAAGGAGGTGCTGTGTTCCATTGCTGAAGGGCAGCTTAAACGTAAACTGTGATTAAGTAACATGATTGATAATTTGTAAGATACTAGAAAAGTTTTGTATTTTTGAAAGATTTAATTATGTCATGTTATCCTGTTAAATTGGAATGTGCAACGAATAGCGGATTGAGTAGGGTGAAGGGATTTCTAGTGCTGGGGAAGAAGCTTGAACTCTTTTCTTTAAATACTTATTTAAGCTGTTTTTATATATATATATATATATATATATATATATATGGAAATTAAGCTCTGTGATACGTTTTGCATATTTGTAGCTGGAGATCCACAAAGGAAGAAAATGAATCACGTATCATAAAGTAGTTTTTATTCCTGAGCTTTCAGCTCCTGCCGGGAGCCGTCATCAACAACAACGACAACATTTATTTATATAGCACATTTTCATACAAATAATGTAGCTCAAAGTGCTTTACATGATGAAGAAAAGAAAAATAAAAGACAAAGTAAGAATTAAAATAAGACAACATTAATTAACATATAAGGTTCGATGGTCAGGGGTTACAGAAAAAACAAAAAAAACTCCAGACGGCTGGAGAGAAAAAATAAAATCTGTAGGGGTTCCAGACCTTGAGACCGCCTAGCCCCCTCTGTGCAGAGGATAATGATTAGACATACAAGAATCAAAGGCAATATATAGCAAAAAAAGGTGGGGGGGGGGGGGGGGTAATGAGGTGGGTTTAGGAGGGGTATTGGACGTAAAGTTTTATTTATTATGAGGATGTTCTTCTTAAGTTTGCATATGCTGGGTTTATGTCCAAATGTCTGTTAATGACGTTTTTGTTTGATAGCCAAGATTCAGCCAGCTATCTGGCACTTTTAGTACTGGCCTTAAATCTTATTTGTGCATTGTCCCAGTTAAATGTATGTCTGGTTGATTGTTGTATGCATATAAATCAGTATACAGTGGTGTGAAAAACTATTTGCCCCCTTCCTGATTTCTTATTCTTTTGCATGTTTGTCACACAAAATGTTTCTGATCATCAAACACATTTAACCATTAGTCAAATATAACACAAGTAAACACAAAATGCAGTTTGTAAATGGTGGTTTTTATTATTTAGGGAGAAAAAAAAATCCAAACCTACATGGCCCTATGTGAAAAAGTAATTGCCCCCTGAACCTAATAACTGGTTGGGCCACCCTTAGCAGCAATAACTGCAATCAAGCGTTTGCGATAACTTGCAATGAGTCTTTTACAGCGCTCTGGAGGAATTTTGGCCCACTCATCTTTGCAAAATTGTTGTAATTCAGCTTTATTTGAGGGTTTTCTAGCATGAACCGCCTTTTTAAGGTCATGCCATAGCATCTCAATTGGATTCAGGTCAGGACTTTGACTAGGCCACACCAAAGTCTTCATTTTGTTTTTCTTCAGCCATTCAGAGGTGGATTTGCTGGTGTATTTTGGGTCATTGTCCTGTTGCAGCACCCAAGATCGCTTCAGCTTGAGTTGACGAACAGATGGCCGGATATTCTCCTTCAGGATTTTTTGGTAGACAGTAGAATTCATGGTTCCATCTATCACAGCAAGCCTTCCAGGTCCTGAAGCAGCAAAACAACCCCAGACCATCACACTACCACCGCCATATTTTACTGTTGGTATGATGTTCTTTTTCTGAAATGCTGTGTTCCTTTTACGCCAGATGTAACGGGACATTTGCCTTCCAAAAAGTTCAACTTTTGACTCATCAGTCCACAAGGTATTTTCCCAAAAGTCTTGGCAGTCATTGAGATGTTTCTTAGCAAAATTGAGACGAGCCCTAATGTTCTTTTTGCTTAACAGTGGTTTGCGTCTTGGAAATCTGCCATGCAGGCCGTTTTTGCCCAGTCTCTTTCTTATGGTGGAGTCGTGAACACTGACCTTAATTGAGGCAAGTGAGGCCTGCAGTTCTTTAGACGTTGTCCTGGGGTCTTTTGTGACCTCTCGGATGAGTCGTCTCTGCGCTCTTGGGGTAATTTTGGTCGGCCGGCCACTCCTGGGAAGGTTCACCACTGTTCCATGTTTTTGCCATTTGTGGATAATGGCTCTCACTGTGGTTCGCTGGAGTCCCAAAGCTTTAGAAATGGCTTTATATCCTTTACCAGACTGATAGATCTCAATTACTTCTGTTCTCATTTGTTCCTGAATTTCTTTGGATCTTGGCATGATGTCTAGCTTTTGAGGTGCTTTTGGTCTACTTCTCTGTGTCAGGCAGCTCCTATTTAAGTGATTTCTTGATTGAAACAGGTGTGGCAGTAATCAGGCCTGGGGGTGGCTACGGAAATTGAACTCAGGTGTGATACACCACAGTTAGGTTATTTTTTAACAAGGGGGCAATTACTTTTTCACACAGGGCCATGTAGGTTTGGATTTTTTTTCTCCCTAAATAATAAACACCATCATTTAAAAACTGCATTTTGTGTTTACTTGTGTTATATTTGACTAATGGTTAAATGTGTTTGATGATCAGAAACATTTTGTGTGACAAACATGCAAAAGAATAAGAAATCAGGAAGGGGGCAAATAGTTTTTCACACCACTGTATATATATATATATATATATATATATATATATATATATATATATATATATATACACACACACACATATACTCGTATATATTCTTTTCAAGTCTGAATAGCAATGTGATTATTAGGTGGTTACCTAGCTGGCTACAGATGGACACTGAGACACACAATGTCCAAAAAGCACACTCTATTTATTTTCAGTTCTTTTCAACACAACACACAGTGCACCAACCGTCAAATATGCTCAGTCCTATACTTTCCTTTTTCTTTTCTTCTGATGCCTCCACTCCCCTCCCGCAAGCTCCATCCTCTTCCACCCGACTCTGTCTCCTTGAATGAAGTGAGACAGCCCCTTTTATAGGGCACCCGGAAGTACTCCAGGTGCTTCCTGGTTAACATCTGGCAGCACTTCTGGGTGTGGTGGAAGCGCTGCTCGTGAATCCAGCTCCTCTTCAGGCAGCACTTCCGGGTGTGGTGGAAGTGCTGGAGATCTTGTTTCCAGAGCTGTCCAGGCGCTGGCCACGGACCCCAACAGGTTTGAGCTTCTAAGCCCCAAGTGCATGGCCCAATGCAACCCAGGGGGGCTAACCTCTCATGTCTCAGGGTATAAATCCTGGTCTCCCGGTAGGACATGATCCCCAGCCATCCATCACTATATATATATATATATATATATATATATATATATATATATATATATATATTCATATATTGCAATTCAGATTATGGTGATTTCTTTCTCATAAAAACACAATTATTGGAGGGAAAATGTTTTTGAATTTGTTACAATTTTTATTTTTTCATACAATAAACATATTTAAAAAAAAAAAAATAAATCTCTCTCCCTCTCCAGATGAGTTATCTCCATTTTCTTAATAAACCTAATCTAATGTTAGATATTGGGAGGCCTGAGCATATCTCTGAAGTTTCGGGCGCTACATTGTAATGGATCACATCTTCTCACCTTTTTCCAAAGTTAAGCGTTCTGTTTTAAAGTCTGTAATGGCACAGACAGGGGACATGGTACTGACATTCCATTGAATAGACGCTCACACTTGGCAAAGCTAAAAAGAAATTTCAGAATCACAACCTAAAATGCTTCCTTTTTAGTATTCCCTACCTAGACAAAAAAAAATGAAATCCAAAGTCTTGGTGAACTTTGCACCAGTTTATTAACTCACCCCATCTCGAACATGGGACCACTCCCATCCCTTAAAGGAGTGACATTACAATATTAATACCTGACCCTGTCCTTGTAAACAATTCTTCAGTTATAATGGTGTTATTACTTTCTTTTCTTGATAATATATAAGCGGTCATTATCTGTGTGGTGGGTTCGTCTATCTTTACTGAGGGGAAAAAAAATGTAATTGAAGGGTTGTGCTTGGGTGGTAAGGCTGTCCCCACTCTCCTACATGTGGACCTAATCGCCACTACATGTATGTCACACTTTCTACAACCTTCTTTTTTTTTTCCACCAACAAGACAAGCCCCCGGCAGTAATTCGGAGCGCCCATTCTAGCCCACACCAGTCACTTATGCAGATATTAGAGCTGCCTGGTCCGTGTACTTGATGAATATTTCAGGGAGGTGCAGCCAATCTTGGTAGAAAATCCAAAGTGAATGTTGACACTTTTTAAGGACTGTACACAAGCATCAAATCTAAAATAGTCTTAATTTAAAAGAGTGTATAGTTTGAAATGAAGTGACATACGTTTAGCTCACGCTTGTTTTCACGCGGTATGATGACTGCATGCAGGTCTTTTGTGTGTAACTTTTCATTTTTCACCTCTGAACACTTCACCTCACCTAATACAAACAGAAGAGCCGATTACGAGGCTGTTAGAAGGGTAAGCCCGTGTTTGCTAAGAGTGAAACCGTTACTGAGAATCTTCAGGCATGAATAGCCTGCTGTCTTGAAATTGTAAATATTTTTTGTAATAAAGGCAGACAGTGTAAATGAAACATTTTAATTACTGGCATAAAAGTAATATATAAATACTCATACTGTAATGAACATAAACAATCATCTTGGTGTGCAATAGAAAACATTTTAAAAAGTAATTTGATTCGTTTTTTCAATGTAACGACGACTAAATGTCTACAGCACGTTTTTCTATAAGTGAAGAGCTCGATGCTGAAGTACTTATTTTTTAAAGGCAAGGGTTGTGTCTATAACTCCGTACTGTGTGCTTTACTTAAGTGAAGGAACACAACAAAATGCACGAAAGGCTAAAGTACACTTCATGTAAAGAGTTGCCACTTGAACACAAAGTGATTTAGAAATGGCAGATGCACTTCATTTGGTTTTCCTACACGCACACTCTTAAAAATAAAGGTGCCAGTGTGGATCTTCAGAGTGATGCCCCCTCCAAAAAGACTCATCCACGTGAATGTTATAGAAATAACCATTTATTTATATAGAACAGTGTCCATGGTGTGAATAACCATGATGGCAACAAATCGGTGAAATACCAATTGCTCATGATTTTAAAAGGACTCTTGCTGCATACATTCAACACCACAGGTGAAGTTCAGGTTTTCTTAATCTATCAGTGTCCTGAACCCTACCATACATTAAAGATTTCATTTTTGTACATATGTGGAACTTTTTCAAAGCACAAAGAACCAACTTCATATGCAAAGAACTCTTCCCAGAATGAAATGGAGCTTTGGCCATCAAAGGCTCTATGAGAAACCATACAACCCAGTAAAGACCTATATTGTGCCATTAAGGAACCAGGATTTTTAAGAGTGCAGTCAGAGCACTAGCCAGTTAACGGACCCCCTTATTGTCACACAGGAACTCAGTGGTAGACTCCTCAATTCCTAGATGTGTGTTTGTAGCAGTAGGGTGTTGTACCATGTTAGCCATTATGATGGTGTTCTCTACAGAGAGGCGATTTTAAAAGTCTATCCATCCATCCATTATCCACCGCTTATCCGAGGTCGGGTCGCGGGGGCAGCAGCCTAAGCAGGGAAGCCCAGACCTCCCTCTCCCCGACCACCTCCTCCAGCTCCTCTGGGAGGACCCCGAGGCGTTCCAAGGCCAGCCGGGAGATATAATCCCTCCAGCGTGTCCTGGGTCTGCCCCGTAGCCTTCTCTCAGTGGGGCATGCCTGGAACACCCCCACAGGGAGGCATTCAGGGGACATCCTAACCAGATGCCCGAACCACCTCAACTGACTCCTCTCAATGCGGAGTCTCTCCCAGATAACTGAACTCCTCACCCTATCTCTAAGGGAAAGTCCAACCACCCTGCGGAGAAAATTCATTTCGGCCGCTGATTTTAAAAGTCTGCAATTTAAAAACACACGCTTGCAATGAGAAGTCAAGCAAAATGACACCACTTTTACCCAATTAAAAAAAGTGTACTTTTGCTCTACTTCTCATTGCAAGCGTGTGTTTTAAATTGCAAACTTTTAAAATCGCCTGTCTGTAGAGAACACCACTCCAACTGCTTGTATACGTCTACAGTGAGGACTGTCAGGCATAAAGATTCAGATGTCTAGTATAAATCAGCAACCTTCAGTTTTACATGTGAAATGCAAAACTTTCTTTATTTCTTTAATGCCAACACTGGTAGGTGAAATGATTCACTCGTGCTTACACAGTTGAGACCGAATCAGCAAACACAGCTTCCTAATTAGACATATTTAAATAGCACCTTAGGACATCTTCCAGTTAAATATCACCCCAATAGGGTACCTCTGATTGTTCTCACACTGTCATACCCTGAGCGCTGCTAATCCATTGGACTGATTAAGGGGGATACATTGAGTTGTAATGCGAGTTTCACCCTGTAACTCTGTGGTTTACATTCCAACAACTTAATAATAATAATAATACATTTTATTTATATAGCGCCTTTCCCATGCTCAAGGCACTTACAGAATATAATAAAGAACGGCAGAATATACAGTATATAGCATTGTACAAACCAGATAAATAAATAAAGAAGATTAAGACAGTAAATTCTGAAAAAAAAAAAAACAGACAACATAATTGATGGTCTCGCACACACATACAGGTTACGTTGGCATCTTGACAGAGAAGTAAACTGAGAGAAAGGTAATAAAGTCAAGTAGAGCTAAAAGCCTTCCTGAACAGATGAGTTTTGAGTTGTTTTTTAAAAGAATTCATGGAGTCAGCTGACCGGATTAATTTTGGTAGGTCATTCCAGAGTCTGGGCGCTATACAGCTGAAGGCCCTGTCACCCATAGAGTGTAGATTAGTGAGGGGCCCAACAAGATTACCAGAATCAGAGGACCTTAGTGGGCGGGCAGAGACATAGTGATGGAGGAGGTCACTGATGTAGTTTGGTGCGAGGTTATTTAAAGTAAATTAAACTTAGCAACTGTATAGGCCATGTTGTGCAGTTTATGGGCTCAATTATCACACTCTGCTTGACGTGGGCATTTCAACAAGGAAAAAATTAGTTCTAGGTAGTTTCTGTATTTGCATAATATCCTTTAGTAAAAATGCATTATGAAAGCAATATTTGTTACTTTAAATGACAATCTTATTTAAAAAACACAAACTAGCACTATTCACTCCTAAAATATTTCTTCTCTAATGGCATTTTACGGGATTGTCTGGCTCCTTTTAGATCCATTACTTGACAAAGAACTATTTCATTATGGGAAGGGTTCTTGGCCCATGAAATTGCTTCTTTAAGCTTTGAGAAGATGTGTACACAACAAACATCTTTACTGTATAGTGCAGGGCTGGATGCTAACAGATTAAGAAAACCTGAACTTAGTCTGTGTTATTTTATGTGGCAAGAAACCTTTGTAAAATCAGGAATCTGCTGGTATTTCACAAATCCGTTATCATCTAAATAAGGGTTCTTTTTATTTTTAAGAGTGGCGTACACGTACTTCGACAGTGAATATTCGCGAAAGCTCCGTTAAAATCAAGTATACCAGACGTTATCTAGTGCTGAGAGAACAGTTCCATATGTGAACAGTGTTCCATATGGACAACCTGCAGGGAATTTCAAATATTGTTTTCAAACTTTGTCTTTTTTATATAATCAGAAGAAAACGAGCTATTTACAATAACACCTCTACAGTCTGAGGTGAAGAGCGGTTCCTGATGATCCAAGGAAAATAATCTCTAGTTGTTCTCCTACTTTGTGAGGATTGGGGGTTGGTGATCAAATATTTATGAGATCGACGTGACTGTTAACGGAAAACACGAACGCCGGTATAAAGTGTAACCCAAAGTGCTGTTGTGCGGCAAGACATTCATTACAAAATCATACTGGAAAAACATCCGTCTTCTGGAGAGATCCAAAGTTAATATATAAGCAATGGCCCCCGGGCATGATATTAGGTCAGGATACCTAAACAAACATGAAGTTTAAAAAGTAACAGGTGCTTCGCCCTCAAGTGACCGCCTGCGACCTCCGAACTTGCCTTTCTACACTTTACTCTCATAATAAACAGCTGCTGTCTGAATTGATCATTTTCCTTACGATTATAGGTACGTTCACAAAACAAAAGTATGAAAGCTAAACATCATTAAGAAAGTATAGTTGATAAGAATTCGGTTTATAAGCAACTAATACTTTATAATGAAAGACAAATAATAAGACATTTCATTTATATGGCACCTTTCCCATGCTTAAAGCGCGTGATTGTGCTTATATAAGATAAGTTAGTTCAATGTCAAATTACCAACAGCAGCACTTCCAATCAGAGCGGCTCTCGCATTTTGTAAGCAGTGCCACACCGGCGATTCCTTACGCTAGCATAGCGCACTTCTGCCTAAAAGAAGGGAATTGTATGCCAATTTACCAAGAACTGCACTTCCGGTCAGTGGGGCTCTCGTGTGCTGCAAATAGTGGCTCTACGGCGGGCGATCACTTATTACCAGAGCGGTCCACAACTGCGCTCGCCTGCCTTGCCTAATCTGAGTCAGCTTCCTCTCCACCAGTACGCATGTGCGAGCCGATCACGTCTCTTGTGCAGCTGTCCCCGCAGAGCGCGGGCGGAGGCTTCCATGTGCCGCTGCACGTGCGCTCCCTGAGCTCGCCGATGGCACGCCCCTTAGTGACGCCATGCGGTGTTTTCACCGGAAATGCCTGCTGGCGCGCAAAGTTCGTGGCAGCGGCGTCTCAGAGACGGAGACAGCGAGTGGGCAGATGGGGAGTAGCGGATAGAAGCTGTGCTTGTGAGTCGGAAATGCAAAGTAGCTCTGATTAGAATGAGGAAAGGGGGTAAGGTGGTCTATATTGTCACGTAACACTTTGTGAAGAAGGCATTGATACTTGTGTGCTGTTTTTAAATAGAAAAGTCTGGAAAAACCATTCATGTAAATATAACTTCAAATAATCTAAACGTTTTGTGGAGAGTAGTGATAAAAGCGCTATATAAATGTAAAGAATTTATTATTATTATTATTATTATTATTATTAGAAGATAGCTAGATAGATATGAAAGACACTATTTAATGGATAGATATATGGATAGATTAACAGAAACTGTATTAATCCCGAAGGAAATTGCAGTTACAGAAGACAAAAAAGCCACAAATAAACATATAACAAGAATAATCATAAGTATACCAACAAGGTACCAAAACATACAATACAAAGAATTATCATAATGCTAAGTATGCTAAAACAAGGTACAAATATACATATAACAAGAATTATCTAAAAGTGAATTAACAAAGTGTAGGCATTTTCAAATAAAATGATTAGAGTTCTACTTAACTCATCAGTTCCAATTTCGCTATTCAGAATGTCAGTCATTGGCCCAGTATACTGCACAGGGTATCACTGTTAAAGTGTCTGCTTGACCAGCTCAGTACCATTAAACACAGGGAACAGGACCACCTCAGCCTCTCATTATAGAGCCAGAACTCGGCTGCTTTCTGCAGCTTTGATTTAACTGTCTCTAACTCCATCATCCTTTACTCAATATACATATTCTACCCCTCAAAGTAAAGGTTAGACATCTGTTTTTTCTTTTTCAGAATTTGTACAGCAGGAGAATGAGTTATGCTGTACACATAAGTTACAGCAGACTTAGTTGCAATTTCTACCAAAAATGTTATTCTTATTTCCATAGGTGTTGGAATAGGCTTCCAAACATTATAAAAGTGTCAGTGAATGCACCAGGAACAATCCGGAAAAATAGTTATGAAGTATGTAATAGTAATATGTCCAGTTTAAAAAAAAAAAAAAAATTTTTTTCTGTTTTTGCTGTTTTTAAATAAGCATCCCTAGCATACATATCCATTATTGAAAACCTATGGCCTATGAATCATTTTGCAAGGTAAATCCTACTGTCAGAGTATATATAGTTGCTAAAGAAATCCTACTGTGTATCCAAATTACAACACCAATAGTTTCAAGATTTAAAAACATCTTTACAAAAAAAAAAAAAAATCAAATTGAGAAAGTTGAATGTGGTGTCATTTGACAGCTGAAACACTCCTCTCATTTAGCAAATAAAAGTCTGTCCATCAAATTGTACGCATTCGAATCGGGACGTTCAAGAAAGCCGAGGAGGTACCAGTTCAGCCGTTCTTGTTGGAAGAAAGAAAACCTCTGCAACAACATGTTATTAGGAGATGCAATATGGCATTTTTATATCAAACACTGCACTTTAATTATAGCAGCAAGGAAACACATTTTTTTGCATTTCTTTTAAATTTTGCACTATTGTTCTGTCCCTCCATCAGGTCCAAAACAAATTAGGCCAAATTTAAAGGGATATTTGCTAGTCCAGTGCACACAAAGAGCATCAGCAGCTCAGCCGGGGGGAGACTCATTACAGAGCTTAATGGCAGAGGGTTTAAACAACTTTACATAGTGCTTCTTGTCTGTTACTGAAGGTTCTCCTCAGTTTAGCCAAATCTTCATACAGGGTGTGAAAGTCGCTGTCCAGGATAGTAAGCAACTTCCTGAGTGATTTCTGTTCTACCACTTCCTCCAGCCTGACTCCCAAGACTAAAGTAGCTTTTTTAATCAGTTTGTGGGCATCACCTGCACCGATGCCATTTCCCCAGTACACAACCACAGAGATAATGCAGTAAATGTCTAATTTGAAACATTTATTTTCATAATAAGTGCAAAAAGCAGAGCTCAATTGCATATGCAGTATTTAGACTAAATTATAAATGTAAGAAAATCCGTGAAGCTATTACACTAACGTGCATATATGTGAATTGATAATGATTTGGCTTTCAATTGTATATGGTAACTGAGTTTAGTATCCCTCATGAAAGACTCTCATCTGCTCAGCCTTGCTATGGACTGGACACAAAAACGAACTAGCCATCTAAATCAGACAGGTTCTGTAGCACCAGGACAGATGTCTATGTCAAACACAGTTAAAACATGTATGATGCTTCTACATTCAGATATGTAATTAAGTATATTTGTAGATGGCACAGCCATTAGCACCTTACAGCTTCAACTGAATTTCATTCTCAGTCCAGTTAATTACTTTGTAGACTTTTCTCCAGTTACTTTGGCTTTCCTCCCACTTAGGTAGATAGTTATATCATTATATTTTCTAGGCAAAGTGCTTCACATAGACAGTGGGGAGCCACATCAACCACCACCAATATGCAGTATCCACCTGGATGATGTGCCAGCAGCCATTTTACACCAGTATAGTCACCATACATCAGCTGTTAGGTAGTGAATGGGCGAGAGAGTTAGTTTGACAATCAGAGAGAGGGAATGATTAGAGGTCCACAGTGGACAAGGCCGTGATGGGCAATTTTGTGGAGTTTGCATTTCACCCTGTGTCTGTATGTGATGTGAAGAATTCACAAGACACAAGTGCAAGGGTTTGGAGTATCAGAAAAACACCTACTTGGCTGTGTAACAATAATTCTAAACAAAAGAAAAACAGTGTCATGGCACAAGCTAGAACACAGACATGTTATTGAGAGCTCCGTCTTGTGTGGGGACCAAAAGTGACGACCTCCCTCAGTAGGCCACCTGATTAAATAAGTCCGAGCCCTAAAGGGGTGGGGTTTGGAAGCCAAAGTGGGGATGGGACTAGGTGTCATCTCCTGGGTTTGGGCGGACCTGTGGTGGAAACTGGAAATATGGTTTGCGACAGAGCCCCCTATTGCATCGGAGCAGTATTGGCTGGCCTACCTGAGCCTGGGTTTTCTTCCGGATAGTTCATTTCCTGTAGCATGTGCATATTAGAGTAACTGGTGATTATAAATTGGCTCTGTGTGGGTATGAGTTGTGGATATGTGTGAGAGGGTCCTGCAAGAGACAGTCACATTGTCTAAGACAGTTTCCCGCCTTATAAGAACATTTATTTCTATAGCACATAATGTAGCTCAAAGTTCTTTCCATGTTGAAGTAGTTACATGCAAAGAAAACCAAATAAAATTTAGATACGTACAACAATGAACAAATAATACATAGAATACAGTAATCCCTCGCTGTATCGCGTTTTGACTTTCGCGGCTTCACTCTATTGCGGATTTTATATGTAAGCATATCTAAATATATAACAGGGATTTTTCGCTGCTTCGTGGGTTTCTGCGGACAATGGGTCTTTTTACTTCTGGTACATGCTTCCTCAGTTGGTTTGCCCAGTTGATTTCATACAAGGGACGCTATTGGGGGATGGCTGAGAAGCTACCCAATCAGAGCACGCAGTTAAATTCCTGTGTGCTGATTGGCTCAGTGATGGAGCGCCGAATTCGAGTCCGCTGCGTTAACCAGGAAGTCTCGTCTCACTCATTCAGCATCAACATGTTTCGCTGTGTAAAGACTCAACTTTTGTGGTCTTTTTTGTTTATCTTTGTGCATAGTCAAGCCCTTCGTTATGGTTCCAAAACGATCTGCTCCTGCTACTGCTTCAGGGGCTGTGCCCAAGCGCAAACGGAAGATGCTAACGATTGCCGAAAAGGTAAAAGTTTTGGATATGTTGAAGGCAGGGAACAGCTACACCACTGTAGGACGCCATTACGGCATCAATGAGTCCACGATTCTTTATATTTAAAAAGGAGGAAAAGCATATAAGATCCACGGCCGCAGTGTTCTTTAACCAGGGTGCAAAATGAGTTGTAAGTGGATGTAATAAGGCGGTAGTCCGGATGGAATCTGCTTTAGGGATTTGGATTGAAGACTGCCGGAAGAAGAACAACGGCGGTGCTACACAATCGCCTGAAGAGGTTCCTTTAGAAGAGCTGTAACGCTCTCCTTTGTTGTGCAGTAAAATTAAACTCATCGTTATCGGACAAGTCGTCGTGTCATTGTTGGTGAGTAACCATAATTAATTTTCTACGTACAGTACTTATTACATGTACATAGTTTAGTGTCACTGTACACACATTTTACTGTATACAATTTTTCTTGCATTGTACGTATTTATTGCTGGTGGCCTGTCTGTCGTAATGGCTGTAACATATGTGATATTGGAGACGCTCGATATCTTTAAAATAATATTTAGGTTTTACTGTATATAAACTGTGTTTACATACGTACATAATTTCAACGAATCTTATCTAATATCTAAGAGAATACAAAGGGTTTATGCTGTATAATTGTGCGGGAAATGTTTATAATAGTGTGGGAGAGTTTATAAGGGCTTAAAATATATAAAAATAACCATATGACCATATGGTTTTTACTTCACGGATTTTCACCTTTCACGGGGGGGTTCTGGAACGCAACCCCCGTGATCGAGGAGGGATTACTGTATAATAAAGATATATACAGTAATTAAGAGAAGTAGTGTCCTTAAATACTGAATTGTATTTTTTTTTAGTTTCTAAATGACAGTATGATGATAAGGTTAAAGGGCCAATGTGGACAGAAAAAAAAAATGCAGTTAATCTTGAGAGAGAAAGAAAAACAAAATCTGGTTCAGGGGGGTTAAAGACCATCCAGCTCCTACTTAGCCTAACATAAATGTCTTTAAGTTGTTCTTTATTTTTTTAAGCTCCATCTTAGAAGATGATGCAGTTGGTGTTGTGACATATTGGGGGGTCTGCTTTCATTCAAACATCACTGGCGGCTGCACAGGACCTTGATCAGGTGGTGGTGATGTAATTTCCAGTTTTGCCTTCTGCAATCCTGAATTTAATTACGTATTTTATTATTTTGTATTATGAGAACTGATGAGAACCATCTGCATCATAACTTTAAAACAAACATTCAGCAGGGGCTGAGAGCCAAGCTGTATTGACTGAATGTTATCTGGGGTATGAACTGAAGAACAGGTTTTGACATGAGTATCAAACAAAAAAAAAAATGAGGCTGTGACACCCAGGTCTTGTGAGTTAATAATCTAAAGGCTAGTGATTACTGAAATTTGTCTCTAGGATCTAACAGCCAGATCCACAGGTATAAATTAACTCATTTGTCTAATAAGCCCTGTATTTTTCTCCACATTCAGAATTATCCAATGGGGTACATTTTTCTCTTCAATAGCAACTTATTACACATTTCTCTGATTCTTAACATGTAAGAGGCTAAGGGTTTATTCTGTCCAGTACTGCAAACATCTGCTATTGAAGTCACTTATTTCTTTTCTTGAAAACAGACATGGGGGTAAATGGCTGATGTGCTAACTCGGGTTTAGGAGTAACACAGTGAATATCCACATTCAAGTGTGGCTCATCTTCAAGTCCTGACTGCTTACATCCATTTAACCAGTTCAAAACTCGTAATCAGCTGAAATTTTAATAGAATTCAGGAATGCCTCTTATGCATAAAATTTCAAAACACAATGCAGATAATTCCTCCTGGGAAAGGCAATCTCATATTTCCATTTTTAAATTGAGATATATTTTAGGAATGTATTATGTTTAAAGACATGAATTAGTCACATATCAAGAGACTGACATGAATACAAATATGATGCAATTGTGGCTTTCATGAAGTTAAGTTTCACATTTTTTAGGTAACTTTGGGGCTTGCAGGATGAAACCTTGTCTAACAGAGTGACAGGGACAAATGTGAGGCAAAAATATTTTTAGATGTCTTAAAAATATTGTGGGGTCTAGAAAACAGAGCAAGGCATATCTGAGTGAAGCAGATCACGTCAGCATTACTGTGAGCTGCCAAACATGAAGTGGGGTGCTGAAGAAGGACACACATGGTGTGGTTGAGTAAAGAACGCTGCGCTGGAGAGAATAAATGTGGGTGCACTAACCTGGTTGTCCCCGTTTAATTCTCAAGGCTCCTTGATTAAAGGCAAATATAAACAGGCGCTCTGAGGTGCAAAATGAAGTCAAAACAAAAAGTAGATCTCCTCTTAGGTGTTTGGGTAAAGGATGTTTGTGGTGATAGGTCACAAAGTTTGGAGCTCCATCCTGCGGGGTGCTCTTATCATAGAATGACGCTTTCTCCCGATGGCCTTGCAACTTACAGGCAATGGGCCAGAAAGGGCGGAGTCAGCTACCATGATTGGGTGTCTTCATGGCACTTTGGAGGGAAGGGAAGAGGACACAATTGGTGCCAGCGCCCTCTCTTGTTCTGGGGTGGTATTATGTACCTTAAATGAGCCTGAAGGATGACCCCCGCCTTAACACGCATGTGTGACAGTGGTCTGTTTAAAAAGTTACAAATGCCTGAAATGTAAAATGAGGAAGGTGAAAAAAGCACAAGGTGCATTTGAATACAGAAGTATCTGCAGAAGTAAGAGAAATCTGAAGGGCCTGTAAAAGTAACGCAGATGTGGGGTGCAAAGAGTAATGCCTGACAAAAAGAGAGGAGCAGGACCAGGTGAGGAGGACAGGTTATGGGATTAAAGCAGTTTTTATTTTTATCGGTGAATACGTGTAGAGCAGAGGAGAGCTTGTGAATGAGGAGGAGGGTTCAGTGAGGAATGGTGAATGAGTGCTGTGTAGGGTGTTTGAGGGTAAAATGGGGGACGTTTGTGAATGCCAGATGGACTGATTAAAGGTCCAGAGTGGACAAGGCCGTGATGGGCAACTTTGTGGAGTTTGCATTTCACGCTGTGTCTGTATAAATCGGAGTACATGTGTATAGAGGGAGATAACACACAGGGAAGGTTTTAGTAGTAAAACAGGGTGGTCAGTATGGACGCTGGACAAGATCAGAATGTAGGAAGGATGTGTAGACCATAAAGCAGGATGTCATTTCCAATACTGTGACATCTAAAAGTCATTGTTGGAACTCTAAGCAGTAAGAGTGTATGTGCATTTAAAGCACATTATGGATGATTATGAGGAAGGTTCAAGGTTAGGGTCATAGTACAGGGTAGGGGATATTAAACAGTTTCACATAATACAACCACTTCATTGTGAAATTTATATTTATATTACCATACCATTTTCTGAGCAGGGTTGCAGGGGGCTGAAGCCTATCCCAGCAAGCATTTGGCACATGGCAGGAACAACCCCAGACAGGGTGACAGTCCATCACTGGGTGAACACACACACACCAAACACATGCTAGGGCTCATTTAGCATCGCCAGATAACCCTAACCACCTAACCCTGCATGTCTCTGGACCGAGGGTGGAAACCCATGTAGACATGAAGAGAACATGCAAACTCCATACAGGGAGGACCCAGCATGTGAACCCTGGTCTCCTTACTGCGAGGAAGCAGCGCTACCACTGCAGCACCATGAAAGACAATCCATAAAATCATTTACACGTTTTCTGAATCTGTATAAGCAGAGATAGTTATTAATATGGGCCAAGTGTCATCTGTTAGAGAGAGGACACCTTTTTTGTAAATTCTTAAAAGTGCACATCACACATTAAAATAACTCCCGTCAGATACCAGGGCTTTCAACAATTTCTCTGTATACCTGCAGCATAATCACATTGCTGTTTTATTTGCTTTTGTGGCTTTGTTGGAAACTTTGAATAAAATTTTACAGAAAGACTATCTGACTAATTCTGAAATCTGTTTGAGTCTTGCTGCCAGGTATCAGCTCATCCTATTTAAGACATATTAAAGGAGCAAACATAAAAGGAATTTGGACATGTTTCAAATGAATGCCTTCAGCAATTTGCATGGAGCCATCCCTGCTAAATGCCAGCTGATATATACACAGTACTTTATTGCGTTAAAGTATCAAATGCATTTTTAATCTACCAGGCTTACTTTGTTGTCGTGGCCAAATTTAATAAACAGCAAAATCAAGCTGACATATTCCTATTTGAAATGACACAAGTGTGTGTTTCAAACACTTACACAGTTAGACAGCTCCAGAAACTGTTGAGGCTGAGGTTTCACATGACAAGCCTTGAGACAAGAGTCCAATAATTTCTTTTATACGTCTTTTTGATTTAAAGGCTGTAGAGAACCAATTAGATATACAGTGGGAGTAAGGGAGACTTCTCAGAACTGTCAGCCAGAGACACGTAGACACTTGTTTGTGCCAGCACTTAAGAAAGTCACGTGTATGGAGACATTGTCACATATCAGTCACAGTACAGCCAGTCGGTACTTGAGGTCCCACTTGACCCGTGTCTGCAGGTTTTGACTCAGTGCAGAGGCGGTGAATTTGGCACTCTCGTGTCTAGCATTGCTTTTTAAATTGATCATTGTATTCTGCAGGCTGCATACTGTTGAATAAGACATGAACATTAAGGCAGGTGCTTTCATAGCAATCAAAGGTATCAAGAGTACCTTATAGCTTTTCATAATTCTAGAACCAAAAGGTTTGGTTTAATTTACTTGTTTAGTGCTGACTTTGGTAAACACTACAAAAAAAGGTTTGCATCCAAAATGTCCAATTCCAGTACAGAAATATTGTAGCTGTCCATGAGTCACAAATTGCTTTAGTCAATATTGTGGCCTGTGGGGTGTATTGTAAAGCAGACCTCAAACTAGGAAATAACCAATAAGATCAAGATAAATGATATTTGTTTAACAAAAAATAAGTACACACGAGCTTTGGCAGATCACAAGCAGTTACAGGAATGCAAAAATACAATAAAATAATAAAGAACTATACTTTCTCTGGGTCTATTTAAAAACAACCTTTTCTTGTCCTAGGAGGTGACTGGTCCACTTGTCCATCAGCATGGCACTCACAGATGCTTCATCTACCACCCTGTCATCTTTTAGACATCTCATGCTGTTTTCCCTCCAGCCAGGTAAGTCCTTAACCTTGCTAATACTCACCTGAAGCTCACAGGGCCTGTGGTCAGTGGTCTCTTTTAAGTCCTATCCTGTTAAGATTGCCACAATGTCTTCCAGGCCAGACCTTACCCTTTAAAACTCCAGAGCTCCTACTTGCAGCCCTAGGCACCA
Organism: Erpetoichthys calabaricus; assembly: GCF_900747795.2. NCBI lineage: Eukaryota > Metazoa > Chordata > Cladistia > Polypteriformes > Polypteridae > Erpetoichthys > Erpetoichthys calabaricus. The sequence goes on along the minus strand of NC_041411.2, from coordinate 76,009,735 downwards.
CTGAAAGCCTACTGAAAAGAATTTGCAAATCTGCAGGGCCCTCAGTAACAGAGTATGCAGGTTGGCCTTAAGTGCTGCTACTTCAGCTTGGGAAATCTGCCACATCTGTTCCTGCTTCCTTCACTGCCCTTAGCCTCAGAATAATTATTTCTGAGTATTCCTTTGTTATACACTTTGGTGACCCCAACGTGATTTGAACACGCAGCCTTCTGATATTTAGTGTGAGATAATAAGTTACCTTTAAGGACCAATGATTTGTGTAATCCGGAGTTAATCAGAATCTAATCTAATCTAACATGAAATAACTATTAGAGATTGTTAAGTGACTGTCATTATAGAAGCATTCCACCATTGCTAGTTAGGGCCAGTCTAGTTTAGATATTCTAGGTTATTGATTGTAATATTATAACAAATAATGTAGAGCTTAACATTTAGGTACATTTATTAATTGAGAAGAATAATAGTAAACTTATGGGATGACACACATAACAAGTATTTTGGGAATAAGGGACACTTACTGTAGGTCAGGACATCCATAACCTTTAGAATAGGATGACACAGTTTAAGCTGACATGTTGATGGCGATACAGGACAAATGATTAACATTATGGCTTTTTGAGTATATGTATTATAAAAGATGGTGAAATAAAGTAATAATTTGGCCCATAGGAGATGGAGTGTCTTATACATGTGGTGGTGAATGTGTGGTCTGTGAAGTAAAAAGCCCAGATGAAAAGTTTGAAGATCTCTACTGGTGACAGAAGATTTGAACCCTTAATGAGAAGCTTGGGTATAACCCTTGAAATTTGAATGTGACCTTGGAGATGACCCAGTGACTTGCATTTTGGAAAGTAGTGCTGACATCTTCTGAAGGGAGGATTGACACCTACTGTCCACAAAATAACTGCATTAATATGATAAAGGTGGTTCAGGTTGAGACCACAGCTAGGAGTAAATATGGGCAACTTCATGAATGAATGTGTTAGGATGTGAGCATGGTGAGGTTTATAAGGACTTTATCTCTGATTATTATTGTGCATATCATTGACAACATAAAACTGAGAACTTTTGAGTTTTTTAAAAAATAAATATTTGGCTATCTGTGTCGCCACCAACAGGTCTGATTATAGATGATCACAAAGAACTATATAGGTATATTAAATAGTTATTTCACCACATTTAGGAATTGGGACAATTCTGACATTATGTGTTTAGTGTGAACTCATCTTAGAAACAAAAAGGTAAAACCAGTATACTTAGTACTGGCTTCATTTGAACCTAGAGACATGGGGACCTATGTTTTCCAAAGTAGGAATTACTCTCTTGGTTGCATCATTGTGTCTTTGAATGGTATTTTGCTGCTTGTTGCCAGTTTTCTAGTTAATTATTACCAGAGTAATCCAACACTCTGTGGATTCTTGAACCATGGGCATCTTCAGCTACAGATTTTGATTCTCTTCTTGATGACAATGTGGATAATGAAATATTAAACCAAAAAGGCTCCCTGGGTGAAGTGCTAGTAACCACACCCCAGGGAGGTGAACCTCTACGGTGTGCAAAGTACCTGGGTTGAAAAAAAATTGTTATTTCACTGGAAGAAAATTTCTCCAAGCAAAGGAAGAGCACTTATTATGGACAGTTGTTTTATTATTTTAAGCCTTCTGTATTATTTTCTTCTAACCATCATGGATTATGTTATATTCCCATGTCATTCAATTTTTTCTGCACTTATGATTGATTAGACACATATTGACTGTAAGGATAGGGCCAGGGAGTCTTTTACTCGTCTCTGTTGATTGATAAGGGGAGATGTTTGGCTCCTGTGCCACCAGAGGAGAGGTACAGGTGTTGAAGATTAAGAAGAACTGTAAAGGGTCTGTATTAGGCCCTGACGAAGATTTGAACCAACATCCCTTACTTTTCTTTTGGAATTTCAGGATAGGTGGTGAGGCTAAATTAGCCTCAAAGGGAGGATTATAGAAGGAAAAAATTTTATACATTAGGTATAAATAGCATATTAGCATAAATAGCCATAAAAGTAATTAATAGCTTCTAAATGATTAAGAATTAAGCATAAATTAGAATGTTAAGCAAATAAGATCAAAAAAATCAGTCATATTGCATTTTCTAGTAAAAAAGGAAAAATTACCAGTATTAAGAGAGGAAGAATAGAACAGGACAAGTATGACACACAGAAACTACCCGAGGACAGAAGAAGGGGGGACCAGGACACCTGTGTTCGAAAGTCAGAAAGCTCAGTAAAAAATAGGCCCTGGTAGGCATGTAAGAAGCCAGCTGGAACAGTGAGTCAGCAGAAACGGCAAAAGGAAGATGATGTAATGTATGGAAAGTAAAATTAGTGTATTCATGTATTAGCATAAATAAATCTAGACAAATATATAAGCTTTAACCTTAGTGTAGATACTAATGCAAGTCAGGATTGCCAAGTAAATAATTGAATAAAATCATATGCCATATTTCTTTTTAAATTAAAGCTTAGTTTTGACCACCAAATAGGCTAGGAAGGGAAAATGATGAGAGGAAGCCCATATATGGAAGAAACGCCTTGGCTAGTGAAAGAAATGAGCAAAACAGAAAGTAAAATTAACAATAGACAGTGAAAGTACCGGAGGGGCCAGCTGCAGGGAAAGTCAGGAGATAATAACAGTTCCCATGGGAACTCAAGGTATCGGCTGGACAGGAGCAGAGGGGAGTCAGAGAAAAAGAGCATATGAGCTAATCTGAGCGAGGTCGGAGTGATAAGAAATGACTATACCTGTAGTTTGAAGTCCTGAACTGTTCGGGGCTCAGCTCAATTTGGCCGTATTGGGTTGAGTCCGTGTTATTTTTATGGTTATTTTATTGCAATAAAATTATAGATTCTGTTTGCCTATCCCGAGACTCCTAATAGCCTTCATTTCAGGTAAAAAGCCCTCTGGTGACAATTATTCGCCACGACAACACCAGCTGGGCATCCCTGCCAAGGCACCTTCTACTTGCGCCTCATGTAGGATGGCACCTTTGGACCCTGACATTAATAAACTTTGTAATGTATTTAGGACTTTAGATTTTCCAGACTAATTTAAGTTCTCAAAGGACATTAATGAATATTTAATTAATGGCCTGTAGGTGCTGATGGTGACTGTTTTGATTTGTGTTATAATTAAAATAATGCACTACTTGTTAAAATATAATGAAGAGAGATGGTACAAGTAAAACAGCAGTATTAGTCATGTGTATGGTCCACTCAGATCAGTTCCAAGTGTCTTCTGTTTCCAGTTCTACTGTCTCACTGAGCAAGGTAAAGTCAGTCATATGCTTTGCCTTGTGCAACTTCTTTGCTTAACAAGAAGATTATTTTTAAGTGATTTGTTCAAAATTATAAGAGTGCAGTTTATTATGTCTGATAATTTTAAACAGCTGACTTATATAGTATGTTCCTGTTTCAGATTTTAATGTATTATCTATATTTAATACAGAGGTCCCCAACCTGGGATGCCCACAATGCCAGGGGGCTGTAAGATGTCATTTCAGGGGATATGGCAAACAGGAAGTCGCGATTCGCCAAAATTGAGTGAGGTGAGTTGTCTGACTTTATAGTGGTGCAATTGGTGTCTTGCAGTGTGTCGTCATTTAATAGCTGGTGCTCCCCTTATATTATATGAAAAGAATCAAGCATTACATACACAATTGTCACCTGGGAATGAGCCATAGAAATGCATGTTCCTGTGGGTCTCTTTCTGTGTCAGCGTTTGTAAAGGTGAAAAAGAGAATGGAATTTTGGATCTTGCAATGATCCGTAGAGAAGGGTGAGGTCTAGTATTGATTTATTGATTTCTGTGCAAGCCCTGATCAGAAACATCACCAATTTTGATAGTTGGATTGACATTTTTTGCTGTTGGGAGGACACCTGTTGCTTAGACACGGCCCGTCTCTCCTGCTGGCGGTCCTGGCAGTAGCACAGCAATGTTAACTGTGTGGTGCATACTTTTTGAACTGCAGTGCAGGTGTCATTGGGGACAAAGCTCGGCAACTGTGTTTCATTGCTTAGTATTGGACCAACTCCCATTGCTTCATGGGGGTCTCCAATCTCCACGGTTGTTGATCATATGTTATTTCTTATCCGTGCTTAATTCCTCACTGGATACTCCAATCTCTAGAACATCATAGTGAGTGTCTAAGCTTCACAGGTTTTAAATGTAAATTGCTCAGTTTATATATAGTTCAGTTTGTTCGCCCACTATATGTGGTTCAAAAATAGAAATTTTACTTCTTCATCTTTAAATGTGACTTTGAAGTTTTAGGAGGTGTGACCATAAATCAAGGGGTGTGGGGAGTAAGAAAGGTGGGGAACCTTTGATTTAATAGAAATGTGTGTATTATACATTTTAGTGGGCGGTCTGGAACAGGTTCTATGTTTTTACACATCATCTAATTTCAAGCTATCTTTAACATGGCTTGGGGTGTTGTAGTGGTCATTGCAGCTGCCTGTTGAAGCCAGTGTCCTGGGTTCAAATCATATTCCCAGTTGTTGCCTGTGTGAAGTTTGCATGTTGTCTTGGAAATCCCATGACCAATCTAAATTGGTCCTGTTTGAGCAAGTGCAGGCTGGGCCTGTGATGGACTAGAACCCCATTCTGAGCTGGTTCCTGCCTTGAGTCGAGTGAGTGCTGATTCTAAATTGGATTAAGCACATTTGAGGGTGTTACATTTAACATCACACTGGCAAAAAGTGAAATCTGAGATTGTTGTTATAGAATATTTTCTATTATGAATATAAACACATTTTCTTGGCTAATATTTGGCTTGATAACAAACCTGAGTATGCCATCCAGGGAATGAATTTCAGCTATGTTATGAACCTATAGTGTCTTCCTGCATCATTAAAATGTAAGTTGATTTCATAGGAAAGCACGCAGTAGTTCTTTCTCAGAATACTGTTGTCAACACCTCTGTACTAGTTAACATGTATAAATCGTCAGTCTCCACGAACTACCACAATACACATCTTCCCTGGCCTTGCATTAGGCCCATGAGTATACCACTTTACCATAGATGGGTAGGCACTCTGATGGACTGGCCCCCTGCTCAGGGTTGGATCCTGCCTTACACCTGATGCTTCTAGAATAAGGATAAATCCCCATGACTCTACATTCAATTAAGAAAGCTTGAGAATGTTATGTTATGACCTTGCACTATAATAATAATGGACTGACAAATACTTGTCAGTTGGTCTTTGATGTATGTAACACCTTCCTAATACAGTGCCGTCACAAAGCATTTTAAAACTCCATATGAGTACAGTACAAAATAATGCAAGAAAAAAGAAATGACAAAATATTCAAATAAAAGATACTAGCTGTGCTACCCGAGTAAGACAGGTTAAAATCTAAGTAATAAACACAGATCTCAGCGTTAATGTCTGCAGTGCACCATCTGTTTTGTAATGCATGTAGCAATAAAATGCAGTGCATTTGTCATTCCAACAGATGGCACATCACAAACATGTGTAGTAATAAAATGCATTACTACAAATGTTTGTAATGCACTATCTGTTGGAATGATAAATGCAATGCATATGTTATATGTCATATGGTATGGGATTCATAAAGGCAGTGTTAAAGTTTGTGAATGACAGAGACGGATGCACAGACAAACACACAGACACTTCTCACTTTATTAAAGTAGATAAATTGCAGTGAATGTTGATGTTTTTTATGTATTCATCAATTTTATTCAGCTGCTGATAAGTACAATGCATATAATGCAGCAAAAATAAGTACGGAACGCATGTGTTTTGGACCTCACAAACGGAAGAGAAGCTCGCCTGTCTGATGTCTTGTATTTTACGCAGTGCAACAGAATGGAAAAAATAAAAATAAAAAAGGAGCTGTACCTGAGATGACTTCCAATGGGCAGCAGCTCCTTCAGGTGGCACGTTATTAGCTTGGGCTGTCAGAAAAAGGGATGAGCTGGAAAGGCAGAATGCAGTTACTAAATTTGACTTGCCCAACAATTTACAGCCATGTAAACTGACATGGTCTGACGACAAGATCAGCATCCTCAGTCAGTAAGTCTGACATACCCTGAGTAGAAGTTGTCATGATTTGGTATGATTTTACGTCCTCAAATGCTGCCTTTGTTTATTTCTGTCATTAGGTCTGTGACTCCCAAGGTTGGGACTCCTGTGTAATTGATGCAGTGGGATAAGAGGGTGGCTCTAACTGAAAATGGGCGGCACGGTAGCACAGTGGTAGCGCTGCTGCCTCGCAGTAAGGAGACGTGGGTTCACTTCCCGGTCCTCCCTGTGTGGAGTTTGCATGTTCTCCCCGTGTCTGTGTGGGTTTCCTCCCACAGTCCAAAGACATGCAGGTTAGGTGCACTGGCGATTCTAAATTGTCCCTAGTGTGTGCTTGGTATGTGTGTGCCCTGCGATTGGCTGGCGCCCTGCCCAGAGTTTGCTCCTGCCTTGCGTCCTGTGTTGGCTTGGCTTGGCTCCAGCAGACCCCCGTGACCCTGTGTTAGGATATAGTGGGTTGGAGAATGACTGACTGACTGACTATAAGTGAAAATCCTTATCCGGTCTGCAGATACCAAATCTCTGACGTGTTCAAAGTTAATCATTGTGCTCTTTTTGTTTTGACCCTCTTGTTCTTTTGACTGCACTTATTGTCTCTCATATGGGGCTTCAGTTTTGGTTTGCTTTGTACCTTTTTGTTTTGTTTTGTTCTTTACGTGCATCTCCAGGTTTTTGCTCTAAAAGATTATCTGCCAGTTCACCTAATGTGACATTGGCTTAAGGAAACTGAGAAAAGACAGATGCATTCCCTGGTACTGTGTACAACTGACACTAAAGCACTGGAAACAGGGAGTGCCTCTTTAGGGATCTTCTGATGGCACTACAGTGCAGTTTCATTGTATTCAGTAGTTTGGGACATTGACAAACAGCCAAATATACATAGCATGGATTGTTGCTGCAGAGGCGGCGAAGGGGCTGTGGGTGGAATTGTTTGAAGTTCAAACTGAGTTCAGAAAATATATTCAAGATTTGTATCGTTACATTATTGTAACAATTATTATTGTTTATTCAGCCTACTCCTTACACGGTAAAGCTGTTTACACTTAACAGCTTAACCCTGGATAGGTTAAGTGATTTGTTCAGGGTCATACCATTAATCAATGGCAAGAATTAAACCAGTAAAATGAAGGATTAAAGTCAAGTGCCCAAAGTGGTACACCATAGAAATGAATTGATTTAAAGTTGCTTGTGTTTAATTATTAATATTCTATGCATCAGCAGTAATTGTAAAAAGATAGCTTTTTGGGTAATGGTAAGAAAGTACAGAATTAGTATTTATGATTTTAAACAAAAAAGGCCATTTCATGTGTGCTGTTTTTTATTGTAGCGTCCAGTGAGCTGCACTAGGGTGACAGCAAGCAGGCAGGTGCTATGTACTAAGGCAAAGACCGAACTAGACAACGGCCTAGAATATAGATATAAAGCCATAGTGATTGGAGTGTTACATGTCCTGCCACTGTGAAAAGGCACAACACTGCCATGGGGGTCATAAAACACCAAAGAGTTTACTTTTTCATCTCCCAGCTACTTGTGGAGGATCTTTTACAGGAGTATTTACCCTCTGAAATGAAGAAATGGCTAAATGACCAGACAGTAGGATGAGAGAGGTTGATAGTTGGTGGCAAGAAAGTCTAGTTGAGTATATTTGGACTCCAGCTGCATATTATGAAGCACAGACCACACCGATGAGCTTTTTTTAAATAAAATGTATACCTTAGTGGATGAGAGACCCCCAAAGAAGCTCTGGAAAGTAGACACCAGAAGGTGATCTTGGGAGCCGTCTCAGCAATTGCCTCAGAAGCAACCCTGGTGTGGATTTAAGTGGCTGCACACAATCAAGTGCTGAAGGAGTGAGTAGCTGGTAAGTAAGTAGGGACAAGTGCTCTAAATTCAGGAAGAGAGCAGGCGAAAAGAGAGGGAAAGAAAAATGGGAGCTGAATAAAAGAGTTCTGCTTTGTGATGGATACGTAGGTGAGGCACCCCACCAAAAGACCCCGTAAGGCCCAGAGAGGCAGAAGGCCATTTTCCTTTTGTTCGATTGAATTCAATGTCGTGCTCCCTTTGCTCGTCTCACCTTGTGGTTATTTTCTGATTTGTATTGTTGTATTATTGACATCATTTGAGCCCTGCAGATGCTATTAGAGCAGCCCACTTTGTTCACAGTCCTTTGAAAGCTACATAAGGGCTAATTACACAATACCATTCACACTGTATAAAATGCTTTCTCTCTGTTCCTTTCAACATTTGCCTGTCATGATTAAATGTTTTGTGTCATTGCTGGAGTTTGCTCTTGCTAGAATTTACAGTGTACTGAGCAATGCCACTAAAGTGATTTATAAAACAACAATAAACATTATACTGCCTGCAATTTATCAGTGAATCCAGCAGAAATAGTACAAGTTGCATTGGAAATTATTCCAAAAACTAAAAGCAAAGAACATCTTATTCCCCGTTGGTTGGTGTTTCAAGCAGGTTCCAGTAATCATACATGCGCCACACCCTGCCCGTCTGTGGGCACCTCAAGGGAAGCGTTAGCCCCCTGAATATGTGTAGTGGCTTATTGTTGGCATCCAAGAATGTTCCATGTAATGGCTTACCAGGGGCTTCATATTTCAAATCTTTGCATGGACTCAAGTGTGAAAATCTGCACACACCAAAAAAACAAACAGGAAAATGCATGCAACAAAAAAGATTTATAAAATCTGGCGTACTCAAATTATTTATAATTCACAATCACCTTGTAAACGTGCGTACTGTACGTGTAATGCGACTAGAACGTCACCCTGAAACATCCATATATATATGGAGCATCCTAATCAGCTTCTTATATATGCAATCATGAAGCTGCAGAACTGCATTGGTTAGTAGAGCAGCCTGATGCATCGAGACCCCGGCACCTGCACTCAAGACTATCTGACTGGACTCTGCAACTGAGAGCACAAGATCATGCGTGGCATTATAGCACCTCACCTCTGCACTCTGGGGAGTCAGGGAAAGGTGTAAGGCACCAGCACCTAAGCAGGTAGCCGCTGTACACCTGCCACTTGTAACAACTTGATTGTTGTTACGATGAATGGGGCAGGCCATACGAAACACTGAGGGTTTGTGCAAAATTTACTGTGTCGCTGTGTTCTTGATGAACTCATTTTAAAGTAAGAGTCATGGTCCACTGGATTAACTCCTTCCATCATTTTAAACACTTCAGTCAGGTCTCCTCTTCATCTCCTTAAACTGTAAAGGCTCAGCTCTTGTAATCTTCCCTCATAACTCATCCCCTGTTACCCTGAATCAGCCGAGTTGCTCTTCTCTGGACCTTTCCTAGTGCTGCTATGTCCTTTTTGTAGCCTGGAGACTAAAACTGCACACAGGACTCCAGATGAGGCCTCACCAGTGTGTTTTAAAGCTTGAGCAGAACCTCCTGTGACTTGTACTCCCCACACGTCAAGGCGCTATATAACCTGACATTCTGTTAACCTTCTTAGTGGGTTCTGAACACAGACTGGAAGTCGATAGCTTAGAGTCCACTACGACTCCTAAGTCCTTTTCATAAGGGGTACTCTCGATTTTCAGACCTCCCATTGTGTGTTCAAACCTCACATTTTTTCTTCCTACGTGTAATACTTCACATTGACTCACATTAAATTAAATTGATTGTTTAGGGGCTCTTGTGGAATGACAATTACCATTACCCTTCTGCTGTATGTTTGTAATGATGTTTTATTTGTATGAGCTTCACCATCAAAATAAAAACAAAAATGCTTCACTGTGATATTTGCTTGAATAAACTTCAGTTTAGATACAAAGTTACATAAGAGGCACCTGGTTAGGCAAAATAAACTGGGGGAGAGTAAAAATGTTAGGTATGTACATAGATCACCACATTTTTATCATGTTTAAAAGTTTGAACAGTGCCATATCTAAGTAAAGAAAGCCAGCAAAAGTAGGAGTTTGAAGGTGTGCCAGTAGCAGAGAGAGGTTGTCATCTCCCTGTCCATGGCCAGGCTTTCACTCTGTCTGTTCTTTTCCTCAGGTTGAGCTTTATGGTGGAAATGAGCATGGAAGACGTTTGCCAGCAAGCACAATTGAAAGGTGCTGATGATGTTACTTAAAGGTGGAATTGATGAAGCATGTCGGATAAAAATATGGAAAAAGGTCAGTAAGCCAATCAGTTAGTAATAAAAACCTAGGAATCAGGCAAAAATGTTGTAAAATAAAATGCAAGCAGTAAATTGAAACACAGATTCAGCAAAAATATGAACATAAAAGCAAAGCAAATGCAAATCTGGGGGATACAAAAATGTGATAAGCAATAAAAAGGACCTGAAGTGATAATTGACATTACCTGGAAAAGGTGACTATCAAGGATGGCAATAGGTGGGATTGAGGTCAAAGCATGACACATGTAAGCAGTCACCACAGTCATTAATGAGTGTTCCTTTATATTCCACATGGACGTACTGTATACTGTACACTGGGCACATAGAACTCTAAGGAGAAATAACATTCCAAACCTACTTAATCCAATACATGTTTATGCAGGGGCCATTGACTCTCCAGGCAGCATTAAGCACAAAGTTGGAATTAAAGGATAGGTTTGGTATCTTTGGAGCTGAACCGGTTTCTTCACAAACATGACATATATGCATTTGCTATATGAACGTATCTTCTAAAGTAAATAGTTTACTATACATTAAAAATATATATATATCTTGTCCTCACTGGCCCTTAAACGGCCTCCCAAGTGCATGCACGTGACACTGTTCTAAAGTATAGTTGGACTGATCATTAAATTCTGTAGGCATTTCCCAAAAAACCTGCCAAGCTATATTCCGGAGTCTGTGCCCTGCCTCCTCTCCGCTATTGTTTATGCACTGAGATTTTGAAACGGCATTGCTCAGTAGAGTGCTAAAATATTTATTTAGGAGAACAAAAGAAGCAGATGAAACACTGAACTCTGTAAAGACTGCATTTGGAAGTCATTTTTCATTTTGCAGCTGCAATGAATAAACCGCTGGTAGTGTGTGGAGAAGGTGAATCAGCAAGTTGGACTGTGCGTCGCGAGTTTGATTTAGCTGAAGGGGTGTAACTCAAATCCAGCTCTTGATACATTTTTAATAGCACCACTTTCAGGCTGGTTACCCTGCAGGAAAGAAAAGAAAAAAAAACCTCAAATGTTCTTGCAAGCAAAAGAACAAAGGAAGCAGTGAGATGAAGAATGACATCTGAGCTGTGTGAGAAAAAAAAAATACAACAAACCAGCAAGCTCTGGGCCGGTCTGCTTCAGACCTCAAGGGCAGTAGTACCTGGAGGCTGTCGAGGACCTAATGGAGCAAAACGTCTTGATTAATTAGAACCATTTAAAACTTGATCAGCGTTACTGGAAATGCTACTCATGTGTCATTTAAATAAAAACTCGATTAATTAAGGAAAGGCTAAGTTGAAAACTAGAGAGCACTTCTATCACATCATCTCTATGCTGATGATGTTCAAATCTTCCCTGGATTTTCTTCTTTCAGCCCAGATCTCCACCTGCCTCTGTGCCACCTCATTGTGCACGAGCAAACTTAAAAACTTAACCTCACCGTGTCCAGTGTTTTGTACTTGCCTTCTGCTTCTCCTTCCACTGATGTTTCTTAAAGCATGTTCCTGGTTACTCTGTTGCCATAAAACACTCTCTTTTTCAGTGAACACATTCAAATCAGTGGATGAATCCTACCCAAAAGAGCAAGCAGAAAGTCCAAAAACAAATGACCAAGGCTCAATACAGGTCACAAAAACCATAGTGTAGTAGAGGGGGTACAAATTCGAAAACCAATAAACACACTTTTAAATAAAGCCAAAGTGTTAATTTTAAATAGCAGTTGAGTATATGTGAATTTCCCCTTGGGATTAATAAAGTATCTATCTATCGAATAGTAGAGCCAGCATTTGTCAGCCATTTGTTTTCTAAAGTGTTTTATTTTTGTTTTTGGTAGTTTGTAGGTTTTGGTTGAATCTAGTCAATAACACTTACAAAGTGCACAACGTGATACGGATTTGTTACACGCTGCCCACTTTCTGTTCACCTTGCCTAAATTAGTAACCGTCAACAAAAAAAAAAAAAAAAAGTCAAAATGGTGGTGCAAAAGGTTGTTGCTTATCTTCAGTCTTGTTAAAAAACATACAGTTAGGTCCATAAATATTTGGTCAGAGACAACTTTTTTCTAATTTTGGTTCTGTATATTACCATAATGAATTTTAAATGAAACAACTCAGATGCAGTTGAAGTGCAGACTTTCAGCTTTAATTCAGTGGGGTGAACTAAACGATTGCAGAAAAATGTGAGGCAACTAACGCATTTTTTAACACAATCCCATCATTTCAGGGGCTCAAAAGTAATTGGACAAATTAAATAACTGGAAATAAAATGTTCATTTCTAATACTTGGTTGAAAACCCTTTGCTGGCAATGACAGTCTGAAGTCTTGAACTCCTGGACAAATGCTTTAGTTGCATTGCATCTCTTCAGGAAAAAAAACTCCCAAAAAAACCTTGTAGGAAAAAAATGGAAGAAATCTAGGGAAGGGCAATTCAGAGAAAGACCCCCTTCCAGGTAGGTTGGGTGTGCAATGGGTGTCAAAAATGGGGTTAATACCAGACACTAAATAGAACACAAGTAATCCTCATCACAGAGCTTGAAGACCAATCTATCATGGCCACCTCAGAATTACAACAAACCTCATTCATGGTTTAGGTTGTCTGCTCTTCAGTAGGATGTTTGAACTTTTTTGTCCAATCAGCCTTCAAGCAAATTCAGTCTTGTCTGATTTTAAAATTAGTCTAGTCTTCAGATAAACCGTAGCACTAAACAACTTATTAGGGCGAAGGGAAAAGAAACACACAGACATGAGGGTTTCATTTTTCATGAGCAATAAAGCAAAAATAAATAAATAAATGTGGATGGACTATCTTACATATGCTAAAGTGTGTTTACCAGTTTTAATGTAAGAAAACAGTCAAACGTTTCAGTACTACTGGTAACGAGAATGTATATTTTTCATGAAAAGTTACAGCCTGCCTATAAGAGGAAGGGACATTTTAAGTAACTGTCTATGACCAGCCATGCAGTCATTTTTTGACAGTGGCCTGATGTTGACTCACAAATCAGCTGTGACCTAAAACCACGTTCCGCCCTCGGGTGTAGAGTAGAAACTCATTGCCATGCCTTCATTATCTGTACTGTTAGAACTATTGCAGTTGCGGGCAGGACTGTGGAGAAAAGGTTATCAGATCCAAGTCTGGGTTTGATTCTCACATTGATTAGTCTCATGGGATCAGACATGATTCTGAAATGACAACACGTTAAAAGTGTAGTGTAGTGAATAGCAGCTTCCTTCTATAACACCTGCTCCCAATTTCTCCAGTCCGTGCATTTTAAACTGCTGCTGGGGTTTTAGGGAAAGAGTGAAAGACACTGAACAAAAGACTTGACGCCGAGAGAAAATAAAAAGCTACAATTGCTGTTAGCCATTCAAGAACTTAGTAGCGAAGTTAACTGAAGCTTAATCATTCATTTGTACATTGTAATGAGTGCTGTGACAGTGGAGACAGACACACACGCTTGTGGACAACTGCAGTTACTGGGCCCCACATGTTTGAGAAGTGCCTCCATCTGCTACAGTGTCTTTCTGTCATTTTAACTATTACATCACTGTGACCCAACCACAGCAAATCAAGTTTAGGTAAGCATTGTGCTCTAACGATATCCACCATGTTAAAACGCTGTGGCTATTTAATCTTGGCAGGTTTGGACTTCCAATTAGACAGTAATGTAAAATTTCTTTAGTTATTCATTAAAAGTGCAGTCAGACAGTGGATGTTGCACAGCCTCATCTGTTCTGCTGGTGTTGTTAGGTAAATTTGTTCATTCGGGTGATTTGAGTAAAAAAATCTGCATCTCCTATGGCTCTTTGTTATCAGCTTTCTCAACGGCAGTCCATTGGATGCAGAGTGATACACCATTTACTTCATAGTGTTCAAGTGTTACACCATTGCACTTCATATTTTCACAAACATACGGTAGCTGTCAGTCCTTTCAAGCTTACATCAACTCCTACACTATTGTTGTAACTCCAAACAACATAGAGAGCACAAACCACACCTGCGACAGCATATCGTTCACATTTACCGCTCATCCATTGAGGCTGTCAAGTCCCAATATATGAGCTGATGCTACAGAAAGTTTTTACCTCTTGGATCAGGTTATGTTTATTTTTAAAACGTGTAATGTGCTGTCTGCACATGTGACACACATTTTATCTCTAGTAGGGTTTTTTAGGAGATTTTCTGACTATAGACAGTTCATCATAAACAGAAGCTTGCTCTATGTTGGACCAGATTAACGAGAGCACCTCTGAGGTTTGAAGTTTAAAATCACCGCCCCTGCTTTGAGCACCACCTTCATGAGGCGTTGGATTGGTTCAGAAATGTGACACTGCATGACCGCTCTAATCATTCCCACCCAGTTTTAAGCAAAATTACAGTAACTCACGGTTATCTCCAGATATCTGTATTATAAATGTGGCTTCAGCGAGACAACACACTGGTCATTCTCTGTGGGGAGTATGCACCTTCTCCATTCATCTATGCAGGGTTTCCTAAATCGCACCAAAGATATGCATGTTTAGTTGATTAATAATTCGAAATTGTCCCAGTGTGTGTGTTTGTGTATGATGGCCTCTGTGATTCTTGCCTTGCGCTGACGCTGCTGTGATAGGCTCTGACCTACACCCCTGACCTTGGGGTGAAATACTCTTGAATTAACAATGTTCTATTACGTTGCAGTTCTTTCCTCCAAAACTATCCTCACAGCTGACCCAACCATATTACCTTCTGGAGATACTGGTCTACTGTACACATGTCAGTGTGGCCCCATCTCCATGTTTAATCTTAACAATTGCCAAGCTATTGCTTTCACACATTCAGTGACTATTCAGGTTTTTGACATTCTCTCACTACTAGTCTCACCTCACTTTGCCTTGTTTCTAGTCTTTTTCTCCTTGCCTATTATACTGACTCTCAATATGTGTCATTACAACTCACTACTTAACTCATTTTGAAATTTAATATGGTTTCATTTACAAATAGTACAATCAAATTGTTATTTACTCTTGTTCTTTCAAGAGCAAGCAAAAAAATACAAAACAGCTTTGGCATGGTGTAAAGCAACAAGTAAAAGAGAACACAGTCAGCACAAACGCACATATCTTTGTAGATCATTCTGGTACAGTAAAACAGCAGACCACACATTATAGAACTCAGGGTACCACCTTGGTGTGATGACACTTTTGGGCCTTCTCCATTGGGGTCTGGGTGAACCCATGGCAGCTTAATGCAAAGATCCCCAGATCAGAAATATCTGTTGATGCTTTATAAATGCAAACCGTCCTGATTGTATTACTGTATATACTCGCAGATAAGTTGGGACTTGATTTTACAGTGTAATTTCTGGTATTTTATAATGGCGGTCATATAAGTTGAATGCGGAAAACTCGCGCTATTAGTCCAAGAGATTATGATATGCTAACTCCCACATGAGAGAGTAACCACAGAGCACACGACCATTTTGTTCTATGTGGGTGCGGCAATGCTCTGTATCAGCGTGTGCTCCTATCCCCCTCTGTTGTGCCTACGTGACCACGTGGTAATACCCAAACTATTCCGAAGCAACGTTTGCACTGATTTGTGTTTATTGTATCTCACATCCTCATACACCTTTATCGTAAGAGCAAAACTTGCCTACGATGGAGCATTCAGAATTCAATGCATCTGAGAAACTGGTGTGAGATTGGAGGAGGCAAGAAGTGTCGCATTTTTGAACAGGCGTATAAGTCGGGATCTGATTTTGTGATTGATTTTTCCGGTTTTAAGGCCCAACTTAAGCGTGAGTATATACGGTAGTTGCCAGGTTGTAGGATTTGTAAAGGATGTGCATGATTTTATCCAAGAAACTGCTAAACAAAAGCACCAACTTCTCTGTTTATCTTTGCTGACTGAATAAATTGTAAATCTAGTGGCTGAATTGCTGTTGTGGGAACACTTGGACACACAAACACTGCTGACCACTCTGACTGAAGACACCAAATTGTCCCCAAGTGGGTGTTTGTGAATATACAGTTGAGTCACATCCTGGCCAGGACTGGTTTCTGTCTTACACATGATGCTGCCAAATCAGCTTCAGCCTCTGTGGTCCTGAAGTGGGTGTCATAATGATCAGGTGCACTGAGGAAAGTTAACACTATTTTCCTTGCCTCTCCTCATCCATTCTGCCTCATGACCAGTAGTGGACCACAATATTGAAATTTACAGAAATTAATTTTCCTGTTTTGTAAGGTTGTTAGCTAGAGCCAAGTACAACAATGTATGGTGTCAGATGTGGGCATTAGAGGGAAGATCAAGGTTAGAGTTTAGCGATCCTTCTCGGTGCTGTCCATATTTATTAATCCATACATCAAACATTTCTATATTTGTTAAGACTTGATTATGAATGATTACAGTCAAAATCAGACATGGTAAACAGGTAGAAAATAGCCAGTGCCTTGCAAAGAATACTAACTGTTTGATGAAGAAAGAAAGCACATGTAGCTGATTTTTTTGATTTGGTATTTAGAATTTAAAATAGAAGCCATTGATTGTTGGCTCAATAATTCTAACTCAATTCTTGTTAGAACTGAGATCTGCCAATTGGAAAAGTTATAAAACGGACTACTTCTAACATGTCTCAGTCCATCTGCTTACGATGGGCATCTTCAAGTCGCTAAATACAATATGAGCCTTTTGTTGTACTGCAAGATGAACCCTCGGTCCCAATTCCTGGCATATCAGAGGATGTTTGGAGAAAGGATTCACACCACATGAAAGCAGAAATAAAAGAACATCAAGCAATAACGCGGGGGGGATTTCCAAGTTGAGATGCTGTGTTTATTTTGTAGTCTTGGGGACCAGTCACATTTTCTGGGAGGTTGTTAACTGTTGCAGACTAATACCGCCAACTCGCTGCTTTCCATGGAAACCGATAAAGGATGACAGTCACTCTAAAACTTGAGTCAAGAGGAGGAAGATGACAGACTTGTCGATGCAGCCAAAGAAACAAACCTGAAGGAAGTGCAAGGGCGTATGACAGCCAGGAGCTGAATCAGCCCTTGTACACCACACCTCAGTGTCCGCAGAGTCACAGGGTCCTTCATTTGGGAGACGTATGCCTGCCTAGATCGAGGGTCTCAAACTTTGTTCCTGGTGGGTAGCAAAAAGGCTTGAGGTTTTTGCTGCTACCATCTCTATAATTAGAAGCCGGCTCTTGTTTTTGATAATACAGTACACGTTACTTGATTTATATGTCTTCACAGCGCACACATTTTGACACGTCAGACATTTTCTAATATTTTTCCTGAGAACATCATCCAATCCATCAGCATAGTGCTTCCTGATAACTGCCAGCTGTTTAAGAGAAAAAGTAGGCAGTTTAGGTTTTGAAATCTTAAAACAGGAGCCCATTTAAATCGAGGCAATGATGGATATTTCCATTAGAGGCAAATTAATAAACTGGTTGGGTTGAAAACCTAGCAGCCACTTCAGCCCTCCAGGAAGTGAGTTTGAGACCCCTGGTCCAGATGTAGCATTAAGGTTGAGCCTGTCATTGCGTTTGACACACAGCCCTGTGTGCATGATGCACTCTCGATTACAACTTTACACGTCTCAGCACCAAACAGGCGCTGCACTCGAGTTCCTAAAAATAACACCTCACTCTCTTCATAAAAAATGAATTCACTTATAGGAAAGCGAAGATGTAAGCAACGTCGTGACAAGCAAGAAGCCAACGGCAACGGCCACGTCGGTAAAGAATGTTGGAAAACCCCTGCAGGTTGTTAGGTTCAGCAGACCAAAAAAAAACTCCAGATGGCTACAGTGGTAGTTGAGATTTGAGTAATAAAGTCACTTGAAAAGCTTGTGGGTGGCTGAGTGGTGAAGGATGCGCTTGCAGGGTTTCGCAACCTCAAGATTAGATTGGAGGATTTAGGGTCATGAGCTATATCCTGAATAAATTACCAAGTGTGAATGAGGAGTGGACTGGTGGGTTTGAATTTTTTTTTAAGCATCCTTGCTCATGGCTGAGGAGGAAGACACTGACATGATGGATGTCAATGCTTTAAGGTTAAGGATTAAAAGGAAAAGTCTGAAATAGAAGCAGCCTTAGAGAAGAGCGTCTAGAAAAACCTGGGCCTGTAAGGAGTATCCATAAAGAGACAAGGTGGGTGGCAGACACAGACAGCGTTAGTGGGGTGGCTCATTAGGCCTGCTTGGAGTGTATCATGTACATCTATCGATGTTCGATCTCAGGGAATCAGGGGGCCAACGCCTGTCCCACCCACACTGGGTGCTAAACAGGTGACGACATACTCAAAACTCAATCATGTAGATTAACCTGGGAGGAAAAGTCAAAGTGCCTGGGCCTGTGAGGCATTGCTGTTCCCACCCACAGTGTAGGTCAATGCAGTACTGTTTGACTTATGAAGTTCCATATCATGGCACTCTTATTTTAAATATAAAATAAATACATACATGTGATCATCAAGTACAGAAATAGCTGCAAACACCAGGACCATGCCAGTTCATTATCGAACGAATGGGGGTATAGAGGCCCAGTTGTCCCAGTTCCAACTTAAGTCCTACCTTTCTCTTTTTGTCACCTTCATCGTGCTGATCACCGTTCCTCTCCACTAGGAAAGTTGTTGCCACTTTCCTCCATTCAGTTGCTAGCTTTAGTGGGGATGAGACCACCTGAAGAGTTTCTAAATGTTCAAGGTACACATACAAAAAATACTAACAACGACCAATTTAAGGATATGGAGCACAGCTACTTTAAAACACTTCAGTGCCAAGTATGAATCTTGGCCTTGACATTATCTGTGTGGCATTTGCATAGATAGATGGATAGATATAGGAAAGAAACTATAAGATAGATAGATAGAGATAGGAAAGACACTATAAGATAGATAGATAGAGATAGAACATTTCCATTCTTACATTGATTGATCTTCAAACTTTAACAAATAAAAAAAAAAAACAGTGATGACAGTGACAAGGCCAGGGTTCAAACTGCACAGACGCATGGCAGCATTGCTAACTGCACCACTGTGCTCCCAGTTCTGTTATAGTGCAATTGACAAATAACAGCACAGTTCCATATTTGTGTAGAAAAGGAATTCTAGATCTAAACAAAATTAAAGGAATGCTGAAAATGTTTGCTAATGGGAACTACACAGTGGCTCGTGCTACAGTCTCCTGCTTTCCTGTCAGCTAAATGGACAACTCCAAGTTGGCTCAGGGTGAGGATAAGTAGATTCGTGAGTGGGCCCCTCAGACGGACTGGTGCCCTGTTGACGGCTAATTCCCATCTCGCAGCTGATGTTGCCAGGATTTACTCCAGCCTCACTCAAGGCACTGAATTGCGTTATGTTTGTTTGATAATGTTTTATTCGACCAGGTGTGCTACTCAGCGAAGACAGGTTTATCTTTGCAGTGCACCATGTAATGCATGACTCTGTATGGGATTTGTAAAAGTAGTGACAGAGACTTGTCAAGCGGACGGACACAGACAGACGCTTATCCTTTTCCTACGGTAGATGCCATTCAGTTTGACGTTTGTAAAAGCAGTTTTAATGTGTGTGATGCACCTTGTGTTGAAATGACAAAGACTCACAGATAAACACATTTAGCCTTGTATTAGGGTGGAGATATATATTTACTGTATATAAAATAAAAGTGAAAGTGTGCCCTGTCCATGGTTGTTCCCGCCTTGTGCCAGATGTGGCCCTAAACTGAATTTAGTGATCTTGAAAGTGGATGACCAGATGATTTCATTACTTTCCCTTTTACAGAAACTGATGCCATTGCTTCCTCCTATCTATTCTAATAGTTTTGGCCGTTTGTTATTCAGAACGATTCTCTTTGGTTCAAGTAGCACATACAGTCCCTAACTGTTGGCTGCTGTCTCCAAGCTCTTTTTTGTTTTGTAAGTGAGTGGTCCCATTTTCACTTTATTTATGATCATTGTCATTGCATACAGATTTGCATACTCCCATTTTCTATAGGGATGACTATAGAAGCAGCATTGCCTCATTAGTGAGTGAAGCATGTTTGCCAGTAAACTACAGTCATTGCGCCTATACAGAGTGCCCAGGTGCATTTGAGGGTCTGTGTAGTGATGCAACTCACTGGTAAATTTCTGAAAGTATTTATTTTCAACTCTTCCATCTTCATGTCTCTTTGTCACAATCAGTTGACTGTGGAGGTGGAGGATACCAGCCTGGCACTGACAAATCTTATTTACAAGTGTCAGTCCAAACGGGGACACTGAGATTGTTTCACCACAAACGTCTGTGAGGGGCTCCCTGCAGTTACGAATGAATTGTCTTCGGCACACAACTTCAGGGTTGCTAGAATAATAATAGAAAAAAAAAAAAAAAAACAGATGACACAGATTTTACAAGTTGAATTTTTAGAAAGTGTTTCACTTGTTTCAGTTGCGCTACATCATTTAGTGAATTCAAACTTCTCACACTTTGAATCAAGCCAGGCTCAGGGAGTAAGCGTAATTCAGGAACTGTAGTTTTTTTTTTCAGTATCATTCAGCATGCCCACCCCTATGGGTACAAGTCTTTCATGCCCATGTGAACGCAGGTGTAAGGATGAACACCTAATGTGGAATTGCCTTCAAAGAGTGGGGTTGGGGGGGGGGGGGGTTTGGGGGTCAGAAGGTTTGACTGTTTGTGCTGGCCAGTCAGGCCATTGATCATCCGTTTCAAATGTGTGACCGAGGGCTTGAGAAGCTGTTTGACACATCTGCCGAATTCATCTTTGAGCCTGTGGCAGAAATCAGTCAAAATGTCATCTGCGTGCCTGGCACAAGTGGCAGCCCTGGAGCGGTTAGGGCTTTGCAGTATATAGCATCACATTTATTTATTTATTTACTGACTGACTGACATCAAATGGAAAGGAAGGCAACGGCACCATTCCAGACCTCTGCATGCAAACGGACGAGAATAGCTGATAGGACAGGGGCTGGACCACGAAATGAGGAAGCATGGCAGTCACTCATGAAAATAGTCCATGGAGAGATGATTTTATGTTACCATTTGTAAGCAGCTGTTTTACAAACCAGGAAGTGTAATTGAGGGTAAATTCAGCCATAATTGGTAAGAAGTCATAAGTGTTGAGGAAGTCTTGTAAAGAATCCGCCCAAAAGTGGAGAAAGTCTGTGACAGAAGTGGGCTCAAGCAGCTTTCCACTACGTCTCAGAGTTGTCTTTACCTGTAAATCTGATGGCTACTTGACCTTCTCCCAGTGTCAGCTTGAGGGCGAATTCAGCTGTTCGCAGCAGAAGTCATTCTTCACTAACCTTACTGAGTGATAAACTTGTGACAAGACGGGCGAACCAGCAACACATCACCTCTATTTCCAAATCAAAGAGTGTTGAAGCTGTGATCAAACCAACATTCTTAAAAACGGACAGATAGACGGACGTGAATAACGAGAATGCTGAAAGAAAATGGCCCTGACAAGCAGGACGGACAGGGAGTCTGAAAACACGGTTCAGAAATGGCAGCCATAAGCACAAGAACATTTACAGTGTCTGCACTTCACACAGACACAGGAGTGAATTTCAGGGGACAAGAAACAAGAGCATCACCAGAGAAGATCCTCAGCACCTGCTGATGTCTATGAATCGTAGACTTCGAAGACAAAGTCCTAAATATGACGACTGCTTTAATATACCCTCCAATGCTGTGTCAACCCTACAAAGAGGGCCCATGTAGAAAAAGTGTTTTGTGCGACTGAAAAGGGTGCAGATCCCCTCAAAGGAAAGCCTTCAGTATGCACTTTAATCACAAGTCTCAATTGTTGGATTCATAATTTTAAACTGTGACGCAGAGGGGTAAATCAAGGCAAAATGGGTCCCAAACATTATAGAGGGCACGGTGTGTGGAAAACGGGCACAGGCCCAAGGAGATTCTGGAGATTCGATATTCACTTTTGAATTGCTCCATGTTGTTAACTATAGCCGTATGCCCCTATGAGCAGAGAGTGTCACGTAAAGACACCGCCGCAGGCTGTGCCAGTTGTCACCTCGTACAGCCTTGCCAGTACACTTTCATTATTATACTTGAGGCCTGAGTCAGTGGAAGATCTGACTGTGCCTACCAGAGCACGTCAGAAAGTTTTACAAAGTGAGCCACCATACTGCCCCAGATTGTAAAACCACAAAGGTTAGCACTGCTCTATCTCAGCATCCAGAGTTGGTGGTTCAAAGCTCGTCTGTGTGTAGTTTCAATGTGTTTAACTGGGACCGGTCGAAGTCTTTTACAATGCGATTTGTGCAGTGTACAGTGAAACTCGTACTTGTGTGATGTTTTACATTGATTCATTGTGTCTGCAAGAAATACCAGATTTAAGTTTGAGCCTTTACTATTCCCCATAGTAATAATAATGGCCACATAGGTAAGCACAACGCAACGTACCCAAGAACCCCAGAAGAAGACGGGCCACTTCTTTCACTCAGTCGATTACACAGTTTATCATGCAGCCATATTTCCAGCGGGCAGAAACCTTTCTTAAATGTCACAGTTCTGCTGTTAATAGTTCTTTAGTGCCCTGCGTGATAGAAGACCAGAAAAAATGTCCACACCGACAGACTGACTGGTGTCCTTTAGGATTCCTTTTGCCTTTCCCAAATTGGTCCTGCAGAGTGACAGTACATGTGTGCCATTGATGATCTTCACCACCCCTCTGCAAGGGCTCACAGTCCCCTGGGCTGTTAAGTTAACCTGGGTTGCTGGAGACATTTGGGCCTACCTCAGGTGTCTGCAAAAAATAAAGTCACTGATGGGCCTGCTGTGGGGGGTCTGGTCCACCTCTGATCATTGGTGATGGTAACCTCCAGGAAGTTAAAACTGTTGACTCTTTCCATAGCCTCATCCTCAATGCAAGTGTTCCTTCCTGAAATCAGTGAACATCTCTCAGCTGTTGTGAGAGGGGTTCTTGTCCTGAACCGAGACACCCCGAGACCCACGTCAAGGAGCTTAGTGAGGAGTCTGGATGAAAATTGCAGTGATAAAGAAGGTCGCACCATCATCTACAATTAACAGCATGAGAGCTCCTTTTATCCAGATGTTCCAAGGTGCCGAGTCATCAGGGGCTACTGTGTCTTTGATGGACCTCTCGTGTTTATATGGTTGGTCCTAATTACCACAGTATGGACTGTGGGCATAGGATCACCTTCATCATGGACTGATACCCCATCCAGGGCTGGTCCTCAGAGATGCTGGGACACCCCCGACCATTTTGTGGAAAACAGGGGGCTTGGTTAATGAATGGCCTGACAACTTAAGACACTAAATTTGGAAGTAAAGACGAGTGCGAGAATGACAGGACCTTGGAGTGTTTCCATCTGTGGTATACATGAGTGTCAGTAACAGAACACATCCGACTGGCATACTGTCGAGTTCTGTGTTCTAGGTTCCATAAAAATAACTTACCATTTTAGACATCAGCAAGCCCAAGATATCAAGTGACACACAACACATACCTTACAGATCACTTGATGCAAGACCACATCAGCTTCTGTATGTCAGCCAGGCCAGGAATCAGGCATCAGTCTGGATGTCAAGGACTATGACAGGACTACCGCCCTAATTAAAACCCCCATTCATACGGCAATCTTACCAGCCAATAATTATTGGTATTTATGTGGAAAAAGTGGCCAGAGTTTTCACTTCACCGAGATCTTCCCGCAGAAATTACCCATTAAAGTGAAATGTCAACAGTTTCCGATGTGGAATAGGCAATACTGACAAGTTAACCAAATTGTTTATTGTTACGGAAACTTAAATGTACGACAGTTGTGAGAACGCAGACACAGAGAATACTTGACTGAACTAGTAAACTGACAACAGGTAGGTGGGTGGAGTGTGTGTGTGTGTGTGTGGGTCCTCACTTGTACCTAAGTGCTGTCAGAACAGGCTCCGGGCGCTCAAGTTCCTAAATTAGATGACATGGGCTTTAAGAACACATGTGTAAGAAACAGTAAAGATGATCTGCATCGTTTGATACTCCGAATGCCACAGCCACATCCAGTAAATTGTCTTAAGTGTGTGCCCAGTGATGAAGTAAGGACACTTCCGCACTACAGCCCTGAATCTCATCATCCACACATTCAAAACGTTATAGGCTTGGCCTCTGAGAAGCAGCAGTGCAAGAGGCCCAGAAATAGAACTGACACCATGCAAGAAACAATTCCAAATCCACAGCAACGGGAATGGTCATTAGAATTGGATAAACAATGATGAATTAGCACCCCCACCCATTCAACAAAAGACACAGAAGGTGTGCATTCCCCCATTTGGTAATGGCGCATGGCATGCCTGCAAAGAATGGCCACAAAGTGGGTGAAATGATCTCCGGCATAGCCTCACATGGTCAAACTAGCCCCAAAGAAAGGTGGCGGCTGCCAGTCCATGATTGTCCAGAGAGGGTTTGGCTACTAAGGCATCAATAGCACATATAAAGTGGGCTCTCGCTACTTGAGAAGTGACCACATCTCTGTACATAATGGAGGGCACCGCTGGAAGCATGGTGGAGTGCATGAAATGTGTATGGTGAGCCTGAGGTTTCGTCAGTTACTCTCAAGACCCCCTTAGAGGCCAACACAGACCACGCCGGTTATAATGTTCCTGGAGAACGAATGCTGGCTGCACCACACACATTTTTAGCACTGCGATCTCTTCTTTTAATTGGGGGGGAAGAATCAGGCATTTGGCAGAGAGCAACATAAATGTAGCTTATAATCCACCACCCAAAGTTCACCATCACTCATATCACAGTAGGATATGTGAAATGTCATTAGCAAAGCAGTCGTGAGAACAAGGAGGTCGTCCACCATAGAAGGAAACCAATAATATCCCTCAGGCCCCTACTCCATTGCAACTGTGCCTTCCAACAAGTAAACGGTTTGTTTTATATTTCAATAAAAAAAAAAAAAAAAAAAAAGGTGGATTATGGGTATTTACTTTTTGCACTTCAACCGCCATGAATTCTATCCTGTCGTATTTCTGCATATTGCAGAGTGTTTGTCTATTAATGAACCCCAGAGCCTCTTTTTATGTTGCGGCGCAGCCTGTCATGGCTCGTGCCCTTCCCACATATAGAGGACAGGGTCTTTACTAGGGTGGTGGGAGTTTATGCAGTACACTTGTTCGAGGAGTGGCCGTTTGCTGCTCGTTGATTGCGAGTACTTATCTTAGTGGGGGACTGGTGGGCAGCAAGACTAGCAAACAGATGAAGGTAAATCCTTAAGGTTTCTAATTATATGCATCTGCAGGAGTTTTTAATTCACATATTTTGCATTCTTTATAACTAAGTCCTTCCATTAACAGATACGACTCTCTGGCTTTTTACTACCCCCAGGTTTCAGGTAACTGGAGCATAGAATCAGAAAGAAGTTGTACAATTAGGTAAGCCAATTTGTATTTTCTATTACTTAAAATAAAGTTGTGTATTTTTACCACATTCGTATTTGTAGGTCTGTCCTGTGCAGGCACCTGTGATGTCTGAATGAAAGCAGATACCCCAACCTGCCATAAGACCCACTGCATCAAATCCTCTAAAATAAAGCCTAAAAAACTGTTAAGAGCAACTTAACATTTATTTTAGTCAGAATGTCCAATGGGGCTGGGTGGTCTTTTGGCCTGGAACCCCTGCAGATTTTGATTTTCCAGCTGAAGGTTTTCTTATTTGTTTTTCTGTCCACACTGACCTTATTATCCTTTAGAGACTTGGAGTTCTTAATTCTGTATTTATCTTACATAAGTGTACATTTATGTTATACTCTGTATTCCTCATTATCTACATTTAATTTGTGTTTATTTGCTTGTAACTACTTCTCGGACATGTTGTAAAGCACTTTGAGTGCATTCCGTCTCTGAAAATGTGCTCCAGTAATAAATGTTGCTGTAGTGATGGCACCAGACACTTAGTGACATGGCACAGGTTATGCGGACCCTTAACTCAGAAGTTCACTGCACCCTGAGGCTCTTAACTGTTAGTGATAGGTGGGCCCAAATGTTAATCTCACTTTTATCCCCCCAAATTTATAAATTGAACATTAAAGGACAGGTTTGAAATGTCACAGCTTTGTATGAACAGTGGTACAAATCAAACTCTTGCCAGTTTCCTGCTCGATTTCTAACCCTAAACTGTACCTCCAATGCTAGGGGGGCTTCAAAGGACTAATCAATTTATTACATTAAACTTCTTCAAACACTGAGGAACAAGCCTGTCATAAAGGAAAAATACTGTGCTCTGCCTGTAAAACTCAAGTTTACTAAATGTTGCCTGAAAACAAAGTGGGCTTACTCCGCATTCTCAGGGTGGGCAGCACAAGTGAAGAAAGCCGACTTCAATTATTGGAGCCTAACTTACAGTACATGAAGGTTGAATTACAACTGCAGCAGGTGGGTCAGGGCACGAGTTGGGGCATCCTCCCTAAATTACGTCATTACTTTCAGAATCTGCTCCAGAGTAGGATGAGGGTCTTAATCAACTTTTTTCCCTGTAGCGGTTTTAAAAATAAAAAAAAGCCCCTGAAGGAGAGAAGCTAATGTGCCAAAGCAACACTGGCATTTTCCACCATAGCACACCTAGTAAGGAGAAGGAATACAGGAGCAATGCTTGGGTGGGGGGTCCCATTACTTGAGTGGCCTTTTGAAAAGCTGTAGCATGAAGAGAGAGATCACCAATAGGGACTGACTGAAGCATTGGCTTCCTCACTGTATTGGGATGGAGCGGGGGATTCCGATTTAGAGCCTCAGAAAGTGTTTGCTGTGGTACAGACTGGCATTAAGCTCTTGGGCTTATTTGATGAATCCTTTGGAAAGGCAATGGGACTTGCAATCAATGGGAGAAAGACTATTTCCCAATGAAGGGTTGCAATTGTTTTATTGAATCAGGAGCCCCCCAGCTTGGAGGACGACAAGCCAGAATGTAAATGTCTGGCACTTAAGTTTCCTAGGGATGCACAAAAAAGAGGTGCATTTAGCCCCCACAGCACTCTACACCCAAGGGATATAAGCCTTCATGACCACTGTAGACAGTTCGACAGACGGAAGTTGACCGATTAGATTTGTGAGCACACAAGCAAGGATGTTTGTAGAAGCCCCCACACACTAAAATGGCACTACCCCATGGAGGTACACTTGTCCAACTTCTAAGTTTACTAGTTCTTGAGCTCCCAGTTAGACACTTCAGTGCTTCAAAAGTGTCAGTGGACGTGCAAAGACAGCACCTTGTGTTTCTGGCACAGCAGCAACACAATGCTCAACGTTTCTATCCAGCAAGCCACGAGCTGTTAGGCAACCTAATCTGAAACAAGTGCAACATCGTAAAAGCTACCACACAGTGTAGCACAGAGGAAATCCCCGCTGTGTGTGTGTCCAAGGTGCAGCTTGACTCAGCGGTGATACAAAATGAAGCCAATGATCAGAGCTCACCTCTCCACTGAAAACAGGTCAGAAGGGGAGGGTATGCGGAATTGCACTCAAGACAAATTCACTTGAAAATCTCCTCAACTTGCACTTCTAGGTTAGGTTCATAAGCTCTCTCTACCTTAACCCACCCCCAACTGATCCAACCTCCTCTTAGTGTCTTCGAGATCCAGTCCATAACAACCGTCATATCTTGGAAGGGGGGGGGGCAACCCCCACATTTGTAGAATTGCCAATGACAGCATTAGCAGAAGGTGGTCTTAGAGAATCACCACCAATGTGGTGGAGGAGTAATGTCAATTGTTTAAACAACTGCCAGCCACCTAGACTGTACACGACCCATTCCCTTCTAATACAACAGTGAGTAGGGACCCAACAGCAACAACCAACCCACAGTTTAGGAAACCATGCTCTAGCACAGTGTTTCCCAAACTCGGTCCTGGTGAACCCCTGTGGCTGCAGGTTTTTGTTCCAACCAGCTTCTGTTTTTAATTGAACTCCTGGGCTAATTAAGTGAACTGATATTTCCCAAGTTCTGTGTTTAGGGAACAATATAGAAATTAAAAAATTATTACTATATAACTACTTGGTACATTAATTTTTATTTTTTTATTTTTTTTAAACAGTATTTTCATCTTGATTTTCATTCTACTTTTCTAGATGTTTTAATTAGTTAATTGATCCATTATTTACTAATTAGTGAGTCTGACTAAAGTAGTTGCAGCCTTTGATTATTCAGTGTTTGCCTGGGTGTCTGATCTGCTCGTTTTAAATGGTCATTATTAAGATACAATGAAGAGGGAAAACTGCACAGAGAAAGGGCAAAGTATAATGAAATCAAATCAACAAAATAGAGTTAAGCATTTAAATCTATAGCAAAAGCAGAAATATTTCTAAATGTCTTATAAATGTAAAAGCCATGGTGCTGTGCTTTTCTGAATGTCGAAGAAAAAAAAAAAAAAACAGCACTGATCTCATTTAATTAGCTATCAGGTGTTGTTAATGATTTGGAATCCAGTTGGAACAAAAACCTGCAGCCACAGGGGTTCACCAGGATCGAGTTTGGGAAACACTGCTCTAGCAGAACCCTTAAGATGGTGTGGTTCCCCTATCAGGCATACTTGAAAGGCTATTTGCCTTCATTTTTATATTAAAAATATGGACGATTAACGAGCACAGCAGACAGGTGCAAATGACAGAATGCAAAAGGCAAGCGGCTCTTTTAGTGACCGCCACCTGCATACTTAATAAAAATGGCTCAAATACTAACAAAATCTTTAAAAAAAATTCTTACCACATTCCTAAATATTTAGAATCCATTTGTAAATCTATGACTTGAAAAGGGAGGAGAGAACTGCACAGTTCAAATGACATTGATGGAAACAAACTAAATCGAGTCAGTAGATCTGCACCAGAATCTACAGTCTGCTGGGTTAGTGGTGTGAATTGATGGCAGAATAAAAACATTTATGCACAGCATGGAAAATTACAAGCAGTAGCTAAGTGTGACCCCCCCCCCCGGCCCCCAAAAAAGACAGTCGTGAGGGTCCCAGTGGACTCCTCACAAGCAGACACCAGCATGCCAAAGCAACTCAGGAGGCAAGCACAGGTCCCCATGTACAGACACAGGACTAGCAGGCAGAGGGCAGACTGAAGGAGCAGACAGAGCCTGACGCAGGTTATAAATATCAAGGAAATAAAGTCGGTGAAACGTGTCCTTGAGCAGGGGCATAGGCGTCACTCGGAATAGAAATGTGGGGAATCGGGAAATTAAGGCCGGTGACAGAGGAGGTTTCCGTGACTCTGTGGTGCACAGCACCCCTGTGAGATTCAAAGCTCAATTTCATTTTGTTTTGGAAATAGTTGGCAAAGGCCTGATGAGCGATGTGTGACCTGTAATACGGAAAAGGCGGCTCAGCAGAAAACCACCAAGGAGACAACAGATGGCTCCAGTGGGACAAGCAGTCTATGCAACAGAATTGGGATGGGAGCAAATTTCAAGCAAATGAGCCCGTGAGATGGAGTCACCATTGAAACGTCAGCGTAGGGGGGGTGTGTGTGTGTGTGTGTGTGAGGGGGGGGGGGGGGTGTCTCACCTCCATGTAACTAAGAACACTGCTGCAAAATTCTACTCCAGTGCAGATAGGGACAGCAGCCCAATTTGTTCAACACTGATTTTGGGGGAGCAATTTGGAACCATCCATTTCCTGACCTTCAAGTCTATGGTGCTCACCCCCTTGGAAGTTTTAAATTTATTATACAACATTCAGTACAGAGGGTTTTGTTTTGTTTTTGACACTGACACTGATCAGTAGATAAAGACTCTTTAATGTTAAAGTGAAAACAGCTCTCTGCAAAGTGGTCTAAAATTAGAAAAATAAATTGATTGCATGTGTGCTAATAGGACACACCTTAAGCTGTACTGCTGCAACCCACTGGGTTTAGAAATCCCAGAATTAGCTCAATGGAATTCACCGGTCTTGGGCTTTCATCCGAGTGCCATAAAAGTACAACTGAATGTGGGAGTCCCAACTGGTGGGGAGTCCGTATGATGGTCTGCCCAACACCACAAAGACAGAAAGAACACACCAAGTAGCTCCAAAAAACAACAAGTCAGGGGATGGAGACAAGAAAAATGTCCAAGTCACTGAGTGACCAGTTAAACCAATCATGAAGGAAAAAAAAGTATGGCAGAGGTGGAAATCCGCTATGAGTAGGCCGTCCAACCAAGACTGAAGACGAGTGAAGGAGACTACCAAGAGACCCGTGAGAAGTCTGAAGGAGTGACAAGCTACAGAGGTTGAGAGGAGAGAAAGGAAAAAAAAAAGTACGTCTCAGCGACAGTTGGCCAAAAGGCACATGAAAAACAACTCTGCTGTCAGATGGTTTTATGGTCACAGCTTTGCCTCTTCTTTTTGGTCATCAGACTAAACACCACGTTTGAACACTGCACATGATCAGAAACACAGCATGCCCACGATGATAGATGGTGGTGGCAGCATCAGGCTGAGGGGAGGCTTCTCTATGGCAGGAACTGGAAGGGATTGTGGGGGTAAAATGAATTCAGAAAAATACGGGGACATCCTGGAGGAAAACCTGATGTGGCCTTCAAGGAACCTGTGCCCTGGGAGAAGATTTGCTTTCAAGCAAGACCATAAACTGAGCTGTTCTGTTCGAGAGAGGTGACTACAGGCTGTGGAATCTGTCGGGGCCAAGCCTCACTGAATTCAAGCTTCCTGCTCCTGTTGCCACCGCCTGCAGACCATTTTACTGCTCTGATATTTACTTCTATTAATTTTATCTAAGGAAGACACAGTGGTTAGGATGGCAGACTCACAGCTCAGGTTACCATTTGGCCACAATAAAAAAATCGGTTCACCATAGTTGGCAAATTCTTCCCTGGCCCTTAAGTGAGGCTTACAAGAACAATGCACCATTATAAGCCACTCACACCTCATTCAGTTTCACCTTCCCCACAGACTTCAATGCATTTCACTATAGTCTGGCGAAGTTCTGTGATGCCTAACATGGAGAGAGGAGGAGGTTGGGAGGGTGTGCCGATTACAGTGGGTTGCCGCACCCACCACACCGTGAACCACCCGGATTGGGATCTGGGTGCAGCTGTGCAATGGGTGACACCTCAGCACCACTCAAGGCAATGCAAATTCAGCAGGGCTCTCTCATCACTAATGGCTGACACTGAATAGCACTTGATGCCATGCTTATCCAAAACAGGAGCTACAATCATTAGGTCACTAGAATAGGCCTGTTTCCACCCCAGCCGAGACAATTTGCTAGATATTTCACTGCGGAGGCTCCCGTTCAAAGAGGCCAACATACAGGTTTACTTTTTTCAACCCTGGCAACCTTTTCCGATTCACTGAGCATCTTTACATTGTGCCAACACAGATGAACCATGACAGCACTAGATAACAGCCTGACTGGAGAGGACTGTGGTCACACCGTGGCAGGGGCAGACTGCAGCCATCCAAGTCAAACATGGAGACATGGCCACTCTGTTTCAGTCTACAGACAAGTCCAGGAGTTCAGTTTCATGGCAGCTTTATCAGCTGGGGACTGCAGCACAAAGTCGGCATTGTTCAGACTGTTTAGCTGGTAAACAAATGACGGATGCCTGACATGATGCACAAGCCCGAGTGCTCTATCACCCCATTCCAGACAGCACGAGTGTCACGCGGAAGGCTCGAGACTCACGGTGCAGACACTTCCCCCTCCCCCACCATGCATCAGAACAACCAGGGGTCACAGCAGCTCAGCCAGGCGCGTCGAGATGACAGCCCCGAGCAATCAATCACGCTCTACAGAGAGTCGAGCGAAAGAACATGCTAAAAAAAAAAAAAAAAAAAAAATGTGAAGGTAGACATTTTGTAAAAGATGATTTTGCAGTATTGCTTACCATGACGAGCAGCTCTGAACTTCATTTATGTGCCGTTAACATGTCATTTAAATCAATGCATCACTCTGTCAGGCTACTGCAAGGCCTCCAGCAAACATGCAGCCATGTGAAAAAGTAAGTACACCCCATGGAAATGGTTAACTTTTTTCAACAGTCAGACAGCAGGTCTTCATGCAAACAATGCCAACACACACCTGCACAAAAATATAAAGGAACATTTGCTTTCTCCATCATTTATTCAATAATGTCACCACCGGATGGTCTACTGGGGAAAGGCAAGCCCACCCTTGGCCACAGAAGGTAACATTACCTCCTTTAAGAGAAATAACGTCTTGTTCAGCTCAGCGAAATATTGGGCCAGTCATCCACAGACAAATTCCTTCAGTTACAAAGAGGTTTGTGGGAGTGCCATACCTTTCATACATGCCTACCTCATTTAAGTAGAAGTTGTGTGCCCACGTGGTGCCATCACCGATTACCGCTCTGCATTTCATACCTAAAAGAAAAGCTGGAGAGTTTAGAAGGACAGCACACCTCAGACCTTCTGTCTTTGGGGTACTTGTAAAGGTGGGTCTTCAGGTGGTCAACACTACACTTGGGTCTATTGAACAAATACAATTCACAGTCACTTTCGAACATAGGAGATTAAACATTGCTTCATAAACTTTATTAAATAACTTGCAATGAATTTACAACTTTAACAAGTCCTTTTATATTAATACTCAGTGTACATTTCCCGTCCCCACAGTTAATTAAAATTTCCTTTAGTACAAGTGTGCTATACAAAGAGTACAAGGCTCAGCAGACAAAACGTACAAAATATCAGTAAATCCACTTGCTTGACAAAGCTGGCATCTGGGAGTGGTGGAAGCCATCATCCATTAAAGCAGCATAGAGACGGTACACGGGCTGACCAAGGGGTTCTCTTCTCAGGTAGCTAATTGGTGCCCTCGTGCACATCTTAAAAGGTGCTGAATGGACCCACAGCAGTGGCAGGAAGTCTCTTAACAGAAAGCGGAGGCATTTCCTAGAGAGAAGCTGGCAAAATTGCTGGCCATACAGCTCCCAAATATCCAAGAGCGAGGAATCTGTTATTCAGGCCCACAAATGCAGCATAATACGTACTTCACGATACTCTTATGAGACATATGCAGGGGTACACAAACCCAAATGACAACTCTGGCCGAGACGCAACACTGGCTGTTACAGCGCAAGGACTGGCACCACTAGCTGTGCTACCAGCTGGAAAGAACGTAAACTCCTGAAAGAATTCAGTGGTTAAAGTGTGCTTCTAAGTGACCGTTATTTACCTTTACATGACACCCCCCCAACCCATCATCCCTTTAAGACATAATTCACAAGTTGCACACTGTGATAGTTGCATAAAATTGAATTCATATTGCACAACATACAAAAATGAAACGTTAAATACTGGTAGTCCTCAAAGTCTTTCCTGTTGCCCTTTATTTGTTTCATTGTCCAGTATGGTCCTAATCCTCAAGTTCATCCAGTAAAGGCATTCCTCTTCCCTGAAAATAATTGGCACAGTTAAATAAAGTGGGAATGAAGGGTTGGTGGGCTGGGATATGCTCTTCCGTGTGGAGACTTGTCAAGGGGTGGGGGGGGCTGTGTTGGTGGGCAGATCCATCCAATCACTGGGATTTGGCAAACTGATTGCCCAAGCTAGGCACAGGATACTCAGGCAGGCTGCTGCGGGTTCACGTTCATGTGGGGCGGGTGACCAAGCAGTCCAATTCTTTGCTTCTGCTTTCGCTGCTCAGTCATCTGGAAAAATTGAGAGAATTATGAGGAGTGTTGTACTTGGAACCAAGATGGGCTTCCTGTTGAAATGTCAGGTCGGCACATGCAAGCCGCAGTCGAACCAGAAACAAGACAGACCCTTTAACATTTTTAAGTTAGCTACACAAAAAGATATTAATAGAGAAGAGGCTGGCACTTCACTGTCAGACTAGTCATTAAGCTGCTACTATAAAAAGGGTTAATGATGCGTGTGTAACATTTTTAAAAATAACGTGGTTGAACTTTATTCTTATGAAATTCGATGGTAAAAACCATAGTATCTGCTACAGTGCTGTTTAATGGAGTCCTGCTTGGAGGTCTGTGCCTGTGTGCCCATAGTGCAGTCAGGAAGCTTGAGGAGGTAAGACTAGGTGTCAAAGAAAGAGGCAACCCCAAAATTTGCACCACTCACCCTGGACCTCCATGTCACAAGCATTCCATGGTTTACTTGGGGCCTCATGTGACTCTTACAAGTTCAGGTCATGCGGCAAATTAATTCTCAACGTGCTAATGGGAAGCACAAAGGTCTGACTAAGAGCAGCTTGTCTAAGTGCCCTTTAAAGATGGCAATGCTGCAGGGACAGTGATGATATGGTCATAAGATGAAACTTAAGAGGAGGGGAGGGAATCCATGCATGCTGTCTAGTGAAGAGATGGGAGGCTCTGGCACAATAAGTGGCCTGTCAGCCGAAATTCACAAGTTAGGCGTGTTTGGGTGATTAATTGTCCACTCCATCTCTATTTCCATTTCCTGTGTGTGGGCTTAGGGATGGGCCCTTGATTAGTACTTCTGACAACAGACTGTCAACAACCATGAGTTTGTATTAATGAAGTCAACTAGATGTCCTACACCTGCCAACATGATCCAGACTTAAAGGGCTGCCCCATATTGCCTCGTGCCAACTAGCAAAGCCCATCACCTCCCAAATCACAGCTGGAGTAGTTAGCATGTTAGACTCGGGATTTACTCTTTTCAACTTGTACCCATGTTTTTAAAGTGCCTGGTTACACTGCAGCTACACAGATTAAAAGAGTGCAAAGTTCAAACGGGTCTGTGTACAAAAACAAAGATGGAAAGAATGGTAAAGGACAAATTAGGACGTCAGCACTGACATGCTGCACACAATGCCGTTACCTGTTCTTTGAGTTCATTCAGCTGACCAGACAGGTTGCAAACCAGCTTCATTGTTGACTCGAGCTTCTCTTGGAGGTTGCGGATTTCATTTTGTTCCCCTTCAGCATCGCTGCTTACTAGCGACATGGCACGCATCCGTGGAAACCAATCCAGGTTGTGCTCCTGCAACACAAACGCTACACATGTGATGATGCTGGAAATTTTTAAAGCAGATAAAGTTATATTTCTGTACTCCTTTCCATTGTTAATGTGATGCAAAAAGTCCATTAGTGTGTTACATAGTGCCTTTAACAGCCTAAAAAAAAAAGCCAAAGTTCATCATGGATTGGCTAGGGTCAGACAAAGCCCAAAATTTCCCTCAGCTTGGCTGGACACTTTGATTGCAGAGACAGCAACCACCAAAAAAGAAAAATTAACCAGAAGATGACAAATCTTATGTGATAGAATTTGTTGTTTTTACCTCCATATTGACAGCCAGGGCAGCTTCCCCACTCCAGTACAGCTAGGCTCATCTGTCCACTGGTACCATCTGGCACCAGACATCTGCAGAATTGTAATCTCTCTGGAGTGAACAATCTCACCTTTACCAGCACTTGCAGGAACTGACCACCTGTCAGCCACGGAATGCACTGGTGCTGTTAGTTCACATTCACCACTCAAGGTAAGGAGGTTATTTCAGATAAGGACAACAGAAGCTTTGAGGCAAGGTAGGAATATTAATCATGACGCCAGAGAGGGGTGATGTGCTGCATGTTCAATAGCACTTGAAAAGAAGCAGCTCACTGTACAGTCCATATTTGGGGCAGTAATGACCTTCTAAACTAAAGCAAACGCAGTCAAATCAGTTTGGTAGCGTTGCCCCCAGTGGCCAAAGCAATATCATCTTGTGAACCCTCTATACCGACTCCGTGTGCTCATATTGTAGGCATATGGAAAAGGTCATCCTTATACTTCTAAAAGCACAATAAGAAATGAGTGGACTGTGTAAGGACACACAAGTGCAGAGTGGTGGCTCTGAGGTGAACGGCCTGCGCTGGTGTCTAGAAGGTTGCCTGTTCAAATCCCAAGATCTTTCACCATTGGGCCCTGGAGCAGCACCCTAAACCCAGAAAATAGGACTGGGGTGCTGAACAATAGGTGATCCTGCGCTATACCACCAAAAGGTCATGTGAAAAGACAATTTCCCCTCGGAGATTAAAGTATAGCAAATAAAAAAAAAAAAATGTATTAAAGATGAGGCTTCATTTATTGGAAACACTAAACTGACTGGGGCCAATGTTCCAGTGCGAGTCGGAACCAAACAAAGTCTGCCCAGGAGCAGCACCAGTAAGATGAATCACCCAGAGCAGTGTTCATCAATGAACCATTCAGACTTCCCAGGTAGCACTGCAGCCAAAGAGTTCTACCATAACACAGTGAGGCACCAGTGATGGTGGCATCTACCATGGTGGTCAACGCAACATCTTAAACTGAAAGTCAAGCGAAGAGAAGAGCAACACACAAACCCGCTGGTCTGCTACATACTGTACATTCACACAGTGGGGCATAGAGGTTAAGGCTTTGGAGTTCAAACCCCTCTACTGGCACCGAGTGACCATAAGCAAGTCGCTCCACTGTCCTGTGTTTCAGCTCTCTCTCAAATGTCACAAGTCACCTTGCATAAAGGCAGTGATAAAGTCCAGGGGGCTGGTGTTCATAGCTAGAAACGACTAACGAGGTGAACGTCTATTCCTTGTGCCTTAATATTCGTATTCATATGTGAATTGTACTCGCTTGCTTTGCATGGCACCTTGTGCTCAGTAAAGGATGCAATTTAAAGTTCCTCCTGCTATGGAGTGTTTTATTTATACCATAGAGGGCTTGTTAACACAGCTTTTTTTTTGGGCAGAGTGCCTGCACCCCTCCTGGCTGCCGCCTCTTCTTTTGCTCCTGAGGTCCTGCCGCATACCAGTGCCGTTGTGTACAGTCTGAAGTGGCCCTCCTACAAGCCTGATCACTGCACGGGAGGCGGCGTGAAGAGCTGCTCTTTCCCGGCAGCACAGCGAGCCAGCGGCTTTCATCTCGAGGGCACAAAGACCGCAAGAGGAAGTGGATCTTGCCACATTTACAGGCTTTCTGGTGAACTCTTCTAGGTAGAAGAAGAAATCCCCACAACGCAATCGTGGCAGTCTCAGACACGGGGGCGTGCTGACCAGCCTCCCAACTGGCCACAGCATGAAACAAATGCAAAAAGAAAAATAAACACAAGGGGAAATCACAGTTGAGTGCGTCAACTTACTTATTCTGAGAAAAGCAGCCTCTCAGCTTCCTGCGAGAAACACAAAGTTGCACTCAAGTTTTTTCAACTCCTAAATGGTCCTGGCTGAGACAGCAGATCGTACACGTGAAGCACACACGTGTGTGGCAGGAGACGCTTCATGGGTACATATTAAACAGGCAGCTGGGTGTCCAGCTGCACCCACGTTTGCTCACAGGTAACCAGTAGCTTAAGGACAAAAGAGAGTTGAAAAGGCCAGTCAAGTCAAAGGCAGCCGAAAGGGGAGAGGAGAAAAACCATTGGTGACACTGAGCTCTCGCACATACAGCTCAGCTGTCATGTATTCTCACCCCAAGAGTCGCTACCAGCCCTCAGCTAAAGAGTCTGGTGGATTTACCTCACAAGCATTTGGAAATGGGAAGCTGGGCAAATTGACCGCTGTATTGCCCACACTCCCCAGATAGTTCAGTTTTGAATCTTAAAAATGTACGAAAACTACAATGAGGCATGCCATTTATGACCTCGTTTGGTGCATCATGTATCTTCTAATGGAGTTTCCTGTGAAAGGCACTATACACAAAACAGTACCACCGAACGGCTGATCTCCCATGTGAGATACCATTCAGCAGAGTTATTTAAAAACAAAAAAAGGGGAAGGAACTGGGAAATTGGTCAGTTTCCTTTCCAGCCGCCAGACTTTCCACTTCAGTTCATTTCAGGCTCGTCTGAGTTAGCATCTGTTCTTCAGAGCTGTGGCGCTCTCCGCTCCGGTCCTGGGGGACCCCCTTCTAAAACGTGAAAACCTGCCACCAATCATTCACTTTAATAAATCCAGCTGCTCAATCAGTCGGCCATTCTGTACTGGGAAACGTTCAATAGTTTACATGTACATGTGTGTAACATTCCCTTTAAATGTTTTTCTATAGAGTTCACACTCTTAACCACAATGCTCTGTTCATTGTCAGTGTTGGGAAAAAAAAAAAAAAAAAAAAAAAAAAAAATCACACAGAAAGCTAAAGGGGAGCAGGTAGGAGTATAAAAACTAGGAGCAGTTCACACAAGAGGAGACCATTCAGACCTCCGTAATGTCCATCTATGCCATGACTTAAAAATAAAGGTAAGCAAAACTGTTCACTGTGTAACATAAAAATGTCTGCTACATTCATATAAAAATACAAGAAAAATTTGGATTTACATTAAAAATAAATTTAACTGGGAAATGAATAACAGCATGCATAATTAAGATAAAGGTTAGATGGATTGGTGACACTAAATTGGCCCTTATTGAGTGTGCATGTTTGGCACCCTGTCCAGGGTATTGGTTCTGCCTTGCTGTGACCCCCCCACAACCATTGTCTGGATTAAGCAGACTTGGAAAATGGCGTGGGTCTGGTCCAACTAAAAGCAGAAGTTGGTCAGGAGAGTCAAGAAGCACCTCTTTGATGTTAAATCCTCACTTCTGAAACGAGGTATGCCAAATGTTGGGAAACTTCACTCAGACTCACATCTGAACTACAACATTCAAATAACAGGGACAGACACACTGCTGAAGACCCCTGCAGTGCCTTCAGCATAAGACAGACACACTCTTCATGTAATCATTTACAATGTACGTCAAACTACTACGACAGTGTAGCACTGCTGCCTCACTGATCCTAGGTTCAAATCCCACATGTAGTCTTTATCCTTGACCAAGTCCAACCTGATACGGGCAGACTCTGGAGGGGTGTGTGTGTGGCAGTAAGGGTTCGGCTCACGGCCTTGTGCTCAGTACTGCCAGGTGCCCACAAACCTAAAATGGATCGAGTTGGTCTGAGAATGTTCTGCGTTACAGTTTACAGGGATACAACTAAAACTACTACAATACAGTTTCAAATCCAAAACCTTAGTAGTACAATTTCATAAAAACAATTTTAGTTAAAAGCAGAACGGCTCAAAATAAATGCACTCCAAGTCTCCTGCCCATGTTAATTATTATATTTATATAGCACCTGTCTAAACTACTCAAAGTGCTTTACACAGGCAGTGGGGAGCCACTTCAACTACCATCAATGTGCAGCCATTCGTGCACAAATAAGCTTACCACACATCAGCAATTAGGAGGTGAAGGGGTGAGAGAGAGAGAGAGAATCAGGGACAGGGGATCATTAGGATCCATAATGACCATGCCATGGTGGCCAAATTAGGCAGGGGATCTTTTCAAAAGGTGCCCAGGGATCTCTGATGACTAGAGTCTCAGAACCTCAGTTGTGTCTCATCTGATGGACAGTACCAAATTTTACA
Source organism: Erpetoichthys calabaricus (assembly GCF_900747795.2). Lineage (NCBI taxonomy): Eukaryota > Metazoa > Chordata > Cladistia > Polypteriformes > Polypteridae > Erpetoichthys > Erpetoichthys calabaricus. Next base: position 75,970,190 of record NC_041411.2, on the reverse strand, counting down.
ACACAGTGTCTCCATCCCTGAACAGCGGAATTGGGATCTCCACACAGACCCCATGGTAAGCGCCCCCTGCTGGCCTCACTAAAACCTCTTCCAAATGAATACATAATCAGAAGAGGACACTCTTGGTGATCAGGAAGGAGACCAGAGCAGTGATATGAAAGGAGCCCAATTCAACAAGAAACATGAACTGGTTAGAATGAATCCCTGATTCCAGTTAAGTCAGCTGTTCTAAAGAAAAGAGCCTCATACATCAGCTCAACGTGCAAGAGCTCATCAGGCATAAATAGGATTTAATAAAAAAAAGTGCAAATAAAAATGTTTAAATGCAGTTGGTTCCTACCAAGGAAATGTGTTCAGAACAGAGCACTGGAGGGCAAAGCCAAAATGTAAACCCACCTTTAGGAGGGAACTGACAAATACGAGTCAAAGTCAAAAAACTAATTGTATAAAATGTCAGAGCTAGCCACATGGCCTCTGCAGGCAGCTCTTCTGTTCTGCCTAGCATTAGACCCACTAATCCACTCAGGTGACATCTCACAAGACCTTAAGCACCAGTTACATAAAGGCTGTGTAAGAGGAAAACAAAAAAAAAAAAAAAAAACAGGTCATGGCACACACTGACCCTGACGTGGGAAAGATCAAAGCCAGTGGCTCAGAGCCCAAGTACTTCCTAGGGCAGGATATTGGCAGAACAAACAATGGCCAAAAAAAAAAAAAAACACTCCATTTTATATTGTCTCTTGTACAGCAAGAAGTTTAACATTGTTTTACAAAGCATTACAAAAACTAATTTTAGTGGGCGCAATACGGTCTGCGTTCAGGGCTCACCAGAATCTCTCAATATGAATGCTACTGCATCTCTGACAGTTTCCTTCTGTTTTAACAGCGGAGCCATCCTAGGACTATAAAATGACAAAAACACACTTTGGCATACACAAGCCTCCAACATAAATTTACTTTATGACATTTATAAATATGTATGTACCACCTTTTAGTATGAAAGTACATAGATGAAGAAATAGTAATGTTGTTCTCCCTTCGTGTAAGATAATGTATCCATTATTAAACCGACATATTCCACTTAAACATTCTGGCCCCCTAGTGCCCTATCACAGGAGCATCAGGTGAAAGCTGGACAGGGTGCCAGTTAGTACATTGCAGGATGCAATAAAACCCCTAATTACTCGTACTGCTCCAATCCAGAGTTGCCAATCAGTCTAACAGACATCTTTGAGTACCTGGTGAAAAACACCAACAATAAAGCCTCAATATAAACAACCACCAAAAAACATTCCCAATCATTCATGTGAATTAAAGTAGTATGACTAAAGCTAAATCTACATTCTGTAAATCACAAAGACAGAGCAGAGTTTGAGAAATTCCAGAGAAAAACAATTAGATCAAGACTGGGGCTATGAGCTGCAAGGAAACATGAAAGATTTGAACCTTTCCAGTTTAAACAGAGGTTCAGAGAACACGCCGCAAAGTGTTCAGAATTAGGAAGGAAATCAGCATGGACTTCAATTATTTTAAAACGAATTCTTTAACAAAAGATGGAAGACACTGAGGGGGAAAGGACATTGGTCATACAGAGAACAAACAATACAACGGGGTAAGGTACCAAGTAGTGTGAGAGACATTGGCACTTGGGGACCATCAAATCTTAGATTAATAATCATCACATTTCTAAAAGCACTTTTCATAGACAGTGGGGAACGACTTCAACCACCACCAAGGTATAGCATCCACCTGCCATTCTTGTGCTAGTAAGTGAACCACAGATTAGCTATTAGAAGGTGAAGGGGCGAGAGATAGCTAATAAAGGGACAGAGGATGCTTAGGGGTCCAGAATGGACAAAGTCATGGTGGGCAATTTAGACTGATCATCATCAGGAACCAAACCACCCTCCCTATTATTTTTGAAAGATGCTTAGGGATCTTCTGACCAAAGAGTCTGGACTGAAGTTTTACATCCCATCCAAACAGCACCCATTTTACAGCACTGGCATCCGCACACAGATAACAGGGCAAGCGTCCCATACTGGCCTCACCAACCCCTCTTCCTTGAGGAGATTCTGCAGGTATGCAAGGATCAATAAGGCAAGTTGGGCTGAATGGTGTGTTCTCATCAAAATACAGTGGGAGGCCAATAGAACTCTGGGGGTATGAGCAGTGTCAAGAACATAACCACCAGTGAAATCCGATCTTTTACCACAGATTGTAGAAGCTTCAACATGGTCATTATACAAGTTTTAGGGAATTGGGAAAGGTGTATATTGTGTTGGCAGACATACAAGATCTATAAGAAAATCAAAACATTTGATAAAACCAGCTTCACTGGGGCGACCATAGAGGGTTAAAGATTTTCTCATTTGACTCTTCTCTGAACTGTAAAATTCGCTTGAAGGATTTCAGAATGTCAGATGAACACTACTGTGGTTTTTATTTATTTTTACAGTGTAATTATGCTTTACCACATATTCATAAATAACCAGATCATGGGACAGGAAGGCTAGAATAAAAATTAAAAAGGCTCCTATCACTGAGTCTTTTTTTTAAACTTCTCGTCTAACGTAATTACTTTTACGTAGATCTTCCAAAAATGGCCACATTAAGAAGACAGTCTTATTATAAAAAGCTTTTTCCTGGGTTAATCTTTATGTCCAGTAGGGAGTGTCATACTCACCCTCTTAAATCACAATTCTTGTAAATCTTTGGCCATGCATTCTCTCTATTAAGATTAGTAATCATGGATTACATTTTATTACTTTTCTTCAAAAACCCATGTGGCATTTTTTAAATTGTGCCTCTAACAGTATCAGTTAAAAGGGGGATACCATGCGATGAGCAGAAACAGGCATAAAGGGGGTTTGGTGGTTATCATTCAGAATTCCTGTACCCAAGGCTACAAAAGCTGAAATATTCCAAAAGTTATTTGAAATTTTTATTTTGCTTTTTTAAAATGAATGTTTGTTAACAAACAACTGTTTCCCCTCTATTGCAGACCCCAAGTGCCTACTGACAAGGTGCAAAATAGGGGGAGCCTAAGGAGGAGAGGAGAGATTGGGAGCATGTGACGCACCCACCACACGACGAACCACCTGGATTAGCGAAGAGAAAAAGTGAAAGAAACGCAGACACCTGTCAGTCACGAGTTTAACAACACTGTGGAGTCTCATGCACCCTCATCTCAAACAAAGATTGACCCTGGAAGGATATCTGCATTTAAGATACAACAGGTAAGATAGATCAGGGGGGCATTTTCCTCAGAAGCACTTTGCTCATTTGTCTCAAATTGCACAGAATTAGAAGATGGTGCAACAAACATGTTGAAATAAAAATGATGCAACCCACTCACAGCTCTCTGAAGCAAGCAGATGACCAGTAGTTGTGTGCTCTTATTCTCATCTTGCACACATTATCCTTAATTTATTTTAGACCCTATTTATAATATATTACCAGATACTCTCATGCTGTTGTGCCTTCTCTAAAACTGCCTTGCTTCTTCAGTTTTACATTTTCTTTTCCATCAGTGATGCAGTATTGCCTCCCTCTTGCGACACCATTATAAATTCAACAACCCAAGGCTTCCTACAATACTCATTCTATGGTATTTTCTCTTTGATTATTTAATTACCGGTACTTACGGCACACTCAAAGATTTTATACCCCTTCACTTTCTGCACAATATAGTGTCGTAGATTTTATTTTAAATGGATACATTCATGTAACCCATAATGACAAAGTGATAACATGTTTTCAGTAAGGTTTGCAAAATTATTAAAAATAGTATGGCCAGTACTTTGATAGCAGACCAACCAGAAAAAGATTGGGGATGCTGCTGGAAGAGGTATTAGTGAGGCCAGCAGGTGGCGCTTACCCCGTGGTCTGAATGTGGATCCCAGTGCAATGATGGAGACAGTGTGCTGCAAAAACAGCACCGTCCTTCAGATGAGACGTAAAAATCAAGGTCCTGACTGTGGTCATAAAAGATCATCCTTCGTGAACAGTAGGGTGTATCCCAATGTCCTGACTAACTTGTCCACCTGGTCATTCTAGCTGCGTAATCATCCCCAGTCTCTAATCTTCTCTACTACTACTACTACTAATGCGAGCATACAGGTGCAATAATGGCTGCCCTCGCATCATCCACATGAATGTTACACATTAGAGGTGGCTGAAGTGGCACCAAGTATGGAGAAAAGCACTATATAAATGTAAAGAATCATTATCTCTTTTCTAGAAGTATTCAGACCATGTACTGTGGTCCTATAGACTGTTTTCAGGTGCTTTAATTCTCCTTGAGATGTGTCTGGAACTTGACTGGAGTTCACTTGTGGCAAACTGACCTGAATGGACATCGTTAAAGACTTGCATGTCCCTGTGTACAGAAGGTCCACAATTCAAACTCCACATCAGGAGAAAAAAACAACCCATGAAGTCCAAGAACTTGTCTGTACACCTCCACAATCAAACTGTGGTGTGGCATAGATCAGGGCAAGGGGATATAACTGCTTCTAAATCTTTTAGTGTCCCCAGCAGCACAGTGACCTAAAAAATTAGAAAGAGTCCTAATGGTTCCAACTATAGAGTTCTGTCTGACCAAACTACAGTAATCCCTCGCTATATCGCGCTTCGCCCTTCGCGGCTTCACTCCATCGCGGATTTTATATGTAAGCATATTTAAATATATATCGCGGATTTTTCGCTGCTTCGCGGGTTTTTGAGGACAATGGGTCTTTTAATTTCTGGTACATGCTTCCTCAGTTGGTTTGCCCAGTTGATTTCATACAAGGGACGCTATTAGCAGATGGCTGAGAAGCTACCCAGCTTACTTTTCTTTCTCTCTCTCTTGCGCTGACTATCTGTGATCCTGACGTAGGGGGTGTGAGCAGGGGGGCTGTTCGCACACCTAGACGATACGGACGCTCGTCTAAAAATGCTGAAAGATTATCTTCACTTTGCTACCTTCTGTGTGCAGCTTTTAAGTATGCTGCACGGTGCTTCGCATACTTAAAAGCTCAAAGGGCATGTATTGATTTTTTTTATCTGTCTCTCTCTCTCTATCTCTCTCACTCTCTCTCTGCTCCTGACGGAGGGGGTGTGAGCTGCCGCCTTCAACAGCTTTGTGCCGCGGTGCTTCGCATACTTAAAAGCAAACAGCCCTATTGATTTATTTGCTCCTTTGAAGAGGAAGATATGTTTGCATTCTTTTAATTGTGAGACTGAACTGTCATCTCTGTCTTGTCATGGAGCACAGTTTAAACTTTTGAAAAAGAGACAAATGTTTGTTTGCAATGTTTGAATAACGTTCCTGTCTCTCTACAACCTCCTGTGTTTCTGCGCAAATCTGTGACCCAAGCATGACAATATAAAAATAACCATATAAACATATGGTTTCTACTTCGCGGATTTTCTTATTTCGCGGGTGGCTCTGGAACGCAACCCCCGCGATGGAGGAGGGATTACTGTAGTGTGTTATTATTCTCAAGGCAAGAAGGGCCTTGGTCAGGGAGGTAACCAAGAACCCAATGGTCACTTTAGCAGAGCTTGAGAAGTCCTCTGTTGAGATGGCAGAACTCAAGAGAAGGACAACCATCTTAGTATCACTCCATCAATCAGGCCTTTATAGTAGAGAGGCTAGACTGAAGCCACTCTTGAGTAAAAGGCATGTGACAGTTTAAACCGCTCTAAAAAGTATGAGGAAGAAGACTGTCTGGTTTGAAGAGATAAAAATTGAATTTCTTAAGCAGAACACCAAGCCCTACTCATCACCTCCCTAATACTTAACCAAGATGACTTGAAGCTGTGACTGCTGCCACGGGGATTCTACAAAGTACTGAATGAAGGGTCGGGATACTTGCATGAATGAGAGTTTTCAGTTCGTTTTTAATAAGTCTGCAAAACTTACAACACATTTTCAATGCGTCATTACAGGTAATGGAGTGAAAATGGAGGCACAAAAATATTTATCCATTTAAAATAAATCTACAACACAAAGTGTGCAGAGAAAGTGAAGGGGTGTGATCTTCTGAATCTGCCATATTTTGTCAATTGTAATTTTTTTTATTTGTACCTACAGTATTACAGGCAAGACCAGGGCCATGGAAGCCTATTTTTATAGCATCTACTTCTACATGATAATTTCTATACGAGATTCACCTTAGGACACTTTCACAAAACTCCCATTGATATTTGGCTAGGAATTCACCACCTCGTGTTTAGATCACTTTAAATAAAAAAATAAACATTCTCTCAGACTCACCTTTATCATTTCGGCCACGTAGCTTTCAGGTCCTGTATACTCAGTCGAGTCTTTCACCTTTACTAGGACAATGAAGCAGAGGTAGTGCCACATATTGTGTTCTTCTTTGATGTGCTCTTCGAATGTCACCGTCTTGTTGTCAAACTTGTCCCTTTCTAGACCTAAAGTCAGGCAAGTCAGAGAAACAGCCACATAGGGTCAAACTGAAGAGTTTACACTCTGTAGAAAGATGGATGTGGTGAGAGAGGACGACATGCAGGCGATGGGTGTGACAGAGCAAGATGCAGAGGACAGAAAGATATGGAAGAAGATGATCCTCTGTGGCAACCCCTAACAGGAGCAGCCGAAAGAAGAAAAATCTCCAGCACAATTCAGAAGACGGACATTTTGAGGTAAGGTAGTGACAATGTGTTGCATGTTGATTTACACTTTGAAGTAAGAGTTTCACTGTGCCCTGTACACCTGAAAGCAACAGATAGTTTTATTTGTCCTCAAGGGTACATTTGGATTTTTACAGAAGCTCGTTAAATAAAAACACACACACACACACACATACTATGGTCTAAGCACACACTAGAATGAGTAAAAAGAAAGAAAACTGACTCGGCAGTGCCAGTCACAGTGAGGCACTTCAGGAAATGTATCGTATGAAGGAGTCCTAGTTGTGTTTCCTGACACACTAACACTGAGGACTTTCAGCCAACAAATTATTCAGCAGAATTGTGTCATGGAGAGGATGTGCAGCATTGTTCATAAAGGCACTCCATTTTGTCTTCAGACCCCCCACCCCCACCTGGAGGGAGTAGTGAAGGAGAGAATGGAGTGCCTCCCACAACTGACCTTACAAGCCTTTAACCATGTCCTGGATATGCTTCAATTGCCTCGGTTCTCAACATCAAGAGCACACACTTCACTCACAATAGTTGGACAACTTTGGTAGGCAGTAATTTGGAAACCATCCACAACACAGCAGTGGGAAGGACTGGAAACATTAAAAGGTGCCCGGACCAAGAAGGAACACCGTGAACGGAGTCAAATCACCTGGCAGCTGCCCCCCCCATTGTTTTTATATAGAACGTTTCACAGAATATACACACTTTTATATGGTGAAGGAGGAACACTGATTCCAACTCCTCTCTACCACACAGTTATATTTTAATGAAGGGCTCCACATAGGTCCTCTAGGGTCATGGTTAAGGCAACGTTTCATTACACCACTTTTCCAGCGAATTTGTAGACTGACAACCAATGAGCACTCAATTGAAAGTACAATGTATATGAATTTAGTGATGAAAAAACAGGCTTGTCTGTCTGACGTCTCGTGTTTTACATATCACAACAGAAAAGAAGGGGGGACCTGAGATGGCAGGCGAACTCTGACCTTTTGCAGAGCTCCATCAGGTAGCATGTTATTAGCTGTCAGAAAAGCTTATGATACTTTACAAATTACATGACTGTGTGACAACTTTCTGGTATACTTTCACATTTCTCATCCCCAATGATAATTTCTAGCCCTGTAAAGTGACACGTTCAGGGAATCAAGATCAGCAAATGCAGTCGTCAAGTCTGACATTCCCTCCAACTAGAGGTCAGGTAACATGACATCAGCTTTATATAATGCCACAGCTTGAAGTGCAGATATCCAAAGCATAGGCATTACAGCCAAATACACACAAGGTGGTACCTTCACCCATATGCACTTTGGGCATTTAAAATTTAAAATTCTTTGTCTAGAACTTTTAAAAGTAAACTTAATCCAGTAGTGCCTTGCCTGCATTGGGTGCCTTTTTAATTACAGTTTTAAAGCTACTGATGAGCAACAGTAACTTCGAGTCTAAGAATGTAAAATGTTGACCTGCGTATTTGTGTGCTTTCAAAATTATAGATAGCCCTCACACTTGCACACTTGTTATAATTACATACTGCCAGTATTTGTATAGCCCAGCCGGAGACGAGGGAGGTGAGCCTGGACAGCAGAGTCCATGAAATCCCTGCTGACCTATAAGTAAACAGCCTTTAAGCAGCGGGTGTCTACTGCATATTCTCAGTCTGCGGCCGCCCCCGCATCTCTCCTGTGTATTGGCATACAGTTCTGCCCAAGAGCACAATCGCAGCCAATTAAATTCTGCTGACATAAAAGCCAGCAGACGCTGTGGGTCGACAGGATCAGGAGTAGGAAATGCTGCCGTCATCCAGCACGCCGACATCTCGCACAATGCTGAACGTGACTAAAATACAAATGACAACCCTCAAAGTCTCTGTGTATTTAATTAATCTGCTTGGTAGCCACCTTCGGTATCCAAGGTAACTCGAGTCTTTGAAACAGGGGTGCAGTAGAGACCACACACACAAAAAAAAAAATATGACATCTATTATTTTGAACAGTTCAAATGCTGAAGTTAAGAATATTCATTGATTAATTACATGCTAATAAGACTGAAGGAGCAGGGAGGAATGTCCAGGCATGACATTCCCTCTCTTTGTGAGCTCATTTTACCAAGTTCCCCTGACCAAAGGTGACCTCACAGCTACCAATCTTATCTAAATTTAAAAATGTATCTGTAACGTCAAGGAAGTGAAGAGCTGCAAGAGTCCGTGTTCTTCTACAGGGAATAAAGACATCTGTGTGCATAAGCGTGGCTTTTTCCCCCCTCTTCTAAAGCAGCAGCTCTAAAATCCTGCCAGCATGACTTCATGCAGACCAACTGCAGAGAGGCGGAAAAGAAAGCAGGAGAGATTCCTAATTTGGGCTTATCCTGTTTTACCATGAGCGACTCGAAGAACTGTCTAAAGCCGCATGATACTTCCGATGAAGCCACCACATTGAAGCAGCATGACAGAATTCCCTCCCCCTGCTTACCACAAATGAAACAAGTGGTTTTCAGCACTTCTTCCTTCTTTTGCTTCTCACTCCTCAGATCAGCAAACGTGTCAATGATGACTCCAAAAATGAGATTGAGGACAATGATAATGACCATAAAGAAGAACAGCAGGTCATAGATGACACGAGCAGCAAACAGTGGTTCCTGTTGAGAGCACAGAGGGGCGTAAGAAAACTGACTAGCATGGCCTATTATCCCTATCCAGATCCACCAGAGACCTTCACATTTAGCTTCAGGCTATAAAACAGGCCAGAGTTTCATTATTAGCATGGAAATGTGACCAAAAAAAAAACAAACATTGTGAGTCATTTTTAAAACAACTGACATGGCACAGACCGATTCAAAAGGACTCCTGAAGGCACCACTCGACAAAAGCTCTTCGCCAAGCCTCTTCTTTTGCCTACCTCTTTGGAAGGCTTCCGTAGAACATCACCAACACCTCCTCCACTCCGGAGTCCATGGCTCAAAACAGTAACGATGCACATCAGCAAAGACTCACAAGTGTGCTCCTTATTTTCATCATCCTCCACTTTCATTTGTGAACCTGAATCAAAAGAACAAAGTTACATCAGAAAAACATTACAACTGGGTCAGGTGGGTCTAATGGCAGAATTTATAGTACCGACTGGAAAATGGATTGGCCAAACACTTTTGTGATGATGACCATTCAATTGCCTTGGACAGCAACAGATCCCTTCCAAAAAAAAAAATCTGCAGGTGATGAAACGTCCACATGAAAGAGTTCAAGTTTGCTCTCTTGTGTGGGCTTCTCCACACCACACACTCAACTGGACCATCTGATAGCGGAGTCTGAGGAAGAGATTCTCCTTTTGCAAAATTGAAGTGAAAGGTTAACCTAGATCTCAAAACCAACTGTGTATATACAGTACAAGTAATCAAAACTCTCAAAATTAAACCCAAAACATTTCACTCATTTTCTTTGGATTCGCTATGCTCATGATCACATCGATTTTGCCACTGCGCTCACCACATCCATCACCATCGTGAACAGCAAGGCTCAGAAAAAGATCAGTCCCTCCTTCAACACGCCAATTTTACTACAGAAAATGCACTGTTCACATACTTAGATGTACAGTATCTGCCATTTTTGCTTCCTCATACACATCTTACATTCTCAGTGCCACCATTTCTTTCAGGCTCCTGTTGCACTTCTAGAATATGTAATGCCACTTGTGTCCGATGATGTAAGCAAATGAAGCAAAAAGCACTTCAATTCTAACTGATGTCAATTTGTTTCAGGCAAACCTGAAGGCAGAGGAGAGAACAAAAAAGCCATAACACTAAAATGCATTTCATGGATATTAGTGTGATTTCCTGTTCCTTGAACTACCATTTCCCAAACCCCTCCACTCTGCTAACTACTGCATTGTTACTGCCAATGAACCAGCCTCATCTACTGGAATTTTGCCCTCTCATGGGTCAGTCAGCCAATCATTTCCAGTGTCACTTCAATTGGGCCCATTGCTTCAGCACAGTTCATGGGCTCATCAGCTGGTGGCACCCTACACGACTTCCAGTCCGAGGGGATGTGCTTTTTTTTTTTCTTGTCGGGAATTCTGTGTATTTATAAGATTTAAGTATTCTTGTTTTAAGCGAGCTTCTGTAAAATCCTAAAAATTTTCCCATGGGACAAATAGAGTTCTATTTATCCGTGTGAGGAGGGCACAACGTTTTTCCTTCCTCCTCAGCAAACAAATCCATCTTAATAAAAGGAAAGTGTCTGGTTGCTACATCTGTCATTCCAAAAGATCAAACATTTGTTGTAAAAAATGCATTGCATCTCTCATTCCAACAGAGGAGCATTAGAACCATCTGTAGTAACAAAATGCATTGGTACACATGTTTATGTACCATCTGTTGAAATGACAGATGTAATATGCATTTTATTACTACATGCATCACAAAATACATTCCAATAGATGGTGCACTGGAAACGTCATGTGGTGGTCTACATAGATTTCTCAGATTTCAAACTGTCTTAGACAGGTGGCTCAGTTAATCAAATATGTTATCAACCAGAATGCAATTCAGGGTCAATAATGTTAATTAGTCTAGAACATAAATCTATAGAGGTAACTGAAAGTAACTGAGGGGTGGCAAACAGTTAAGCCCAGCAGACCACTTGGAGCCCACCGACTAACATCCCCTCATGCTATACTCGCTCCAGGTACATGTTTGGATTTAGAGGCCATCATCTATAAAGGTTAAGGGTCCTCAAATCTCCAAAAAGATTTTCATTGGCTGCTCAAAAGGTATCAAAGATGTGCAGGCAGAATTCTTTTGGACAACAGCAAAACCATCCTTAAAAGATGTTAGGAATGAAGTGAAGGAGAATCCTGGCTACAAAAAAGTTTTTTCCTTTTCTAGAGCACCATTCTTAGAATGCACCAGCACAATGTTCATTTCATAGTTGTGGGAAGTGCACTTCAGTATAAGCAGGGAATACGGAAGTGTCAATACCAAAGGGTACAGAGTCGGTCTCTGCATTACTCTGAGCAATCTGTTATAAAGACTGGGCTCAAAACGCATGTGGATCAGAATCTCGCGAGAACTTCTTAAAAAGTAATCAGCTAACATACCTTACCAGACTTATGAGCTGAGTGGTCTCCTCTCATTTTGAAACACCAGCTCATATTACAAGGTGCACATTAAAGTTAGAACATTCGGAACAGAAGGTGTGCGTCTTATTTAGGGCTACATGCAGTCACAACTTTAAATACTCCATCATTAAAAGTGAGGAACCGGGATGACTAACTTCTGCCTAGTGTGTGCTGTGATGGATTGGTCTTGTATTCCCATCAGATTAAGAGGTCTTTTCTAAACCTGGATTCTCGGTCTGCTGTTCATAAGTGTTAAGACATTTGATTAGACATTAAAAACAAGAAAATGGACATGCAGAACAGAGTCTTGGAGTGGGGCAGAATTCTGGGCATGTCAAACTGGAATGGACTCTTCCCGGACAGACCACTCTTCATAAAGAGTGAAACAGAAATACAGCAACCACGGCAGAAGGCACTACACACAAACCTTTGCATGCTTGATGCACTTCGATGTTTTCAGGACTCTGCCCAGTATCAGTGCATCACCACTAAACTGGGTCATCATACGTGTAAACAGGAAACGAGCTGCAATCTGCCAGTCATGTCAGAAGCAGTTTGGGCGACACCACTGAAGCGTGGGAAGGGGTGTCAACAGCCCCGATAAGTTAGAATGAGCACTTTACAACGTGCATTATTTTTGCATCAGCAGCTACAAATTCAGAGGAAAAATAAAAACCTTCGCATTTCACTGTATTTCCCACCTTTAGAAAGGTGAAAAAGCCATGAAATTAACCATCTGCAAAGTCTGCCGCTTCAGCCATCTTAAGTTCCATGTACATCAACATGACACATTCCAGTGGAGACGCAGCATCTGAAAAGGCCTGAGCCATCCAATTATACAAACCCCATGACCAGCTCAAGGGATTTATTAAAAAAGTAAAAAGCGACCACAGGACTCCAAGCGCCCTGCTTCACAAGGCACCACCAAGCACTTTGCAAATCTCACCTTCAGCTAGCTGCCTTGAGCAGTTTTCATTGTTTTCCAAATGGCACACACTGGAAGAGAAAAACTCGCCAGCCATGCTGGCACCAGCTTCTGAAAATTCAAAACAGAAGGGATTAGTGCGTAACAAATTCGATTTATCTTGTGTTTTATAAGTCAGACGCGCACTAAAACACTGCGACAGCACGTGCTATTTCAGGGTAGCACCCGGTACATTTCTGAAAGGAAGAATCCATCCGACGGTTGAGCCAAAGATACAGGAGGAACAATGAAGGTTCTGTCCGGTTTGTGGAATGGTAGACCAGCTCTAGGGAGTGTGATAACGCAGTCTGTGTGTGTTTTGTAGATTTGAAAAAGCACATGATGTGTCCTTAGCATGTGTTGAGGGAGGTGCTAGAGGAATATGGGGTAACCGTGTGATTTGCTCCCTTATATGAATGCAGTGAGAGCTGCATCTGAATACTTGGCGTCAAGTCGAATTGGCTCACTGTGGGTGTCGGACTCGGTCAAGGCTATGTCTCGTCACCACTCCAGTTTGTGGTTTTCATGGACAGGATATCTGAGCCAAGGGTGTCTGGTTGGGGAGGCTAGGGGTAGTATCACTGCTTTATGCAGATGATCTTCTCTTTGCCTCAAACCATGACCTTTGAAAAGCACTTGTGTGATTTGGCTGGGATGAGGATCAGCTCCTCAAAGTCTGAGGTCATGGTTCTCTCAAAGAAGAATGGATTGCTCTCTGCAGATAATTGGGGAACTACTGTCCTTAGTTGAGAAGTTCAAGTATCTTGTGATCTTCATCTCAAGTTCTATTTCTGTCACTCATGAAGGACATTTGGATTGGGGCGGAGGCTTTACCAGTCTGTGATGATGAATAGGGAGCAGAGTCTAAAACATTCGGTTTACCAGTCACACAATCACCCCATAGGTAGTGAAAGAAACGATTGCAAGCACAAGTGGCAGAAATGTTTCTTTGCAGGGTGGCTAGGCTGACACTTTGTGATAGGATGAGAAGCTCAGTGATACAGGAGGGTCTCAGAGTACAGTTACTGTTCCTCAAGATTAAGAGGAGCCAACTAAGGTAGTTTGGGTTTGTTATAAGGAAGTCCACGCCCCCCCAATGTGTGGCTGCTCCAGGTTCATCCCACTAAGCAGAGACTTTGTTAGAAGACCCAGGAAACCCTGGAGGGATTCTCTCTCAGCTGGCTTGGGAACACCTAGGAATTCCCCAAGCAGAGCTGGGGACAGAATAGTCTGCCTTGACCTGTACCACCACGACCCTCATCAGGAAAAGCAGCTGAGATGATAAGACCTGGTATATGAGATGAGACCAGTAGTTTCCTCCTGCAAACTAAGGATGTTTCTCTATTGAAGTTTAACACATTATGCCATCACTACCAGTCTTTAGCAAAGGGCCACAGTGATTACAGCTAAAAGTGTTAAAACAGACTTTCTGCAAGGCATACACTTATTTACTCCTTACCTAGTGTTTTGTTTGGTATCCTGTTCACTTCTAGGATGAAATCATGTTTAAAGAATATGTAACCAACAATCGAGAAGAGGTAGACTAGGATGAGAGCGAGGACAGCAGTTAGGATAATGGAGCGGCCATTGCGAGTGACGCTCTTAATTACATTTAGTAGTGTCTCCTCTCTGTAAACCAAGTCAAAAAGCTGTGAAGAGGAAAAATAAAGACAAATCAGACATTAAATTAATCCACTGCAGCAAGACTAAAACAGAAAAGCAAAACAGTCAAATGTATAAAACTTTCAATTCCAGAATGCCGAGGCCATTTAAGTGGCACCACATATCAGGAAAATTCCTTATTTCTGGAGCAGGGCTGTATGGTGCGGACTCAGGTTATAGTTGCTGGGGTCTATCCTGTATGAAGACGGGCTTTATCAGAGTGAAAAGTGAGCGTATGTAGCACCAATAACTTTTTTTTTTTTTTTTTTTTTTTTTTAAATATAAAACACAGTGATATCTTACAGGACATATGTTGCTGGTGCAACGACACTTCCAGTGCATCTGATAATTAGCTGCAGTATTAAGTACCCATAGAAAAGATCAGGTTTAAGATAAAACACGATAATGCCCAATAGAAATTGCTTGCTATCTGTAGAAAAAAAAAATATATGTGTCTTGACTTCCTGCACATGGAGTCAGATGTACCGCACATTACTTCATCTACACATTCTTAAAGTAAACGTCTTTGTAGTTTTGTGCATAAGACAGCAGGCAACAAGCTGCACCACTTTATGCTAGCAGCTCCTGTGCTGGTGCCCTTCATGGTAAAACGAGAAGAAAACCGATGCCTTAATGACTTGGAAAGAGTTAAATCTGCTAAATGATAGGCTGTCACAGTAAGGTTTCCTGGCAGATACAGGAGACTGCAGTGTTGGTGTTTCAGTATAATTTTGACAGCCAAGATCTAAAATGGATATCCTATAAACATGGAGTGACCGAGAGCCTGACTCCTCAATGGTTAAGTGCATCCAAGTGCAGACATTATATATATTTTCATGAAGTATGCGAGTGTTTTATTAAGGCAACATCCACACTGTTGTGTTTTTGTTTAAAAATTGAGACATTTGTCTGTGTTCACCATTACCCAGAGTTTTTAACCCCAAAAAAATGGACTTTTAAAAATATTCCTGCAAACTGTTCACTTCTGAAAATGGGCAAAAATGTGGATTTTTAAAAAGACAGTCTCTGACTGCCTTCTGATTTGTTCATGCTTATTACATGACCCTACCCTGACTGGATCCTGCTATTTAAAACATCTCATTCCCTGATTGGCAGCATTAATCTGGGTGGGTTGGTGGGTACACATTCCAATAGAGCAGACAGAGGAGCTTTCCAGTATGTATTTAAATTACATTTTGTACAGTTTGGCAATGAATTCTGGGATCAGACAATGTCACCATCCCTTCAAGGATTGTCAATTTTGGGTAGGAAATATAGGCTGGTAACAACTACATCATAGGTGCCTTTCATTGTTTTAGTGTAGATGGAGAAACTCTTAATGTGAAAATAGTATGGACAGAAATAGTCTTCATTCACAAAGGCCATTTTTAAATGAAAAACCTAATAGTTTGGACGTATCCTCCGTTTTGTTTCTTCTTCTCTTTTGCACTTTTTAGGTTCTTTCAATAAGAGAAATGAGTGCCAAGTGGCAGTTCCCTGCTGGCTCTGTGGCATCTACTTTTCATAATTCTTCCACTTTACATTGTAACTGTGGAAACAGAAGGACACCAAGGTCTCAAATCTGGCAGAAAACAATGAACTGCATTAGTCATTTTTACATCTTAGGCTTCTCACTTTGTGAAAACTACATGTAGTTACAGCACACACACACACACACACACACACACAAATGACCTGTCACTGTATTCCACATATGTTGCTAAGTGTGTGGCATGTTTAATGTCATGCAGACACCTCGCATTACAGGTTTCTAACTGCGTTTTGCTAATCTTTAACCAGGAGGGTGGACTCAATCCGTTAGTTCATTAGTCCGATTCTGTACAATGTTTGTGTGCTCTGGACCTCTGCTTTTCCATAGCAAATGTTCCGGTCATTGATTCCTCTCTCTCAGCTTGTTTTGCACTTCGGCAAGGACAGCCATATGGTAGGAGTGTGTGCAACTTGTGGGCTGTCACCGTCTGCCTGGGGGTCTGGGAGATGAGGGAGTGTACCACTGGCATATTAGCACCCCTCATAACCCAAAGGGTATTTCAAGGATAATTCAGAAATTAACATAAAATGTTTATTTCTATTTAGAGATTAATATTAACTTAAATTATATTTACTATTACATAACCAGCTTATAACATTTGTTGCCGTGCATTATTTAACCATGTGATCTTAAACGGCATGGCCTCCAGTCAAACTTGCAGGTTTAGTTCTTGGCACTGCTTTTGTACTCCAAACCTTCTCTATTCTTGGGATAACTGTCTCAAAAATCGCTGTGACCAAGTCTAAAGTCTAAGATTTAAATACAATAAAAAAATGACTGATTGCCATATAAGGCAACAAGAATCTGTGCAAAACATTTAAACAACAAGTAGCCATGATGCGAACAGTGCTTTTCTGTAGCAATGACATGAAGATGAATACCTGCCACTGCACAGAAGAAAATTTTATTACAAATAATTTCACTTAGAAATGACAGTGTTTAAGCTAAGCTGAAATAAAATGGCTTTACCCTGAATGACAATAGAAATAGAGCAGTTTACGATTAAGAGAGGTACATAATTGCATAATATAGCAGGAATATCAACATCCAAGTGCTTCATGCCAAAATACTTTGAGGTGCTACAAATAATCAATATTACATGAACAAGTGCTCTGTATTTTCACTTTTGATACTTCAAACATTCGTGTCATAGTATAAACACCTCTAGAGCAGATAATCTCAATACTCTGGCAAGAAAATAGCCAGACAAGTCATCCATCAAACTTTCAACAGATGATGCATTACTGGTGTTGACACAGAGGAACTACATAAAAAGGATACAGCAAAGTCTTTATTAGGAGACTGCATTCCTTTAACACGGGAAGTGACGTCCTTTACTTGTTCTACAATTCTAATGGCCAGGAACATCAGTTCAAGAAGGGCCCGCTGAATCAACACGCTAATTCAAAGGGCAGGCCCAGTTAAGGGACACACAATCGACCATCTGGAGGTCACAGTGGAAGAGAAAATGAAGACAAAACTTATACTGCTATTATAAACTGTACTGTGCATCCTCTGATACAGTAATTTTGAGGACTTTTAGCCAACTAATCAATCAACAGAAATGCATCTACAGCTACTAAGGGGGCTCCTTGATACCTACAACTATATGCCTTTACAATGTCTCAGTGATTGCTCTGCCTTGGCTAAAGATGAAAAGAAGTTCCCTGTTTTTAAAATTATTCTGGTGTGCATTTGAGAAGAAGGTTGTTTGCTGTAACAATATTTAATCGTGTTTCTGTAAAAAGCTACATAAAGTACCTAAACTTGCTACGCAATACACAAATTATATATGCTTAGTTATCACATTTCCCATGGAACACTTGTAGTATACCCAACATTAACACAAACACTGTCGTGACATACCAGCAAACTGTAAAAGAACACGTGCACAAAGACCCCAAGGCTGCAGATGATCAGATACAGAAGATGATACAGGAACTCCATATCCAAAATCATAGCTCTGTAACCTCGCGTGAAAGTGCCTCGATTCCCAACAAAGCTCATCAGGAAGATTATTTTATTGCAGACCTGGAAGATTCAAACACACAATTAGACAATTGTACAGTACTAGTTACTTACAAATAAGGGGAACAAGAACTAAATGTGCAACCACATGTGACTTTAATTTTAGGTGTGAGCCTCAAAGCTTCTATAAAAAGGTAGACTAACTGGATATTTTCAGTAAAACAATTGAATGTACTGCCTTCAAAACACTTGGCAGAGAAAGCAAAACTACCAGGGACGTGGTAGTAATAAGAATGCAGTTTAAAAAAAAAAAAAATGGAGTCCCCCAACCACAGCCAGGTATTACCGTGAGCGTCCCCTTGGCCTTGTTCAAGCGCTTGGGTCGTTAATGAGAATCCTACGAGCCAGATCAACCTCAGGGAATCGCACATTACATAGTGCCATAGCTGACACCCTCACAAGACAGGTAATGCGCCTCCAATTTGGGACTCCATGAGCAGCCACTCGCTCAACACAAAGTCAAACCAGGCTCAGACAGTTTTGACTCTTCCAGGGATGAGGCCCCCCAAGAGCTTCCCTCACCCCCTTCATAATACGAGTGGCAGCGGAGCTACTCCTGAGGCGACAGCTCTGCTGTTTCGGAGCGGATTTTATGGTGGCTGAGATGCCAATCCTACCGCCAACCCCCAAGATTTCCCTGCCAGATGGAGGACTGCTTGCAGGGCTAGATGCAATTTAACGTCATACAAAGGACTAAAGAAATAACTTCGACTTGAAAAAAATGCTGAACTTATCCTTTTAAAAGTAATGCATTTTAATAGACTGAGTACTCACATTAAAAGCTCCCAGAAGAAACAGGGTGGGCTCCAGTCCAACTGAGAATATAAGTCGCAATATTGTGGAAGCTATCAAAGTCCTGATACCGTGAGGCTGAGGAAGAGCAATGACTATAGCCAAAGACACCAGCACTGCAGTCCAAAGGAGAGCTGATAAATGAGGCTCCAGAGTGCCTACATAAACGGGTGAAGAGAAGGTACAAAATTTCATTAACACAGTGGTCACCAAGTTCCATGTTAAAACCATATGGTAAAAAATTAACCCTCAAAAAACTCCCAGGAAGCCCAATAAGCTTGTAGAAATGGAAAAAAATGTTTCATTTTTGCCTTCATGAAATGCTTGTATGCCTTTGATGTATCAGCTACCAAATGGCCATTTTTAAAACCATACCATTAAACAGAAAGATATACACTGTGGCTCCCTCCACAATGATAAGTGATTAGAACATAAAGGAAGGAGGTGCTATGGATCAATCAAAATAATGCAGATGAATAAATAAAGAAGTATGCACCCACGTACCACTGGCACTTATCTAATGAACCTCCGAGAGTGTAGTGTGTACGAGTGTGCCATTCAAACGACTAATATCTTAGCTCAGGGTTAGTATTGTCTTGAATCCAGGGCTCCTAGTGAATGCTCCAGCACCCCTCAACCCTGCAACAGAAAGACCTTTGTACAGATACTCTCTAATTGCATTCTGTAACAGATAACATTTTCAGTGTCACTACCACATTTATTCCACTGACACTTTTGACCTGTCACTTCTTGGATTCACACTTTGATCTAACGTGACTTGCTTAGTTTCATAAGCCAGTGAGCGGTGGGGTTAGGTTATATCTTAAAACATGATACTTGTCAAATTACCTGGCAAACCTGGCACACACTGCTTAAATCGCATTGGGCCATCTAACTTGACAGTTTTCTGAGAAGAAGCACTCTTCAGTTAAATTGCAGTTGGGTTAGGGTTAAATCGGGGTGATTATTACCATAAAATTGCTAAATGTCTGATGGCCAAACAAGATTAAATCCCTTTACAGTGCCTGCTAAATATCACAGATCAGTGTGGTAGGCTAAGAAAGTATGTCTGCCACTGATCAGAGCTGTAAAGTTGTTTACAAATATGCACCCGACTTTGGACTTAAAAACAAGGGTCAGATATTCAGTTCAGAATATTAGTTGGCACTGCTTTGGGCTGTGTGTCAAAATGCCTGCACTGATACAGGTGCAGCTTGCCATATCTCACACTGGCTCATTCGCCTCGTGATCGTTTTCTCTAATACACCATATAGATCTGCAATCTGTCATACATTAAACTGCATAAGAATGTGTACTATTGGCTCAGCTGGAATATCAAAGGATGGGCGTCCAGGACAGGTAATGACGTCAAATGAACTGGCATGTAGCCTACTCCGTTGCACCAGTTCAAGTTTTTCAAAAATAGTTCCATCAATATTGCAGTCTAAAAGGGCTGCCAACATTGTAATTTCTTCTGATAAATTTTAAGTTTC
Source organism: Erpetoichthys calabaricus (assembly GCF_900747795.2). NCBI lineage: Eukaryota > Metazoa > Chordata > Cladistia > Polypteriformes > Polypteridae > Erpetoichthys > Erpetoichthys calabaricus. The sequence continues at coordinate 75,949,931 of NC_041411.2, read as the reverse complement.
CCCTCTGAAACACGTGATAATTTTGGCAGAATCCATTTAAATCGGCAGTAGTAAGCATTTTTCTAATTCTTGTGTTCTCTCATTTACTACCATTTTCCGCTCTGACATATTAGGCACGAGCAATTTACAGAAGACTCTCCAATCAAAGCACAGTATGCACTAGAGCCCACCCGCTTAGCTTTGATGAGTGAAAGTGACAGTTTTATTTCAAGCCATATTTCATGAAGCAGATGGGCGAACATGAACAAAAATAAACTGCATGAAATGTAAGCAAAAATAAGTCGGGATACTTGTTTATTTGCACATTTATTTATTTAATTTTGTCCAAAATATTCCTCCTGGGATTTTAGGACATGTCCTACTCCGACAGACTTGGGGGAATTAAATGTGTTTAGGTCCCCATGCAGCCTCCTCTGCTCAAGACTAATCCAGGTCTTCAAGATTCTCAAAAGGCATTGTAAAGTAGATCCAACAACTAAGCAGTGAATCACATACTTGAGGACACCAGCAGAAATTAAGAGGAAGTGCATTCAGGACTGTGACTAGGAAGCACCTCTTTATTAAAAAGGAGCTGTAGGAGTCTCGAACAAACTACCGAGGCATGTAGTTGAAGCAGATACCTTGATAACCCTTAGGACGTTTCATGGAGAGATATTGAGACAGCTTAGCCATTAGCTAAACATGCTTGGACTGTGGACTGAACTACTTCCTCACATTGAAACAGAAACTTTGTAGTACTACTCGTGCTCCATTTCCACTAGCACCAGGAACCAGAGTAAGTTCCCATTTTACTAGGTCCCTGAAAACACTTGTGAAATTTAACTGCCTGCACAGTTCCAGCTTCATATGCAAAACCCCTCACCCCCCCACCTCTTAATGGTTTTAATCTACACAATTATGCAAACCAGACTATAGTGTCAACACTTTCCTCAGATCATCTGCACGATTAGTTAAGGAAGAGTTTACTTTCTGACTGACCACCTCTCTAAATCAGGAAGCTCAGTTTTGCAACTGCTTATGCAGTCATAGCTTCTTCCACTGTAGTTCAGTCTGTCTCAAAATCTGTAGTTTGAGGATTGGACACTTTGTCCTCCTAAGGTCACACAAATATCAATGATGGCTAAAAAATTCTTGTTTTAATGAACGGCCAATGAGTTGTAGCACCATTTCTCTCTGTAGCACTTTCAATCACTTTGTGATCCAGTGCAGGTGTGGCTGCTCTGCACATACAAGTACAGAATTCTGACAAAATGAATGGATGAGCTTTTTGGACATGGCAAATACAATCTATTAACAGTTGGCTTTGGAGGCATCAAGTATCAATTCCCTAAAATAGGCGCCAATTTGTTTTTTCTTTTTCTTGATCAGTACACAAACAGGCACTGCTTTCTTTCTCCAGCTTCCCATGACACCACCCAGCATAAAGCAGGCTTAGAAGATGGCCGGATGGATGAATATATCAATACGTCCAGTGGAACTGGTTGCCTGCATCAGTCTGGTGTTAGTGTCAATAGAGGCCACACTGCCTCTCCCTCATTTCATGCAGCATCTCATTTTATTTTCCAACAGCAGTGCCATCTGGCAACTGAGTGTCTGGAGAACAGGCTCCACAACAGGCTTCTGATTTGTAGCTGTGCAGGCTGGGGACTAATTTGCTTCTTGTCATTCTGGGATTGTGGTAGAGTCTCACCTCTAAAGGTGATGTGAAACGAAAATCTATTTAATAATGAAGTTTTGTAAGTAACTGAGTAGCTTATGTGAAAGGTGGAACAAGATGTGATGGCTGAAATGCTACTAAATCTTTACAATCCAGAAGTAGTTCAAGCATGTAGAAGCCTGGGCAGTGGGAGAGAAGAGCATAAAATAGAAAATCCACCCCCACAAGTGAAGCAGAACATACAGGGTTGAAATGTCAGAGTTTTCCTCCTGTTTAGTCATCACGTGGCACCACCTTACCGTAGAGAGGTGGGAGATACTTCTCCCAGTGTTGAGAACACCACGGCCTAACAGAGCATTGCCTCTTTGGGAGAGGGGGTAGCAAACAGAATCATGCAGTTCAAGTAGCAGATTTAACTAAAGCCATTTTACACAAGAAGTAAAACACTATGAGAGGAAAGCATATCCTGCCTTGTACTTCTCATGGTCAAAATCAGAATTTATGGCAGCAACAGCAGCAGCCCTTACTGCACACTGTAATGGCTGCATTGTTTCTAGTAACCTTGAATACGAGCAACAAAATGAGCTTTAGAAGTAGCCAGTAAAACATCGGATTTATTCAGCTTTTACACTTTGGCTTGCCTATTCAAACATGACAAAAAAAAAAAGCAGCAGACTGGTCAAATGTGAAAAGAAAATTGTCCCTCTCTTGTGGCTAAAGGGCCATTAACTTGTTTGGCCGCAACTATGAAAAGGAGACTACTGGCCAGCTATCAAAAAAATGACAAAAATTAAGACGAGACTTTGATGGCGAGATTCACTCAGGCCAAAGAAAAACACTGGATAACACTCTCTCTGCACCCTCCGGCCTTTGATAGATCTGTAGATGACAGAATTCTTCAAGATGATCACAAACAATTTCAGATTGACTGTAGATAGAAAACTAAAAGCAAAAATGAATGTTAATTTCATTTAGTGTGTTTAATCACTCGATGATACGGATACGATGCATTAGTTCAACTGAGCTTGAAATGTTTGGCACAGAAATCAGATGCTGTAAGTGCCGAGTACAAATGAAAATCAGCACCCAAACAGTCAGCCAGCACTGATGGAATCCGCTTGCCCTAATGCCGCTTCTCCATCACTGCAATGTCCTGATAAAACCTTTCATTGTGTTTGTATCTGACTGCACAAGGATTAGCAGGGAGGGAGTCCAAGTGGGACTGTAGACAATGAATATTTAGGGACATGTTGAGCTTCATGGTTTTATAAGCTTGAACCAGGCCGTCAACCAGCTGGATGTAGTTCGGTGCTCTGTAGCGGCCAAGAAAAGTCACACTGCTCGTCATTGAGGATGTCTCTTATTTGTGGACCAACGAAAATGCCTTAATCTTGGTAACAGTTGTTTAATGAAACATCTGTCTTAAATGTCAAAGTCCTTCATATTCTTTGTTCATCGCTTTCGTAACATTTTTCCTCAGTCCAAGATTTATATGGTTGGCAAAAATACCTTTGTTGGACTGGCACATTTTCTGCCATTACAGGTAAATGTCATGTGACTCATATGGCTATCCCATTTGCAGTATTTGGAACATCAAGGCTGTAGTGTTAATACCTTTAGATCACCATAGATGTTCCAGTTGTTACTTGTATGTATACGGATCATATGAGAGGAAATTACAAAAACAAGACAGCTGCAATAAAACCATACACAACATTTGGAGATTTTTGCAATTAACAGGTCAGAATCCATAAGATACACAAAAGTGTTTAAGAATGGGTCTAGCTGCAGACCTCTACAGCTCCACAATTCAGTAGCACTGCTGAACAGCCAGTTGGATTGCAGGTTTTTGTCACTTTACTTGAGTCAGATAAGCCTCCCCCAACCCAAATCTTAACCTTAGTGTAACCAGGTGACTTATACTAAGCGACAGCCTTCTCAAAAGGAGTGGCTCTGGAGGTCCACAGCTAGAGTCTATGGAAGTGTTCAGGAAGTAAAATCTTCAATGTCCAGTGAAATTAAAGGTGTGCGCTTTAGTGAATCCACTCCACTGGCAAAACGTTTCCCCTCATTCCCAACGTCTGCATCATGTGTGAACTTCTAATGTTTGGTTGTTGTGTGCGAGAATGACACAGTGAACAAGGTCAATAACTAGAATATTAAAATACCTCCTCGGATTCCTTCTAGAGGGTAGAAGAAAGCAACCAGAAGATTCATCAGCACTGCTAAATTGAAGGAGATGCTGCTCCAGAAAGACATGTTGCGAGAACACCAGTAGAGCACCGGCTGAGCTATGGACAAGAAAGAAACACATTAGTGAAGAGGAAATATAAAGGGGATGGGAGTACAAGGGATTTTTTTTTTTTAAATTTCAATGAGGGTCTGAAAATCTTGTGTATTGAAAGAATTAGCTGAATCGGACACCACAAAGCATAACTTCAGTGGGTAGCGTTTTAGAGGTTGGAGCGCAGCTGCTGTTAGAAGGAAAGGAACAGCAGCAGCTTAGGGGATTTCTAGTCTAACTTTCTATTTCAAATAATTAAAGGACAAAAACGGCAGACCTTTCACTAAACATCTTGTTAAACAAAAAAAAAAAAAAAACACACACACACACACACACACACACACTACTCTTCCATTACAGCAAAGCAAAATGACACCAAAGAGCAAACGGAGTTAGCAGAGCAGCCCGGCCATGTAGCTCTCCAAACTGCTGCCTGTGCTCCGAGTGTGGGGGTGGAGAGCGACGTGATGAAGCAGGAGGTCACCTGGAGGGCAGCTCTTATGGAGCTATACAGGCCACAGTGCTTGTGAACCACCCTGATTTGCACATAATTGATATTATCTGAATATTCATGACTTCATTAAGCTTAATTCTCACTATTCAAGGAGCTCTTAAGGCAACAGCATAGGTTTAGAAGAAAACCACTTGGTAGAGGAGTCTACTTTACATCTTGGCATTGTTCCACATTTATTAAAAAATGTGAACTTGTGTGCATTTTGGGAGCGATAAAATGTATAATAAAAGAAAATGTTCAAGAGCTCCAGTTCTTGAAGAAAGATGGTTCATGCACTTCTAATGAAGCACAGTACACCAAGTCACTCCACCAAAGGTGCCATCCATCACCTTTCTTGTGCCCAGTGTACGAGACGGTCAATTGTGTTTGGAGTATGACTTGCGAAGAACATGAATCCCAGTTACATGGCAGAGGCAGCCCACACCTCCAATTCTTTGGCCATGTAGGACTTACTTTTGCACTCCTAAGTAGAGCTCATGAAATGTCCAAAGTACTACTAGTCCACCTCTCTGTTGTTGTTATATTCTGTATCCACATTGAAACACCTTCCGTTATGCACGAGATGCGCACAGCTGTTGATACTGCGTTTGCGTTGATAAATAATTTGTTCTTGCACATCCCGAGGATGTTATAAAGTGATGTTTGTCATTCATCAGTGCTAGTATTGTGAATGTCACACTTGGGGCCAAGCAGATGGTGCTGCCATTCTTGTTCTGCAGTCTGTGCCACACTATATTCAAGCTGACCTCTTGCTTTGGTATTTGTTGCAGTGTCCCATCGTTTATCAGTCATCAAATGGCTCCCACTTTTGGCTTGGCACCGCACTAAGGTCATGGATTGTGTTTATGGTATAATGGTTTGTAGCCGATGTGCTTCTATTTGACCTCTGCAATGTGCCATACTGTCAGCAGATGTCACCATATTTTCCTTTCAGTCATAGCACATGCATGCATGCATACAAGACCACCCAAAGTGCAATTTCATGGTCATGGAAGCCCAATGTTTAATTCATAGGTTATGCTACATGTAACAATTAAAGATGTGTTAAGACCAAGATCCAATGGTTTTCCAATTTGTATGCCAGACAGACAACACTTCGCATTTTTTTTTTATATTATTTGTGTGTTTTTGGACAACAACTGCAGCGATTAAATTATAATGTAATCTATGTACTAGGCTTTGCCGAATTTGGTTTTCACAATAACTGAAATGCCTGTGCATGAGACTTCTTGCTTGTTAAACTGAGGGTAAGCTACATTACAAAAAAATACACACATGGCAACGACTCAGACAGAGACAGAAAGCTAAAGGGAGGCACATGTATAATTGATGCCATCAGCTCCTGGTACCTCTCAGCTTCTTCTGCCAGTTCATCTCATTGAAGAGGTCTTCTGAGCGCAGGAAGAAGTCATTGATTTTGCTCCCTTGCTCATCCCGCTCAGTTGTGTAGTATATTCTTAGCTTCGACTCTTTGGTCAAAAATTCACAAATGTTGGGCACTGGAAAGACGATCTGCTCCATGGTGCGGTCTTGCCTCACAATCTAAAAAGGAGAAATCACAGAAGATTGTGCTGAAACCATCCCGTTACAGGAAATTACTTTTTTAGTACGCAACAACTGGGTTTTTGCCCAAATGCGCCTTTTAAGAATGAGATTCTGAGAAGTGGGGTTGGAGTGGAAGAGTTACAGACAATAGCTGACATTAGTGTCACTCACATCACTGCTGTTTAAAAAAAGACAAAAAATTCTGAAGAGAATTTAAAATGAGATCAGGGTAGCCGGAGGTCCTACAAATTAGAAGCTGCTTTGTTCCAGCCAGTCAATTCAGACGACATACAGAGGTGCATGTCGTGGGCAAGCACAGTAGATCAGGGGATTTCTGTTCCATTGTTAAAGGGAAGCAGCACTAATTTAAGAAGGTTTCGCTTCACTAGGAAGCAATCTGGAGTCAGTCTTTCATTCATGTCACCAAAATCCCCTAACTTCTACCTAAGCTTCCGGTTGGCTCTACCAGAAGTTGCTAATCGGCTACTTTGGGCAGCTTGGAGAACTAGCTTATGTTACAATATACCCTCCTCTACTACACGCACTTAGTGCAAAGCAGAAGCAGACAGTGTCACTTGGGGAGACCTCAAAACAGAGCAACAACACACTGCTGTGAGAGACCTGCACAGGTAAGGGGGATCAATCAAAAGGAAAGCACCTGCAGTAGAATAGAAATAATCAAATCAAAGAAAGATCAAATGGATCAGTAACTGTTTATAAATCTAACAGGAGGGGTGCAGGACTTCCCCTCAAGTGACTTCTCTCAGTGTTAACTCCAGTTCAGATCCTCTAAACAGCTTAAAACAGTCATCACTACTCCTGGTAATCTGTAACGGTGAGACATGGTCTGTTGATCTGAGGGCATGCTGTCAAAAGAAACTTCACACACATCCTGATGGGAGGAAATCACTCCCTTAATAGCGCACATGACTGCCAGCCCCATGATCACGGGAACGAGAGGTCAGGGAATGAATTTAAATTTAATTAGCTAAATGTCTGGCGATGCGGAGGTTGTGGGAAAGCCTGCAGTCCCATGCTTTGAGCACAAATCTCAAGACCTCACCTACTCTTAGCAGAGGTCAGCGGGTTTGGAGCAAACCCTCCAATTCATTTTCAGGATCACTTTTTCACATTACAGGGTAGCTTGAACCTACTCTCTGTCCCACAAGCACTTGGCACAAAGCAGTGATCAGCCCTTGAGACGCCAGTTCATTGCAGGGCACACTTGTGTACACAGCAACCCTCACTTTTGAGGGGAGTATTAATAAATTAATAGTTCACTTTGAGTCATACTTTAAATGATTAAGCGGACATGCTTGACTTTTTTTGAATATATGTTTACATACTATATATTTAGCTTGCATTCATGAGCATAAGAGCATTCATTCAAAAGAAAGATTTCTTAGCATTTTAACTGTCCAGTTTGGCTGTGAGGATGAATCTGGCTACCACTTCAACAACTTTGTTCTTTATCTGTTATTACTTCTGTTACCCAGCGCCCCCCCCCCCCAAAAAAAACAAATCATACCGGACCAGTTTAGTGACCATATTAACCTGACAGTTTTGAGGCATGGAAGCACAGTGGTTAAGACTTTGGACATGAAACTCAGAGGCTGTGGATTCAAATCCCACTACTGACACTGAAAATGAACAACTCACTTCAACTGCCTGTACTCTGATTAGAAAACCAAAAGAAATGTAACCAGTTGCATCTCAAATGTTATGTTGCCTTGGATAAAGACATCAGCTAAATACAATAACACACACCACATGGCCAGTGAATACATTTAGAAACATTAAATCAATTGTATAATGCCCTTTATGGTAAATACCAAAATGTAATGTCATACTATGCATTAGACTGTTGTAGATGATTATTTTGTGATGTGTTCAGAGAACTAGCATTACCCAAATACTACACATGTCTGGCTGAAGATTCTAAGTGTATCATGGAATAAAACAGATGCAATAGTTGGTTATAAACACATCAATTACGGTGATCACCTGTTCAGTGGTAATTATTCCCAAGGGCTACTTTTGATTTGCATATTCCATAAGTAGTGACTGATACAGAATACCGATAAGCAGGGCTCCAGTTTGTTGTTTAGGAGCAAAGTTTCTTACCAGGTAGAAAGGGTTATGAGAACAACAAGTGGGTCCCTCTAGGTGTCACACTGAAGTCACATATTTAAGATGGTCAATATCCAGAATTGAACTCTCCTCTCTTAACCCCACTAACCTCAATCTGAGCCGTATGCTTTGCATAGAACTCCAGGGCTTCGTCCCCTTCTCCGTTGTGTCCTCCCGGCTTCAGTATATGCTGAAGCTCCTTATTGTGACGGGCCAACTGAACAACAACAAAACAAACAGTAGTGCGTTAATCCCCAGTAACTGCTTCCTCCAGAGCACCACTCCCATGGATCACACACACTTCACAACCTCCAAAGGTTATCATGTGTACCTCCATGTGTGGCACTCACGCGACTTTAAGGAGATGCAGAGCATACCTGATGTGCTAGAATGTAAATGTTGTGCCCGACATTCCTGGGTGATGCAGCATGGTCCTCACCATTCTCTTTATCTTCACTGTCCTCATACTCCACTTCACCTTGCAGGTAGGCTTTCTTTATTACCTCCACCTGGGCACAAGGGTTGAGAGTGTAAATCAGCTTGGGTTATTTCTTCCTAAAACATGAAGTCAGGATTACAAATAAGCAGAGATGAGAGAGAAGACAAGCCAGCACATGAGGTACCACAGCAAATGATTGACTGACTTAGACTAAGATTCTACTGAATTCTATTTCTCCATGCTGGACATGGTCTTCTGGAGCTAGAAGCGATTCTCAAATGAGAATAACGTCTTGGGAGAACACAAAAAGTTTGCAGTGAAAAGCAGCAAAATCCAGTTAAAAATCCTCCACCTATTGGGTTTCTTCCTAAAACTTTGCCCCCAAATTTCTTCTATCTGTACACTTTAAAAACACCGGGGTTCCAATGTACCATTTCAACTAATGTATTTGATAATTATGCAGAATAGAAATGATACAATTCACTGACACAATTTATTCTCTTTTGGACAAGATTTCTAATTGCAACAAATGGGGACTGCAGTGGGCTGTTGGTTTGCACCTCACTATGCAAACCTATTTATGGCAAAATTCGAGGAAGATTTCATGTCAAAGTGCATCTTAAAACCAATGTTGTATCTCCGTTACATAGATGACATCTTCATAATCTGGACTGCCAGTGAGGAGGACCTCCTCCATTTTCATAATGAATTCTTTTCACCCCAACATAAAGATGAAGTTGAATTACTCAAAAACAGAAGTCAGCTTCCTTGACACCACCGTTCAACTGAAAAACAACACCCTTGTAACTTGTTTTTCACAAACCAACAGACAGACGGACCTACCTAAGAAGTAATAGCTTCCACCCCAAGCATATAAGGCGCTCCATGATTTTCAGCCAAGCAATACGGTACAATCGTATTTGCTCAGACCCGACAGACTGGGATAAACAACTGCAGGAGCTCAGACAAGATTTCATCAGGCAAGGTTACACCCCCAAAACAACAGACACTCAAATAAGAAGAGCTACTGCCATACCCAGAGAACCTTCTGGAATATAAAAAAAAAATAGACAACAAGAGCCGCATCCCGCTTGTTGTCACCTACAACCCACATCTTGAAGCACTTCGAAAAATTATAAGAGAACTTCAGCCAATGCTAAACAATGACCAAACATTGAAAAATGTATTTCCTGAACCTCCCCTCCTGTCAGGCATACAGACAACCACCAAACGTGCAGCAACTAATTGTCTGAAGCTCCCTAAGTGAACCAACAGAAAATGGCACATCTCCCTGCCTACAGAAAAGATGTAAAACGTGTGCCCACATTTATAATACAGACCGTATAGTTATACCATACTGCTGACTAGATCACATAAAGGGAACATTTTCCTGCACATCATCTAATGTGGTCTACTGAATTCTCTACATGAAATGTCCTGACACTGCATTTTATGTGGGAGAAACTGGACAAACAGTCCGCCAGAGAATGAATTTACACAGGTTCCACATTAAACGTGGCAACACAGATGTTCCTGTAGCGGCCCACTTCAACAGCCATGGACACAGAGGGACTTTAAAGTCACAGTGCTTATGGGCAACATCAGAACACAGCAAGAGAGAAAAGAATGGTAAGTTAAATTCATGCTAAAATTTAACACATTGCAACATGGTTTGAATAGAGACATGGGTCTTATGGCCAGGTATGAGGAATGTTTGCATCTCTCGGACTGAGAGACATCCTGATTACAGATCCACATTATATTGAAAAACTCATTAGAAACTTCAAAGGACTTTGTTGGACAGTTATCTTATCCAAAGATCTTGACCATAGATTGTTGTTCTCCCTTGTTAAATGAACCCTAGCCTGAAGGAGTCTTAATTTTTTACATTTAAGACTTCTCACTTAAAGATTTACCAATGTTGTTTCTTGTCCTAGAGTGTGTGTGTGTATATTATTTATACATATACAAATATACACATACACATATACATAAATTCACATATACATATTACATATACACACACACACACATAGGGAACTCCAGTTTCTGTGTATTACAGCTTGCATATTTGTAATCTTTTTAGTTAGCCAATAAAAGGGGTCATTTGGATGGATGGATGGATTTTGCTTGACTTTTCACTACTATGGAAAGACAGAAAAATTGTTATCAATTCAAAAGCTCAGTACCTGAAGTTAATTATATATTTAATTTATATTAAATCGATGTTATTGTGATTGCATCATTACATGGAATAACAGCAGCAAATAATATTTAGAGAAGCACGGTGGTCAATATCCATCTATACACACGCCCATGTGTTAAAAATACTGCAGCCACAGTCAGGTATGGCAGGTTTAGCACTTCCATTCAGACAGTAATGGTAACTTCCTTTAGATATTTGTTTAGTCACGCAGAGAGGCATTGGGTGTTGTGTACCTGGTCCGTGGTTCTGCTGTAGTTGATCGGCAAATTTACTGTTTTGAGTGGAGGACTGAAACGTGCATCTCCTGTGGGTCTTCATTATCAGCTCACTTAATGTCAGTTTTTTCACCTCCTTTTAACTTGGTGTGACAGCCCACCATTTAATTTAGTCCATCCATCAATCATCTTAACCCACTTAAATCAGTGCAAGATGGCAGAGAAGCTGGAGCCTATCCCCGCAATCACTGGGCACACGGCAGGAAAGTCCCCCACATAGGATGTGAGGCACGGTGTTTAGTTTAAATGTGTATTTTACAGGTCACCTTCATTTCTTTCAGCCTTGCAGGGACAGTGGTGGTATCATCACAATAAAACGACGGACACAGCAGTTCACTTTTACCAGTAGCCCAGTGATGTCTTGAAATGGCAAAGTACAATCTGCATTTACGGAAATGTTTTACCTTTGCAGCAGGGTAAGTTTACTTTTAAGCAAACTTGTTCTCCATGTTTGTGTTTAAGAGAGGTCTTGTAGAAGACTTTTCAGCCATAGGTGTATCTATCGTGACCACAGGTTTGAGGTCTGTCAGATCAGGTCAACAAGCTCACCGTAACTCTGTTTAAATCCCTACCCTGCCTTCATGAGGTGTTGGATTGGTTTAGAATTGTGATACTCAGTGAATCGTTTAATGGTTTCCATCCACTTTGAAACAAAATGCACTCATGATTTTTTTTTTTTGGTTTTCTCTTTTGAAACACGTCTGGCTCTGTGAGACTATATTGGACTAAGCACAGTGCCACTCAACATTAGACCCTACTCACAATTCTAAAGACAGAGTTGAAACAGAACAGACGGTTAGCCATACCTATCATACCAGCTGGATTCGGCTCCTAAAGTACACTTAGTCAGCTGCTGCTTTCAAGTTGTTAATCAAGCACACTTCAAAGTGAGCTGAAATCAGCCTCCCACTTGAGGCAGCAGCTGTGTCAAGTGCTGCAGTGCTAGATGAACTGCAGACATTGACGCACACAAGGAGGCAGATCTGAACCAGAGGCTTCCTGCAGAGGGACCACCTTCACAAAATGGCAAGAGAGCACCAGGCATGCACGTCACCATAATATCAGCTGGAGAAAAGTGAAGGAAGTTGGACAGTGGATTACAGGAGCAGGATTCTTAAGGTGAGATCAGTTTTATAGTATTAAGATCAAATCTTGCATCTTCAAGGATAAAATGTAAAATTAAAATCCGAGTTTCCAGCTGTGTGGGGAGTTGATACATTGTGAATGGCCAAGACACACTAGACAACATGGGGAGGATCATTTCAAACAGGCCATATTCACTATTTTCACCCAGACTCTGTCCAAAAACATGTTGAGCTGAGCAAGACTATCCATTTAATTCAATGTGTTTGTCCAAAGGCACCACTGGAGTTGCCCGATAATTGCAAGTTATGCTTATCCATACATTCACAACTGCCAACCTGTAAAATAACAAAGTGAAAATACATCTGGAGTCAACTATTCTCCAGCTACCATCCTTTGTTTCCCAGAACAGTTTTGAAGTGTGAACATTTTCGTGTAAGTTTTAAAACTGTATACAGCCGATACTCTCACAGACAGCAACTTCCAAATTATAAGGAATTATGCCCATTTTTGGGGATTGCAGAAGAGAGGTGAAAGAGTGCAGCCTGGGTGGAAGGGGTGGAGAAGAGTGTCAGGAGTGATTTGTAACAGACGGGTATCCGCAAGAGTGAAAAGGAAGGTCTACAGGACGGTAGTGAGACCAGCTATGTTATATTGGCTGGAGACGGTGGCACTGACCAGAAAGCAGGAGACAGAGCTGGAGGTGGCAGAGTTGAAGATACTAAGATTTGCATTGAGTGTGACAAGGATGGACAGGATTAGAAATGAGGACAGAGGGTCAGCTCAGGTTGGACGATTTGGAAACAAAGTCAGAGAGGTGAGATTGCGTTGGTTTGGACATGTGCAGAGGAGAGATGCTGGACATAATGAGAGAAGGGTGCCAAGGATAGAGCTGCCAGGCAAGAGGAATAGAGGAAGGCCTAAGAGAAGGTTTATGGATGTCGTGAGAGGACATGCAGGTGATGGGTGTGACAGAGCAAGATGGAGAGGACAAAGATATGGAATGAGATGATCCACTCTGGCAAACCCTAACAGAAGCAGCCGAAAGAAGAAGCCCATCTCCTATTCTTCTAGCTTTCAAGAACAGCAAGAGTAGTAGAAAAATACGTAGCAATTTGTCTAACACCTTCACCTTCCTGCCTACAAAGAGGAATCAAACTGCAAGATTTTGAATATTTCAGTAATGGCACACAAGAGCTCAATATTAAACCACCATTCATACGATTGTGGAAACTTCAAAGATCGCTAATGTAATCTGTTCCCATTTGCAGTGTACAATCTAGGCATGTCCTTATGTGCTGTGGAATTACAGACAGAGTGCACACAGGACAAAGAAGCAGAAAACTCTTAATAAGTAAGCAGGTCACACAAGACAGCTGCCACCCCACACAGTGTATGGCTACCATCACACTAGGTTTCCTTTTAAAACACACACACACTAGTCTCTGATTTTGCCTTTTGTCCACACTACCCTGGCAATTTTAATCCCTGAAAACTCTTGAAAGCTCTCTCTCTCCCCAGTTCTGTATATTTCTGAACACACTGGCTGAGCCTTGCAATGTGAAAATGGAGAGTTTTGAAAACACCAACGGTAACTGCACTCATGCTCATTATTTAGCCCTTCACGGACTAGATCGAGCTCATTCCCTTATTGGGCACCTTTCATGGATTAAAATCACATTCCAAACATGGTGGATAAAGAGTTGCTTTCTACAGCAATTGTTGTGTTGCTTACCTATATACTGTACATTGAATGCACTTGAATGCAACATATGTGCAAAATGCAAATTTAGCAATTGCTACAGTTTTGTGATACTGTAAATCCCATGGCTGGCAGCATTATCATGCCTTCAAGGATTTTTTTCCTTTGTTGTATGACATGCCCAGTGTAGCAGAACGGATATATCATGCAAGTTTTCTGTTTTAGTGTAGTTATGAAAATGCTAGTGTGGATATAACCCAAGATAGGTCGTAAAGTTTGGGTTCTAATTAAGCAGTTGGGTTGTAATACAAGCCTGCATCCATTGCCATCATTTGACAATCTTTAACCACACAACAGTAAAAATGTGTCTCCAAGGTCTATTTGAGGTGCATTGCAAAAGCAAGTTACAAAGCACCAGGTTCATGAACTTCCAACTCTAAGAAACAGAGGAACTGTTAAGCAGGAGCTGATAACCACAACAGTATTAGAAACTGAAAAACGCCAAAGTCAAGCGGAACACAACAACAATGGAAGGAGATTCAAGTTCCACTTCGTGCCAGCCTGCCAGGTAACTTACCAGTTCCTTTGGTCGCATGTTGTAAAGAATCCTCTCTGCGTTTTCACTGTCATGCCGGCTCTCCATGATTGCTAGCAGCAGTTTTGAGGCATTGTTCTGATAAGAAACAAGTCTAAAATTAGCATGCGAGACTTCCACACTTTTAAACGCTACTCTGTATTAAGACTTCCAGCAGGGCAGAACGAGTGCTCTGTAGTTTTGGGGGCTCCACTGTGGGAAATGGAAGTAGGGAAAGAGACCAAAATGCATGAAAATACAATGACTTATAAACAGAAGACACCCGCAGAAGCCACTGGAAAATGGGGCTAAACAGCAAAGGAGCCGTGAAACAGAAAGCTGATTAAGGGGAGCCAATCCCCAAACAACAAAAAAAATCTGCTAAGTGTGCATGTTGGATTGATTCAGTTTATACATTCACCTGTCTAATTTGTGTTATCCAGGGATGCATGGTTACAAAGCCGGTCTCACTGTGGGAATGACGCAAGGCTTACTGAAGACTCCAGTGTGGACTTAAATGACAGTCCGAGGTGAAATCTCCATAACATGGGGTGAGACACACAATACATCCGTAGCCTGACAAAAGACCACACAATCAACCAGCGTTCTGATCCTGCTGCTACCTTCAAATCCACCTTTGCCTTTGGTCAAACTTAAAATATGATGTGCATTTATTAAGAGACAGCAAGAGAGATGTCAAAACCTTATAGTTTGAAGGTTATTTTTTTCCTCCTAGGGAATTGGAAGAAAAACACGTTCACATAAAAGGCCACACAAGTGTCAGTTGCTGCTGTTGCAATTTTATATGAACAAGTAACGTGTGAAAAATTTAGCAAGGCATGATCATCAGTGGCCGTTATGGTCTCTACTACCTTAACTGCAGGGCAGTTGAGAAGCAAAGGGTCAACTCTTGTACAGCTTCATTTTCTAACAGGTGGCACTGGTCCAATGGAGACAGTAATCCTATTGGAGTGACTCCGTGAACTAGCAGCTCCAACAGATTTCATTTCCCTGGATAAACAGCACGTCTGTTTATGATCAGAAGCTGACCACCAGACATCACACTGGACAGAATGTAAAGACCAAGAATGATGTTCCTGAAGTGTACCAGGATAAAGAAACCTACCCTAGGGATGAGGACTAATGTCTCCCAATGCAAATATTGTGATGTTTACGTAGCCAGGAAGAGCAGAAGCCTTTTTGTGCCTTGGGTGGCTTCCCTTCACAGAGCTAAAATTGAACTGCCAGTCTTGCTTTATTAATCCCAAGGGGAAATTCACATATCTATCTAAAGCAGACATGCCTGTCTCTAAATTTAATGGCTAATGATGTTGAGATAATCTTTTGTAGTTTACCAGTGTCAGAGTAATAACTCCGTTCCATTCAAATGCAAAACTAAAGGTCACAGCTTAGCAGAAAGACATCTAACCTGCCTTAAACCCACCACCATACGGACACCAGACTTGCCTTGAGCTCCAGCACCAGGTCCATTCTCTTCTTTCCCAGGGGATTGATATCATTAAGAATCAGGGCAATAATGATGTCAATGCCATTGGATTCATGAGTTGCTATGCAATTCTGAAACAAACACACAAAAAAAAAAAAAAAAAAGTCAAAAGAAAAGCCCACCCCAAACTTAACAGGAACGACCAGCCTTTTTTATAGTGCCTTTCACTACATGCTCCATACAGCTCATTTAACCAACTTAAGACAGAGCAGTTCCAAACCAGGAGTAACCTTTTTTACAAAAAATAAATAGGTTAACAAAAACTCTGCTGTAATGAACTGTAATTCGGTTTTCTTTGTTTTTATTACAAAGACCTTCGCTGTTGGAGTTGGTCATGAAAAAAGAAAACTGCCTCTTTCAAAATGATCAAGGAACTAGAGATTTCCTAAAAAAAATGTTCACATCATAAGGTCAAGCTGCAGACAGCCAGAGCTCTGTGCCATTGAGGAACCAATCAAACTGCACCTATCTGAGGATTTTCATTATAGAATATCAATCATGTTACACAATACACCTACCTAGTCATTTGGGTCTTTCTCCACACACCCATTTCAAGGCATACCCCCACGCGTTGTTATCCTAAAACATCCTTACGCAATGCTTAAGATTGGGGTCACAAGAGGGTTATCTTACTCATGAGTAATGACGACTATCAAGCAGGCTTTTCTTGTAGTAGAACTGTCACTTGGGTAGCAACGCTGTCATGTGGTGCAGCAGGCCTTTGCTAGAACCTTCTCAGAGGTTTCAAAGGTGTAGATCATGTGACAGCCATGCACTTTGTACAGCTCATCAGATGAGCTCCTGAATCGCAAAGCTCCAGCAGTCTGCAGCTAAAACCCCTTCAATTATCTGCCACATGCAGTTAGCTGAACCAACCAAGCATTCTTCCTATAGGATTCACTTATATATTAGTATTCATAAAACAGACGGAAATCTGCAGGTAACCCTTTCATTTTAGGGTAACTTCCAAAAGAGCCGGTGATTGGTCCAGGATTGAACTGTGAACAGAACCATCTGAAGGTGTATGGATACACGCAGTTTAATTTGTGGCCAACCACCCATCAGAAGAGGAGTCTGTTCAGCTAAGGAAAGCCATTTGTTTAGACTACAGAAAAGGAAAATTTCAAAGTAAAAGTACACACCTGGTTCTCATGACAGGGCCCCTGGCAGTACTCGGTCAAGCTCTCAAGGGTCTGGTTGATAAGCGCCACATTCTTCTCGTTGATGTATAGTCCAAGTAGACCCAAGCCTCCAGTAGTGCTTCCGCAAATACAGTCCAGGAACTGTAGAGTCTCACATACCAGGTTATAATTGGTTTTATTATTCTGACATCTGAGAAAATTCTAAGGGAGAGAGAAAAAGAAAACCACCACCTCTTTGCAACAAATGATATAATAATCTTCTTGAATAGTAAACAGGTGGTGCAGGTAAGGAAGATAAGCACTAGTCAAACAAGAGAAACATTTTGAACCCCCTCCCAGTCCCTTACCATGTAGAGAAGACCACTACTGGGGAGAAAAACATTCCACATGAAATTACATTTTAGATTCTCAAAATCAAATGTAGATCAAATGAGCCGATTTCAGAATATTCTATTTCAAGGTGCTACACCTGACACAGCTTTTCCATCCTGACAAAGTCTAAAGGAGTAGATCTACAATGCTTATAAAAAGTACTCACAACCATTGGATGTTTTCACTAGTTTGTTATACAATTAGAGTCATGTGCCAGCTTACAGCTCCATTTAGGATGGGCACTTGGCTTAATGTCAAAACTGAGGCTGTGTGGGTCTGGTGGGCGTCACCGGTAGGACACGCTAACTAACAGTAGAGGGCAGCACAAACTGATCTTTCAAGTCTGTGTCCGCATGCTGGGTCCATGTAAGGCTGTGGTCTTCATCGACAGGGTTATGCCACATGGGGTTGTGGGTAGCAGTCGCCGATTTACCAGTGGGTTGTCTAAGCCAGAGTTTCTCAACCAGTGTGCTGCTGCCATAGGGTCGCAGGTTGCAATCATTGGTTTGTGAGCCGAATGCATAAGAATTAGCCATGTGGAACAGCACTAATGAAAACAAAGCTCAAAAGGGCCCTCCAACAGTCAGACAATATGAGCGCCTGTGATAAAATAAAAGGTTTATTACTGTGGCTGCTTCTACCAATTTCTAGAACATTACGCTATTGTTTCCCTACAACCTTCAGCTTTAAGTATGAATTTCTTCAACTTGGGCATAAATTAGTGCATGAATATGTTGAATCACAGTGAATTTAATCAGGCTGCATGGTGATCTTGAGTGACCAGTCTTTTTCCAAGTCCAGCCACAAATTCTTATTTGGATGGAGATCTGGACGTAGACTTGGCCATTCACATTGTTGCTTTGAAGCCATTCCTGTGTAGCTGTGGCTTTGTGCTTGGATTTCCCCGTCTTGCTGGAACACAAATCTTTCCCCAAAGCACAAGTTTCTGGCAGACTGCACCAGGTTTTCCTCCAGTCTTCACTTTAACTCACAAGCCTTCAAGGGCTTACTGCACAGAAGCATTGCCATAGCATGATGACACCACCAATGTTTCACATTGTGTTTGATAATGCACAGTATATGGTTTAAGCCAAAATGACATATAGCCTGATGGCTAAAAAGCTACGTTTCTGTCTCAGACCTTAGAATCTTCTTCCAGCTGACAAACTCCAGCTGAGATGTCTCCTTTGTGTGTGTGTGTGTGTGTGAGAGTCCCGCTTATCTTTGCTATGAAGCGGTGACTAGTGAAGCACCTGGGTGGGCACGGCCATTTGCAGTGTGTCTCCACTCCCAGCCGCCGTACATTGTAATTGCGTCAGAGTTCTCAGGTCTCTTGGTGGCCTTTCTGACTCATCTTCCATTTTTTGTGGACAGCCTGCTCTCTGCAGGTTTACGGATGTGTCATGCTCTTTTTTCATGAGTGATTTAACTGGATATTCCCTTCTCTCTGTCCTAAGTTGAGCTTTTAAATCCCCTTTTTATGGACCTGTGTGGAGTTTTTTTGTTGTCTTTGTGTAGGTTAGTCCACCATATTGACCCACCACAAGCTGTCCCTTCCACATTAATATACATTTATACTATAGTCAATAGAAACCTCAGACAAGTGATAAATCCCACTGACCCTATGCTGTGACGTCTAAAGCTAACTGGCTGCCCTACTCATAATTTAGGGGTGCCATATTAAGGTGGTGTGTCTGCTCAACATGCATGCTCAATATTAAAGGGGGTGAATACTCGTGAGATCAGTATGTGTTTGGTTTTCACTTTGACATCAGAGACTCTCTGCTGATCAGGGTTAAAAAAGCCAAATTAATTTCACTGTCATTGAGTGTTGTATAACAAAATGTGAAAACTTCCAAGGGGTTAATACTGTTTTAGAAGCACTGAATACATTTGCATATGTCGGTCTACGAAATCTAATGACATATTACACTTGGACATGGGATGGCATTTCTGCTCCAAAAGTCCAAGTAGTTTTTACTTAATTTCAGCACTGGATGTTTCTTTGACAAGAACAGTAAGAAGTCCTGGTAAACTTCATGTTGTATTTTTATTTGGTCAAAAAGAAATACAAATAAGAATCTGGACAGGGAAAAACAGAG
This sequence comes from Erpetoichthys calabaricus, assembly GCF_900747795.2. Lineage (NCBI taxonomy): Eukaryota > Metazoa > Chordata > Cladistia > Polypteriformes > Polypteridae > Erpetoichthys > Erpetoichthys calabaricus. Next base: position 75,930,399 of record NC_041411.2, on the reverse strand, counting down.
TGACCTGGATTAGTAGGGGCAAAAAAGATGCACAATTGGATTTGTGTAGAGATCAAGGCTTACAGTGAATATTTACGGCTTATATGTCTTTCTTACAAACCCTACTCATTTATTTCTTCGGCCTTAACCTTTAGATATGTTTTGTAGTTTTATTTTATTGGTATTCATAACATGTGGAGGCACCATAAGAGTCCTGCAGGTGAAGCACTGCCTTCACTCTTACTCGGCACCTGTGTCAGTGTATGGTGTTAATGTGCATCCACATATTTAAGAAAGCCAGATAGAAGTAAAAATCTGTCAAGTACCAGTGGTCAGTTCAGTTAAGGATCATTACAGGTAAAATTATTAAAAGGAGACATTCATTGTCACTAGGAAAAGTAGCCAATCTCAGTTTTGGAGACCAATTAACAAGACCATCCAGGGACATTCTGGATTGTAGAGCACTGACCTGCAGATCTCGGTTGTGATTCTCACACAGCAGCTGCAGGAACCGCAGGATGGGCTGCATGATAGCTATAATGACACTCATCTCCCCATCATCTTTGTTCTTGTCTCCTGCGCTTGATTGGCACTCCCCGGATGCAAAGTGCTCCTCAGGGTCTGCCTCCCTGCGGTAAGTGTTGTAGGCTTTCTTGGTGGCTGAGGAAGCTTCCAGCAGCTGATCTCGCACTTCTTCTGTTATCTGAACAGATGAATCTTTAGCTTAAAGAAAAAAAAAAGTTTCCCTTTTAAATTGCAAGTTTTACCCTTGAACACCCTAGAAATGTCAAAATTGAAATAGGATATTTAATTACTTTAAATAGGTTTGAGAATAAAAATGTGACTAATTTAAAACCAATTAAATGAGCCAGTAAACAAGCAGGTACGACCGTCACCCCTGCAGGGCAGTCGCTGCTGCACACTCACTTATTATCATAAAACTATCACTTAATGGCCTTAAAAATAATTTTGAAAGGTAAAGGAATCAATATGACGTGTGCACAATCAACTGGTGCCCCTTGCAGGATGGACCTTGAATTGCAGCAGTTACACAAAACATTAACACTGAAACCCTGAAGAGAATAGCTGGGTTAAGAAAACTGATACCTCGTGATCTATGGGGCCTGGAAGTCTAATCTGGCAGGTTATCTGGCTATGAACACCACTTCACCTTTCTCCTAAAGGGGTTCAAAGTTTAGAAGCCATTTTAAGCACACTGTACCTTAGCCAGCGTCACCTTACACAACTTCTAATCGCAGGGGATGTCATACTTGACAACTTCAGTTGCTGATCTCCTTGCCCAAGTATGTCAGTTTACATACTGTATATAGTCACATATAAGTCGGGTCTTGAAACCCGAAAAAAATTGATCATGTAAAAAAAGTGTTGCATTTTTGAACAGGCGTGTAAGTCATGGGTCTGATTTTTTTTTTTTTTTTTTTTTTTTTTATCTTCTTGCCTCCTCCAATCTTGCACCAGTTTCTCAGGCACATCGAATTTTGTTGCAGCAGCGCACTAACCAATTTCTTTCGCTACTTTAAACTAGCTTCATATTTTCTTCTGATCCAGGGGTGGGCAAAGTCATTCCTGGAGGGCCGCAGTGGCTGCAGGTTTTTGTTCCAACCCAATTGCTTAATAAGAAGCACTTACTGCTCTAGAAACACTTCTGCATCGTTGTAGTTGTCTCCCTCATTAAGATTTTGAACCCTTATTGCTTATTTAAGTCTTAAACAGCTGCATTCTCAGTTTTTAATTGCTCCTTATTAGCAATAAGACGCAAATGACAAGAAACCAGCAGTTATCCATTTTGCTTGTTACCCTTTACACCTGTGTGTATTTATCATGCACTATTTGGTTTAATTAAATACTTGGAAGGAAAGAAGAGAAAAAAAGTGAAGGATTGAGAATTACTCATCCGTTTTACACTTCAAAGTATTTGGATGATATCCTTAGAATGGAAAAAAAAATCTAGGATATGAGAATGACTTGAAATAGCCGAGTTAAAGCACCAACAAGCCATGAAATGTAATTATTGGCAAGGATAGTTTTCTAATTAAGCAACTGGGTTGGAACAAAAACCCGCGGCCACTGCGGCCCTCCAGGAATGACTGCCCACCCCTGCGAGTCTGATCGAACGCTCCATCACAGATAAAGGATGCTCTTACGATAAAGGTGTATGAGGGTGTGAGATACAAAAATCACAAAATCAGTGCAAATGTTGCTTCGGAATAGTTTGGGTATTACTGTGTGGTCACGTTGGCACAATAGAGACAGAGATAGAGGTTAGAAGCACACACTGATACAGCGCATTGCCGCACCCACATAGAAAAAAAAAGGCCGTGTGCTCCGTGGTGGCTCTCTCAGGTGGGTGTTAGCATATCAATCTCTTGGACCAATAGCGTGAGTTTTCCACATTCGACTTGTATGACCGACATTACAAAATACCAGACATTATACAGTAAAATCAAGTCCAGACTTATCCACGAGTATATATGGTAGCTAGAAATCTCTGGGCATGTCAGATTACACAAATGTGGGAGGATATTTCAGCATGGTTTCACATTTTCCAAGTATTACTTTGCCCTTTGCTCCAGCAGCCAATAAACAACAACATGCTGCCTGAGGGATCCCCTATCACCACAGACCCCTTTTTTCTTTCATTTTATTTTGGGACATTTAACACAAGACACAAGAGTCTCAGACTGTGAGACAAATCATAGGATATAAGGGTCTATATGACTGGTGGTCACAGAAACGCACCAGGACTGCCTCTGACTCTTAAGATTATGCAAGTAAATTCTGTGACTGAAGTTTGCTGGAACACTGTAATGTGACGTGGCATTAACAAGTCATATTACTTTATTCTTAAAAAGTAAAAATCAGAGAATGGGAATAAAGAAAACCAAAAGCATCTTGATTCTGTAACATGAGTAAGTAACAGGTCAACAAACTGCACAGCATCAGATGGACTGAGAACTAGGTGGTATAATGTGGAGGCTGCATGGTACTCCAGTGCTGAAACTGGTTTCAACCCAGTGGTAACCACCCAACTCCCAAAATCCACATTAAATGGGCTGGACACTCATAATGGTACATGACTCGACACCTACTTTGAGATGTGCTCCTGAGAACCTCATTCCAAGTGCCATTGGAAAATTAAAGATGCATGAATAAGAATGGTTAAAGAGCATTTTATAATCAAGGTCTCATCAGAAACAGTCTACTTGTTCTGCACTACAGATGTCCGCTAAAATCTACACACAGAAAGGAGCTAACAGTTTCAGACAGTAAGCCATCGGAGTTGCCCCCACTTTTACTGCAAAGCAAATATTTGGGTGTCATGAAAGGAGAACTGCATCTTTGGCCATCTCTCAATTACCGTCCAGAAGATCTTTCACAAAAGCGTTGTCTCACTCCCACATCCTAGAACATACCTTTCTTCCGAACTGGCACATCTCTGTCAGATGAGTCATCGTCTTTCTTCTTGTTGCCCAGGTCGCTAGTGTTGACTGTGACCGTGGCCTTAATTTCCTGTTGAGCCAGCTTCATGCGATCATAGAACACTTTAAAAAACTTTTCAGACTTCCGATCCTCTGTAAGCCGACAGAAAAATGAACGCTGAAATAGAAAGAGGCAAAGTCCTGTTAGGCATTCTGTACTGAGAACTGGTTGTGCTACCATACAGCTTAAGTGTGAGCAATTAGTAGTGCAAAATTGAAAATGAGACCAGCAAGGTCATTTAGATATCATTAAGTTAAATGGCCATGTTAAGCACAGCATACAAAAAAAAAAAAAAAAAAGTTAATCTATGCAAAGGCTTTACAGGTACATCAAGGCCACCACAGGCCGAGCCCAGTAGAGGAGGTTCACCACAACTAGTCTAGCACTTCTAAACTTTTGACCTGTGGCACCTAATCAGGTTTATACTCGACTTCAGCACTAAAATGGGACTTGCAGTATATGCCTTTAAGTACAGGAAAGCAGACCAAGGACACCAAAAAGTTTGCAAAATGTATATACACGTAAAAACTGGAAAGATGGTCACTGATGTCATACAAGGTTACGGTCCCAAAGCTCTCCTTCCCACGCAGACACTGAACAAGACGGGAATAGCAAGTTTGCCAGGGTCCCTGTTTAAGTAGGCAGCACTCTGTCGTCCACCAGTAGAAAATTGCAGGTCTTACTCAAGGTGTGTATCGGATTTGACTTCATGCATGTTGGGTGGTGTGTCTGCTCAACATTCCATAGCTCGGCAGCTTATTCAGACTGATTTTTCAATAGTGTTTAATATAGGGAGGTCCAGATCTAATTATGCAACTTTTAATGCAATGCAGGAAAACAATGCAAGACAAAAGAATTGTTCCAAATATCTTGTAATAAACGAATGCAGGGCAGGTGCTGCCATCTGTCGGCAACAATTTTCTATGTAATAAACTTAAGTTGTAGCGTAATGAAAATTGCATAATTAGATCTGGACCACCCTGTACAAATCGGAGTGCAAGTGGCAAAGGCAGTGGTGACAGTTTCACACCATTTATGAGATTAAGGGAGCAGGCAGAGGTGGTCAGCATGGGAGCCTCCGGGCTCTGTGCTGCAAAGTGAGCCAAGAGTTTCATTCCTCCACTGTGTTGCTCAGCCCAGATGCTTTGATGGTATGTTTGACACAGAACAGCCACGAGTAATTTGGGAAAGAGGATTTCTGTGGTATTGCTCTCAAAATGATCAAAATTGGAACACAGAAATAAGCTAGCACCACAAAGCCAAGAATAAGTGTGGAGCAGCTGGGCTCAGACAACAGTTTCTGTACCTGATGATGCCAAGATCAAAAAAATAATATCAGGTAAGCATTTGAGTGCTGCTATAAAGTTCTTAGGAATGGACTGGTGGAGGCTGGAAGGTAAAGCAAACAATGTGCTCAGTGACAATTTAATTGTAGTACAGCAGCTGCTTTGTCAGACATTTTTTTAGAAGAGGGTTTCTTGTTTGGCATCCAAGCACTAAATGTACTACCCAAGTGGGGCCAGCAATGGAAGCAGTCACTGTGGGTAATGGAAGGGTCTCTCAACTCGCATGTGACTGTGGAGTTGTGTCTAAACACACTTGGCAGATGTGTCAGTCCTCTTACAACAGCAGAATACTGGAGCTGTCATGAGGCAATGAAGTCACCCCACAGGCTCCAAATCCTCAAAATGCAATGCAGGATTGGACCAGGGTGTAAATTCTGGGTTCATGCCTGTAACCGATATTGTCTAGGTCATATCTGCCAATTCCGGTATCAATATTTTATTTCCTTTTACCTTTATTCCCCCCAAACAGTTTGCATATACACACACACTGTGACCAAAAGGTAACTTGAAGAAAAATAAAACATATTAGACAGATTAACAATTCAGACGTGTGTAAAGAAACAGCAACACACCTTTACAATGCCTCACTGGGACTGGGACAGCTTTATCTTCAGCCAAGTCAAGTTTTTTTTTGTAATTTGTGTGTATTTGAGGAGGGTGGTTGTTTGTTATATTAAAATATTTGGTTAAAAAAAAATCCTCCTTGGCCCCAATAAGACTACCTGTCTATTGTACAGCTTTAATATCTTTTATATATTGACTTGTTCTATATAGTTTATGCCCATTTCAGCATCGTTTATCGATGCTTACCAAATTCAGGAGTAAAAGTAATAAACATTCCTGCTTGCATATTACTTTTGGCTTCAATGGAAACCTGCACTGCTGCTCTGAGTGTACGAGTAAAGGATTTTGCTTTCAAGCCATTTTGACTGAACGTCTCAATTTTCTTGTATAAAAGGTCAACTGACAAAAGAGCAGCAGTGCGGTGCGGATAATGTTTTGTGTATTTATTTATTTTTTTTGCCCTCCAGCATTGAGGTAGGCAGTTCACCTGTCAGAGAGGAGCTCCTTGTAGATGACTCAATTCATTCCATTAACACAAAAGAACTACTGCATTCTGCGGCTGTCTTGTCACTGGCAGTTAACAGTGTGCACAAATGACGGCACAGCCAAAATCCTGTCCAGTAAACCACACAGTGCTCAGTGAGACATTGTGCGTCTATTATAGCTTATAATGAATACAACTTGAACTGATCTAGTATACATCTTTGAAATCCTACCAGGTCAACAGTAATATTGTCCGATTTACCACACACTCCTAATGCTAGAGCTACCTCGGTCTTGCATGCCCATGAACACTGGACCTGTGAATCACTTTTATACATAAAGCCCAAGAGTTCACTCACATAAATGACAGGAATGCAACGTAGACACAAGTCTCAGGGCAGGTAAAGAGCTAAAAATGATCTGAATACTATGCAAAGACTATTTTGGCTGAGAAGTAAAAAGTACATGAGTGTATCCAGCAGTAATTTGGGATCAACAGTTTCCTCATTGATCTTTCATGGAATGCATCTCACTTATTTTAAAAATCTGTACTATTTAACAAATGGCTAAAATTAAAAAAATAAAAAAAAAAGTTAGTCGTCAACTGTCCCACTTTATTGTTCAAGTCTGTAAGTGCGTAAGCATCAGTGCATCATACAAGATGGCACCATCACCGTGTGCCTTAACTGGCAGTTTTCTGGCTTTGCTCAAGTAAGCCAACAGACAATTGCCATTAATTACACTAAATCAGGACTCTGTACAGAACTCCATTGTATTTACAAAGATTTGACGCTACAATTTACCAGTAACTCCCAGAATTGCATACATGTAAAAAGTGGTCTGCATACTGGGTGCAAGTCCTATGGATCCCATTCCTGATTACCTACAATTACAGAATGTCAAAAACAGAGTCTAAACGCTAGATTCCTAACCAGTGGTCAAAGATCTCTCTATATGGTAAATTCTGGTCATCTATAAAAAAATTTTGTAAAACTTTAAGTGTAAGGGCAGTGAGAAACATCAACGTCAAACTTGCATCTAATCCTACAACAGCTCTGCTCGAGAGCGGGGGAGAAAAAAAAAAAAAAGTCTGCACTATCTAGGACGGCGTGAAAGGCCTCTTACATAACTAATCCACATTCAAGGCTGTCGTAGCAGCTCTGCATCTCAGACAACACAGTTCAAGTGTTCAAATCCCAATTAGGAAAGGAAAAGAATGGCAGTAGCAGACGTGTTCTTCAGCACATTTGGCAGACGGCTCCATTCGAAGAGTGTCATATGGGCGAGAAGTTCAATTGCACTGCTGCAAAAGCCCACAGGTTAACAAGGGACAGCCCCCCACACAAAGGAGTGAACCTCTACAGAGAGCAGGATGATCTAAAGCTGCATCCACCTTAAAGTGGTCATCTTATAAAAAGCTTCCCAAGAAAGACTCTGATAATGGTCATTGGTAATATCAATGAAAAGAAGAATTGCACCTTATGCTCATGACGCACATATGCAGCCAGCCATCACGTTAATCAATGTGGTTTATATTTTTCACCCTGAACGCAGTGTTTACCCCATTGACTACATGTTCTTGTCTCATCAATGGAGGGTTGGTTGGACTTCTGACAGACTTAAGTTTCATTTTTTTGTCCTTACATAATTCAAAATATGGGTATTAATGGATGCTCATACAGTGGATTCAGAAAGTCTTCAGACCGCTTCACTTTCTACACACTGTTGTAGATTTCATTTTAAATGGATACATTTACCATTTTGCCCATATATCTACACTCAATAACCCATAATGACAAAGTGAAAACGTCGTCAGAAATGTCCACAAATTAAAAAGAAAACTGAAATCTCTCATTCCTAGAAGTATTGAGACCCTTCACTGTGGTATTCCACATTGTGCTCAAGTACATCCTGTTTGCTTTAGTTCTCCTTGAGATGTGTTAAGAACTTGCAGTCCACCTGTGGCACACTGAAGCGACTGGATATAGTTTACAAAGGCACACCTCTACCTGCTGTGTAGAAGGTACCACAATTCACACAGCACAACAGAGCAAACACTAAGCCATGAAGTCCAAGAAACTGCCTCACTGTGCAGGTCCACATAGATCAGGGCAAGAGGATAAAACTCATTTCTAAAGCTTTGAGTGTTCCCAGAAACAAAGTGACCACAATAATCGAGAAACAGAAGTTTGGAACAACCACAGCTCTTAATAGAGTTGTTTGTCCTACCAAACTGAGTAACTGGGTAGGAAGGATTTTGGATAGAAACGTGAGGAACACCACAATGGTCACCCACAGAGCTCTACAGAGTTCTCGGAGATGGGAGAATTCAACAGAAGGAGGACTATCTCAGCAGAACTTCATCAAATTAGATGTTAAATGATAGATAGAACCTATTCAAGTAAAAGGTACATGATGGTGCTTAAAGGACGCCAAGCATGAGGAGAAAGATTCTCTGGTCTAATGAAGAGAAAAACTGAACTCTTTAGGCAGAACTTCAAGCACCGTGAATGATGAAGACCAAGCACTGCTTACCACCAGTGAAAATGGTAGGATGGTGGATGCATGTTCATGCTATGGGGCACTTCTCTGCGGTTGGGACAGTGTGACAACCTCAGACCTGGGCAACATGTCACCTATCAGCAGGATAATAGCACAACATATATAGTCAACACAATGCTGGTGTGATTTTTGGGACAAGTCGCCAAGTGTCCTCGAGTGTCCCAGCCAAAGCACAGACTCAAACCTCATAGAACATGTATGGTGAGGCATGAAGATGGCAGTTTGCAGAACATTCCCATCCAATCTAATGAAGCTTGAGGGGATCTGCCAGGAAGAATGGGATCAACTGCACAAAGCCAGGCGTGCAAAGCTTTTAAAGACTTACCAAGAGGACGCAAAGCTGGAATTGACACCAAAGTACAGAAGGGATGAACATTCATGAATGAAATCTTTCAGTATTTGATTATTAAAATATTTTTTAGACCTTTCTGAAAACTTGTTTTCCACATTGTCAATTCTGATTACTGAATGTAGAGTAATGGACAAAAATGTGAAATTTATCCATTTAAAATTAAATCTACAACATGAAGTGTGCAAAACGTGAAGGGATCTCAATACTTCATGAATCCACTCCACATTTCTGGAACTCCAGGCAGAACTAATGGAGTGAGTTTAATCACGTACACTTCCAATGCTAACCCTCCTGCCATTCAATCACGGACTACAGCCAGTAAATACTTCCTTAGGCAGCACTAGAGACTTGAAGGGAAAGAATAAAATGTATCTTATGGTTCATCTGTGATTTTTAAAAAGGGTTATGGGGCACAAGGGCAAGTGACAGAGGGTTAGCCATTATGGATGCTCCATGTACCAGACACTATGCTACTTGCAGCAATCCCTGCATTTGACGGCACCAAATATTTCAATCCAGTAACTTCAAATATACAAACCACATGGTTGGCAAATGGCTATTTGTCGTAATAAAAGGCATCCAGATTGGTCAAAATCACCACACCACACATGAAGTAAAAAGTGCATCTTTGTTCAGAAAAATCAAGGAAACTGAATACGCTACACGTGACCATTCAAAGACCACCCTTCATATAAAGCATTTTACTCAGCTACTCGCTTGTGATAATCAATTTCTAACTTTGATTTGTAACATGCCTTGTTTACTCAGTTATGTTGACCTCTCTCGTAAGTCACTTTGGATAAAAGCATCTGCTAAGCACATAAATGTAAATTGCAGGGGCTTCCCAACTCCAATAATGTGACAGCTGAAATGAGTTACTCAGGGACTCAAATGTCAGGAGTCAAGTTTCATTTAAGTCCGTGACTTGTGAGTTCAGGGGCTAAACCATTAAGGGGCCACACTATCTATCTGATTTACAACGTAATGTTCTCAACTCCACTTGAGTGGAATGAAGACCTAATTGATTGTCGTGTGTGTATCAGAGGTGTTTTCAATTTTGAGCAGCCTTATCCATCACAGACAAGAAATAAAACCTTTCAGATGACAGTAATGTTGGTCATGATTAGCACTACTTTGCAACAAACCGCAGAATGCACAACTAAGAACGGCACCTTTTAGACATCCCCTCTACTCCAATTAATACTCTAATTTGCTGTGATGGAAGAAGTTCCTTCTGGCCTGCTATAATGCTGAACATTACCATTAATGCACACTGTTGGGTGTTTAGTCCACATTAGCACCACATCTACCACCACTTATTAGAGAAAGAGCCTTGTTGTTTTGCTCTGCACATTTCTTTAGATTGGCCCATGGTGCTGGACTGCTTTGCCTCATTCTTATCAAGTCCATTTCTTTGAATAATTAAGGTTCATGCATCTTCTAAGTGGACCACTGTAAAACAAGGTGATAAGGATAACTTGAGGGACAAGTGTTTCAAGTGGTACTCCACCCCAAAATGATACTCTTATTTTACTTACCTAATGTAGTTTGTAGTGACGGCTGAAGAAAAAAAAAATAACCATGTTTTCATGTAGAACGAAGAAAAAAGTTTGATACAGTATTTTGACCAATGCCAACAGCACCAATCAATATTAAAACTAACATTTTTTTTTCATGAACATCATGTTGCATAATCCACATGTCAAGTCATCCAGTCATATGCTACAGCATCCCAAACTTTTTTTTTTATTAAATACTAAAATATTGCTACACAAGTCACACCCAGAAAACAACGTGAACTAAAATGGAGCTCACTCAGATGTAAATGAGCATTTGAATTGTACACCTGCCTCCCCCCATTGTTACAAATGAAGATGTGACTTCCAAAATCTGCTAATTACACCTTTTGGTAAAATTTTGTGAACACGTGGTTGTGACTTTTCATGCAGTTGGTCATGCGCCGAAAATATGTTTGAGCTTCAAAACCTGCTAATTGCAACAGTGTAGCGCTATAGTTTTAGGGATTTAGTTTCAAAATCTGCGTACGGACCCAGATTTTCCTATTTATCTCCAAAATTTATCTTTTGTACTTCGCTGATTTTGGAACTGAGCTCTTCAATTATGCTGTACTAGACATTAAGCTCATTACAATAACGGGCGCTAGAACAGTAGTGCATAAACATTAGTAGGAACAGTCTATATTAAATGGCAAGGGACTTTGACCTCATTCTTTGTTGGTCGTATTTTTCTTTTTTTCAGCCTTTCTTTTGTTGATGTTTACTTGCTGAGCTGACCGTTCTTCGTGGGCTGCCGCCGTGTATTGTGTGTCTTTAATTTTCTGTTTCAGTAATACGGTCTTGTATATCCGCTGGCTTGTACGTCCGTAATATACATTTAATTTTCTCTGGTGGTAATACAGGCGTGCGCGTCGGTAATATGCCTTTAATCTCCTCCGACAGTAATACTGGCTTGTATGTGGCTTTAATATACATCACTGTATTGTGTACCTTTAATTTCCTCTCGCAGTAATACTGGTTTGTATTTCCATAAAACACCTCTAACTTTTTCTGACAGTAATATCGCCCCGTGCCCCGCGCACGCGCACTTCAGCAGAAGACACACACACACGGACACCTGGACGCACAAAGGGATTTTATTAAAGAAGATTATTCATATCCACAACTGGAGTACCTTGGGATTGTTTAGTGCCAGTTGGTGAAGGTGGATGGGTGAATCAACCTTCTGCTTGTTGAAGCATCTTCCTGATAAGGTTTTCATTCCTTTTTGTTCAATTTTAAATCTTGAGTTACATTACTCTTAGGGAAAAGTTCACTCTTGATATCAAGTGAAGCACAATATTAGCCAGTGAGTAAGGCTGTTACTGGGCTGGAACGGTGACCAATTAAATGGGGGTGCTCTTATATTTCAGAGAGTTTTAGTTCACGACAGCCTTTTCTAGAAGTGATTCATTTAAAAAAGTTTTAGTAAAGAAAATACATGTGCTTGGGATGTTATGAGAATACAACTGGACGACTCCACATGTGGATTATGTGACACACCTTCAAAGCCTCTACCTCGCTCGGCTCCTAGCTCCGTACACTCCTTGTCGCTCTCTCAGGTCCTCGAGCAATCATCTCCTTACTGTCCCACACACACCAGACTCTCCACCCTGGCAGGCAGGCAGGCACTTCAGTGTTATGGCCCCTCAACTCTGGAACTCTTCCTCATTCTCTCCAAGATTGCTCCTTTCCCTCCACCTTTAAATCTCAACTGAAAACTTTCCTCTTCTATAACCTTTTGTCTTCTGTGTACATTTTTTTTTAATCTTTATGTAAAGTGACCTTTTGTTTGTGAAAGGTGCTCTATAAATGCAACTTATTATTAACACTTGATTTTTACGCAAGCTTTTTGCTACTGTTTGCTGTTATTTGGAATTGGTCACCATAGATTGAAACTGAAACTTCTGTTCTAGATTAAAACAGAAGATTAAAATTTTTTCTCAGTCATCACGATAAACCATATGGGAGAAATACATTATGGTTGGAGTGTTCCTTTCAGACATGTAAAATAATGCTGTAGGGCCTAAACAAGTTAAGAAATCAAGTAGCTAATGCCAGTTTTTATTTTTAATCTGGTTTAAATTGCCCTTAAATATAGCTATTGTAATCAAATGTTAAATTAGAGATCATGACATTTTAATATTGCTACCTATCAATAATATTCCCCATTTTTCCATTAAATGAAGTAGTGGTAGAAAAACAAGCAATTACTGTACATCGGCCATTTTTTGCATTTTTGTTAATGTGCAGAGAATGCTCTTTCAGGGCTGCACTTGTCAATTATTATTCAGTTACTGGAGATTGCAGAAAAGTTTCCTAGATATAATCACAATCTAAAATATGAAACCATTAAAATGAATATGTCGTGGAGAGAGACTCCATCATACATCTGTTATATAGATTATATAATAATAGATTAGAAATCATTTCTGCGGCCTGTCTGGAGTTTCAGCTGATTGTGGAAGGGGCAAATTGGTGAGTCATTATGGTGACCAGAACACCACCATGAATACAAAAGATCACTAAGCAAATCCATGAAAATTACATGTCGGGGCACAAAGACAAAAAATATCCAAGTTACCGAATATCAATCTAAAGGAGCCATTCAGAGTATAACAGAATTTGCCTGTAGCAGGCCATCAACAAAAATGGAGTGATCATGCAATACGCCACCAAGAGACCTCTGAAGGAGTCATAAGCTACCATGGATAAGATTGGAGAGACTAAAGACAACTAGTGTACCTGGAGCTTTATGGGAGAGTGGCACTCACACACACAAAACATGTTGGCTAGAGTTTGCCAGAAGGAGCATGAGAAAGTCTCAAATCCGTTAGAAGGTTTTATGGTCCAATGAGACCAAAAAGGAGCATTTTGGCCATCAGAATAAATGGTTTGCTTAAACAGTGGATATCCTCAAAAATGCATCACGCCCTGGAAGGCTTTGGAGGGTAAAATTAGTGCAACAAAATATGGGAAAAACCTGATGGAGTCCACAAGGAACCTGTGCTTTGGGAGAAGGTGCCATGGTCTTGCTGGAAAACAAATCAAGCATAAAAACAAATCTACATGGGCAGGCTTCAAAACAACAATGTGAATCTCATCTAGTGGATGAACTTTAAAATGGTTGTTCAATCATGAACACCATACAACCTCACAGAACTTGAGTAGTTTTTGCAAATAAAAGGCAAAAAATGGCAGTGTTATATGATAATGGGAAAGCTTCTAAGGAGAAGAACGAAATGTTAGCGACTAAAGTAAGTATTCATTTTCCTAATCTGCTTTACCTATTTGAAGTTGCTGTGTGCCGTAATCTATCCTGACAGCACAGGCTTTCTGTGCACGTAAAACCAGTTCAGATAATGCAGTTTAGTCAAGCTGGTAGTAAACTTTCTGAACATGGAGGTAAACCAACACACCAGAAGGCTAAGCACACTCCCTTGACAGACGATAGTAAAAGGCTGCATATGCTGCTGTAATTCAAGATACCCTTGCATTCTTCACATTGGTGCAGTGTTTTCAATCAGTCTGTTAAAGAGCGCCAACCTGAATTAGAGGGTATTGGCAGGGGGTGGGGGCGTGCAAAGAGATAATATATGCAGGTGGCTTTGAGGTGTTGCTGGTTGAGATTTCTAAAGCACATGTGCCATGTCACGCCACACCATGCCACTCGAATCTCTTGCATAACAGAGGTTGACACCTTGAGGTTTACTCAGGCAGCAAGTCAATCAGCAGCATTATCCATTAACACATGACCTACATACCCAAAGTACGGGCCCTGAAGCTGTCATAAACTGACTTGCAGCAAACACTGCTGACGCTCAAACTGCACAGGCGCGCAAGCACAGCTAACCGCCATGAAAGAGACCCACGGCAACACCAGGGGGTGACGTGGGCTTCAGAAACTTAAAAGCAAGACCGACAGGCTTGAGACAATTTGCAAGCTGCACTGTCAACAAATTGATGGAAAGACTCCAACCGAATAGAAGCGTGTTCTAGAGAAGGTGGCATCAGGAATATGCCTGGTTATATAAGCAGAGCCCACACAGCTCCCAGAGGCCTGTGATAAAAGGCCAACAGCTGTGGGAGACATGCAGCTCAGGTAATCCTCTTCTCCACTAAAAATAAAAACTAATCAAAAGCACACTGATGGACAGACTGTAAATAAGCTGCTGCTGCTGCTGTTGCATAGTTTAATTCTGAACAGTCATAACCCCAAGGAATCCTAAAGAAACGCTCTCAGAAAGGGAAACGTGCGAGACATTTGATAGTGACACGGAAGCCAAAATGCTTCAAGTTGGGGACCCCTGCAGACCCAACACAATTAATGACACCTCTCTTTCAAAGAAAGAAAATGGGCAACTGAAGGAAGGAAGTGTCCTTCATCCAAAAGATTTCATAAGATGTTCTATGAGTGGGTGTCAATCTGGACTATGAATCACACAGTGGGGCAGACCATTCAAAAATCATACACAACGGGTAAACAATCCATAAGCGCTTCCGGTGGGAGACTAGAATCCAAACAGCATATCTGACATCTCCCTCATTCGGCGGCAAGTAACTGAGCGCACACCCACGTCTTACCAAATTCATTTGCTATTACTGCTTTTTCAAAACAAGCGGGCTAATAGCAGGCCTGAAAGGCACAAAGGCCCCGAGAGCTCATTAAATCCCCCTCTCTGCTGTGCTTCTGTGCCTTCAGAGAGTGAGCGAACAAGCACACGAGATATAAATAGAAGTTATATAACATCTTTTTGTTGATGCCAAATGCTTGGAGAGAAGCAGGGAGGCGAGCGCGTGAGAGAGAAACCACCAGACGTCATGACCTTGTTTTCAGAGCCGTCCGCCTCCAGACTGCTTGGAAATGCTCGCTGTCGCAGGGACCTGCACTAAACAGATGCATGTTTCAAATATGTTGGAGGGAGTGAGCAAACAGACTCTTCTCTGCAATTGGTAGACTGGAAAAGTTGAAAAAAGTTGGAAAGAAAAAAAAACCTAAAGTTTGAATACATCCGTCGTCTTTGTGTGATGCTCATAACTATATTAGCAAACTGACTGCCACACATGGAAGTCTCCGGGAGGGAAAATGGGAAGCACATAGCCTAAAACCACCGCTGAACTGCAGGTACACCGAAAAGCCAAGTCACATTAGACGACTTTTCCAACGATTTCCAGTTGTAGCCTTCATTTACATAATCTTCGGTGACTGTGTCATATAGCTTGACATACCCAGTGTCTTAGTCCAACAAATCTGACTCGCCCCGGTTTGATTTGGTCTTTAGACGCAAGGCGTGGGCTCTGTGTGCACGAGGGACGACAACCAATGAATGCTCATTCAGAAGTATAATGTATAGAATGCAGTGATTAGAAACAGGGAATGAAGTATTTTGGACCAGGTAAATATCAGACAGATGAGCCTTGCTTCTGTTGTGTGTTTTACATACCATGACAGAACAGAAAAAAGCGTCAAGATGGCTAAGCTTGTCACTCCTGTTAATCCTTTGAACAGCACCAGCTCTTTTAGGCAGTAGGTTATTGGCCATCAGAAAAATGTCCAGTACAAATAGAGCTGGAAAGATATGCAGTTGCCTACTTACTCCCAGAGTAAATCTGAAATGTTCTGGCAACACAATCAGCAACTGCATTCGGTAAGTCTGACATACCCTCCAACAAAGTCAAAACATTCAATCTGTTGACAAGCTCCGAATTTTTAATAAATCACACATACAGAAAAATGGAGTTGTCGTCGTCGTTACCCCCACAACTTCCTCATATTACATTCATAGAGACTGCAGTGTAAAATGCCAGGGCGCTCCAGTTTAAAACAGCATTGTACATTTAGGAATGCCATTCTTTTTCACTTGATGCAGAATGCCACAGGTGAGGAAGGCAGTGCGGCTCCAGCAACTGATCTGTCACTACATTGGTTACCCGTGACACTTAGAAATGACTAAAATACTGCTTATGGTTTACAAAGCCGTAAATAATCTGCTTCATCCTATATTTCAGAATACCTCTCACCTTACACTCCAAATCGTAACCTTAGATCTTCAAATGAGGGTCTGCTTAGAATTCCAAGAGCTAAACTTAAAAGAAGTGGTGAGGCGACTGTTGTGATGTGAGATTTTGCATATAACTTGATATTTTGTATGTCTTTATTTGTAATTTAGGCAAAGCAATGTAATTTAGTGTTACTTTGGTGAGAGGCATTCGTGTTTGCCCCCCTTTACGACCGAGTCTCTTTGAATTTTATGACAGAGTTGGGAGAAGGGGGTGCTTGACACGGGTGTTTCTCTGCTAGAGTCTTTCAGCCCAAACCCAAATCCCCACAAAGAAGCCAGGTTGCCTAACTGGCAAACTTTAGCTCAACAAATGGTTTTGGGGGATGGCGGGTATTAAGATGTTCTATTTCCCCATTGGTCTGAAGTATGCTTGTTTGGAATTGGTTCGTCTCAGAGGCCTTTAAGTACTATGATGCCCTATTGGCTGTACGGGTTGGACAGAATCTATAAATCTGCTTCTTCAACCACATTCTCTTTCTTACTAATCTCTGATGAAGACCACCATCACACCATGAACTGAAAGGACAACACAATGGAGAGCACAGCTCGGCTTCAGCCATATTGAACAGACATGTGGCTGAAAGCGGAGCACAAATGCCTTAACTAGAGACATTTTAATTAACTAACAAGAGCGTGCCGCCTGAAACTACACATCACCATTTAATCAGGTTGTATGGTTGCCAATATTCAAATGTACTTTGCATAGTTATTATTTATGATTATTATCGATACATTATATTATGTGTAACTTAAATCCTGCTTGTCTTTTTACTACACCCAATTGCCTGAGGTTATAGATATAGAAGGGAAGGTGGGGAGAAGGTGTACAGTATACTATAATACCTTATAAACAGTGGTAAGTCTGCGAGATTAGGCATTTTGACAAAGGCTACTTAATACAATAGGGGAAAGTACAGCAACATATTACTCTACCAAGACAAAACAGCGGCCTTCTGCTGTTATGCACAGAAAATCTGGAATAGCTGACTGATAGAAATTTGCCAGACTAATATGGTGGAGCTTTTTTTTTTTTTTTTTTTTTAAAAACATGGTGTTCTCAGCTTCATTTTAGTGAACCCCTGATATACTATATGTACATTTATCTTTTTATTTTTCAAGGCTCAGAAATTCGGTACTAACCACTATTTTCTCTGCTGTTCCTTTTCCAGTTTTCTGTGATGGCCAGAAGGTCCACATGACCATCATCGTCAAGTTCTTCCATGTGAAGCCTGAGAACCATGAGGACTCATTTAGACCATTTATGTTAGGTAGAATGCCTAGTGGCATTATTAAGGTCTGTATCCGTCTCATCTAACAATTGATAGACCAACCAGAATCCAAACGGGTGGGTACCAAAGGGTAGGGAGTGACACAGTAAAGGTCATTCCATGTACATCAATCCACCAATAAAACTGACAGGTGACAAACATCTATGAGAGCTTCCTATACCCAGCGACCACACAGCACTGACTTCTCTCCCAGCACCCTTACCAGATCAACTTTAATCTGCAAAATACCATTTTATTAGATACACATTGGTAGCAAGGGATGGTTCCAGACCATGTAGCATTGCAAGACTAACAATCAAATACAAGGATTTAATTTTTTTGTTAGGATTTTAATGTTATGCTGTATCACGACTGACCTAAACTGCATTGAAGATCCATGTATCAATTCGGTTTTTGGGGGGGGGGGTAAAGGGTAGGTGTCTCCCTACCAATGGTTAACTGGCATGAAATTTGATAACCAAAGGGTGTTTAACTCATTTTGAATGCTGGGTGCCATGCCATGACGAATGTACGTATGTTAATAGTTCTTGAATCCATATTTGAATATATACAAAAGAATACATATTTTAAATATGAAACCGTCTAATCCCAACTGGACTACAGTCCCACTTAACGTAAGAACTTCTCTCACAAAGCAGCACAATGAGCTAAAAGGGACACATTTGCCAATGGTTGTGTAAAACGCTATAGAAGAGGACTGCAAGTCTTACTGTGATGACTGACATGCCTGAAATGTTCTTATACCAATTTAAAAAAAAAAAAAAACCCCAATGGATATTGACCCAAGCATTATCGTGCAATAAATTGTCCCTTTTATAACCAGATTTGAGAGGCTTTTAGGAGGTTGTTCTGCTTGTTACTACACTGCATGACAACAAGAACAGTCATGCACTTTTATTTTGTTGGACTGCCATTAGCCATTTCAACTGGGATTGCTTCGACGACCTTATGTAACATTTATTTTCATCTAGATCTTCATTAAATGTTTTGTCAAGATCTTGTATTGATTAAAAAAAAAAAAAAAGTCTCGCCACTCTTCACAAGTCTTCTCCAACACATAAATATAATCTGGTTTACCTCAATGTAAGCCGTTTGTAAAGATCTGCACATGTCAGAACGTAAATAACACACTCAACCTACCCTGAAGGTCCGCAAATTATGTTAACCTGCTTAAAATGTAAGCGTTTAAATTTTCTTTTTTTAAAACTTCGCGGTTTCCAAGTTTTTCATGCATACAGCATTTACGTAAGTAAGCAATGACACAAATGTCACTGCTGCCAGCAGTGCATAAAAAGGCTGACAGAGAAACCAGTTCTACAATCTTCAAACAAGTGAGCCCTATAGGAAAATCCACAAAATGTGACCTTTGTTGGCTTTGTATCAAATGTAAAATGCTGCCTGAGCCGTGCCAACGCCCAGACAGCTTTATGGTCACAGAACACTCCATCAACACTAGTATGCAATGGAATTAGGCCTTTTGGGCAATACACAGGCTGAGCTTAAACAGTTCCTTTTCTAGACTTACAGCTGGATGCACACCACTGCACCGAGGAATTTGACCAGGTTATCTAGTGGGTATAAGACTTTCCCCTCAAAAGCTCTATAAAAAATAATTTAAATGCCATTTGATCTTAATTTGTGTATCAGTTTCCTAAAGGCATATCTTCCTGGTTCTCGAAACTCTGCAGCTGCAGGCACAGGACAACACCTTCACTAGCCACTATGCTACCTTGTCATATGAACCTTAGGTCTTCAATGTAATTAACCTTGACACTTATCCCAAATTAAAGTGCCTTTTTGTATTTAAATAAGGATTAGGATGATCCAAGAACTTCAGCACATGAAGAGCTGTCTGAAAAAAGGCTGAACGTCTCCACCACATTACAAGAATCGGCTTGTGAACTCAAGTGGTCATTTTGCTTTCCCTTCTTAATTTATTCTTGATGATTTCTCTCAAGCCGAGGAATTTTATATCCTCCTACAGAGACTGAGTTTTGGCTCATTTGCTTGCTTGCTTCCTTCCAATCCCTCATTTCAAACACCTCCAAGATGGCTTTCACCTTCGATTATTCATTATTAAGCCAAATATGGAGTTAAAGAAAAAAAAAAGTGCCATGCAGCCTTTTACATTTCACACTTTGTCATTCTGAGATCAGAGCTCTGGATAAGTCAAAGCTACATTCATCACCAGTTCACTCCTTCAAAGAGCAATCAAGCGCTTCCCAAATGCCATTGTATTTTAATGGCTTATAGAGAAGGGTATTTACTTAAGACACACGGCACTCAGTACAACTGGCCAACATATCTTGGTGATAATCATGATAGCACACAAATGTCTAGAGGTCCCTACTGTAATAAATACACAACAGCTGCACAACATCCTGCTCGGCTCAGCACTACAAAGCAATGAAGAACGTGGTCAAGTCACTTTAGTGTATTACTGGCAAGCAGTCAAATTTATGGGTCAGGACATGAAACACTTGCTGTATTATTAAAGATGTCAGCTATCATGTACAGTGTTACAGGACCATTAGCACTGACCAGTATGCTCAAAGAATTTAATCCCAGACCACAAGGTTACTGAACAGCGAGTCATATGGACAAATGTTTGTGTATGCGCTTGATTTCACTTTCTTTTAACCAATGGTACTGTATTACAGCTATAAGTAAGAATTTTATTGTACTGTACATATATGGCAAATTTGAGCATTAAAATGACCTGTAATAACAAAAGAACATTTAAGAGAGAAAAAGGTTACATGGAAACATTATAGCCTTCTTTACACTTTTAGTTAACCTAAATAACAAAATTTTATTTGCTTCAGCTCGTCCCCTGTGAACCTTTGCTCAAGATGTTCTTCTCTACATATCCTTGTGACTTTTTTGCAGTTGATGAACACAACAAGTTCTGCAGTCAAGTAACAGGACACGAATTAGACTCAGTTATGTGTCACTGTGACTTGGTTTTTACATTCTTGAGTAACTCAGAAGCTTATTTTTGCCAAACAAAAGCCATATCCTTAAAGACTAATTATAGTTCTAAATCATTTGTGGATATGACAGCATATTCTATCACATGGCCTTTAGATTTGCTACCCTTTAGTCCTACTGGGACTCCGCAGTACTATTGTTCACTGGGAACAAACATTCTTCCCATTCTAGTTAACCAAGTGCACATGACAGATTTCCTCCATAGACTGATATGCAAGGTCATTTAAGAGAGTACACCTACCTGTATTGCAGTGTTGCCACCTTCCAAGAGCGCAATTGCTAACAGAATGCTTTCCTGAAACACTCTGTCACTACCTGCATTCATAATTAGATCAATGACCAGGTCTGAAGCTCCTTCTTTATCCAGGTGGCACTGAACTTCTGCCAGACTCATCTCACTTCGATTGGTTGTTCCACTTCCACCAACTGATCCTGCAAACAAAAAAATATCCACACAAACACATTAAACCCCTCTTCAAACTGGTTTAGTACTTAGTTTAAAAACCCACCATACATTGCAGTATGTAAAGTACATAATACTTATTTACAAAAAATGGATACACGAAAAACTCCATTTTTGTATATTACTATTCTAGAACAAACGACCACTGCCAGGCTCACATGAATGTTTGATCACTTGATTAGTCGTCCCTTAATTTTATTACTCCAACAGTATACAGTATAGGATGATTAACTGCTCTCTAGCTGTAGCCTAAGCTCAAGGCTGATTAGTACTTCTGCATTGTGTAGTGCTGCAGGCACATGCCTGAACACTAGATGGCAGTGTTTGTAGCACAGAAGAAAATGCAGGCAGTTTTTGCCCTCCAGGATCACCACGTCAGTTGCTACCCATTTTCTACTGTAGACAAATGTATTTGTCCACCACATTTTTCTACTTTTCGTGCATTCACCAGCTTCCAAGTCAATGTTAGCTGATATTTCGTGCAATAAATCGACAGCCATCTGATTGGTCTTGTTTATATGATACCACAGCACTACACATGTATATTCTCCAACTTCTTTGACAGCTCTTCTCTTGATCAGCTCCATGTTTAACTTCAGAATAGTAGAAGACGAACGAAAACACGTTTCAGGAAATGTGTAGTTACCAAACTTGCCAGTCAGTCATAGGAGTCTGCAAAGGAATCGCATCAATGTGACTCGTAGTGATGTTTTGGAGGAAGCACACATCAGGCTATGTGGGCTACGGCACAGAAGTACAGGGCAATTCCAGTGGGCAGGGCCCAGAGTTATGAATGTTACTGTCTTAAAAACGAAGCAATCCAATCGAAATAAAAATCGCAGTATTCCTGGATAAATGTAGGAACGAATGAGGCATGGAGTTTGACTTTATTTGTGAATGACGTGGATGACCATGAGATGAGTGAAGATTTCCAGCAAGATGTGGCAACCTGTCACACATCCGCTCACAGCATGGCACAAATTGAATCGATTTTTGGCAATCGAGTCATTTCAAAGGGACTTTGGCCAACTTGTTCCTTGGACCTGTCACCTCTGGATTTCATTTTTTGGGGAGCGCCAAGAGGAAAAGTGTACAAGAACAAGCCTCGTACACTGGGACAATTCAACAGGAAATTGCTGCCATCAGCCCTACAATTCTTGCGGATACCTTTGCCAATATGGAGTGCCGCATCGATCTGTGTTTCCAAGAAGGTAGCGACCGTTTCCAACACCAAATGTGATTGGATCGTTTAGATAGATAGATAGATAGATACTACACATCTATCAAGGTATACATTGTGTGTATTTAGTTGCTATCACTTCATTATGATGTGACTCCACATCTGGAATAGCTTACTGATAAGAATTAGCCAGAATAATACAGTAGAGCACTTAAACTGCTAAAAACCCATTATTTTAATATGGCTTTCTCGGAGCTTCATTTTAGTGTAACCCTGATATTCTGTATATGCATTTAATTATCGTTTTTATCATGGCTCCACAATCCATACTAAGCCCTACTTTCTCTGCTGTTCTCTTCAGTTTTCTGTGGTAGCGATCTGTGACGCCACCACCACCTGATCAGGGCACCATGCAGTCCCTACATTGGATTGAAGGCCAGATGTCCACATGACCATCACCATCTAATTCTTCCACGTGAAGCATGAAAACCATGAGGATGGATTTAGATCATTTATGTGAGGTAGAATGACCAGTGTGGTCTGGGCGGTCTCGTGGCCTTGGAACCCCTGCAGATTTTGTTTTCTTCCTCCAGCCCACTGGGGTTTGTTTTTTTTTCTGTCCTCCTGTCTATCAGACCTTACTCTATTCTTTGTTACTTAGTATTGCCTAATCTTATTTTTATACTTTTTTTCTTAATCTTGTAAAGCACTGAGTTACATCATTTGTATGAACATGTGCAATAGAAATAAATGTTAACGCATCATAACCCGGGGCCCTGCCCATTAGAATCTCCCTGTATAAACCAGCTTTACTAAAGTGCCTCAAGACTAGCAGATCACTTGCCAAATTCCAATAAATCATTTGACCTTACAGTAAATAAATGTCAATCACTACAAGATGCTAAAGCACAAATTTTAGTATTTGCCTATAAATACTGAAGTGCCGACACTGCCGTTTTCAAATGCACTCGTTACATGGGCACACAAGAGTAGTAAACATTCACTTTACAGCAGTACAGGACATTTTTGCATTTTTAATAATCCATTGGTAACAGAATAAATCTGACTTGGATGTAGGTAAATGATTAAACTAAGACACTCCTCAAAATTTAGTGACTCTGATCCACGGATTCAATTATGGGGATGAATTAAAATTAAAACTTACTCCATTCACTAATATCCAAATTAGTCAACATGGCAAAAAAAGACTCTGGCAAACATAAGTAATTTCAAACATTCCATATTAAAAACCAAACATTTTTAAAAAGGGGCACCATACCCCCCCCCCCCCCCCAAACTTGTCACTCACCTGCTCCAGAAGATTTGCCAGCTCCCCCAGGTGACAGAGGCCCATTACTGTAACTTGTGAGGCTGTCGCGTCTTCCAGACGGCCGAAAGTTTCCATAATATCGGTTCACCAAAATCTGCCTGAGTGCTTCACCCTTTAGACACAGCAGAAATGTGTTAGCAGCTGCTGGAGGATGAATGTGTTCACCTCTACAGATCTTACAACTGCTTTTCTTATCCAAAAAGCATCTTACATTAAAAAGGAGCATACTAACCATCTTAGACTAAAGTACAAGGAAGTGTGAACACAGGTACTCAAACAGTCTTCATTTTATAAGGCTGCTTCTCCATTAGTCATATACTGAACGAAATGGCAGAAAGATCAGGTGGTTTAAAAGTTTGATGATACTGTCCCTTGCAAGCACATCCTATCAGGCGGATCTGGCGTCATGGAACAAAGATTTTTTTCTAGTAACTCAAGATATTGATTTAAGGATGGACAAAAAGGTTACTAGTCCTTTTTCAGGTGTAATGTACAGCTGAAAGTAATCGAGAGCACTGCTTATGAAGCTCAATTCAGCTGTAAATTGGATTTTGATCCTAAATATAATGTACTGTACAGCATTTCTCAGAGTCTGACCACAATCAATATGCAGTAATGACATGTGTGGTCTGGTTCTAGGTCCCTGATTAGTAGTGCTAACGTCATGCATAGTGCTGTATAGTCACAATCAGAAGTGGCAGCTGCTACTTTTCTTTGGCTAATAACCAAAGTGAAGGGATACATCCAACAAGTGAGTATGCACAGTAGAGTGAAATTGCTGTAGGATAGCAGGAATCTCTGCATAAATGTCATATGACCCCCAGTTTGACCAAGGCGAGGTCTTCTCAGTTTGTAGACTACATACCCTTTTTTGATCTTCCAGCTGCTTCAGTGGTTGAGTTTGATCAAGCTCCTGCTGACAGTCAAAGTGGGTGCACAAAAAGAGTAATTGTGGGGGTTTACAGTGCAGAAACAAAAAAACAGAAGTGTTAAAATGGTCAAGAAACATTTTCCTGGTTATAACCATGCAATGCACATAGTGGTTTCTGCATGCAGTGAAGCTAGTGGCGGACTGAGGAATCCATGCAAAGCAGGCAGAAGTAGATGCAGGCGGCTCAAGACTCTCCATGGAGTGGCATGGACAGGCTCACAAAGCCTAAAAGACCATCTCCACACAACATCAGAAAACATGCGCACTCTCCTATCCACTACTAATTTGGGGCTCAATTGTTGACTAGCATGCAATGAAGTTCAGAGAGGCAAGAGGTGGCACCAGAAAACACTTCACAATATTGTAAACATTGTGTTGGCAGATGAAATATGTATCAAGGGGAAGATAACCAGGAGTTGGAATCTGACACACTATACACAACAAGAGAAGGTGCGATCATAACGCCAAGCTCCACATAACCTGGTATCAGTCTGGAGGACCTCATACACATTTGTCTATGGCCTGGCTAATGTACTGTATGTAGAGAGACAATAGGCAGGCAAGAGAAATTCACTTTAGGGTGAAACACTGGACAGCTTTTGGACCTCAAGCATAACACATACCCAAAAGACACAGCAAATCTGTGTGAGAGACAGGAGCATCCCTCTAACACTATTAAAATTAACTTGATCAAGTAGGCCACCTGCCATCATCACTGCAGTCCTTTGGTTTCACAGCACAAAAATGTTCACTAATCCATCACAAGGCTCAAATGGGCATGCAGAGGGAAAACTGAATTTGTTTAGACTTGTTAAAGTGAAGACTCAATGCAAATTATAAAACTTCAGTTTTGTGAAGGGAACCCATGGGAAATACTGGTGTCAAGACTCTCCTCTATGCACCATTTTATTAGCATTTAAAAGGCACTTTGCGATTTTGCTTAGGGATAAGACTTTGACCAATAGGATTATCTAATAAAAAAAAAAGAAATTAATCAGTAAAAGAAACGTGCTGTCGTTTTCAAGCCACAAGTAATCCTAATACTCTGTAGTAGTGTTGTGCACTTTGAAGGAATCAAATTGGTAAAGCGAAGAATTGAACCAAGTCACTTGATTTGTTTAATTCAGCTATAATAATATACCTTTCAGGGTGTCCCTCCAGAAGGAATTGCAATTTGCTATTTTTTTAAATACGTATTAACCTATACATTAATCATATTAAAAATATTTTCAAGCTTGAAGAATGGCAATATAGTCTTTATTATGCTTTTTTTGCTAACTTCTAGAATCACGGGACCATGAACGAGAATCATGTGACTCATTTGAGTAAATGATTCAGTTCAAACTCTAAAGAATTACTGAATGAGACATGTTTGGTGCATTCATTGAGCTGATAAAGTGTGGACTAAAACTGAAAGCAAATAATTGCTAGAAATTAAATTTTTTATAATGTCCGGTTTTGTTGGAATGTACAAAGGGACATGAACATATTAGTTTATATATTCTGCTTAAAACAATACTAATGAATTTTACAAAACATTGTAAAAAATGTTACTACACTGTACTTGTATGATGAACAAGAGAATGTTCAATGACAGTTCTCGTTTGCCAATAATCATTTAGCTTAACCATGAAAGAATTATACAGTAAGTGAAGGGAATGGAAATCATGAATCAGATGAGCGTTACTTGCACATCCCACTTCAAAAACCCCTAAACGAAAGAGGCAGATGGGACCATGTATTCGCTTAGATCTATGGAATCAATTCATTTGTGCTGAAGAATCGATTCTCATGACACTAGAGAAAAAAAAAGTGGTTTAAAGAAAAAAAAATAGTTGGCAAAAATCGCAAATCACTACTCTGAAGAACTGTATGACCTACTAGGACTAAACATGCCATCAGTGACCCTACAGAAAAATGGGCTGACAGAATGAATCCTAATCATCCAAAAGTAATAACTTAGTATGTGGTCCACCTTGCTAAACTACCCTAGACATTTTCTAAAAATTCTGATAAAGGCATGCAGGCTGGTCATTTCACATTCACAAGCTCTCAAGCACCAAACTTACACAGGAGAAGGCTTACCAACCAAACCTGCAAGCTGGGCAGTCCAGTATCCTAACTCAAGACACATGATGCCAAGTCCTAACAGTCTAGGGAAAGGCAACTTCCCCTCCTGGACTCCAACTGGCCAATCAGACAATGTCAAACTTATACTGAACAATGCAAACAGGCTGGATGGAAATGAAAAGTAAAATTACAAATTGTCTGGATGAACAGATGAAGTATGGTGAACAGAGTGAAGATTTTGAATTCTCACAGTAATACTTCACTTGCTCATACACACACCTCAGGAGAAGCCTCTGGTTCAGGAGGAGGAGGTGGAGGTGGAGGTGGAGGAGGAGGTGGTGGGAGAAGCTATTTGGAAAGAAGAAGTACCTGTTAAAAAGCACAACAGCCAACACTACAAAGTGAATGACATTTTCAGCTGTGTATGCAGGAATTTGGAAAAATATCTTCAATGACAAGCAAGGGTTGCCAAATACAATTAACTGCTACTAGGCTAACGACACAGCAGTCTGAAGGTTTTAGAATAAAGGATGCTGTTGTAGCTCAAAATGTGTCCGTTTAGTTACACAGTTAGGGCTGGGAATAAGTAGAGACAAAGACAAGATGCCTTTGAGAACATCTCAAATACGATAAAATCTGTTCATGTTTTGTTGTCTAATGCAGAAATGTACTTTGTGAATAGAATAAGTCATCTTTTTATGTGTTTTACAAATCTCATTTTTAGTTTAATACACTTCTACATTATGTTATACTAAAAGTCACTGCCACATTTTCAAAATGCATATTTTAATCAAATTCTGAATGTGATCTAAAGATGTTTTACTAATTGGGGACCTACAGCATGAGACATTATGTCTAAGAATCAAACAAAAGCAAATATTAATCCGCATGGTGCAGCGTAAACAAGGACCCAAAGTAGGGATCCTATTGAGCCACTCGAAACAAAACTGCTGTAAACAGATCACAAATGTGTCTTTTTTTTAAATGCTATATATTAATCTCCTGAGAATACTTTTGTAGAGACCACTGCAGATGCTGATGTGGACCAAACACTCATTTGCAGCAATATAAAAAAAGTGCAGCTCCTCAATTGGGTAGCGACAGAAGAGTTAACTTTCACACACAGGCTACTTTGACTATTAAACGTACGGGTGAAAAAGAGCCTTCTAATCCTCTTCCTAACCCACTTATCCCGAGTAGGGTGTGGGACAGCTGGAGCCTATCCCAGGAAACGTCAGTTACAAGGCACGGACAATCTCTGGATGGGGTGCCAAAAGGTCAGCAACTAATTCTACATATTAGAAAAAACCCAAAGGCAGGAGAAAGGAACAGAAGGCTAAATAAAGACGGGAAAAATTAAACTGTTAGACAATTGATCTGTGTTATCAGAGAAACTTAATGTCTCAATGCAGCAGTTCCATCTAGACACCAAATAGGTTCGGAGACTGATCCGCTTACTGCCTACCAACAGCGATGTGGCCATCTAGGCACACTCAGCCCAGACTTTTAGCAAGAAAAGCTGCTGTTCATCCAAGTTGTATTTGTCACACTCATTTTACATTGCTTCTGCTTTAGGCAAATTAGGATCCTTAAATTAGAGAGATTGTTACTATAATGCATGAATAAAAGTGCAAACCTCCTTTCCTGCCATTTTGGTGCTCGATCTTGTTGCCCGAGATTCTAGATGTACAGAGAGGGATGGGTTTAGCTATTGTACCAGTCAAATCAGGTGGTGGCCATTACTGGAGATTCAAATTGCCATTGCACTTTTCAGACAGGCAAATATAATAAAAATTCTAATTAGGAATGCCTTGTTGAAGATTAGGGAATGGCCAACCTAGTGGTTTTCTCCTACTGATATTGAAATCTTAAGGGTAGCCTAAACTGGTAGTACTAAATGCTGAACTGGCTATACAATAAACTAACTTAATCAAAAAAATGTGATTAAAATGATAATGTCAAATAAATACATGTACAGTAATCCACACCAAGTCACGTAAATGAGGGGTGAGCATTAGAGAAATGAAGACTGTCGGGGGTCAGCTCGAGTAGCTGGCAAGAACACGTGCCCAAGTAGTTCCAGTCTTACTTCAAGCTATGAAGCTGGCACTCAATCAATGAAGGAGCTGTAGCTGAATAATTTCAGAAGCAAAGAGTGGCAGATGCACGCTGTTTGAGCACAGAGCTACATAATTAACCATAATATGCCGCACTGTTAATCCACCAAGTGGTTGCAAAAACTGGGATTTAAAGTTGAAAAGCACACAGAAACCATCCCTCCCATAAAAACAAGAATAGCAGCCAGACACCTTTAAATTTGGAAAAAAGCAAACATCATTTACAGAAATGCAGCTACATTAATCTAAAGTGAAACAGAGGCACAAAGACAGTTACAAAAAATATTCAGCCAAGACCGCAAAACAAAAACACACAAGAAAAACACATGCTGCTACACATAACAGCTTATCAGGGTGTGAATGTGAGAACAATGGAGTTTGGCTAAACAGGTAAGACATCTGTCCAACTATTACACCTACTAATGCTAGTCTGTTTACATAAAGCCTACAAATCTCAAATCTGGCAGGCCTCCAAACTACACTTTACCTGCAAGACTAAGATTCTGCAACATTAACCTTTGGTAAGCTAAGGAGGTTTTTTAATTGGGAGAAGAATGACAGGAATCCTGTGAGCATTGCTAATAGAATAGCAGTTAAGGACAAGAGCTTTACCTATACAGTAATTTCAAGGGTTTTTAAATGGGACAGAGTGTTTAAATTAGCCTGATGAAGTCTTGCTAAATTGTGTGCATTTAAAAGATACAGCGTGTATAAACAGTGTTCATGCCTTAGAAGTTCTCACATTTTATTCCTATAAAGACATTGAATTACAGTGGATTTAGTTTGGGGTTTTGACACTGATCTTTAATGCCAAAGTGGTCTAAATTAATTACAAACCTAAGAAAAAATACAATCACATAAGTATTTATTCCCCTTAAAGTCAGTATTTAGTAGGCAGAAGCCATGCCAGCCTCCGGTCTGGGAGAGCGAGAGACCAGTGAACACCACCGTCTTTGCGTATGTCCACACTGCCATTTTTCTCCTTCCTTTGCAAAATTAAAATCAGGCTCTGTCAGATGTCATGGGGACTGTGAATGATCTGCCTCTCAAGTCCAGCCATAAATTTTATGTTAAGACTGAAATCTGGTCTATGCCTCTGCTACTCCAGGACATTCGTATTGTTGCTTTGAAGCCATTTATGAATTTTGGCTTTCTTCTTGGGGTCATTGTATAGTGCTGAAGAGAAAAAGAAAAAACAAAAAATCTTGAGGCAGTTTTTTTTTTTTTTTTTTTTGCACCTGCGTCAAGCTTCCCTCGAAAATTAACCCTCATTTTTCTGTATGTCAGATCCCCTTTACCCTCACAAGCCTCCCGGGTCTTGCTGCAGAAAAGCATCTCCACAGCTCAATGATGCTGCCACCACCACCACGCTCGATAATGGGGATACTTCTTTTTTGGTAACCTGCACTGTTCAAATAGGACATTTAGTCTGATGGTCAACCCATTCAATTTTGGTCTCATCAGACCACAAAACCTCCTTCCAGAAGAGTTCAGAGTCTCCATGTGCCTTCTGATACAGTGTCTAACAGTGGCTTTCTCTTTGCCACTCGCCCAATATGCTGGGACTGGTAAAGCACCTGGGTAACAGTTGTCTAGACAGTCTCTCCAACCTTGGCCAGTATAAATTTGTAACTTCTTCAGGGTTCTTATGTCTCTTGGTGGCCTCACTCACTAGTTGTCTTCAGTTTGTGGACAGCTTGCTATAGCAGATTTACGTCTCTCTAATACTATTTCCCTTTATTGATCAATTTAACTATATATTCAATGACTTGGATATTTTCTTGTCTCCATCACCCAGACAACTGCTTTTCCTGGAGTTGCTGGGAGTGTCCTTTTGTCTTCATTGTACAGTAAAGGTTTATCCACCATACTGATTCAGCACATGGTGGCCCTCCCATGTTCAGGTGCATTTGTCCTACAGTTAGACGACAGTTCAGACAAGTGATCTTCATTCAACTAATTCTGATTATTCCAAAACCCAATGAGATACACCAGTGAGGATTTAGGGGTGTCATATTAAAGGAGTGAATATTTACGTGATCAATTTTGAATTTCAGCTCACTTTTCAAATATGATTTCACTTTATACTAAAGAATATTTCTATTGATCAGTGTCAAAAAAAAAAAATCAATTAAATCTTTTGTGATTTACGGTTGAATAACAAAATGAAAATCTCAAAGGGAGTGGGGTAAATAACGGGCACTAACAGTCTAAATGAATTTTATATATATATATATATATATAACAAGCCATCTAATTCTAAGGAATGTTGCAACTGGCCTAAGGTCCATTATTTTAAGGAAAAAAACGGACCTTCACAAAAAAGCATTAATCCTCTGGAACAGGATTGGGCCACAATGTTCACAACTTACATGCCAAGTTGATGAGGGGCTCACTGAACACCTCAACATGTACATCCGTTTCCATATTTGATTGCACACAACACAAGCCCTTAAAAGTTGACGGTTTAAGTGACTTCTTTTGTCGTCAATTTCATAGTACACTGCATCAATTGAAAAAGACAGTAATAAAATGAAACTTGAGGCCAAGTTGGGGAGATTTTTTCAAAACATTGAAGCCTCTTTCTTCACATATTGCTATCACTGTAGTGAATGTTCATTTGTTTTAATGGTATTATTGCTGTCTATCACCTTTTGCCAGTCATTTGTAATAGAAGACCAAAGCCACTAAAATTCTATGGCACCACATAAGATCGTGTTGCACAGGTCTGACAATACACTGAATTGTTCAGCAAATAACCCCATGCCAGGTCCAACTAATACAGCTTTACACTCTAACAGAGCCCTGAAGTTCTTCCTTTATATCAAACAGACCCTGCTGGAAACTATGGTGTTTATCAGTTCTTTGCTAAAACAAACTTCATTTTCCTAACAGACTTCCAGAATCTCCCAGCCTCATGTGCGAAATAAAACCCTTTTACAGAAGTGTCTCTGCCTTGCTGATTTCCTCAAGAAAAAGGGACTCATCTTTGTAGGTTTTTCAGGGCACAGTGGGTCACACAGGGGCAATGTTACCAGTGGAATAAGTAACACAGAAAATGTGATAAAAAAAACCAACAACAGTTTGTACAATTGTAACTTCTGCTAGCTTTACGGCTCTTTTACTTGTGGTGATCAATGTTTGTAACCTGTTCAAAACAGTCCCTTGACTGATGCTACTCGATTATGTGGACTTCCTTTGTAAGTCACTTTGGATAAAAGCATCTGCTGAGCAAATGTAAATGTAACTCCTGCCTGCATGAGGGGGATCCCTTTTGCCTTCAAGCACTTGTTCCAGATGCTACAGAGTTTTCTGCCTTCCTGTACATTTAACTTTCACATTCCTCAAGTATGAAATTAAGCAAAATAAAAAAATAAAACTTAAACTCCACACACAAAAGTCCAGCAAAAATAAAACAGAAGGATCCAACTGCTACCTTGGTAAAGTCAAAATGTTTATGTGGGAGGGGGGGGGGGAAAAAAAAAAAAAAAAAAAAAAAAAGATTTTGGGGTATACAAAGATGAAACAGAACAGGAATACAAGATGGGGAACACACTGCTAGCTTCAAGTGGCTAAATTGTTCTTCTACTTAAGATGTCAAGCTAAAAGCCCCTGAACAGCATTGTTTGTAAATCTATACACAAGTACGTTCACAAACATGCACATTATAAACAGAATTTCATTATTCATACATTCGTATTAAATAATTTCTCTTAAAACAATGGCAATCTATTAAATTAACTTCTGCCCTAATCATTGATAGTGAGATGCTGACTCATTTGGATTATTATGTAATATTCGCTAAGAAAGCTAACTGAAGGATTTCACTAATCTCTCAACACAATTTTGGATCTACTGCCTATTAAAACTATATTATTAAATTGCCAGTGCAAAAATCTGTTAGCTGTGATCATTATATAAAACACTAAAATATTGTCTGAAATACTTGCATCAAAAATACTATACACAAAGTGAAAACATCAAGCCTGCTTAATCCAATTCAGGATTACAGGATGCCAGAGCGAACCCGGATAGCACAGAATGCCCACACCCTCTGTTGGGGATGGGGAGTTGCCAATTCACCTAACCTGCAAGTCTTTGGGAATGTCGAAGGAAAACTACTACCCTGATAAAAACCACGCGGACATGGGGGAAAAGTGAAAAACTCCATGTGGTTTGTGTGTGGGATTCAAAGCCTGAATCCTGGATGTGTGAAGCAGCAATGACAATTACTGTACTACCATGCTACTCCAAGTATGAAATTGCTCTTGATAATAATAATAATTCATTACATTTATATAGCGCTTTTCTCAGTACTCAAAGCGCTATCCACACAGGGAGGAACCGGGAAGCAAACCCACAATCTTCCACAGTCTCCTTACTGCAAAGCAGCAACACTCGATGCCTGCACTGCTGTACTGCTCTCCATACACAACTATGAAAAGGCGCTGGACAACATTTGTCCTCATTTACCTTGTACAAGACTTCAGTTCCAACTGTGAAAAGCACTAAACTGTTAAAAATGCAGGATTGTCTTCAAATGAACGTTCCTCAGTTACCATTGCTCAGATGTTCGGTTTCACATTTCTCTTCGCTTCTGACAGTCATGAGAAATTATGAATGTGAAGTTTAGTAACTAATGCCCCATACATTTGTAACTTCTCCTGTCCCTCAGTCGCAAACACCCCACGCATTCATAGCTAGTTGTGAGCATATGACTCGACTACTTAACATGTGGATAATGAGCCATTAGTAATGTGAGCTTTCTTCATGATGTTTAATACGGTTTGGTGCTGTCCAGCACTGGTCACCAATAGATTTTTATTCTATTCCACGGTTTATCGCCACTGTTCATGAAAACGAGATTAAAAATGTGTCACCACTACAAACTACATGAGGTAAGGAGCACAATAGTTTAGGGTGGAGTATTCCTTTAAATTACCTCCATCGACTAGCATGGCACATCAAGTTAGAAAGGTTTAACAGACTATTTTCTTTTAAATAACGTTCGTCCTTCACTGGATCTAGTTGGTCTACGTGTAAACTTCCTAAGCACTACTCTTTCCAGCTCAAAGTGCCATGTCTTCACAACTTGCTCAACCACAAGAAAGATGGTCAAGTTGAAAATCATACTTGACGGCAGTTTTGCAAAGCTTATTGAGCACACAGTGAACTAAAGAGGGTTCAAGGTTAACTGAGGTCTAAAGCCACAACCATATGACTTTACCACCCGCTTGAGTTGCAAAAACTGTTAATCACCCATAAACACTAGTAAACCGTTCATCACGAATGTTACCATCAGTATAAAGACTGCATTTTGGTACAAATCTAACCATAAATTGTACATGCTTAGCATTGCTGGCACTGAAAGAGCAGACACCTGTACACATCAGCAGTACTTAAAAGCACTGTTCAAGGGAAGAAGTTTAAACAAATAACTAGTCTGTCAGACAGGCTGGGAGTTGATCCAAGAGAAAATGACAAATCAGTCCCACCAAAGTAGTAAAAAGGCAACATCAAAAAGGTCAAGTAAGTAGCCTGCGATGAACTGGCACCACATCTAGGGTGGCCTCCTTTCAGGACTGTATGGTTTCACTGTGGGTGTTGAATGAGCACAGCAAAATACACAAAGAAAAAAGGACACGAAAATCCCATCCAATCCAAACCACCTCCTCAATCTTACAAAATATCTTCCGGTCAAAAAAAAAAAAAAAAAGCAGCTTACGCAAGTCTCATTTTGCAAAACTGACAGTTGAACGTGTTTTAATAATTAACAAGGCTGCCAGCACGGGCAAGCATTAACAGGAGCAGTTTGTGAAAGCAGGCTGTGTCTCCAGTCCCCCTCCATGCACTCTGGCTGATCTCCACTCACTGCCAGGATCTAACAGTAAACAGCTCGGCTGCACATTTATTGGCAATTATTGCTGAAGGTCACACATCAGTGGAGAGTATGAATTCCAGGAAAAAAAAAAAAAAAGAAAAAAGGCGGCTCTTATGTAACTACTGTCTGAGAGCTGGCGGGAGCCCAAGAATCGTGCAGCTACCATGGATTTAGAGAAAGTAAAAAATAGGCCACAATTTCAACAGTAAGAAATGGACCACAAGTGCCCCCTAGTGGTAGGGATGAGGATACAATTAAGGCCAAGCAAGTAATTTCAAGTTAGGCAGCACCACCTGCAGTATACTCGAGCAAAAAAAGCTAGAACATTCTTAGCCCTTGAAAATCTGGAGCTGCAGCAGACGCATGTCACTTCAGGGTTCTTGGTGCACTAGGCTGGCCTTGTAGTCTTTCACACCTAGTCAGGTAGCTATGGCTCGTCACCGCATCTTTCTTTCTTTGCTCACTCATTTCAGCACATTAGGAGAGTAAATGAGAAGCTGGTGAAGGATGTTCACTTTTCAACCTGAAACCATCTAAAGCTAACATTCTGAAAGGTCACTCGACACACAAGAAAAAAATTTTCCTGTCCTCAAGTCACAATCAAAGCCAGCTGCTTCTTAATAAGTAGCCCCCAGGAACCTATGCTGACGTCGGAGCTCTTCTTTTGACAAGAGTAAACTTGCAACTAATAGCCTGGTACTATCAACACAAAAGAAAATCCATAGCCACAGAGTGCAAGATGTAAAGGGAAGACCGCTAATGATAAATCCTGCGCAATTCTCAGTACATTTTTAAAGGTGCAATCAAACTATTAATACAACAAATATGACTCAAAATACACATTCAACCAGAGGTGGGCAAAGTCATTCCTAGAGGGCCGCAGTGGCTGCAGGTTTTTGTTCCAACCCAATTGCTTAATAAGAAGCACTTATTGCTCTAGAAACACTTCTGCATCGTTTTAGTTATCTCCCTCATTAAGATTTTGAACCCTTATTGCTTATTTAAGTCTTAAACAGCTGCATTCTCGGTTTTTAATTGCTCCTTATTAGCAATAAGACGCAAACGACAAGAAACCAGCAGTTATCCATTTTGCTTGTTCCCCTTTACACCTGTGTGTATTTATCATGCACTATTTGGTTTAATTAAATACTTGGAAGGAAAGAAGAGAAAAAAAGTGAAGGATTGAGAATTACTCATCCGTTTTACACTTCAAAGTATTTGGATGATATCCTTAGAATGGAAAAAAAGAAAATCTAGGATATGAGAATGACTTGAAATAGCCGAGTTAAAGCACTAACAAGCCATGAAATGTAATTATTGGCAAGGATTGTTTTCTAATTAAGGAACTGGGTTGGAACAAAAACCTGCTGCCACTGTGGCCCTCCAGGAATGACTTTGCCCACCCCTGCATTACTGTAAACCATTCTAGTTTTCAAAGTTCTCCAAAGGCTATAACTGAGACTAATTTGTTTTTTTTTTTTTTAATGTAATTGTAGTGTGGAAGTAGCCTTAGTTTTGGCCTTTTATCCACACAACCTTGGCATTTCTAACCACTAAAAACAGCCATATATTTCAGTATGGATGGATGAGGATGGAGAGCTCAGATTGGTTTGTGCTTATTACATGGCACTTCACCGAGTGGAAACTGCTCATTATAATATCCCATGTCATGACTGGTCACCTTTTATTGTAGAAATTAATATTTCCAACATGACTGACAGCGAGTTGTTGCTTTCCATGGTACTTGTGTTGCTTACACTGCATGCATGTAAATTGAGTTTTGCCCAGTTTGAATGCTGTATACAAGGGAAAAAGCCAAAAATTCCAGGTCTCTAAAGTTTTGCAATAAATCCCGTGGCTGGCACCAGAACCGTCCCTTCAGGGAGAAAATGTCCTCTTCCTGTTTCCACCAATGCATGCATGCATACCCAGTGAAAGAACTTCTGTCACAGGCGTTTTTGATTGTTTTAGTGTGGGCAATACCTTTGTAAATGATGTGAAAATGCTAGTGTAAAAAGAGACAATTATCTTTTTAAAACACTTTTTAAATGAAAACGTAGTAGTGTGGACAGCCTAAATTACAGGATTTTAAAAAAACTCCTCATACTGTCAGTCATACAAAAGGCAAACACTCCAGAGAAAAAAATGTGCATAGTGCAGGAGTAAAGATGCCCAGCAAGTACTCATGTTACAGACGATTGTTTCTTTTACTTTGGTCGTGTTCCATTTTAAAGTAGACCGTAGGCTTATTTTATATTCAGCCATCTTCTAGACCTGCTTATCAAGAGCAGTCACAGGGAAGCTGAAACCTAAACCATTAAGCATCAGGCACAAAACAGGATAAAATCCCTGGACAGGGCACCAGTTTATCACAGTGTCTCACACACACACGCCAATTTATCTCAAGTTAGCTGCCTAAGGATTCAAAAAAATGATTCATATCCTAATCCTGTCCTCTAGTAATTCACTACAAAGTACTCTACAAGTAAACTACCTGGCAAAAGGTATTTTTATATAAACACAAGCACACACACACACACACACACCAGGGACCATGCATTTATGCCACAGTTTGTGCATCGTCTGTCATGGCTGTACAGTCCAATGTGGGAGTGACCATCCCTGCCACATGTAGTGGAACAACATGTAGATGGCATCTCTGTTGGCTCTGTTCTCCTCCACTCTCTGAGCCAGGCTGGTCATGTCCCTGGAGAGATCTTTCTTTGGCTTCTGGTTCCAGGCATTTCTGGCAGAGGCAAGTATTTCCAAGTGCTAGTATTGATGGCAAGATTCCACAGATCTTGCTTGTAGACATCTTTACAACACAGCTTGGGTCTTCTTAACTCCCTTCTCTATGACACCAGCTCGCCAAAGAGGTCTTTTCGGATTCGCCCATTTGCCATGTGGTTGATGGGTCTCAGCCAGCACAGACATATTTGCATTGGAAGTGTAAATATGGAAGTGGTGCTGGCCCTTCTCTAGTACTGTTGATTCATGAACCTTATCTTGCCAATAGATTTCCATTATGCACCCAAGGCATCCCATTTGTGAAAGGAGTTCAACCTCTAGTCTCGTTTTACATACAGAGTCCATGTTTCACTTCCATACAGCAGGATGCTCAGTACACACACACAGACACACAGACTTGGGACAACTGCCATAATCACGAAAGAAAAAAAAAAAACAAACCCCTAACACTTAAGGTTTTGACATGACAACAGACTGCTGGTAAATGACTACAGCAGGTGTCTGTCCCTACAATGGCCAGCTCCAAAAGTGCTACAGTTGCATCCAGCTTTACATAATTTACATGTTATACTTCAGATAAACAGGATTTTCTGCCTGCTGTATTTCAGCCTGTTTGGCACTACAGTTAAGAAGATCAAAGGGTGCACATTTCTGAATAGAAGTAAACCCTGACGGTGGAAGAATATCACTTCCTATCCATGACGCAGAGTTAGTGCCATGTAAATTATTAGCTAGCCATGACCCGAACACCAGGCTTTAGAAGTGCTTAAACCGATTTCTTATTAATGTTACTAAGTTACAGGCACCCTACAAATTTACACTCCAGTCAACTTCTTGCTACTCATATCTGGGTGCTAACACTATGGAGTTTGTCATAGCATAATTTATGACACCCCTTGCCCCTGTAACAGGGACGCATGTACTGGAATGGGGGCTGGATCTGCCTGAGCTGAGCCATGCCTAAACAGGACTGAAATGAAGCAGGGAGGTCAGCCTACACTAGGATATCCCATTGGTCCAGGAGGTACGGTACATCAAGGAAGTCAGACCAATATAAAAGGAATGGGTAACAAAGAGTCTCCCTCTCTCAGTATTTTCCATCCTGAGGAGAAACCTTTGCCAGATCACACTGGACCATATCAAGACAGAGCCATCTGGTGGTCTAAGCAAGATTAACAAAGCACAAATGGGAGTGTTCAGGAAAAAATATGAATACAACCTGGCTAGTAATCAGTTTATTATGGACATATTTATAACATTAATAAAGGGGTTGCTTTTTCATTTGCTTGTTTTAATACTATATCTTGTTGCTTGATGTCAAAAATAAAAGGTAACATATGAGGGCTACAGCAGGGATATGGGACATTTTATCCAGGTCTACATAAGAGTATAAAGGGGAGAGAATGGGGTCACTCTGGAACCCAATCTTTTTTTTTTTTTTTTTTTAAAAAAACAATGGTTTAGTCTATGATTAAATCCAGCAAGTACGACGCTATTGTTATTTCCGACCATGCCCCTCTGATCTTGGAGCTAAAATCATTATGCCCCACATACTCATCTTGCATCTTAACCTACTTTTATCAGCAGACGAGATCTGTACAGAATTTATATCAAAACAAATTAGTTTTTTTCTAGAGACAAATACATCCTTGGAGGTCTCTGCAGGAATACTCTGGGAAACCCTGAAGGTCTTCTTAAGGAGGACAGATTATCTCATCTCTTTCCCACAAAAATAAATTGGAAACCAAGAAGGTATCAAAGCTAACCAGCAAAATTACTAGAATAGATCAAGAACATGTCAGGTGTCCAAGTGAGGCTCTTCATAGGAAAAAGGCTCTGCATTCAGAACTCAACCTCTTGACAACTAAAGAAACTGAACTCATTTTTAAATCAAGACATCATTACTATGAACATGGAGAGAAAGCTAATAAGCTGTTAGCTCAACAAATCTACAAGCAAGAAGTCCACAAAGCAATCCCAGCAAATCACCAACACAGACAAAATCATTGACCATAAAAATATAATGCACACATTTAGAGACTACTATAAATCCTTATATTCTACTGAGTTTAAAGAACACACAATTTAATGTATTTCTGGATGCATTATAGATACCACAAATAGATACTCTTGGTGCAGAGGAATTGGATAAGCCGTTGGCACTATCAGAATTACTAGATGCTATAAAGTCACTTCAGAGTGGGAAAGCAGCAGGCCCCGATGGCTACCCTGCTGAATTTTATAAGAAGTTCTCCACTCAGCTAGCCCCCCCTTCTATTAGCAATATTCACAGAAGCTAGAGACAATAAAATTCTACCTCAAAACTTTGCCAAGCATTAATTACCGTCTTTCCTAAACAAAATAAGGACGTATTACAATGTGCATCATGCAGACCAATTTCACTTCTGAATAATGATGTTAAGATACTCTCCAAAGTCCTAGCTAGAAGGATGGAGAAAATGCTGCCTTCGGTAATATCACAAGATTAAACTGGATTTATTAAAGGCAGACACTTAATGTCCAATCTTCGACGCCTGTTTAATGTAATATACTCACCTGCAAAGTCAAACATCCCAGAGATATCCTTAGATGCAGAAAAAGCATTTGATATGATTGAATGGAACTACCTTTTCACTACATTGGAGAAATTTGGGTTTAGCCCGCACATTTCTGCATGGATCAAACTACTGTATACCAATCCAGAAGCTTCAGTTTGTATTAACAACATTAATTCAGACTACTTTAAAACTAGAACGTGGTATCAGACAAGGATGCCCCTTGTCACCACTGCTGAGCAACTGGCAGTTCACTGTCGAAATGCTTAGGAGATAAAGGGGATTATCAGAGAAGGACTTTAACAGAAAATTGCTCTATATGCAGATATGGTACTGTACTGTACATATCAGACCAGCAAAATACTGTGCCTGCAGTCCTAACAGCATTAACAGAATTTCAAAAGATTTCTGATCTCAGCATTAATTTGAATAAAAGTGTGCTCTTTCCAGTGAATTCTCAAGCACACAATATTAGATTGGACACCTTCCCTTTTATCATTGCAGATCAGTTCAAATTTCTAGGGGTAAACATCACAAGTTAACAAAGCTCTTTATCAACAAAATTTTGCCGTCTGTATGGAAAAAATTAAGCAATACTTGCATAGATGGTCAACCCATCATCTCACTTTAGCTGGAAGAATTAACATTGTTAAGATGAATATCCTCCCTAAGCTTCTCTTTTTATTTCAAAACATTCCAGTATACATCAATAAATCGTTTTTTTAAGAAATTAGATTCAACCATAACCAAATTTATTTGAAATTCAAAACATCCATGTATCCAAAGAGCGACCCTACAAAGGCCAAAGGCAGAAGGTGGCATGGCCCTACCTAATTTTCAATTTTATTGCTGGGCAGCAAACCTACAAACTATAAAAACCTGGACACAAATAGATGAACATACACAGGCTTGGTCTGCAATAGCAATAAAATCCTGCAGTACTACTTTACATTCCTTGCTTTGTGCCCCAATAAATGCAAGTTATCGCCAATACACTAACAATCCAATTGTGTTTCACTCAGAATATGGAACCAATGTAGGAAGCATTAAGATTGAGAAGCTTTTATCTGTGGCACCTCTGCACGAGAACCACCTTTTTCAACCCTCACAAACATATGTAGTTTTTAATGTCTGGAAAACATTTGGGAGTAAATCACTTAGAGATCTGTACATAGACCATGTCTCTGCATCCTATGAACAATTACATTCTAAATTTAAACTTCCTAGCAACACATTTTTCACTACCTTCAAATTAGAAACTTTGTTAAACAGAACCTGCTCAATTTGCAGACTTGTCTTGCTAAACTGGAAGAATCCTAACTCTCCTCTTTTAAGTCAGTGGGTAACTGATGTTGTATATGATTTGAAATTGGAAAAAAAATCAAATTCTCACTTAGAGGATCTGT
Organism: Erpetoichthys calabaricus; assembly: GCF_900747795.2. Taxonomy (NCBI): domain Eukaryota; kingdom Metazoa; phylum Chordata; class Cladistia; order Polypteriformes; family Polypteridae; genus Erpetoichthys; species Erpetoichthys calabaricus. The sequence goes on along the minus strand of NC_041411.2, from coordinate 75,889,033 downwards.
GCAGAAATTTTTCAAAACCAGGTAGGATCAATAACATTTTAGAATAAGCTTTTAAAGCACTGAGGAAGTAGATTATCTCCCCATTTCTTTTTCTTCTCCATTTACCTATATTCACTTATTAATTCATCTATTTATTTATTTTTACTAGCTTTAAGTTTTATTCAGCTGCCCATGCTCTCTTTCTCAGGGGTAGGCATTGATTTGTTTTCAATCCTATTTTTGTAAAATTTGTATGGAATGCTGTGCGATTTCAATAAAATCAATAAAATTATAAAATAAAAAAAAATGGTTTAGTCTATAAACTGAGTGAGGTGCACATGGAAGGGTAGTTGATTAGGCATTATAAATGGACAAAAATGGAAGTAAACTAAACTGATGACTTTGCTCTACTTTATATTTTAACTCTTGGGCATCCTGATCAAAAAGCTGTTCAAGTTATGCCATCGAAGCAAAAACTTAATAGCAAAGATCTATGGGGCTCCTTTTCCATCCTAAAGGCCAAACATGAGTGGTAAATTTAACAGAGTCAGGCCTGCATATTAAACATCAACTCAAATTTGACATAACCAAGTCGTGTTAAATTACACTAGAAATACGCTTAAATATTTACAAAATTAATTCAATTTTACTATTAGAGGTGTACTCAAAATTGAAAAACAATTAAAGCATAAAAAAGGCAATATAAAGCTGAAAGACTTGCATTTAAGACGGACACACATACATACTATTGAGACGATGGGTACTCAAAGTGAAACATCGGTATCACTGACATATACAGGACTAAGGTGCAGACAAACATTGATCGACTGCCAGCAGGACAGAACATACAACTGCTACATAGTACACCATTACTGCTAAAGGCAAACCAAAAATGAATAAAACTATCAACCTCAGTAACATCCAACTCATCATCAAAGGAAATCAGCTGTGAAAAGAAGAGTTGAAAGCAAGTATTAGTAAAATATGCACAAGCACAGGACAGAGGAAATTCAGATTAAAACGTTGGTTAGAGGAAAGAAAGTTAACCAGTTAGTCAATGAGAGTTAGATCACAAAGCACTCAAAGCAAAAACAAAAAGGCCCATGATTGAAAAAGTATAGATTAGGAAAAATGTCACAAACTAGAATCAATATGGATCTTGAGGCTGTGTATTGTTTACCATACTACCATTGGTATACGTAACCTCAATTGGTAATTAGGAGCTGTAGCTAAAAGTGACCTACAGAGAAGCTCAAACGACTCCAAGCCCCCAAGAACGCAGTTAGCATTAAACCGCTTGACCGACTACCCAAGACTGCCCTAAATTGCATGCAACTATGAGCCAGTGGTAACAAAACAGTATTTTTCCAGCACCAGAGAACCACATAAGCATCTCAGTAAAGAATTTTGAAAATCTCCACTAGTAAAAAATTTTTGATCTAAAAGGTAACAGCCACTAGTGAAAGATTCTCAAAGGTAGACGAGAAAAGCTCCATCACACAGACTTGACTAAGTTCATAAAAGAGACAAACTGAACTGCAGAGGAATATTTCAGACAAATTTAAATACACAAAAATGTAATGTGATATGTGACAAAAACAATGATATGTGAACATAACTAAATGTGTCATGAAGTGGTTCTTGTTGCCGCTTTCTTTATGTATTTACATTACTTCTAAATTTAAAATTTTCCTCAGGGACACCACACGCAACAAGAATTTCTGCTTGACATTAAAACAGTCATTTCCACAATCAGATGCAGGCTTCAGGGAGGATGATGAATTCAGAGCTTCTTGAATTAAAGTAACCGCTTCGTACAGTAATTCTTGCTAACTTTATTCAGTCATACTTTATACATCATGAACGCGCCGAGTTAACTTTGATCCTGAGCTTTGCTTGCCTTGGAAATACTAGAAAAACAGCACTCACTATGGCGCGCCTTCTCAACTTTGACAGGGGAAGTGACAGTTTTAATTTCAAGGCATATTTCATGCTGTGTGCAACATCACTAAAATACAACCACAATATTTGCACATAAATGTGCCATGAAAATTTTTGTTGATTATTTCTTTATGTATTTACTTCATCTGTCACATTTCACAATACACTTGAGTAATTATTACGACTGTTTCTCAGCTCCACTGGTATACAACCAAAAGGAGCTTATGAATGTATGCCATGCATCAGTCTTTAAAGTTGAAGGATAGAGAGTGGACTGGCAAATTGTGATCCAAATAAAGCAGATTTGAAATACAATATCTCCAGTAAACGTTAAAAAGAATAAAAACAGAATTAGGAGAGGAACATGACAAAGGAGCATCTTTAGCAATGGCCTGGATAAGATCATCTTGTGAGGATATGGACACCCTTCAGCGTGACGTACCTTTTCTCCATAGCCGCGGTCCTTGGTCATCATTTCCCGAAGAGTTTGCAAGACTTTGATGCATAACTTTTCCTCATTCTCCTCCAACAATTGTTTTGTGTGTTTAATAAGCCTGGAGGGAAAAACAAAACACAAAAAGGTAAATATAAACCTTTACATTAGGTAAAGCTGTGACAATTCACATAACTCAACTCAACATCCAAATCAGACAAAACGTAGCAAAGCCTGATTAAGCAACTTACAAATGCCTATGTGCACAATTGTACTGGAGTTAAAGAAAAATGCATACATTCACTTATAATTGGGTCAATCAAAAAACATACAAAAAGGTGACGAGACACGAACAGCAGGGCCCTTAATCTTGCTACTCAAAAATGATGCACGCAGGTGAGGTGTCCTCCCAAAACAACCGCTTTTCAAGCACAATGTGGATAAGGAGGGGGAGTAACTGACATACGTAGTAAATGTTACAGACCAAAATGAACATTAACAAACAGTCAAATAAGTTAAGCCAGTAGATGTGTGACTGGAGATAAAGTAAAATGAGGTTACATTTATATTGTGGCTGCTGGAGAGTAAACCAGTAACATCAAAAGTGAAATCAAACCCATCCGATAGATCTGATGTTCTACAACTGAAGCACATCAGTGTATGCCCTCAGCAGAGCCCTTCTTAAAATCTTTATAAAACGTCCTTTTTGTACCATGTGTACGAGCGCATTCTTTAAGTAGGTTTTTTATAGGCATTTATTTCACGGGGCTGTTCAGTAAATAAACCAAAAAATGATGAACAATGCATAAACACCACTGTTAACGTTCAAATGATTTTTCCCAGGAAAAAAAAAATGCTGCCCAATAAAAAGTCCACTATATACCCATGGGATGTTTATTGACATGTTTAGTTCACTTGAAAGTTTATAGTGTGAAACACAACCAAACTGGAAACTGAAAGAAATTACTGAATCATCCCGATTCAGAATAAAGTAAACAGGCCAGGTGTGTGAAAACAGGTTAAAACACGGGTTAGGTTGTAGACTGAAGCACTTCCACTTCATATTAGAAGACTAAATCATGTTTATCAAGTCAAGCAGCCTTTTTTTGAGGAAAGAAGGAGATTACAGCACAGTAACGGACAGTTACACTTGTGTAATGGTACTCAAAGCACTCATTTTGTGGAGCAAATTACACTAAACGCATTAAAACAGAACTTACTTGCAGATGAACCCTCCACTCTCACACTTTCTTCTTGCATCTGTGTTTTCTGGAAATAGCAGCTCTGGTCTATGGAGAACATCAACAAGGACAGACAGCTCAGCCTGCACCAGGGGTCGCAAACGATCCTCTAAAGCAGACACGATATCCTAGGAGTTAAGCAAAGCAGAAATTGGTCTTTACCAGCCCACTGCATGATCTAAAATGAAAAGAAAACGCGTTTTCCATTTGTAGCATTCTATGATGCATGATCATGTAGCGCACTGCTTCATAACATTTACATTCAAATACAGTATATACTTAAACACTGTTCATGAACTAGCCAAGCAGCAGATGCCCGAGGAAACGGGGCATCCAGAAAGCACCACTCCTGTAAAGCAGGCACACACGGGTGAAGTTGAAGATGATGGGGTAGCATGACGTGCTCCTCACCATTTTGTATTTCATTCTCCCAAGTGTCTGTAACCATTACCCATATTCCTAAAGCCTACTTTACAAAGGAACTCATCTGAAAAGAGCAAAAGCAGCAGCTTTCAAGACACTTCCACCTTGGCCAATGCAAAGCCTTCCTCTTGTAAGCCTGTGGAAGAAAGTGATGAGGTTGTCTTCTCTGTTAATTCATTACCTTTTAAGAAAGGCTGACCAGTCTATTTCTTAACAAGGAAGAGGTAGTTGTTACAGAACTTTGAGGTTCCCACCTGCACCTCTGAGGGTAGTGTTTTGCTCATTTTGTAAAATCCAGTGCTTGGCCTTGAGCAGGACTAATATGATACTGCCCGGCATTGTTCTCACTATTTACAAAAATCTTGTCAGTCTTGGCAGTTGTGTCCATCTTGTGTCTGTGCAGGATCAAGTAGGTTCAGTGATCAAGGAGAAATATGTTTTGGAGAAGCAACACATTGGTCCATATTTTAGGAGATCTACTCTGCAGGATCCAAACTGACCAACTGATCTTTCATTGGGACTGCAAAACAGAATGTGGAGTTCCAGAAGAACTTGACTGTAAGAGAGGTTCGTCTCTTAATGGCAGAAAGGTATAAACAGTATGCTGAGAAGTGAACAACTGACTTCACAAGACAGAAGGAGATACCTTGCATGGATTCTGGCATTGGGGTTTACTATCTGGTTGAGGAGGTCAGAAGTATATCAATTGAGCAAACTTGAGAACACATGGAAGGCAGTTAACCAACCGGCACTGCAATTCCACAAAACAAAAGCAGCAGCAACCCAAGCTCTGGAAGATGGAGGGTGTCAGCATAGCTGCAGCTAAAAGCCAACTGGCAGCAGTGAAAGATGACATGAAGGCACGGAAGAAGGCGGCATGGGATGCTAGTGAACTTCCTGCTTTCTTGGTGGCTCCTGTGGTGTTTGATGAAGGATTCATGAAGGTCGATTGCTCTGTTAAAACAGCTTTGTTGACAGGATGCCATTTAAAGCTGGCCCAGTGTTTCTAATATTGCAATCTTCTAAAGCTTTGTAGAACAAAGTCTGCCCATCACTCCTCAAAATACAAATTACTACAAGGTAGCAGAGCTCTGCCTAGATTTCAAGAGGTACCTGCAGCCCACAGGATGCATCACCCACATGCCTGCCTACTTAAAAACACCCCTGCTTAAGTGGAATTCCACAGGGTTCTCATGTTATAGATCTCTTCAGCCCTGCCCATGAAATAACAGACACTTCAAGAGTCAGTAGGCCAAAGTACAGTCCAGACATCCTGCAGTGATGGTACCCACAGCTACTCTACTAATAATCTCCTAAACTAGCCATCCTGGGATGACCATCGCTTGTATAGCAGGATTTAATGTCATTTACGCCTCAGGAGTGTTCTTGGAGGAAACTGAACAAGGACAATACAAAACCATTTCGGAGGATGCTTCCTTTAGAACAGAGTCTTGCAACCATCTTGTGTTTATAAACTGATATTCCTTTTGCCCACGAGTAGCGCTACTTCAAATCATCTGCAATGTGGAATTCAATGTAGTGCTTACATATTTGAGAAACACTTCATACTTAACCTGAATCACAGCATCTTGGCAGTTTTGTCATATGGTGTGTTTAAAAGTTTAAGTACAGTGCTGCCATGAATTTTATGAACAGTATCTTGGAGTTCTGACTTTTTTTTTTCATTCTTTATTTCACCTTATACAATTTCTTGTATTAGGAATTTGTTAGTTTTCACAAACCCCTTGGGGTCAGAGCGCAGGGTCAGCCATTGTACAGCGCCCCTGGAGCAATTGAAGGTTAAGGGCCTTGCTGAAGGGCCCAGCAGAGTAGGATCTCTTTTTGGCAATGACGGGGATTCGAACCAGCAAACCTCGGGATACCAGCGCAGATCCTCAGCCTCAGAGCCACCACTCCACCCGACTTACAGGTTATGTTGATAACACTTTATATACCAGCATCATGCAGTATTAAATATTTTAACACATACATGACCTTAAAACAATGTGCTTTATAACAGGACAAACATTTGGATGCAGGCAAGGTAAATAAGGGAGTCTACCCTCCAAGATTCCTGGAGGGTAGGAACTTGGTCCATAAGCCCCTTTGCTGAGCTCTGTAAAACAGTCTTACCTGCAGTCGCTCAATGATGTTTCTATAGTCCCGGGATGCAGCAAGGACAGAGTCTCTCCTGGCTGCATTGCGGGCAGACATTCTCCAGCTCATAGCAGTCTTCTGGACAATATTGTGAGACTTGAGGAAAAGATTGTTGACTTGACTGTCCAAATCCACAGGGATAGCAATTGCCCGGCTTTTAGCTAACAATGAGGAAGAAAAAGGTTACTACACAAAAAATCCACACACTATACACACAGTTGAGCCAAAATATTTCAGTTTTTTTGGTGTTAAAAGGAGTTACGACTCTATTCAAGTTAGGTGTTAAACAAGCGCACACACACACACACACACACAATCTATACAGATAAACTAAAAATTCATACAGTCCAGGCAAAATCTGAAAAAGTTTGAGACAGCTCATTCACATTATAGGAGCTAAAACCAACTGATAACCAAGAAATGTTGGCAATATACAATAAAGCAGATAATAAATTCTAAATCAGACACTCTAAAGTGTACCTACCGATTAGGGAGAAACAATGCAAGAGTAAACAAGGGTTCTACCACGTAAGGATGGACCCACAGTAACCATAGATGCGACATTTGTTCTAATCATTTCGTCAATAAAAATTGTGACAGAGCAGCTAGTGTTACTTGAGAACTTTAAATGCAAGTGTCCGCAATTAGAAATTCCAGCTGCTTATGTATTTGCTGTTTTGAATACAGAAAGAAATGGAAACCCAAAATCATGTTTCCATTTACAAGATGGATCTCCATTATCCACATGTTCTAATGTTTGAACCACAGATGTTCCTTCACATCCCTTAATCTCATACTGCTGTTCTGAATCAGGTTCTTGCTTATTTGCAGACCACCGTGTCAGTGTGCTCTGTGAAGAGCCCCCCATTTAAAAAACACAAACATTCACTATACACACTTAAACTATGGAAGAATATTTTGGATTTTTTTTTTAATAAATAATATTGTGCAAAGTCACAATACCTGAGCATAAATAATTTAACACATTAAATCTAAGTACTGAATCATTTAACTGATATACAACAAAACGTCTTTTAGAAACTGCAGAGTATCCAATAGCAAGGTCTTAAAAGTACAATTCTTTTTGCAAATAAATATTTAAACATACAAGTACACTGAACAACCACTCATGCTAAAACTACATCAATAAGAAATCCTTGATCATCAAGATTAGAGTGTTGAGGTGATCAGGTGTTTTATGGTTAGTCAAGTCTGTCACAGGTCTTAGTTTTACAGGCATTTTGTTTTAAATAATTCAAGCCTCTGGCAGCTTTATTCATATTCTTTAAAAGCAACAAATGTGTGTGTCACACTTACCAACGTCTGATAAGACCTTAATACATCCTTCAACTGAGCCCTTCTGGACAGGCAACAGCCAGTTGCAATGGTAAACTCTGAACACGCCTTGCAAGAGCTGAACAAAAACTGGCTGACGAGTCTGTGGAAGAACACCATAGCAGGTTTAGGAGATATTCCCCTCGGAAACAGGGGACTTCCAGGTCACTGGAAGCTATTGAATACACTTACCACACAATGATCTATAGAGAAATTATCTAGAACCAACAGCTTTACTAGTCACAATTTAAACACAGAAGGAAATAGTAATCTGCTGTTTAAATAAGCAAAACATATTAGAGATCTAAAAGGTAGAAGAATATAAAAAAAAAAAAAAAAAACAGCTAAAAATCAATTTTTCGTAACTACATCTTGGTTGTATCCTGTTGGTCTATATGGGCATGGAATTATTTTCCTCCGAGTTCTGCAATTCCCTACTAATCAGTACTATTCTCTACCTCCTTTTCCAGTTCTTCTGTGCTGCCACCCCCACCTGATCAAGGTCTCATGCTGCCCCCTGTGTTTATGGATTGAATGACATGTCACAGATGTACACATGACCACCATCACCTTCAATTCTTTCCATGTGAAGCCTCTAAACCATAAAGGGCTGATTTAGAACATCTACGTTAGGCAGTATACCAAGGTGGGGCCTGGGTGGTCTTTTGGAACCCCTTCTGATTTTTTTTTCCCCCTCCTCCAGCCTAACTAGAGGTGTTTTTTTGTTTCTTCAGTCCTCCAGGCCATCTGACTTTACCTTTTTCTTTGTTACATTACTGTTTAAGCAGCTTAAATTTTGTTTTGGTTTTATAATAAACTTCATTTTATTTCATGTTGTAAAACACTGAGCTACACCGTATGAAAACCTGCTAAATAAAATGTTGTGGTTATTTCTGTATTTCAAAAGAGCTCACATTGGGATATTTTAAGCCTGTTTTTCCAGTTTATTACCTAAACCTGTCTGTGCGTGTCCGTTCTAATAACCTATTTGGTCCTTTGATTAAAGAGCACAAAAAATCTAGTAATAATATTTAAGTGGTTTAAAACCATAGAGGAGTCTGCCTGAAAATGTAAACACTAAACTTCCTTATACTGTGGACACCAAAGACATTTACATATTTTCATCCTCCATAGCCTTGAAGGAGTGGGATCTGTAGCCGGACACACTGCAGTTTAGCCAACACACAGGCAAAAAATGGCTACAAACATCACAATAGTATAATATGCTTGTCTGAATGTGGCTTGGGGAAAGACTACCAAAAGACCCGAAAATCCATAAATGATTTGCAAAAAAGCAGAGCAGTTTATATTGTTATGCTTATTTTGTGCACTATCAGGGTGGTTTACATTTACTGGATGGCCATGTGGAGACTAGAGCATTTGCCTTTTACATTTCCTCAAGCTCTGATCCTGTCACTATTTATATTCCAGTTTCTTTTGTACATTTCACAAGCAGGCTAAACGTACTTGTCCCCATACTGTGGTCTGCAGTCCTAAGGACTGACTTGATACAGTATGTGTCATAATAAATACCAACACATATTGGGTTTTGATATAGATGATGCTCTATCAGACAGTTGTGGCGAGCGCCCTCTTCTACACGGTGGTGTGCTGGGGAGGCAGCATAAAGAAGAGGGACGCCTCACTCCTGGACAAACTGGTGAGGAAGGCAGGCTCTATTGTAGGCATGGAGCTGGACAGTTTGACATCTGTGGCAGAGTGACGGGCGCTGAGCAGACTCCTGTCAATCATGGAGAATCCACTGAACAGGATCATCTCCAGGTAGAGGAGCAGCTTCAGCGACAGACTGCTGTCACCGTCCTGCTCCACTGACAGACTGAGGAGATCATTCCTCCCCCACACTATGCGACTCTTCAATTCCACCCCGGGGGGGGATTAAACTTTAAAATTATACAAAGTTATTGTCTGTTTTACCTGCATTTTTTTATCACTCTTTAATTTAGTATTGTTTCATTATCAGTATGCTGCTGCTGGAGTATGTGAATTTATCTATCTATTGCAAAACATGTCATTCAAAAGTTTGAGAATGCTTTTTATCTCCAAGTGTACTAAGATCATAGGATGCTAAACTATCCCTATAAACAGTGGGCTCCAGCCACAACACACTAATGCAAAAATCCACAGCAGGGAGAGTTACATGTGTGTGTTAATGTTAATAAGAAAATCCATGTGCTAAGAAGAACTTTCCATGTCAACACAGGCAGCAACCAGGCAGTGAACGACAAATCTAAGATGCTGGATTTGAGAGTGTTCAACACATTTAGCCCTTGAATAATAACAGTTCCTTCCCAGATGTCTATCAATCCAAAAGGCCCAGCAACTCCAGCACCACTACTGTGCATAAAATACCAGAATGATGTATTAAATACCTCAGTTACTCTTCCCAAAAGAGAAGCCTGCTACAAAGAAAGGGTTTAAAAAAAATATATAAAATTTTAGTAGCAAAAACAGACATTGTAAAATCTGCTAAACACCTTAGTAACAACAAGCTGAGAACATTTGAAAAATCCTTCCCTTTAGGCGCTGAAAGTAATCCAAGTTTCAGATTTCAACTAAACAAATGCATGAAATTCTCTTGCTGAAAGAATTGTTTTCAGTTTGTTTCTCCCTATAAAAATTAGTACTCCATCAAAACAGAGAACCCAAAAATATTGACCTACCTTACCACATTTATATGGCATGCTCAGATACATCCAAATGAGTTCCATTTCAGTTCACAAGAGCTTTTGCCGGACGGGATTTATTTTAGTGAAATGCATGTGTTTGGGACATTTTGAGCATACAACTGGATGACCATTCAAGTGGATTACGCAACACAAGAGATTTTTCCATGGATGTTTTCATATTGTTTGTTACCCAGAATTGGTCACCGTAAACACCTATTCTATCAGAAATTTTAAAAGTTTCTGCCGTCACTACAAATTACATGGGGTAACATGGGGTGTCTAGGGTTGCAAGTGTCCTGGATAAAAATCAAGATCCAGGTCTCGCACAAACTCTAGGGAACAGCAAATCGGCAGTGTGCGCATCTGCGGAGAGAGTGTCGACCTTGCTGAGGGGTTTATTTACCCCAGCAGCAACATTCAGGTCTCTGGAGACTTCCTATAAAAAAGTCAGATGGATTTGGAAAGCATGAGGAGGTCATGAGGTCACTGGGAAGGGGTGTGCACCATTCCCAATATCCATGCAAAAGGACGAAGGTCCAAGTCTTTAGAGTCCTGTTGCGAGACATGCCATTAAGGCACTCAATCCCAAATATGTAAACTTGTTTTATTTTTAAAATAAGAATTCAGGTTCTGGTCAGAGAACACTACAATAAAATTCATATTAACACAGGTTAACTCAAGTCTAAAGCAGGACTACTCAAAGTACAGCGTATAGGGTTTAAGTCAAAAGGTGTGGGGACATATTGAAGTGTAGGGAACTTAAGTGCCTGAAGTCATTTAGGGTTCAAGATCAAGAAGGTGCACATCTAATGTATAACATGCTTAAATAGTATTTTAAGCAGCCCAAGTGAATGTCACATTTGTGGTTTTGGTTATTTGCAAGTTCACTATGAACAATTAAAATGGAATATTTTTGCAGCTTGCCAAATGGTTGCAGAAACTCCAAGGACGTGTAACCCAAAAACATAAATACTGAAACTGATTTGTATTGCATAAAATAAAAAGACCTGCTGCCTTCCACCCCTAATCCTTGCAAGTTCAAAAGGTATGTCCTGTACTATGTAAAGTTTAGAGTTCACATACTCTCTGCAGCTTGAAAGCTAGGTTAGGTTAGGTTTCTTTATTTAGTCATGTTTACACAGGAAAACATGAAATTTGCCTTCTCAGTTGCATCTAACAGGTAACAGACAGAATGAAATAAAACAGACAAATAGAAATAAGAAAGGTTAAGGTAAGGCAGTTAGATAAAACATATTTATACCAAAAATACCAAAAAGCTAAAATTGAGTATAGAAGTTGGTTAAGTGTGATCCCAATGAACCTTTGAAAACATCATTGTTTTCATCTTCACTCTTATCTTGCCATCATTTTGGTAGTAATGCATCTGCCTCTTCTATAAAGAAATCTACTGGCTTATCCCAAATTTGTTATTTCCCCCAACCCACTCCCCCTCTACTAGTGAAAGATTTACTTCTTGTGATGTTCTGTTATTTTGTTCTTTATTTACTCTGCAATTGTTTTCTTTAGCTGACCTTATAACAACTGTGCTTTGCCCACAAAGATGTTGGAAATTGTAGTTTTCTCTGCACATTTACTGGATTATATACTTCATGAACTATTGGTTACTGCAAGCTATGCACCAAATAATTAATAATCCTACTTTATGAAAAAATATCAACAGCATTTTGCTTGAACAATTACACCTGGAAGCTAACTATCGATACTTTGCTTACCTAAAATAGTATAGCGTGACACAGACCCCTTTGGGGGCCCGTTAATGTTCATTCAAATGTTTCTGTAGAACTTGAGTCAGAGTGACAGTTACACATAGCTGGTACCCCTTGGAAAATAAGGCGGTGGCACACAGCTAAAGGTCTGCTCTCTAAATGCAGCTAGGTCAGGGGTCTTGCAGGTCGGTCCTGGAGGGCCATAGCCGGCTGCAGATTTATATTGCAATCTGAATGCTTAATCAGAAACCAATCCTTGCCAATAACAGAGCTTATTTAATTGTATGGCTGGTTGTTTTTTGGCCTTAACAGCTCATGGTTATATTGCAGAGTTTTTCCTTGATTTGAAACCTTAACATAATTCTCAGACCCTTCTGTTCAGCTTCCTCCCAAATGAATTTAATAAACCAGAAAGTTCATGAGGAATCCACACAGGTGTAAATGGATATACTGTAGGTTAGATGGAGAACTGCTGGGTCTTTTATCATTTGCATTTTATTACTAGTATAAGGAGGAATTGCAAACAGTGAATGCTGCTAATGACTAAAATAAGCAATTAAGATTGTGAAATCTTGAACAAGTGAGACAACTAAAATAAAAATATTGCTTGAGAAGTGCTTGAACAGCAATAACTGTTCATTAGGAAATTGTTTATATAATAAAAAAAAAAGCCTGCAGCCACTGTGACCCTCCATCACCAACTCTATAGACCCCTGATCTAGGTAGAACATATCTACTGGTTAAATATGTAAAAGTTAAAAAAAAAAAACAAGGCGGCTTAAACGTCACTTTCCAAGTTAAGGTTGCACAAGTTCACCAGAAAGTAACATCACAGCATAAACCTACCCAGTATGACACTTGCTCCTTAAACAATATTGAAGCATTAATACATCTTGGAATGGATGCAACTAACGTAGAGATTTATTTTCTATTTTCCACAGTTACAAACCCAATGCCACATCAGAATCAAAATCAAAAGACAAGTCGATTTCCACACATTTGGTGCAAACCTTTAATTAGAGCCTAAGCCACTGCTTGCTCATCATGTACCATTAAGTCATGAACCTCTGCATACTATGCCTAAGGATGTAGAGAGCACAAACTAAACACTAATACACACTAAGGGCTACAAGAGCCAAGGTGTTACATCTATACAATGATACTTACATAAATGAGGAAACAGACCTATGAAAGACATTTAAAAAGTCATTTGTTAGATGGTTCTCCAGTCAACGCAGAAGGGTCAGGTAAATGGAATATACGCTATCAATCTAAAATGTTCAGAGGCAGGAAAAAAAAAAACTAAACACCCCTCACCGTCAACTCCTGGGCTGCACTTTCCAACTGTTTTGAAGACGCATAAGCTCCATTCTATGCATTTGGTGTCATTCTAGATAATAATTACCAGGTATTGAATTCTAAAATGGCGACTGTCTCATTTCCTTATGTTTAAGTCTTCCAATAACTTTCCTTTATTAAGCTAGAAAAATCAAATGTTTTACAGCCGTCTAATCTTAAAACAATCTAATGTAGGATAACAAACCCATCAGAGTAATTAAGCATTGCAAATCTCCAGCTAATCAAATAAAATTGTTGGATGCCTTTGGATCACACAAACTGAAAGAGTATCAGAGTCTACAAAGTGTAGGTAAGCAGTTTGATTCAGATTTCCCAATCCTTAAACTAAACAATGCAATAATTTCCATTACATGCTTATATATGTTAATGTGAGAATAATCATAAATACGAAAGCCAAGCATAGAAACCTAAGACTTAGCATTTCAGTAATTTAACAAATGCTTAAACAACTCTCCAATTCATTCCTGCCCATTGACTGAATACAAGTCAGCTCAATTCAGTGTCTTTTCAACAATCTCTAATTTAAAAATATTTCTTAAAGCCATCAAGTTTACAATTAAAGTGCCATGCTGTTTTGTTCCCCACTTCAGAAACTGGAAAAAAATGTTTAAAAAGTTTACATACTAACATTTGGTGTCAAAGTCGGACCTTTCCCTGCCAACAGGGCGATAAGCTTGACATGCTATAGAGTGAAAAAATGATTTTTCAGCATCTTCTGCCATCTCTTCTAAATTTCACATTTGTCCCCCATGTAGAACAAGAATGACATCAAATTTATTTCAATCCCTTTAATACACTTCATTTATGGTGAATTTTGTTTGCAAGGCTGAGCACTCTAAAGCATCTTTCCAAAATTAGTACCATAAAAAAAAACAAGACACATACATTTCACTGCCACATTAACAGCTTTTCTACAAAATTTGAAGTGTTAAAATGCTACTTGCATAGCCTTTTCCATTAAGGTGGGGAGAGGTGGTTTACAAGGACTGACTCCTCACCAGCCAAGCAAGGCATGACCACTCCAGTAGATCAGAAACCCAAAGGAATTACAAATATTAAATCTTTTACAAGTTCAAATGAACATACATTTTCAAAAAAAAGGCTAAGGCAAAGCTTTCCCTAACCTTTATTAGCTGCCATATAAAAGAGTATGCAGAACAAAATAATTGGTACAGTAATAGAGTACTTATGCATAAGGCAGTAAGTATGCAGGAGCAACACTGGGAGATCAAGAACGCTTTCTTAAAAAAAAAAAAATCTAGACATCAGTGTTCGTACAAACTGTAATACAGCTCATACTTTTCATATTTAGAAAGGAAGCATATGGGGATCTTTTCTGCCAACTGCTATAAGGAAATTCAAAGCTTCCTCCCGAGGTTCAACACAATTCTTATACTCTGTTTAATAAATAGATAAATGTATATTTGGGCAGAAATAGCCAATTGATTTGTTATGCTGCGAGTTGGTATCTTTGTTTCTGTATCTAAATTTCCCTTTGGGATATGTAAAAAAAAAATAAAGATTAAATGATTTAAGAGGAAAAACTGTACAATGTTTCAGGAATTTTGGCATTTCTTATGTCTCAAGCACTTACCTGTAAGCTTGTGCTCTGGTCAGAGAAGGGAGAGCTGAAAAACGTGGTAACAATGCTCATTACAGTCTCCGTCACGTATCGCTCCAGGATGGTGTCTGCATGCTTACGGTCACTCGTATTGTTGCAAACCTACAAACACAGATGGAGAACTTCGAAAACATCCATAGCACTCATGCAGAAACTCACAATACAACAAAATCATTTCAGACTTGTTTCCAAGTATGTGGCACCACAATCTTCAATACAAGAAAACATTACCTACTACTTTAAACTCTTAACACTTGAAGGGACAGTAGGTCAAACACTACAACAGCAAAGATTTGCCAGTGAAATTATATTCAGTTTAAAAAAAAAAAAAAGATTTCATATTTGTAGAAAACCTATCTGAAACTGACTCATGAAATCATTCTTGCCAAATGTTGGTCTTTTCTAATAAAATCGAACTCTTCCATTGTCAAAACTGCAAATTACTTTGCAAATAAATGGTAGAAAAACATACCCTACAGATATCCACCAAGAAATTCTCAAAGAGCTTCCACATGTGATTACTTGTGTAGATTTCCTTCATTTCCACTTCTGTGTCTACATAACAATGATTCAGGAAGTTGATATAGGCAATTTTCACCTAGTTTGAGCCAAAAAGAAATAAAATCAATTTAAGTATGGGAAAAAAAAAACTTTAGGTTTTCCTACTAAAGGAAATGTCGTAGAATTTCAAAAATAAAGCACTTGAGAATGCAATATATTTTGGGAAAAAGCAGGGTCGATAAGTTTATAAAGCTCAAAATATTCAGCATGTTTAATTATGAAAATTGTTCACAAAAATAAGCTACTCAAAATGTGTAAAGTGCACAGAACCCTTTAAGAATCCAAGTGCAAATACACCCCCCGCCTAATTCATATATCATGGAAAAGCCAAAGTTTTAATGCTGGGTGGGTGGAATAGTGACTGACATATTGTTTAAGCAAATCAGGAGGTTTTTATACGCAAGGTTTTTAAAGGATTAACTCAAACTTGCTTAAGTGTGTACAATGTTTGCTTTTGTTCTCCACAAATTCAGATGGGTCTACAGACTAATCATGGTTCCACTTATAATCAAATCATTTGGATATTCTTATAAGCAGTGATACACAATGCAGTTTCACTGCAAGAATCAAAAATAAACCAAAAATGTAATTTATACTGTTAACTGTCATTTACCAACAAGTGACCTAGATGAAGTTGGGCAGATTAAATGTACATGTGGATTTAAAAGAAAGTTTTCTATTTAGGATTAAAGTCACTTCCAGTCATATGTAGACATTACATATTTGTGGTGATTGTTCCAGCAGTATGATGCTCACTTTGCCAATCACAATGACAAGTTTGGAGACTACAATCCTGAAGATGCATCAAGAGACAAATACTCCATATGCATATCCTCAGCCTTAACTACAGGAATCATGAAACAAAGTTTGGTTGCTAAGTAATGGCAAGTGCTGGGCTTCATGTATAGAGAGTTTTTCTGCAGAGAATACAATAAATGTGCACAATTGTATATTTGTGTTTATTTGTGCAGAAAATATGCAGGAGGTCTCATTTCTAAATAAAATACATTTCATTACTCCACAGAAGAGAGCCATTGATTATAATTTTATTGGTATGCAGTGGATTACCTGCATTGCACAGGTCTATCAATTTCTGTATATCTGTTTTTACACTACAAATATTTTAATGAGTTGCTGTCACAGTGTGAAATGGAGTCAGTTATGAATTATATTCTGCAGAAAAGGGAAAACAAACACCACAAACCACCCTTTAAAAAGCTTCATCAATACCTCTTCTAAATTAGAGACACATCTACATCACACACATTAACTCTGGAAAACCCCAAAAGTTCATTCTGTGGCACCACGGAAACTTACCTCAGGGATACAGTCTTCATGAGTCACCACACGCACAATATCATCCAGTGGGAGAAGGGAGTTGCACTTTATTTCGGTGTAAACATTTTTACCCTCTGTACACACTGCTAGCAGTTCCACCAGATGGATGTGGTACATTAGAGCACTGTTCTCATCCATGCGGTCCCGCTCAGAGCGCATCATCTGAACCAGTGTTTGGAAAGATGCTCGGTCATTGTAAAAGACCAGGACATCCTCCCCAGCATTAACAAGCTAAAAAGAAAAATAACTGAAGTCAACACACAATTTTATACTAAGCAGGGACTGTGCAACTACTGCAGAGTAAATTGATTATTGGCTTTGACACATTAAAAGAATTTTGACAACAACAAGCCATTCAACCCAACAAAGCTCACCATCCTACCAACTTCATTTATACAAAATCTTCCTTTAAGACTGTGGTTCATCGAGATGGTATATTGAAGATGTGACAACACTCATGATTATTCTCAGAAGTCTGACTATGCAATACTTTCAGTTCTGATACTGAAAACATTCTGGTCTTCACACTGTTCCACAATTTTAATTTTACTGATTTTATTAAAATTAAACAACATTCCATACAAATAACTCAAGCTTTACAAAAATGATCTCAGCACTCCCAACATCCCTAAACTAATCCCAAGGATACTAAACACACACACACTCTGGAAATCGACTCATTCCAGCTACTCCTCGCTCAGTCCATTATAAAATGTATTCATTTGCTGCATTGCTTTTAGATAAAAAGTGTTAACTGTTCCACAATGAGGTTTACAGTGAAATGCAACCAAGACTCCCTGAATCCTAGTCCAGTTTCCACATAATGTAGCTCGTACAAACAAGATAGTGGTGGAAATTTATGTATGCTGCTCCATTTTAATGAAGGCATGCAAGGTACATTTGGTAGTATTATTGGATAAAGACTGCTGTCCATTTTGTAGACCTCTCATATGCAACTTACCTCTGCCATTACTATATCTTGGCACTTTTTAATAAATTTTCCTTCAGCCTTTACAATGGTCTGGAGAAATTTGAGGTACTGAACATTCCTGCCATGGGTCTCAATGCAGTGCACAAAATGCTGCACCACACGCTCATTGATCTCACTACACAGCTGGAAGTTGTTCATGAAGATGTGCTGCATGGTTACAGCTTCCAGAATCTGAAAACAAGAATCACAATTATGTGTGGCTCTAAGTGCAGAAGCCGAGCCTGTAACTGTCTGAGGTTTGAACAAACAATTAGCACCTTACCCCAGGATTAAGGAACAGGTTGATGTGCTTGTGAAGTAGTGCTTGGTTTTGCTGGTTCCCAGCACAAAAATTCTGCAGAAACTCGTGAGCCAATCGCATGATCTCCTGCATGCGAATATCTTCCCCCTTATTGGAAAACAAAGTCAAAAAACATGCAACATCTCAGAGCTTGCCAAATCAAACACTATATTGTCTTAGACAAAGTTATGCAAGTATCCACTATAGCAAGTTAACAAAAGAAACCATTAGGTTTTATAATATAAAAAAGTTAACTTTCACAAATAAACATTTTAGCATACTATTGAGTAACACCAACTACAGTAATATTCTCACCATAGCATTCTAAAACCTACTTTAATTCCAACTACAGTGAAAATCAGCAACATAAGAAAAGAGGGCCTATAATATGCTGGTTATTACACATCACATCATGTTTTAGAAATAACTTGCCATGCTTACAAGTCAGTAAATTCTGAACAGAAATGTTGGTATGGTCACTTTCCATCTAAATTCCCTGGTGAAGACTTTAAACATTACATGTGACAACACAAAAATCACCCTTTGAGCTTTGGTGTTGAACTCTCAGCACACCTAGAAAAGCTCAAATCTAAAAACTATACAGCTGTCCATGAGCAGTGTCACATTTTTCATAACAAAGTATACCCCTTGCCAAACTGCAACATAAGGAGTGCAGCAACACTACATGGCAGGTTTCCATACTTCTACATGACTGTTTAAGTAAAAGCCAACTTAATACTACAAACAAGCTAGTTTGTAAAACTGGGTTTTTGTAACAAATGAAGCACCATATGTGCATGTATAAACACAGGATCACTAAAGTACACAGATAAAAATAGTAATTGACAGTTTTAACCTGAACATAAATATAACCTAATTGATTGCATCATGTAGAAATGTGGAGAACAGGACATCAGTTTTTATTGATTTAGCATACTTAATAGCTTGATGTTTCTGACACATTACATCAATTTAGGTAATGTTTTGCTGCCAGTTTTCATTTGTACTCCACAGCTGATGCTTTCAGTGTCCAACAGTGTGCCAGCAGGCAGATTCCACTTGCCCCGATACTACTTTTCCATCGTTGCCATGTCCTGTTGAAAGTTTTCTCCATGTTTGTCACTGAATGCACCAGCATAAGAGCTGAAGAAGTCTAAGTATGAATGCAGAAAATTAATCTTTAGTGACATGTTGCTTTTCGTGGTTTTGTATGCTTGAAGGATGTTTTCAACCAGATGGATGCAGGTTGGTGTTTTGTAGTTGAACATTTTCTTCGCAAATTCCTTGAATGCATTTCTTTGTGATTTCCATTGGCCCCACTAGCAGATTTATTTATTTATTTATTTTTTTTTTTTAACTGCTTCCCATTCATATTTTTGCAGTGCAGTGTATTTGCCGTGAATTGTGCCGCACGTATGAGAAGATTTTTACAGATGAATGTTAAGGGAGGCTTTTGCAGTGTTTCCTTGCCAACTACAAAATTTATATCCACCTGTAAGGTGAGTAAACAACCCGTTTTTAACTCCAGTGGTATCGAATGAAATGAGAATTGTACATCTGACTTGACTGTTTTCCATGCTCTGGGACATTTAGCGATTACACTGTTCCCAGGCACATCTCTTCCAAGCAGGCCATGCTGGTTGTCCCAGCATGGAATGATCAGACTAGTTAAACGAATTAGACTTTAGGGGACTTCTATGTGGAGAAATGTGCTTGGGCACAGAACAAATTGCTAGAGTTGTGAGTACCCTCTTAAATTTTAAGTTCTGTACTGAGCATAGGGTATACCTGTTGCAAGTTTACAAAATCACTTGCTTTGCCCCTTTAACAGATCCTTTAAACCATTATTGCTTTAAACCCTGAAAATTTCCCTGATCCACCCTTACACCTGCTCCTGCCAACAGCTTTCAATAATCGCTCCCCATAGTCTAACTCCTCTCTATAGCATGTGCAGTGTAGGTCGGATCACAGCATAGTTAGTTCACAAACAAAGCCAGTACCTTCTCATAAGGTATCTGCAACAGTTCCAGCACCACAGCATGAGCGCTCATGTTCCTCAGGAGTCGCTGCTGCTGTTTTCTGTTTTTTCTACCTGTTGTGCCTTCTTGGACACACAGTTTACTAAGTCTCATCAGAATCTGTAAAAGAATGAAGATAAAAATTTCAGCCAGTACAGGTTCAAATTTATTCTTTGCAGGATTTCTGCAGACAATGCTCAGCTTGAGTAACAATGAAAAATTAGCAAAAAGGTACACAGTCAAAAAGTAACACTCTAGAGCTCTCTGGTTGTGACTATTGTCCCTGTTCACCATCACATGTTCAGACTATATCCACACACGCTGCACTTCCACTACTTGTTCTGTTAAGAGTGGTACTGTGATGTCCTATCACAAAGAGGACTAGATATCCTGAACATCTGCAAATGCCCTATAACTCCCTAAGAAAGCATAGACCAATTCTCCCCCAAATTAGCCCTTCACATCTTTGGTGCTCTTGTATCTAGCCCTTCCAGAGTACCCTATTAACATCCAGGGGGTTGATATGATTGTAAAGGATCTTCCATTTGTACTGGCTTCATAAGAAAAGTCTTCCTTGCCATTGCATGCTCCCCTATTTCCAATAGGCCTAGCTGGGAATCGCTTGTGCTACTCATCACCTTTTTTTTGTTTGGAATATAAATAATTGGACAACATTTCGCACTTACTTCCTTCACAATCCTGTAGTTATAGCTGCTGGTACTTTCATGTTTACTAGACTTGTCAGAACCACCAACATCAGCTTCTTCCTGCAGGGTAAGACAGGAGTAACAATCAGGAATTCAAGCAGAAACCTTGACAATCTTAAGCATCTGGATGAGACAGACAGCTTAGCTATTAGCAAGACAAAACACACTTAAAAGGACTGAATGGTCTCCTCTCATTTGTCACATTTCTAACATTCTCAACAATCAACTTTACATGAGAATGAGTTTATCATCTAAACACAACCTGATATTTTCAAGTAAACTGTTAAAAGCAAAGTACACGCATACATTGCCTGCACAATCGCTCTACAGTATGAGTTTATTTGTAATATTAACAATTTTAGTAAGGTTTCAGTGTATACAAAGTCAGCTTATGACAAAAAAAAAAAAAAAAATGATGCACTGCCATTATTAATGTGGCAGCCCCTAAGGACTTCCCACTACATGTATAGCCAACTTTTGAGACTTACCTTTGTCTTCACTTCTGTCTCCCCTGCTGGGCCATCTCCAGCATCAATTGCCTCATCTGGTCCCTGACGCTTGTACACCCAGAGCTCAGACTTCTCCACAATTGAACGCAGCTGGTCCAAGTCTGACTTGATCTGTTTATAGTTGTCAACATCTTGGCTTGTTACAAGTAGCTGAACCTTAAAATTAAAGTAACTTAATAGCATAAATCTTTCAAGAGGAACCAATCCCAGGTCACCATGAAAAAATTAAGATGAACGTCACAAAATGCAATTATCTACAGAGAAAATTACTGGACAGTACAATGAACAGTCAATTTCAGAAAAAGACTAGCCATTAGCCAAAATATTTTACCTACCCATACAAGATTATATATTCTTGTACACAAACACAAATCTTGTGTAAAAGGGGTCTAAGCGAAGGATGTGGAGACAGACTGAATTTGTAATACAGTACACCCTCAAAATTCACAGGGGTTACATTTCTAGAGCACTCGCGAATTGTGAAAAACTGAATTTTGGATGTGATTAAAAAAAATGCCTATTTTTATAGTTTAAACCCTAAAAATATTCCCCCAAAACATTTTAATTTCAAACTCAGCTTAATGCATTACCTACAAAAAAAGAATGTAAAAGTAAACCTGTATACTGTACTGCTATGTCTCCCGCAGTGCTAGAATGTAAAATACCAATGTTACCGCTATATGTACTGAAGTTCATGCAAGCACGTTTTCATTGCCAGAAGCCTTAGAAGGTGCAGGGCGTTTCGATGGCATCTTGGGGCTTTAACCCTTAAAACTGCCACATACTTGGGGGTTAATGCATCCCTGGACGCCAAATACTTTTTTGCTGCACTTTAAGTAAACGTCACAATTCACAAAGAAAAAGTGAAATTTTAATAGAACATTTTTCTTCTATGCAAAAAGCATCACAATTACTGCAACACTGATCATTTTACACACTCCTAATGAACTGTAAAAACTTAAAAACTACTGGAACAATAAGAACAAGATGCAACTGACGCCATGGAAGAAATTAAGTAAATCACCGAGCCAACTGCGCTTGAACTGGCAGCACACAAAACACACAGAGGTAAACGCTGACGCGGTCTCAATCCCATAGACAGTGAGGCTGCAGTGTGTCACGCTTGGGTCACAGAATTGCACAGAAACGCAGGAGATTGTAGAGACAGGAAGTTCATTCAAACACTTCAAACAAATAAACCTGTCTCTTTCAGAAGTAAAACAAGCTCAGTATGCAGTTAGTTATCAATTAAAGAATAGACAAACATCATAGGGGAGCACAACCCCCTATAGGAGCAGAGGGTGTTTGGGGGAGGAGAGAGAAAAAGCAATCAGCCAAAAAGGACAGGTGCTGTTCAGGCTTTTAAGTCCGCTCCTGCGTGCTCACAAATGGCACTGGGAAACAACTATAGCTGGTTGTGTCGGTTTAAGGGTTCAGAGGAACAAAACAGAAAACACAAGAACACTCAGCTAGAGATGCATCACAGTCAATCAGCAGCAAGAAGAAATGAATAACGCTGTAGCGGTCCGGTGCAGCTAAGATTCACACCGTTGAGAAGACGGCGATTTATTTATTTTTATGGTGGAGATTCCAGGACAAACCCAACCTTGACCTGACCCACACACACTCACAAACAGAAAAACAAAGCAATTTGGTAATCAAACAGCAAATATAAAGAATAATGAAGACAAATGAAATAAATTAAAACGATAGCACCCCTGTTCCCTTTACAGCGATTACACATTAAAATACAACAAAGCACCAACACACGTCATAAAAAACGGCAACGGATGAAATGTAATGATGAAAACAGACAGTCCTACTGCTAGTTCCTGAAATGGTGAAGAGGGGTTCAGGCGCACTTCTTTCTTTGCAGGATGGCCATGAATCCACTTACAGTCCTCATGTACACAGGCAGACAGCAGACGCAAAACACGAAACAATCCAGGACAAAACGAATAAGTAACCCAACAGAAGGCAGGCAGAGAGACAGGAACTTGAAACAAATTACAAAAACTTTTTTTTTGCTTTTGGTCACCGGCCCCCTTTGTAAAAGCCATGCTGACATCCTTTGACCCCAAATAACCCCAGAAGACCAATCAGAGCCACTTCAGGGACTGCTGGGAGTCACAGTTTCAAATTCTATTGGCTACTTTCACCATCCCAAGCCACGTTTCCACTAAAGTTGCTTCCTGTTCTCTCATCATTACAGTATTGCCACAAAAAAAGCCATAAAAATTGCGGCGAATATTTGTTGTTTCTGCTAATTATTAGATTAGGTTCTAAGGAAAAATCCGCGAATGACTGAGGCCACGAATTCTGAACCGTGACTTTGCAGGGGTCAACTGAATCCCTATTTCCAACATTTGAAAAAGAAAATCCAAAAAAAGCTGAAAAATCAATTTTAAATTTATAAAAACCATGCATTTTGCAAAGACTAAAATATTTGCATTTACTATAAAACATATGGTGCATACATAAATGTAAATCTCTGTAAGGGAGGACTGAATTCAATCATATAGGTAAACAGAAGATTAGTAAGGCATTAAATTTGGCAAACAATTTAAAAAGTGCAATAAATTAATACTTGTACTAAGTAAGCAACTTTTGGAACAACAAATTCATAATTAGGCTGTACTGCAATTACATTTTGTAAGTTGTATTGATTTACATATTCTTTTGTTTGCAACATCTTACTAATTTTATGGTGACAAAGGTGACTAATATAGAGAGATTTGCTTAATCCAGTTCAATGCTGCTAAGTTATCCAGCCTACTGAGACATCCATTGCAAGGCTGGAACCAACCTATGAAAATGTAAAATTCTATCGAATGGCACACAGCTATACATTGCCGATTTACAGTCACCAATTAACTGACCATCCATTTCTTAAAAACCATGTCCAGTGATTCAGTCATAACCTTCATTTAGCCTTCTTAGCAAGTCTGAGGCAGCTGACTGAATGCTAACCATGTAACGTGACATATCCAGTAACTCACTGACAAAAATCAAACTTTTATCATTAGTCGTAGGAGAGGGCTGTGTGTAAGTGAGCCAACAACCAGTGAATGCTTATCCAGGAATACAATGCATATAATGCAATGAGGAAGCTTAATGAATGCAAGTGTTTTGGACCTTACAAACAAGACACTTGTCTGGTGTTTTACATATCACAAAATTGGACCAAGGTCATGGCTGAACTTACTGTACCTGTTAACTCTTTGCCAGGTGGCTTTCTATTACCTTTCAAAAGAGGGGCAACCAAGACCACTCAGTCGGTACTCAGTCACCAAAGTTGACATGACCAGGGATATACAGTTGTGTAATTTGGCATAACTCAGTGGTAAGATCAGCAGCTCTGACATAACATGACTAGAATTTGAGTAATTTGATATTGACTTTAGGATATGGTAGAGAAAGCAGGTTTCAAATCTACACAGACAACAGAAAAACAAAATACAAACTTAACACTGTTCAGACACGGATGTTAACCCAGAATTCTAGAGCAGTCTCTCTTCATACCATCTACTGCTCCACTTAGCTATCCCCTAATGAAATGCACAATAATTTGTTCAGTTACAAAGATCTCATTATCCATGCTTACAAAAAATACAAGGTACCTGTTTAAAGGCCTGTAAGACCTCTTGTCTCTGGCTGAAGTGTCTGAACAGAAGGTGAAGAGCACCTGAAACCAGGGGAGGGTAATCATGCATTGTGAGATGAAGTAAAACACGAAGAAATGTCCTGCCTCCATGATCATCCAAATCCAATGGTGTATTTTCTTCACTGAAATAAGAAAAAAAAGTTACACATGCCAAAGCCGCACAAGCAGCCCACCATTTGACCAGTTGATATTTCAAAAACTTAACATAGAAAAGTACATCACCTTCCACCAAAGATGCCCTCTGCCTGTTCTTCAATATGTTCAAAATCAAGAGTTCCTAGACAGAAAGGTGAAGAGGTTACTCTTGATCACAAGATAATTCACTATTCAAAAAGCATAAATGACCCTTTGCTATTTGCTTGGGTGATTAAACATGTATGAATGGCACAGTAGGATGAACCCCTAAATTGAAAGTGGAAAGTTCAAACACAGTTGTCATGAACTTATGTTCAAAATTCAAATAGTGCAAGCACATGTAGACTTGGAGTTCCATGGAACTTGGCTCTACCATATTGTAGGAGGGGTTTAAGAACTAGTGACTGAACGATTGAAACATTTAAGGGTGAAGGAATATACACTACCCTGCAAAAGTTTTAAAGAAAAACTTGAAAAGCTGAGGTGTTCTAAATGTAATCGGGTGAAATGCAATGACTGACCTAAAACAGTGAAAAGGTAAGCAGTAAACTGCCAGAGGATTCATTTTAAAGTTTAGGTTAATAAAAACTGAAAAAAAGGAAATTTCAGAATATTACAAATGAGCCGTTCAAGGGAACAACTAATAGGTTACAAGCTACAGATATTCTACAGCAATTGAAGTAAATTAAGCTTTGCAAGTTGAAGCAAACAGGTGTCCCAACTTCTGTCGATTACTTCAAAACCCTCGTCTTAAAGCAAATTGTAAATGTACGGTATTGTGAATGAAGGCGCAGGTCGGCCCCACATTCCCAGATGATCTCAGAAGCCTGTTGAATCCAACAGTAGATAGTCATGACCCAGATGAGCTTAGCACATGAAGACAAAACACACATAGCAAGGGGTAGGTGCGAAAAAGGTGCTTAGTGCTTTTATTAAAGCAAAAGCCAGTGTTCCAAAGTGCAGTGCAACTCTTCAATAAATATTCCATTAAGAGTCTGTGATAGTGGAGGTTAAAAATCCAAAGAAATAATCCATTAAAAATGAGGTTAAAACAATGCAGGAGTTTCCTTTAAAATTCTCAGTCTTCGGTGCTTCCCTTTAAAAACAGATGCCTTTCTGACTTTATCCTACTTGGATCTTGAAGCTTAGTGGGACATCAGCTAACAGGTGCAGACACCTTTTAGTCCAGGCCCGTGTTCCCACCACCCAATCCATGGCCTTTCATAGTGAGCCATTGGACCCTGCTCTGCTCCGTGTTCATTGCTGCCATACGGCTCTGCCCAACGAGAGGACACTCCGGAGCATGATGATCACTCCTGCTCCCAAGTCACAACAGGATTGATCCCCGAGCCCCCTTGCATGCTGGTGACATGCTACTCTCT
The DNA here is from genome assembly GCF_900747795.2 of Erpetoichthys calabaricus. NCBI lineage: Eukaryota > Metazoa > Chordata > Cladistia > Polypteriformes > Polypteridae > Erpetoichthys > Erpetoichthys calabaricus. Next base: position 75,862,545 of record NC_041411.2, on the reverse strand, counting down.
GGGGCACCATTTCCATCCACCTGCTTCTCTCTCTCTAAATACTAGCTTACTCTCACTCCTCCCTTTCCTCCTTTCATTAAATTCCATTTTGTTTTTTTTTCTTACCGGTTCATTCTTATAGGCCTCCGTAGGTGCAGCATTTCAAACTCGCATCACAGGAAGCTGATGAAGCAATTGAAACAGACTGCACCCTGACATGCAGGTGCCTCTCGCCCCAATCACTCCGCCAACTCTCCTTGCAGCTGCATGAGTACGCACACATAGTGAAAATGAACCAGCCAATATTTATTAAAAACTGCCACCTTTATCTGAGCTACAGTCCCACTATACCACAGTGAGCCAATCAAGAGCCACATGTTTCAACTAATACGTGGTACAGCCCATAGTGGTTGGTCTGACTCTAAGCACTTCAGAGGGAAAACAAAATTATAAATTTATATTATAAATATAAATAAAACTAAGTAGTTAAATCAAAAATACTAGTAACAATTTTATCAATGGAATCAAATTTCCACAAGTTATATTCTAAAATGTAGATCCAATAAGAGGTAAATGCAAGGAAAATTTACTTCTGGACTTCAGGAAGGTATGTGGTTGGTTTTCTGTGAAGTGTTAATTGAAATTAAATATCTTAAGTATCTGTGTAATAAAAATTAAGTGCATGTATGAACCCTAACCCAACAATGATACTTTAAGGGGAATGTTTATCCTAATACTAACCTGGTACATTAGCAATTCCTTCTATGGCACTTCCAGATGGCAGTTCACTCTGAGCATTGCTCTCATCAAACTCCCGTTTAAATATGCACAAAAGACATGAAATCCTGTAATCCAGTCGGACGTTGAGTATGAACTGAGAGAGAAAACCGAAAATGTATATATGTATGCCTTCTGGTTGACAAAATAAATCAGCTGATTGTTAACACAGATTAAAAAAAAACAAATGAAGAGAAGGCACATGTTGAGAGGGAAAAAACCCTCGGTAAGTATATATCATAATAGTCCTCTGCACAACCATGTCAAAGTAGCCAGCTAGGAGATAGTGTCCTCTCCAAAATCTGCAATTCACATGAACCATGTTTTAGATATCAATCATGCCCCTCAGGGTAATAAGCAACACATTTTTGTGCTTAAAATTTACTCAAAACAGGACCATCCCAAACGAGTAAGAAGGATCGTCTAAACCAGAGGTGGCCAACTCCAATCCTGGAGAGCCACACTGGCTACAACTTAAGATACTGACTAGTTTTTTTCTACTATTTCATTTATTTGCTATTTAAGAGTCAGACCGTTTAAATCACAGCTGAACAATGCCGATCCTAGAGGGCCCACAGTGGCTTCAGGTTTTTGTTCAGTTCCTTCATGAGAAATCATTCATTGCCGATGAAGCACTTATTGCTCAAGAGACATTTTTATGCTTCATTTTAGATGGCTTGCTTTTTAAGATTTTTTTTTAGTCTTAAACAGCTACATTCCTGAATTCACTGTTTTAACCGTTTCTTATTAGGAATAAGATGCAAATGACAAAGGAACAAGAAGTTCTACATCTTGCTTGTCTCCATTTCCACCCATGTGTATTCGTCGTTCACTATTTGGTTTAATTATGTACTCAAAAGGAAACTGAGGAGAAAGTGGACAACTGAAAATTATTCAGCCGTTTTAGGCTTCAAATTACTTGAATGACACATGTATGATTGGAACAGGGTAGAAAAAAAAATTACGATTTAAGAATGAACTGACATGGTAGAGTTCAAACAGTAACAAGCCATGAAATTAAGTAAGATCTATGATTGGTACGACTGTATTGAAACAAAAAAAAAACTGCAGCCACTGCAGCTGTCCAGGGTCGGAGTTGGCCACCCTGGTCTATATTACGAAGACCTGCGAATTTATATTACATGAGCGTGCACACACACACACACACACACACACACACACACACGTCTGCACTTGTATGTGGAGGCATGGTTCAGTAGGGTTAGCATCAGCAAGAGGTACCCCAGGGACAAGAATTCAGACACTACTCAGAACTTAGTTGAAGCCCCACTGGCAGCAATTCCAGCATGGAGTCTTCATGTGACAAACATCACACACCTAGATATAAGGTGTTTCAATCATTTTTCTCTGCAGATAGTCTCAAGCACTGTCAGGCTGGATAAAGACTATTGGAGCACACCTTTCAGGTCTCTGCAGATCTGCTCAATTGAGTTCTAGCTGGATCAGATCGAACATTCCCAGGGATGACAATAAGCCACTCCTGTATGGTCTTTGCTTTGTGCTTAGTGTAATTGTGCTGCTGGAAGGAGAACACGCAGCACATAGCACTCTAGGGTAGATGAATGAACACTAAAGATCTGTGCATTTTGCTCCACCCAGCTTTCCCTCAACTCTGTTCTCCTAGTCACTGCCACATGTATGATGCAGCTACCACCCTATTTTAACGATAGAATAGTACTGCACAGGTGACGAGTAGTGCCTGGTTTCCTCCAGACATGACAATTACAATTGAGGCCGAACAATTCAACCTTGGTTTCGTTAGACCAGATGAATTGTGTTTTATACTTTGAGGGTTCTTTAGATGCCTTTTTTGCACACTAAGTGGGCTTTCCATATATAGTCTGGCCTCTGTTCCATACACCAACATTAGTGGATCACTGCAGTGGTGGTGGTTGTTCTGGAAGTTTCTCCCATCTCCACAGAGGTTCTCTGGAGCTCAGCCAGACTGAGCATCAAATTCTTGGCCACCTCTTACCAAGGTTCATCTTCCCAGATCGCTCAGCTTGTCCAGTCTCTAAATCAGCATCATGGTTGTTCCAAACTTTTCTATTTAAGAATTATAAAGGACATTTTACTCTACAGAACCTTCAATACTGCAGACATTTTTTTTTAATGTACCCTAGATCTATGCCTCTACTCAGACCACGCAGCATTATATATAATCATGTCTAATTTCTGCAGGAAAACCCTTCAACCTTTTGGCTTGGCTCTTGCTCTGATACACATTGTCATCTGTTGTACTTTCATGTGTAATCAAATCAATTGACTATTTATAGACTCCAAACAAGGTGTAGAATCATCAATACGTAACAGAATGAAATACACCCAAGCCAATGATTGTCACAATGTAGTATTTAGTTTACTTTTAGTAAAATTAGAAAAAATTTCTAAAATCCTGGTTTGACCTTGTCATTTTGGGGTAAATAACGAATTTAAATGATTTTACCATAAGGCTGCAACATAAATTATGAAAAAAAGAATACTTTTTGTATGTACAGTATATGAACTTGACTCGTCATCTACTGGATTATATGTTATGCTTTGGTAATGCAAGAGATTTCCGCAAACCCACACAGTTATAGTCACATACCTGAAGTATTTCTATAATCTTCAACTTGGTGTCCATTACAAGTATATCTTCTTTCTCAGGTTCATTTTGTTGCTTCACAACATCACCATCAGGAGGATTGATTGGAGTCATGGGGAGGAAGCCACCTCCCCTTAAAACCACTTGTGTCATGAGTTCCCCTACACCATGTATGGACCTCATCACATTACTTCCTATTAAGAAATAAATCAGATTATGCATCTCTGTTTTAGCACAAAAAAATAAATAAAATAATCCACCCCCAAAAGCAAACAAAACATACAAGACAAAAAAGGGAAAGCCAATATGGAACATCTTGTTTCCCTCAATTTACACTCCCACAAGACTGGATGTTCGTGTGTTACCCCGCTGCTGCAAAAAAAACTCCAAAGCCAATAATTTACAAGAAAAATACAGCATATTCTAACAGTACTGGACGAAAATGTTCCAATCTGGTTTTTTTTCCATTTATTTACACTAGCTACAGCATAAGCTATTTAACCTATTTCTCCTTAAAATTCTGCTCAGCTGAAAAAGCAAAAATATGCTTTATTGAATAAGTCTCCAAGCAAAGAAACTGTTTTGTTCAAAGCAGCTAAAAGGCAGATGGTACCTTTGGCTTCATCTTCTTTCTCCAGCTTGTTAACTGGAAACATGGTAGTGACATGAACACAGTCCAATATGGCTAGAAGAATTTTTGTTAATCTCAAGAGATCACTGAAATTGTAGAAGCCAAAGTAAATCAGATTTCGGGCCAGATTCACAACCTTTAAGATATAAGATAGGGAGGGGGGTTGGAGATTTAAAAAAAAACAAGCGTATGCGTATCTATTCAATATCAGTAGCAGAGAAGATATCAAGACAAAAAACACTTGACAAGAGGGACACTGGAGCCAGTAAAGTACACCTCAGCCACCATGCACATGCTACTTTAACTTTACCCCATGGTGCAACAGAGAACTTCCGAAAATGGCTCAACACTTACTACGAAGAGAAAGCATGCGTAAACAGTACTAATTCTGGAGACTATATATTTTTTTTTAATGCAAGTTTGGAAAACTGCAGAAAATAATGGGGCTTACAGGCCCTTTTCTCTAAAAGACAGCCTAGCATATAATATGGTGTCTAAGCTTAAATACATGACTATCATTTTTAAATGAGCTTAAAAAGTTGCAGAACTAAAAAGGGCTAAAAAAATGCACATACCTCAAAAGTGAGCTTGTTTTTTTCTTTGTCAGAAAATGGGAAACTTTGGCAAACAACATCCCTCAGGTACTCCTCAACAAACTCCATTGTCTGTGCAAACCTCTCCTTAATTTCATCCTTTGAAGTGCCACTATTGTCATAGCTGCCAAAGAAAAGCCTCAGCTTTAAAAGCTCTGAGAATATTAAGGGGAAAAAAAAAAAAAAAAAAAACTACATACATGCAAAGAAACCCCTCATGTTAGGGACACCTCTTTAAACACAACTTTAAAAAATACTATTAGTGCCATTACACACAAATGCATGCTAAAATAAGCAGCAACATGTTTAATTGACCAAAAGAGTCAACATCTGCTCCAGTATTTGGTATCTGCATACAGCATAAACAGCCAGGAAAGCCAACAACTGCAAGAAACTAAGAAACTGTCCTTCAAAACATTAGCTAGCTACTTATTTTTACTAGCTTTAAGTTTTACTCTGCTGGCTGAGCTCTCTCTCAGGGGTGGGGGTTGATTTGTTTTCGATCTTATTTTTGTAAAAATTGACTTGTTTGTATGTAACATCTGATTTCAATAAAATTAAAAACACCATTAGCTAGCTGATAACTTTCCACTGAATACTTTTGAGATGTAAGCAACATGAAGTTCACTAAAATCATATTTTAATAAGCTGAATATAAAGGGTCAACATGTCAAAAGACCATCACTGACCATTCTCAATATATGTAGTAAATATCGAGGCACATCAGAAGCCATAATAAAATGAAACGACGACCAAGTTGGTAACAAAGGGATTTGCCCAACACCCGAGAACTAACAAAGAAGATGGGCACCCATAGAATCATTCCTGGCTTTAAACTGTTGGTTTCCATTATTTTAATTTTGAAGTACCTCAGGTCTCTTTAACTGAGCTATACAATGCAGGATGCACAGCAAAAGCCATTGGTTAAAATAAATGTTAATTTGCATAAATAGCTTATTGTATACAAAATAAGTTGTGCAACTAATCTCTCAACAGCGCACAGCCCATCATCACTACACCCCCTTCAAATTCCAAACAAAGTCACTCACTCATCAATAGCAATTTTGGATGGAATCTCTGACCACAAGCGGGCATACTTCACAGGAGTGACCTGCTCCTGCGGATCCCTGTCCACATGCATGTGCAGCATCATCCGACAGAAGGATGCTCTGAGGTCATATGGCAGGTTCTCATCAGACATGCATCGTAGGATCAAGTCCACATCCAGTTGGCCAGAGATTTTGTTGATGGCAAGATACTGTCTGTCAAGACACATCCGAGCAAAGAGGTTCAGCTGGTATCTAAAGGGGGAGATAAAAATAAACAGTTAGGCAATGCATGCCAAGGAACTTCAAGAGGTAACAGACAGAAATAAAACCATTATATTTAAAAACTGCTCTTCTAAATAGTACATTTTGGGTAAAGGTCCAGTCTTTAAGCAAAAAAGACAGAAAAAGGTGGGAGTCTGGAGATATTTGGCCAAATACAATTTGAGCTACATAACTCCAATTTTACAAGACGTAAATTTATCAGAAAGAAAGCTTACATATCTCATTGGTTTACTGAATCGCGGATTGCTCAAATTTTTGTTTTGTAAGATATTCTGCTATACTATTTTAAAAATTTCCCTTGGGTACAAATAAAGTACAATCTAATCAAATCTATTGAAACACTAGCACACAGTTGGCACCAGCCTCAAATAAAAATGTATATATTCAGTTTTTCACACTCTCCAGGCTTGTCCCAAGAGGTCTACCACAGCACATCCCATTAGCCTTATGTATAAAAGAAAAGCAGAAAGGGGATATTTATGGGCATCAGCTTATAGTCTTCAACTATGGGGCTCAATTTTTATTGCAGAGGCAGCACTTGAACAAAACGTTTAAGTTATAATCCTACTCTTGGTTTATGAAGGGTTACAACATAGGGGGAAAAAAAAACATTAGAATCTCTACACTGTGCCAGTGTTTTGGCACAGTTTATATTATTAACCACTCCAGATAAAGCATATTTTCATACATTCCAAAAAAATAGTAAAATATGAAACTCCACAGAATATAAAAAAAGGCTGAATTTTCATCCTCAAAAAAAAAAAAAAAAAAAAAAAAAAAAAAAACACACTAGGAATAAACGTATCAGAAAAGATCAAGGAAAAGAAATTAACTGTACAAAAACCGACAGTAGAAATGAGAAAGAATGTGTTGTGTCTCAGACTAAGACAATTGGTGTTAAAATGCAGTATTCTTGAAATAAATTGCAATTTTGTTTTCGGCTAAAAACGCCAATAATGATTAGAACTTAACACTGGAGCAGTTAAGGTGTTAACTGAATACTGAAAAGTTAACTCCACCTCATGGACTGTGCCAAATGTACAAACAAAATGCCTGCTAGAAACTGCCAACATAACTCCAAGCACAATATGTGCAAGATTCTTAGTACCTGGACATTTCTAAACAATCACTCTATTTTATTGAATTTTTTAGTTGCAAACACTATCCTAGCTCAATTTACCGCTAGAGCTACAGTATATTAGCTTACTTTTTTTTTTTTTTTTTTAATCCCACCTGTAATAGCTTAAAACTTCCACATCTTCCTTCTGTCCTTCCTTGGCATCTTGAGCTAATTCACGGATACTCTTACTGCGAATTTCCCTACTACTGTCTTTCCAGAAAAGCCAGACTTCCTCCTCATCCTCTTCAGTGTCCTCAGCAGGGGTTTCTCCACATGGCACACCTTCAAACTCAAACCGGGACAGTACCAGCCTACAAATTGCCACAGAAAACAGCAGAAGCAATTAATAGCAGGAAATGTTCAACATTTACTGTACATAATACACATACAGCTGGATAGTAACTCACTTGGTTTCAATGAGTATGTCCGCATTGGCCGGGTCCAAAACCGCAGTGCAGATGAGTTCTTGTGTAACAGGAATGGATTTGTTCATTGACACACAAAGGTCCGATAAGTAATCTAAAAACCTTAACCATTTTTAAAAAAAAAATATTTCAGAGACTCAAAGATAAAGCTTGCATATCTCCTAGGAAAGTCAGAACACTGCCAGTGCGATTTTAGGCTGAGCACTTAAAATTGTTAATGAGATGACTTTCCAGTCGGTGGGAGCCACAGGAGTACAGTAGTTAAGGCCCTGCATTGAAGCGTGGATGCTTTGGAAAATGTAGAACTGTTTATGATTGTACTATGGAAAGAATGTAGAACTGAGAACCAGAGATTAAATCCCTATACCACTCTGCTATTAAATACTATTGTCTATTGAGAGCACCTTATATTCACTCCAAGTACAAAGGGTCATACCATATTATGTCAGCTACCATGGTCTAAATGTTGGCAACTCATTCCGAGATGTAATTTAGGTTAAACAAGTTATTGCAGCAAAGAAATAACCGATACGAGCAGTTTGAAAGGTTGGTCTTGTACTTGAGTATTGACTCATGGGACATGAATCAATAAGGTCCAAAACAAAGTTAACTTACTAAAATGAAGTTTTGCCATAAATTGACTATGTGGGTTGGGTGAAGATTTAATGACTTGTGAAACATGTCACCAAGCACCCCCAAAATATGTCTTAGAGTTTCTTCTGAAATGTTTTAAAACATTTCCTTCCTCTCAGTTATAGTGGATTCTGAAAGTATTCAGACCTTCACTTTTGTAAATTTTATGACGTTACAATCTTTTGCTGTAATTGTTTAAATTCATTTCCCCCCCATATCAAGCAATATGGAATACTCTACAATGACAAAGTGAAAACAAGATTTTAGAAATTGTGCACAATTATTAAATAAAACCTGAAATATATTGACCTAAGTATTTGGACCCTTTGTTATGACAGTTTAAATTTGCCTCAGGTTCCATTCTAATGATCATCAATGAAAGGTTTCTATATCATCTCTGGAGTCCACCTTTGGTCAGTTCAGTTGACTGACATGATTAGGAAAGACACACACCTGTCTACAGAATGTCCCACATGAGAAAAGACCAAGCCATGAGGTCACAGGAATTTCCTGCAAAGCTTAGAGACAGGAGTTTGTTGAGGCACAGATCTTGGGAATGCTACAAAAACAAATCCTACAGCACTTGAAGGTTCACAGGGGTACAGTTGCCTAAATAATTCTTACATTAGACACATTTGAAACAGCTGGCCACCTGACTAAATTGAGAAATTCTGGAAGAAGGACCATTATAAGAGAGGTGACCAAGAACAGTCACTCTGGACGAGTTGGGAGAAACTTCAGGAGAACGACCATCACTGCAACACTCCGCAAGTCTGGGCTTTATGATAGTGGCCAGACAGAAGCCTCTCCTCAGTAAAAGGTGCATGGAAGCACACTAGGAGTTAAGATAAATAAAAGACTGTCAGACTGAGGAGTCAAGATTCTCTGGTCTGATGGAACCAAGTTTAGCACAGTGTCTCCAGAAAAATAGGTACCTCTCATTGCCTGCGTAATACCATCCCAACAGTGAAGCACAGTGGAGGCCGAATTAGGCTATGGGGTTGTTTCTCAGCAGCAGGGACTGGGAGATTGGACAGGTTTGTGGGACAGCTGAACAGCACAAACTACAGAGATATCTAATGGAAACCTATTCCATACTCTGATTCCAGGCTGTAAATCACTACAAAGTTACAAAGGTCTGAATACCTCAGTCAATTCGATATTTCAGTTTTATCTTTAATAAGTCTGCAAAAATTTTGACAATCCTGCTTTTGGTTTCTCATGTGGGGAAAAATATTTTAGCACAAAACTGCAACATATCAAAATGTGAAAAAAGCAAAAGATGTCTGAATACTTTTGCAATTTACTATACAATCCCAATGCTATATTCCCATTATGAAAAAAAAAAACTGAAGTCCAGCAAGGTTTTGTTTTTTTTTTGTTTTTTTAAAACCAAAATGTTGAAATATTGAGTGGCAAGAGAAATTTAAAACACAATATTCAAATAGTGACTGCTTTCCAAATTGTCTTACAGTTGTAAATTGTTTCAACATTCCCAGGCTGCAAATCTTAAAACACACACAGCAAGCAAAGCTATGCTGCCAAACACTCCGTAGCTGAAGTTACAAAATAAAAATGTTTATATGAACAAGACACCTAGTCAGACACTAATTATTTTGTAATAGCTGTTTAAAAGTACCACCGTTGGCAACATCTGATAAAAGTTGGGAGTTTGAGAAAGTAGACAGGAAGGGATTGGGGGGGACTGACATCACACAATTTACCTTGGCTCACGGTTTTTCCTCACTAAACTGACAAAGGTATCTATCTCTGCAGCAGTAATATGCTTTTCCAAAAGCTTGCGGTTGTTGTGTAACAAAGCAGTTATTGTGTCTTCAGCCAGAACATCATACCCAATCTGTTTTTGCATAAAGCCAAACTGCTTCGCAATGTACTCCTTTAAGAAAAAAAGGAGAAAAAAAAATAAGTATAGTTGTCAGGGTAACTCAAATACTGTAAATTATGACAAATATGTGATAAATGTTAACACTGGTAAGTGTAATTAAGATACAATTTCTGACTTAAAGCTAGAAAAATGAAAACAGGAATAGGCAAATGTGAGAGACTTATGCCTACAAACAAATCTCATGGGATTGAGGGCTGTATTGACCCTAATTATTCAGCAGGTGTCAATCATATTTACATTTTAAGGAGAATATTTAAAAATAAATAAATAAAAATTGATGTGGCCCAAGTATGCCATCTAGTGCTATTGACATTTCATTATTCCCTAGCTTTCAATGATTACACTGAAGGTATGACTTGCTAAATACTTCAGATACATGCAAAAAGACTGGTAGGTTTTAAATTATAGTTTTTAGATTATGGAGTGGTAAATGTAGAAACAACCTAAAGATACTGATCTCTGTAGGCATCATTCATTTTTTATATTATATATATATAAAAATAAATAGAGAGAGAGAGAGAGAGAGAGAGAGAGCACAACAGCAGGATAGCTTATTAACTAGAAAACAAGGCCAAGATAGTTCAACAGTCAAATTAATGTAGTAATAACAATAGGAAGACGACAAAGTGAGATTAAACACTTCAAATAGCTGTGCCAATTAAGCCCTGTGTTTTTTTGATATCTTTACTTAATGCAAACCAAACAACTTTCAACAGTTGTCAATTAACAAAAGTACTTTCAAGTACCGTTAAGCATTATCCAAAATAATGGGGACTGACAATAGCTCAGGAAGGTAATGAAACACCAATAAAATGCCTATTAGAGAAAATAAAGTACAATTTAACATGCTCTAATAGTAAATTATTTTAAGTTCTTGTTATAAAAAAAAAAAGCATTTAGAGGTTGGGAGCTTACACCGATACAGCACATCACCACACCCATTACAAGACAAAACGTTTAGGTTGAAATAGAGGATACAACAGCTCACTTCACTTGATATGCATAATTTTTTTGCCGAATAGTAAACTGACACTCCAATGTACTTGGAAAAAGTAAAGGAGAGTGCCAACTAGTGTCCCTCCACCAAAGGTGGTCAGCTATACTTTCTGCAAGGAATGTTGCAAGGTCATTTTTGGTGGAGGATGAAAGAAATAGAAAAGGAGTATTTTAATCTGCATTCCTATAATTCATCTATTTGCCATCTAGCCTACAGCAGGGGACCAAAAAAATGTTCAAGGAATTATTGCTAAAATGTTACAAATGCTACATTTTTAGTTTTCCCTAGGGTTTAAAGCAACAATCATTAAATACTGTAGCTACATGAAGGTTTATGGGGCACAATTCATTTACAGTCAGTTTAAAAAATTTCATTTAGAGTAATTTAGCACATATCCTACAACTTCCTGTATCTTGTCCAAAAAAAAATAAATAATCAAGTCTTTACATGTGAAGGCCATATTCACTTTATTAGGTTACAGCTACTTTTGCAGTGAAATGAACACTGTTTACAGATCAATAAAGGGACAGCACTTCTGTTTGTGAATTGTGGAAACTGGTGTCTGCTGTGAAGCAATTTATGACTGAGGAACAAACTTTATGCAGTTCCACAGTTATGGCAATACAGGCATTATATACACTTAAAAGTAAAAACCATAATATGGATTCAGTTATTTTACGAATATTTTATCAATTTATGAAACTCCTTGTGAGCAGGATTACCTGGTTTTTGCGATAGTCCTGTTGAGAGTGTCTCAGCACTCTATAGCACAGCCGGCATATGTGTCGAAATGGTGCATGTCGTTGGTCGGCAAGCTCTTCTAGTCTCAGCATTGGCCCATCACCACTGTCCGTGAAGGGCGCCTGCAGCAGCTTAAAAATCTAATTGATCATGTAAGAAACTGCTTGATAATACGTTCAGTCTTAATGTGCGACATTTCAGAATATTTAAGAAAGGTTACCTGTTTCAGAATATTTTGCTCCCTCATGAGTTTTTGCCTCTCTCGGTTAGGTTTATTGACCATAACTTCTAGAACATCTTGCCCATTGTTTGGAATGTCAACAACAAAAAATACGAGGTCTTCAAGTAATTTTGTTACGAACCTGTCAGAAGAGAACAAAACCCATACTCAAAAGTTCTTTGTAGCTTTTAGAAGCTGCAGAATGTCAAGCATAATTCTCATGCATGTGGCACTCTTATTAAAGAGCAGTATGTTTATGCAGAAAAAATTCCATTTATCCAGTTACACTTCAATTTGATTTTACTGAGCGATAACAAGTGGTTACAAATTTAACCAAATTAGCAAAAATGTTTTGCTCATAAGACCATTCAATTCCAGTTCACTACTTCTGAATACACTGCACATGTGCCAATATGCAACTTGCCTCCGTTCGTTTTGGGTTATGGTGCCTTTTTCAAGTTTTCCTGCAATTGATGCCAACACCTTGCTGGCATCGTTAGCAAAGTCCAGGTCTCGCACCTCAGCTGGAGAAACAGGAACAATAGCAAAAGCTTCTTTGTCTTCCTTCAGCGAAGAAGTGCCAATCTAAACAAGACATTAAAAAAATTCTGCAAAAAATTTCACTGTTACGATACTGAAGGTATGCTTTGATTAGGATTTCAAGAGGTGTACATTTATTTTTAAAAAACACAGTAACTCAGAACTCCAAATAAGTTTAAGTGGCATAGACAATTTGTTCATAGTGCTCGCAAAATGTCAGACAGAAGTCATGACTGATAACAATGATTGCAAGACAACAGTACCCAAAACTGGACCACAGCTGAAATTTATCCTGACCGGGTTTAATTAATGTTGGCCCAACTGGACAAGTGTAGAAAAATAGAGTAGCAACAAAACTGAGGAAATTGCTTGCTTGCCTACTATTCTATGTACCAGTGTTATGAATATTGTGGAACCCAGTAAAGGGACTCGGGACAGGTATCAATGAAGACCAATTACACTTTAAAAAAAAAAAAAATGAGGGTGGGGAGGTTATAAAAATAAAGTGCCATGCTAAAAAAGTATCTGACTTAAGAGACCAGACCATTTTTATATTCACAGGACTTACTCTCAGCATGACTGGTTTTTCCTCTTCCTTGTCTATTGGATTGTTTGTGCTATGTACCCAGGTGTTTGTACATAAATGCCTCAATCTCACATAAGAGTTCCTAAAATGAAAAAATTAAACTACATTTTAACATTCCATTTGCTTAAAATGGTACAAAACTAGACGAAAAAGGTGAGAAAAATCACCATGTGCTTTAAATAAAATCACGGTGAATATGCTTCAACAATTAAAAACTTAAGATTTGTGTTGACTTCATATTGTATGGAACACAAACATGAACAAATTTAATCAAAGCAGGATACCTTAAATTGAAAGTGTCCAAAAGATAAAAGGTTTTAAGCTGGCATCCCCCTCAGCCCTTCTTACCCTCCCCCTTCAAGATACAATCAAACTTGCAATGTCTGGTTGAAGAATGAACATTCTCCTTGCTGCTGTCCAAAGCAATAAGCTGAAATATCTGTTATGACAAATCTCCCCTAATAATTATGTCAGGCACACACTTGGAAGAATATAGAACCCGTGACCAAAAAAAAAAAAACAACTTTCAATTTACACTGTAAATTAGTTTCTGCATTGCTTACATACTAATCCTGATTCTCAGAACAGTATTGTCAAAGGCCAAAACTCGGTTATTGAATCACTTTCTGAAAAACTTTAATGTTCACCTAGATAGGCATTTGCAGAGCTCATTCATTCTTTTGTAATGTCTAAACATATCATTCATAAAATTTCTCATCATGTTTGCAATTAGGATGAACTGTGATGCAAAATGGAAAATAGACAACAAAAGTTAAGCTGGGCTGGGATTATGAGTTTTTTCATAGGATTAAGGGATTCTAGTGTTAAGCAATTAGCACATAGTTGTCATCATTTAGACAACTCAAAATTGTTCACACAAAATTTCTAATCATGTACTAGACAGATGTGTGAGTGGTTTAACAATAACCAGGGTCTGGTAATCTTTTCCTTCCACTATACTCTCTTCCTAAATACCTTAAGTTTTTTTTCAGCAGGGTGGTGAAAAGAACAATTGAAATCTTCTTCAGTTATTGGACTTGGCCTACGGAGACACATTTGTGGAGTCGTGATCAAAGATGGATTCAGCAAACCACAGGATTCTTTTCCCAGTGGCTTGCAAGGGAGAACATTGTCCAAGATGAAGTCTTGTGTCTACCTTAACCTTGTCCCAGCAACATGTTGCGATTGTACAACATTTTACTGTAATGCTTTCAGTTGGAATTTTCTTTTTGTCCTTTATAGTACAATTATTGGGAGTAAAGAATACGGCACATCCTACATATTGCAAACAGCTAAACAATTTTTTAGTCTTTTTTTGTAGTTGGTTTCCTTTACTGTAACTCAAGATGCAAAAAATAATTGAACTGCTTTTCACTCGCATTTTTTGGATGTGGTGTGTACTGAATATTCAAAAGTGGTTTTGAATAGGCACTGCAGAAAGGGTGGTAGGTTTTTATTCTACAATATATTTCTTTCCCACTATTATAATATAAGAAAGAACAGGTATAGTATCCTAATCAAGGTGACAGGTGGTTAGTGGCAAGTATTCATCCATCAACATCTAAGATCAGACTACATATGAAAGCATTACTTTTTAAGTGTAACATGAACCAAAAAATCTGAGACAGGGTTAGTGCTTTATTAAAAAAAAATTACTCTTAAAATGGTTACCTTGGCACTAGAGAGTCACCACCTCTCAGAGTTGTAGGATCCAGCTCAAAAATTGAGGAGATATCATTTCCATCTGGTACAGACACCAGGGTATACCTTACTTTCTCCTGGACTGTACGGAGACGGGTCCTCAGCACATCCTGCTCCGAGTCCATCTGGAACAAGAGAGATGGCTAAATTACAAGCACATAAGAACTACTGAAGCAAGCACAAAGTAGATCATTTAATCTGTGAATAAGGAATCTAAACCCTTCTCAGAAAGCAAGAGACTCCAAACTGAATTAAATTTGCTTTTTAAGGGTCTATATATCAGTCTATCATTTTGCTGTAAAAGTATGTTATAAATAAGCAGACACCTTTTTATATCAAAATACTAAAATTTGTACTTGCTATTCACACCAGTGGCTTCCTATCAAATGAACTGAGATATTTAAATAAAAATAAATAAATAAAGCGTAATTCACCTTAAGGAAACAAGTTAGTGCAGTGGATGATGTTTCTAACTCATGTGAAAAGCATCCTTGGTTTGAATGCAGGGCCCCGTTTTTGTTACTGTAGCATATGCACAGTTTCCCAGTTTCAACATGGCTTTTAGAACATTATAAAAATTGTGAGGAGAACATGTCATCCTGCACAAACTTGTTCACTCTATTCAATGAGGATTGTCCAAAACAGTAGCAAGTCAAGATCTGAAGGGCCCTGAACTCCTACTTTCCACCACACTACCCTGTCATTTATTGAACGTGTCTAAGGTTTTTTGCACGAAATCTGCCCTGAAGTTTCCAGCCGTGTCCCAGCGTTCAATTTTAAAGTGACAACTGAGATCTACTGTACTAATTCCCTTTATAATTCCAATACTTATGTACCCACTTAAACTTTCAGTCCCTTTAACTCGTACTTCTCAGTCCTCATCAGCCTAATCACTGTTCTCTGGACTTTCTCTAGTGCTGCTATGAATTTTTCTGTAATATGGATACCAAAACTGCACACAAGTAGGCCTCCGTAGTGCATTATATAACTTGGGCATAACCTTCCTTGACATGTACTGTACACATGATATGCAACCTTGCATTATGCTTAACTTCTTGGTCACTTCTGTACACTGGATGTAGATAGTGGGGAGTCCACTAGGACTGCTAGGTCCTTATCATAAGGAATCTTTTCAAGTTTCAGATCTCCCATTTAAGG
This sequence comes from Erpetoichthys calabaricus, assembly GCF_900747795.2. Classification (NCBI taxonomy): domain Eukaryota; kingdom Metazoa; phylum Chordata; class Cladistia; order Polypteriformes; family Polypteridae; genus Erpetoichthys; species Erpetoichthys calabaricus. The sequence continues at coordinate 75,846,599 of NC_041411.2, read as the reverse complement.
TACTACTGGATTGTAATGCCATTTATAGAAGAACTGGACTAGAATCTAGAAAGCTTAAAATACAGTAGATTAAAGTTGGCAATACAATAAAGGAACATAACTCAGTATTCAAGTTAACGTCTTCATGTTTAAGAGCCTTGAAATGTTGATCATCGTTACTGTTGGACATGTACCACACAGCTACAAAATATAGGTAGGTTTCCTGAAACACAAAAGACTGAAGCCAGGCCTTTCTAAGGCACATTTCGAAAGTAATAAAAAGTCATGCAGAACTAAGAAAGCAAAGCCAGAGCAAGACTGTTCACTTTTGGTACAAGTAATCACAAGACTAAACCGTGGATTAAGTAGGAGTTCTGCAGTTCTACTCTAGTTCAATAGTCTTTGATAATAAACAGTAGGTTAAGGAACAACCTCCATATTCTGCAATTTATACCCAAACATTTGAGCAGTTCCCTGCAAAAAAGCTACAGTAAATAGTATTAACTTTTACCTTGTACATTATACGATTGTTGCTTTTGAAGAAACTGTAGATAATGTAGCACCCAACAAATAGAAGTACATATTGATATGCTGGGGTCAGATACCTGCTGTGATGACTACAGGAAACCACAGGACTGTGTGAAGCCAGCTTCTGACCACAAACTCTCTAGATGCATAGTCTGTTTCACAGCTTTCTAGGGTGCACTCTCTTCTTTTCTCTGCCTATGTGTTCTTTATACTGTACATCCTACTGGGCTCTTTCATCACAGCACTTTTGTCATTGATCTACAAGACCTCCATCACATTTTAGTCCCCTTTGAGATGCAAGTTTAAGAAGAAACTTAAACGTTTCAAATCTTACCTTCTTTGAAGCACAGCTATACAAACTTTAAGCACTATTAAGCTAAAGGCATGCCATGTCCGTTTTTCTAAAACAAAGAGAAGCAGACCTGCTGAAAGATGCACTGCCACCTGCTGATAAGACAGTAGCTTTTTTGCTCCACTGTAGTTTCAAATCAAGAAAACTAGGTGCACACTGGTGTAGGAAAAATTCTCAGCTGATCAGCTTTTTCCAACAACATGCCTCTTTGCAGTGGTCAGTACTAGAAATGTCACTCGCACGTTTAGCTGGTATTAAAATTACTGCAATACATTCAAACAAGCATCTCTTGGTTTAAACAATTACAGTGCAAAGGGCATTTGTCAAAAAGTTAACTAAAAAAGGAACACATTAATCAATGCTTGTATAACCTGTTTATAGTATGACTACTTACAGATGACCTTGATTCTTGAAACTCTTCATCATAATCAGGGTTTACCTAACAAAACAATACAAATTTTTTATAGGAATGGAAGGTACTCTGCAGCTCAAAATAAAGATGTGAAGATAGGATTAAAAAAAAATTGTTTTTGTAAAGGAAAGGCACACAGACGTCCTTTTCCACTTTAACACCAAATCTGTAAACAAAAAAGCAGGATTGTGGTTTGATCCCATCAGACTTTAAAGGCTCAGAAAACATACCCTTTCATACACTAGTCAAATTGAAAATTTACAAATGTTACATCATACTTTAACAGACAATCTCATAGCATCGTGAAACGTAACAAAGAACAAGCAAAGAAAATAAAGATGTATATTAATAATCCCAAAGATTCCATAGTTAGTCACTTTACACATCACCTTTAAAGTCTTGAAACTGAATTACAGTACACCGTTGCACTTCACTTACAGCACAGTTACATTTCCTGGTTATTCAGGCACATTTTTTGGTTTGTTTGCCCACTGCCATTTTTGTCTTCCCCCTACCTTTGAGAATATGAAAGTTAATTCTGTGCAAGCAGGGTACTAAGTTTCTTGTTTGGGATCTCATTTGAAAAATGTTGTAGAAAGTTAAAAAAATACACCCAGACAAACCGCTCATCATAAACTAAAAATATAGACTGGTTGTAATTTCTGAGGCAGACCCTGCTATATGACAGGAAAAAAGTCAAACTGCAGAATTCAGTTAGCTAAATGAAGTTCACTTGCATGCAATAGAGTCCCAGGATGTTAAAATTCAGAAAACTGAATCATTACAGTACGGTAATGGATAATAGATTATGAATTAGTTTAAGGTATGTTCTCCAAAAAGTTGCCTGTGCCTAATATACTAAGAAAAAAAAAATAAATACAATATTTCAGGTACTTGGGAACTGGGGGGTAAAGAACATGGAAAAGAATCAAATTATATACAACTTTGATGAGCTAATGTTTGTGTTGCTTCACCTGTACTGTGTATTTCATCTAAAAAAAATGTCAGTGAAGACTAAAAATGAAAGGATTACCATAAAAATAGGAAAGCAAAGCTGTAATGTCTAAAAAAGGGGCCTTATTATATTCATATACTGTATTAGTCCCAATTGAATGAGTAGGAATTTACATTCCTGCCAATCACCACAGAAGTCCAAATAATAAGAACAATCCATCCAACACACAAAACAAAATGAAACAAGAGTATCCATTTCAAACTGCTCAGAGAATGAGTGCTTCACCAGTCAAACATATGAAGTAGATGCAGCAAAATGGGCAGAAGTAGCTGCTCGAACGGAGTTTTGTTTTGCTTTTTACAGTTAAAGTGGTTTTATACAGAGCAGCAGCACAACTCTAGACTGAAGATTTCCCCAAAATTGGAAAATCTCATGTAAACCTATTTATGGTATTTTTTGGGGCAAAGTAGTAGGGACATGTTAACAAGATGCTGAACTGATGGGCCAAAAGTGAGAAAAAAAAAAAAAAAAAACGCACACCACTTGGCAAAGCAATGGCAGCTACGCTAATTAGAGAAGGTGGTTATATTTCCAGTGTTAACAAGCAAGGGACAAAAATCTCCCACTCTATTCTTACCTCAGCTGCCAAATAATGCCCAGTAGCAAGGTGCTTAAAACGAAATAAACTGTTCCAGTAGCCAGCTCCACCTCGACAAGGATCATGCTGAACCACCTAAGGGTTAACAAGGGGAAAAAAAAAATGTGTTAATAAATAAACCAAAATCTATACAACAGAAAAAAAAAACCTAGTACATCTTACCAAAAAATGTTTACAGCATCCACTAAAAACTAGTAATACAACCTGCAACCAGGTTACAGTAGTAATGACCCACACCACCTTTAACTCTTATGCCTAAGCAATATATTCTTTTTCTGTCAATTACCTCCACTTCCCATAAAGCTTTCGAACTTGTTGCAGATGTGGCAGATTGTCTGCCAGTTGTTCGCAGGAAGACATATTGCCGTTTTCTGTGGTCATCACAAGTAAGAAACTTTTCTTGCTCTGCATGAAATAGTCTCACCACATCTCCCTGTGAAGTTAAAAAACCAAGGTTCTTATAAAATTAAGACTTGTCAAATCTAGTATCTTTATGCAGTGAATAAATCCCTATATGTACTGTCAGTTGTGAAAGGGTATAGGTTGGATCTAGTCAAAAAACAGGATGGTAACTATGCTCACTCACCCCTTTTAATATACTCTCCTTATTATCACTCCATTTCATGAAAAGCACAATCTTCCAACTTGTATTGCAGTTCACAGAGTTGACCTTAAAAATAAAACCATTTTTGAATTGGGAAAAAGTTGCGTTTACTGTCATAGCATTACAAAAAACAAAAACTAGAATATTAACTGTTTTGAGCTCTCTGTTGGAGACTACAGACTATATAGAATTTCATATTTGGATAAAACATGAGCATATATGATAACAAAAGCAAACAAAGAAACACAATCATACAGCACATAGGGCAGCATATATAGGATTGCCATGTACATAATTTCATCTTTACTCTGAAGCACAAGAGCAACCACACAGCATGGAGCTTCACATGTATGTATCTGAAACCAGCCAACAGTGCACAAGAGTCAGTTAAATTCTAAAAATTGTTGGGTTTGTTAAGGCTAAAGATAGGACAGCATGCATGCACATTATGGTGAACTGAAACACTATTATGCAAATCACAAGAGAACTAAATCGAGCATAATCTCAAACCCACCTCATTGCAGCCAGGGTTGTCCACTAATTGGTGGCTACTGGCATGCAGAGGTTGTCCTGCATTTACTGGATTGAGAACTACTTTATCACCAATCACAACCTAAAGGAAAGAGACAAATTAAATTAATTCAGTACTTAGTCTATATTAGCTACATGTATGCCTCTTATACAGTTGGAAACCCCTTGTGATAAAGTATAGAATGATATGCTGCACCTTTAAGGGAAAAAAATACATTTTCTAGTAGGATGCAATAGCATGTTTACACCAATAAAAATGGGACAGCATTAACAGCCACAGGTTAAGCAGCAATTTGCAGACAATCTTTCTACATCTAATAGATGTTACTTCAAGAACCTTGGATGGTTGCGCTTATATGCACAGCATGTAAGAAAAATGTACGGTAATAATGAATAGGACTTTACCCAAGTACTGAACCCTGCACAGTGACAGAATGTCACTGCATATGGTATAGGCCAAGTTCAATGATATCTATACATTTGTCAAGTGTTACACTGGAACATGAGAACAACTTACACCACGATCCGAAACAAAAAAGCATACTAATCACCAGTTACAGGGCTTCAGCATAGCACATTAACCAATTAAACCAGTGTTATGGTGTATAAAATCTGAACATTTTGGTTTAATTATATTTTGTTCGAGACAAGACAACAGATGAACTACATTTAATACAAATCAAAGCAGGTTTTCATCCCTTACATTTCACTTTTAAAACAGCTGTTCCAACATAGAAAGGAAGACATGCTGATGGCTCAATTACTTTATAACCTGGGAAAGGAAGACTAAACCGACACCTCAGGCTATTGAAATGGACATCTGGGACAACAATTTGGTTTACAGCCTGGGAAAGATGGACACGAGGCAACATCAAAAAAAATTTATTATCTGGGAACGAGTTTGAACAAAATTCATCAATTATATTGTCAGCCAACAATCAGGTGCATTTGTTGTGAAACCACGGCATGACATTTCATAATAAATATGCCTCGTTTTGGAAGCAATGTCAGAGAAGAAGAAGAGGAACGGACGAAGACATCATTGGTCGTCAGAAAAGCATCATGAACATCGATTGCTAAATCAAACGCTTCCCTGGGACATTCGTCCTTGACATCTAACTTTTTCGTAAGCTTTTTCTAAAGACTATATATATCCAGACTTTCCTATCAGTACCTATTTTCTGTTATTCTTTGTTCCAGTGGTATTATTCTTCTTGTAATAAATACCATGCTGCTTTTAACTTTCTATGCTTTGTCAATGTCTAGAGTGACTGAAATAATAAGTTAGATTTCTTTGAGCACCTGGAGCAGCCACGGACATTTGCCATTATATCTGTGCTGCAAGGTTTAGAAGGCTGAGAGTGAGGAGCTCCACTCAATAGTTGTAACAGTACGAACAGGTATTCTTGGCTGATAAACGGCCTAGTCAAGAGTGCGGAGTCTTTGTATGTTCAAATGTATATTCTTGTAGACCAAAAGTAATTTAGGTCTGAGATATCATTAAAACATCATATGTTGATCGTGCTGATAAGTCTCTTGAAGTGCTGAGTGACAGGCTGTGTTATTTCTAAGGCACTTGTGTGGTTTAAAGGGCTAAAGATTAATCAGTGCGTGTGTGAGTGTCTCATTCATGGGGCACTGTTGTGGTTAGGGTCTGTGTGTATGCGTATAGCTATGTATGTGTGCATCTTAAAGTGCAACAGTACACCAACCCGATAACGAACTTGACGAGAACACTTACCCTTGAGAAATCAGGTAAAGGATAAGTAGAGGGAAATAATAAGATAACACAACCAGGCATTTCTATTTTAATGTGCACTGTTTCTCAGTAGTACTATAACAGCCACACCTCTATAGTTCTGTCCCTGGCTCGTTTGTAATGTGCCTAATGAGTCAGTCCAAGAGTAATACATCAATTATCTATACATCTCTTAATCCAAGTTAAGCTTTGGCTTCTTATAACTTGTATTCCAGGGATGCTGTGTAAAAATCGGGCACCATTTCACTTAAGGATACCCTCACACATACCAACTTAGAGTCAATCTAATGGATGACATCTGGATGGGACAAGGAAAAATTAGAATAAAAAGAAAATCCCTCACGGATAAGACAAATACACACAGACTCCACACAAATGACAACCAGGTGGAACTCAAACGGTGTCCTAGAGTGAATCCAACATCACTCACTTTCATGCTACTCTATTGCCCAAAATAAGATGTTTAGATAGGTTGCATCCTAACAAAGTCATTAGCAAAGCTATACTCACACTGTCTCCTATAGACCGCAGTTTGTAGAAGGGCTGAATATAAAACCAGGAGCCTTCATTTCCAGCAGCATCCAATGTTACTCGCATGGCATTCTTCTCCAATAGGGCAGGAAGGCGCTTGTTCACAGTTAAATATTTATTGCTCTTCAAGTGTAACAACTGTGAATCAAAAGTTCAAGGTAAACAGTGTGAAAATGGTCTACACAAACATCATGCGTGATCTCATTCAGACCTACTGCCACTTCACCCAATGGATCTTTATGGTCAAATAGGTTCATTGTTCGCACAAAAACGTCTTATGACATTTTGTATCCTTGGAGAGGATTTCAGGTAAAATTTAAAATACTTAGGAATAGCTGCAGTTATCCACATAACCACCTTCAAGCCAAAATTTTGTGTTCCTAACAATTTCAATAATCCACCCTAATAAAAATTTGCGCCCATGTAACTGTCCATCCGGTTCTTGTGTCTGTCATTCTAATAGATGCCCATCACAAACATTAACAGTGATTTTACAAATACCATAACAGACAGCATAAGAGACATATGCATTGCATGGTGTCCTGAAAATGTTAATGTAGAGAACTAGAATGATTACTTAGATTTCAACCCAGCTTAGTTGGACAGAACAGCATGTGGGGCTATAAAACCATTACAAATGTTTCCAATACCACTCACTTGACACTCCCTGCTGACCAATGGATATTAACCTCATGCATTTTATCCTAGTATGTAAAAGATACGCTAAAGTAACCGTAGTAATTACAGCCTTTAAGCAAGTAAGGTTTAAAAGGACATGAAACCACAACTGTATACAGTAAATTAAATGCACTGGACACCGATTTCTTGTTGGAATAACTTTATGACACAATCCACACCAATTTCTGCTTCAAAAAGCCAAGGTTATACCTCCTCTAATACCTTCAGGTTTGATAATGTCTGCATGGACAACCCACAGCCTGTTGGCAACCCAAAAGCAACTGCAGCCCTGATTATGAAATTCATTAAAAAAAAAAAAACACACTAAAAACTTTTGATGCAATGTACGGCAAATATAAAATACACCTCACAGCTAATGAAAACTGTTGCTGCTGCATAAAGCCAAAATGCTAAAACATATACATTGAACTTGGTTATATGCAAATTCACAAAGTTAAAAAGATTACACAAAATTAAAGGTGAGAAGAAATATTTAAAAATAAGCACTAAATATGTGCAGTTAAGCTTCTACCATTTCTCCTGCATTAAAAGGAATCTTTCCAGCTCTCCCCACATTGTTTTACACATTCATCATCTTTGTGCAGGTTTTAAGCATTTAAATTTTGTTTTTGAAGTGCTTTTCATTGATTGTTTTATATTAATCTCTGTACACAGAGGAAGTTTATTTTTAATAGTACTTTAAAAATTGTTTGCTTCCATGCTTTACACATCACTTTTTTTCCAAATGGAAACCTTGAGTGAACTTAGTATTGTATCAGAATCATTTGACAACAACATACACTCAGTTTTGAAAATTTGTGGTATGGTAACATGAGTACTAACAAGACAGAATTAAAAGTATTTCATTACCAAGAATAGCTACCAATATATCCATTAAAAACTGCTACCACCAAATGGGCGGCTCCAAAGCTGTACCTTTAAAATGGGCCTAAAATACAACAAAACTATTTTACCTGAATGACATTACCATACTGGATAATTGTACCAAGCAGCTTCCTGTTTTCAGACTCGTTCTGCTTCTTTTCCAGATCTGCTGCATGCTGCAGAAAATGAAAATACAAAGAAATAGTTTAGGTGGAGACAAAAAATACACACTCATTTTGTCCTTTATATAAAAACTGGAATGCAAGCTCAGTTTAGGGAGTGTAATGACCACAGAAACATCACTAGTCCTGGTTAAATGATATGATACACATACTGAAAATCAAAGAAAAAAAAAAAAAGTGTCAAAGCATTGACTATTGCCTGAAATTATATCCATCCACTTCCCAAACCCCCTTATCCTGACCAGGGTCACAGGGAAACTGGAGCCTCTCAGGGAGCATCAGGCACAAGGCAAGAACAATCTGGACAGTGCTTCATCCCATCACAGGGAGGACATTCGCACACTAGGGCCAATATAGCATTCAAATTTCACACAGAAAGCACCACGGACATGAAACCTTGTCTTTTTTGTCAGTCAGTCATTCCCCAACTCGCTATATCCTAACACAGGGTCACGGGGGTCTGCTGGAGACAATCCCAGCCAACACAGGGCACAAGGTAGGAACAAATTCCTGGGCAGGGTGCCAGCCCACCACAGGGGGCGTGCGCACACACACACACTAAGCACACACTAGGGACAATTTAGGATCACCAATGCACCTAACCTGCATGTCTTTGATTTGTGGGAGGAAACCCACGCAGACACAGGGAGAACATGCAAACTCCATGCAGGGAGGACCCGGGAAGCAAACCCAGGTCTCACTGCACCACCGTGCTGCCATTTAATAATTATTTTGTATGTGCAGAAAGTTCCCTCTGAAACTGTAGACAAGATTACTAAACTTGAACATACAATAAAAACAATTAGGGGCATTTTGGGTCACTTTTTTCCTATACTCCAAAGAAAATAAGTCATAATTGTAAGATGGAAATAGTAGTGAGGTCAAGTTTCTAATTGGAGGTCCCAATCATTAGCATTCATGCTCAGTGACTTTTGATATTGTTAAGCCTCATGGGCCAAAAGTAACATTCCATAAAGCTTCTGTGCTTAAAGATAACATGGGAAATTTGGAACAATGACAGAAGTGAATAAAAGGTGCTTAGCCACAACACTCAAAAATCCACTTACATGCAATTTATTTAGCAACACCGCATCTGTAGTGCTGTTCCCTCCTGGCTTCGCAGCTTTCCAGAACTGTTTCTGTGCAGAGTACCTGTTCATCGGGCAGAGTTTAAAAAGGCAATCTAATTTAAAAAGAAAAACAAAACAAAAGTACATAATTAGAGATGGAACTGTGAAATGAGATGAACTGATTCATAAAAATAAGCACATTAACTATAATATTTACATATCTCCCTTTGCCATGAATCCCCACATCACATTGAGCACAAAACACAACTTTAAAATATCCTTGACAGGAACCACAAGTGGACAGAAAAGGGAAGGGGGTTTAAAAAAAACAAAAATTAAAATCTCAAAACTAAAGCCATAAACAACTCATACAGTACATGACTACATTTCTAGAAAGTAAGGATAGCTACCTGCCAAGAACCATACAATTTAAGTATCTTTAGCTGGCATCTGGAGCCACCCTCACTGAGAATCAAGTTATTACAGTCTAGTTAGTGAGCACTGTAATGAAAGGTACTTCCTAATCTAAAATATATACAATTCTTTTCACGTTTGAAACAGAAATTACGTATGAGCGTTTGAAACGGAAATTACATATGACCACAGAAGAACAGGAAAAACATTCTTAATAAAACCCGATTCTTGCCGAGAGAGCGAATGGTGACATAGCTCTGGCTGTAGCGTCATGGGGAATTGCTTCTACATTAGATGGAGGCCATACAGCACATTCGGCATTGCAATTACCATTAAACCTCGCTCATGACGAAAATCCAATTTCCAACATACGCATGGGCTCTGGAAAGGCAAAAGTCTTGCAACATTCAAAGATAGTTTCGGATGAGTGCACCATGGCACAAAAGCTTATGAAGCCTTGAACCGAACAATGCAAGATCTCAGAGATCCTACCAAAATAATGGGAGGTACAGTAATCCCTCGCTATATCGTGCTTCGCCTTTCGCGGCTTCACTCCATCGCGGATTTTATATGTAAGCATATTTAAATATATATCGTGGATTTTTCGCTGCTTTGCGGGTTTCTGCAGACAATGGGTCTTTTAATTTCTGGTACATGCTTCCTCAGTTGGTTTGCCCAGTTGATTTCATACAAGGGATGCTATTGGCAGATGGCTGAGAAGCTACCCAGCTTACTTCTCTGTCTCTCTTGCACTGACTTTCTCTGATCCTGACGTAGGGGGTGTGAGCAGGGGGGCTGTTCGCACACCTAGACGATACGGACGCTCGTCTAAAAATTCTGAAAGATTATCTTCACGCTGCTATCTTTTGTGCAGCTGCTTCCTGAAACGACATGCTGCACAGTGCTTCGCATACTTAAAAGCTCAAAGGGCACGTATTGATTTGTGCTTGAAAAACAAACTCTGTCTCTCTCTCTCTTTGTCTGCTCCTGACGGAGGGGGTGTGAGCTGCCGCCTTCAACAGCTTTGTGGCGCGGTGCTTCGCATACTTAAGCCAAACAGCCCTATTGATTTGTTTGCTTTTCTCTCTCTATCTCTGTGACAGTCACTGCTCCTGACACGCACTCCTTTGAAGAGGAAGATATGTTTGCATTCTTTTAATTGAGACGGAACTGTCATCTCTGTCTTGTCATGGAGCCCAGTTTAAACTTTTGAAAAAGAGACAAATGTTTGTTTGCAGTGTTTGAATAACGTTCCTGTCTCTCTACAACCTCCTGTGTTTCTGCGCAAATCTGTGACCCAAGCATGACAATATAAAAATAACCATATAAACATATGGTTTCTACTTCGCGGATTTTCTTATTTCGCTGGTGGCTCTGGAACGCAACCCCCGCGATGGAGGAGGGATTACTGTATTGTCGTTTTACTCGCAGGAGATTTGTCAAACATTACCAGTTATTCCACGAGGGACACCAGCAGATGAACTCAACGCATGTTTAAAATCCATGCTTCTCCCATATGTCAGTTATATGTTGCATGTTCTCGGGTAGGTACACCAAAAGATATACACATTTATACACGTAATGGGCAAACAAAAAATGTATACCCGAAAGCACTGCAGTAGTACTCAATGTATCTTTACTTCTTAAATGTTAATGTTTTACTGTTTAATAATTTATACGCTTCTTATATGTTGTTCAAATTCTTTTATCAAAATGCCAGTAACGGCGCACTGCACGAATACACTTGACTTGAGCATTCATAGTATTCATCCTCTCTGTATGTTTAGCATTCATTTGCTCAGAGGTTGATGTGCTTGCTGCTTCCTCAGCAGATCATCTTTACTCCACCCTAGCAGCCCGCTGCTTCTCTTTCGTCTGCATCTTTTTGCGTTAAAACTAATTAAGTTAGTTTTTGTGTTGCAATTACTTAGTAAGTTTTCTTTAACCTTTCACTTAATCTGGCACTTAAATCTTCAATCTGCTTCAAGAATGATTAGCGAAGGTGGTAGGGAATGAGAAAGGCGCCCATACGCATGCACCTCACAGCCGCCCTGCCGAGAGTAGATTCTACAATAAAATAAAGAAAAAGAGTAATAAAATCTTCACCCCAGAAGCGGATAGTAGACGTCACGTAGTATATGTGTACCAAATTTCAAGTCAATAGGTGAAACAGTTTGCGAGCTACAGGCGATTTAAAATCCTGGACAGACAAACGAACAGCTACGGTAGCGTATTATAGAAGATTTTACTGTTTAATAATTTTATATTTATATGCAATGAGCTTCTTATGTATTACTTCATATTCTCATATGATAATGATGTTAATAATGTTGTTTATATTGATTTCTATGTTATTGTAAGTGCTCTTTATTTGTTGAAAAATAAAATTGGCAATTAAACTTATTTTATAAATACATTTTATTTTTTTCCCTTGCACTCATTGAGTGAAGCCACTGGGTAATCAGCTAGTGTTCTATAAATTTAAGAGTGCAAACTACTTTAGCTTTTCAAAATAAACATTTCTGTAGTACTATTGGATCTCCACCCATTGTAACTTGGAGGTACAGGCTGAAATGTAGACTGGACCACTTAAGCCACACACAGCGAGATAACACATGTCTGGAGACTACCAGGGGTGAACTTTACTTAAGTGGAAGAGCACAGTTTGATGGCTCACAGAGTGTCACATTTCTAAACCAATCCAAGGATACATTGGTGCTGTTCTTCAGTTACAGCAATAATCAGATACAAGACTAAAAGAAATGGCTGCTACATCTATGAAAATATATAAAAGTAACCTGTATGTCATATGCTATCAAAAGGTGGTGAAAAGGACTGCGGTTAGAGATGAAGAGCCACAAGAGATACAGATTTCAAAACTTGAAACACCCAAAACAGTGAACGTGCCCACTGACACCACTTCAGCAGAACCACAGCCGAGGAAGCACAACACCCAACTTCTGACATCATGTCTAAACAAATATCTAACATTACTGTCAAAAAGTAAATGCAAACATGCCACGTCATCTTATTGTCAGTGTTTTAACACATGGTATACTGTATACAAAAACCACAACACTTATCTAAACTGTTTGCTGTTATACTATATAGTAATGCAATAGTTAAAAATTGCAAAAAAGTCTACCATAGCAAGCAGTAGCACTTCTCAAACACGCGAGGCCTGGTACCTGTAATGGGTCTCGGTGTGCGTCCGTTTCTTCTTTTGCTGGGCTAACTGCTTATCTTGTGCTGCTGAACTCCTGAATTGATAACAGTAACTCTAGCTTTCCATTTTCTCTTAGTGTCAAGTTTGAGTTTTTCACTCTACCCATCTCTCCACAGGTATTTTACATAGCTGTCCATAACATACATAGAAAATAGGACACTGCAACTCCAAATGTTTAGTGTAAGGGCTGGAGGAAATAGAATTTTTTTTAAAAAGAAACCCTATGGTTGAGAGCATTCTCATTGGCAGATTTGGTCGCTATTCACTACAAACGTAACAATTTGTCCCCAAACGTGTGTAAAGAATCATGTGCGGCCACGCAAGACTAGGGTCACAAGTTAACTTACTGAATTTCACAAAACAAATGAAGCACAAACTGGTCAAAGGACTTCCTGAAAATAAAATTCTTGAAATTAGAGGTTACCATAACGCAAGCCACATTTTGGGTGAAAATGTACAAAGCACAGACATACTGATGATCCTTAAAAAACTGTATTAAAGAACAAGCCTTTGCAAGGACAACAGTACTTTGGGGGAGACCAGAGGGAGATTATTCTGCAGGATCACCGAGAGAAACTTCAGATAAAGCCACTTTACAACCGTAAGGAATTGTACAGCTGGAGTAGTCAAACTAACCATTTGGATAGTCATATATTTCCAGTTATTCATGGGAAAAAGTCTAGTGATAAGTCATTCAAGATTGGTTTGCTAAAGGGCACATTAAAGGATGCTGGTTAAAAGTAAATTTCACATAAACACTAGAAGATTTCACATACAGAACTACTGTATAAATATGTGGAATATAAGTATTATGATGGATAGTACTTTGGGGCCCTTCAAAACTTGTAATAAAAGTTATATGAACAGGGTAGGACAGTCTAGGCTGGACTGAATGGCCTTTTCAACAAAATTGTTTATGTACTAAAATAGAGTTTACGATAACTTCCAGGCTAGGGCACCAAATATAGCAGTTGACAGGAGCCAGGAGAAAAATGTAAGTGTTTTACTCCCAATAACGATATAAACTGTTATTCAACAAATACCGCCTGTAACCTTTGAACTATCAGTTTTGTTGCTCCGATGTCATATCAGGACACAAACAAGTGCCGTCTAATCTCAATGTTAGCTACACATTAATCTGTGGATCAAATTCTTCACATATCAAATACCAAACACTCAGAGCTGAACTTTTAAAGGCAAGCAGAATGAGCAGATGTGAAAACCCAAAACTATCAGTTACAACTTATAAAATTGGGTCTAATTCTTGTTGTGAGATGATGAAACTACAAAAAGAAAAAAGAAGTGAAGAGTAGCAGGTGATTACTGAAACCATCAGGAAGGTGATAAGACAATGTAGAATCATTTTTACTGCAATCAATTTAATTCAGATAAACCAACAGAATAAGCAACTATGATAACTTACATTATACAAGACAAAGACAACTTCAGACACCCCCCACCCCAACCACTCTTCACCCTTGCCCTATTAAACATGGAAGGTTCAAAGAGAGGACCAGAAAACTTCATGGTTTTAAGAACTGACCTCATCTGCACATAGGGAACAGAGAATATTCCCTAAAACACTGTACCCATCCAAGTGATTACACAAAAATAAGAACAATGAGTAAAAATGCTTAATAAGCCATCTTTTGTCCCTAAGGAAACTAGCACCTGCACAGATAATAAATTACCATAGCTAGGACAAGCAGTAGGTATGCTGAGAACAGCAACATTTATTTATTTTTTATATATATATATATATATATATATATATATATATATATATATATATATGAAAAAAAAAAAAGGTCAAGCAGGCAGCAGTTCTACTAATGTAGCACATAATGAGACAACATTCACTGAGGAGCAGTGAATCTGAAGATTAACTTTACACTAAACATATTGGAAATTAATAAATTGGAATTTACCACAATCAATTAATAGATACAAAAATTGGGTATGTATAACCAGAGTTGCATCTAGGTCCGATTATCTACTGGGGAAAAAGATGCCTTTTATTGGGAAATCCACTAAATGCAAAATCCACCTAAATCCCAGTTTTGTCCTACAACTGTTGCAAATGAAAGTACAGTATCAGGAATAACCAGTCATTGCCAAGTTATGTGACATTGTTTATTTAATTTGTACTTAAGCATCATGTTTGCAGTCTCCAAACTAAATGTTACAAATTTTCCACTGTAAAATAAGTTAAACAATTGGATCTCTGATTACAAAGATCTCAACTTAAAACAACTTGGAAGATAAAAAACAAGCTCGTGAAATACAAAAAGATTTGTTTACAGCCACATTGTGATTGCAAACAAGCAACTTCTATATGATTTTTTTTTTTATACAAAGAAAGGAAAGTAGTTCTGATAGAGATTTGTAGCAACTATCGCTAACATGGATGCATAGTACAGTAAATTGTCACTTTTTTCAATTTTTCACTTTCATTGCCTGGAGTACAGCATGCAATGTTGCTTTCCAGGCTACAGGGACATGCAGCACTGGAAGGTCCAGAGAAGAGTGAGTAGGCTTATTAAGATCTGAGAGGTATGAGCTATTAGGAAAGAATGGAAGGAGCTGAACATTAACAGTGAATGCAAACGGAGATTAGGAGGACAACATAACTGTTTAAAATTATGAAAGGGATTAGTACAGTGGATCCAGTCTGTTATTTTAAGATTAATTGAACAGGAACATGGGGCAGAGTCAGAAACTTAAGGGTTAATTTCACATGAATGTTCGCAAACACTAAAGATGTGAAATAAAATTAACAAGTAGTGTGGTGCACAGTAGGTCTCCAGGAATATTCAAAAATCTTGGGATAAACTGCCTGAATCTGGGTGTGCAAAGTTTGTAGAGACTTGTCAAAAAGCCTCAAAACTATGTGCTGCCAAAAGGAGCTTCTACAAAGTACTGAATTCTAGGAAGGAGAGATTTCAGTTAGATTTAAATAAATTGGCAAACCATTCTGAAAACATGTTATCACTTTGTTATGGATTATTGAGTATAGACTGATGGGAGAATTGTAAATTTATCTATAAAAAAATAAAATCTATAAACAAAGTATACTGAAAGTGAAGAAGTCTGAATACTTTGAATCTAACACAGCTGTGGGTTTTTTCTTGGTAAATGTGCAATGTAATAAAATCTAGTAAAAGATTACATTTGCCATAAAGGAGCATTATTTATATAAAAAAAAAAAAAGCAGTAAGTGTAAACAAGACAATTTTATACAATGTCAAATTGTGGATTTAAAGTACTTCTGTGGAATGAAACCTGACAAAGGCAAAAACAGATGTAAGCCCAGATCACGCTATTCTAGGATACCCTGAGCTCATCACCAGTGGTGATCGCAGCAGAGCTTTAAACAGACCTTTTCTGGCTTTAATCAGGTTAGTGTTCACACTTACTGAACCAGCTAACTATACCTTAACAGCATCTTCCGGGTTTGAATTAAACACTGCAAATAATGAGAAGGTTTGCTTTAAGTGGAACACATGAAAATATATCTATATCTATGATTGATAGAGATGAAAAATATATATGATAGATAGATATATCTATCTATCTATATCTATATATCACATATTAATAAATAAAAAAAAAAAAACACTACTGTTGCCCACCAGCCATTAAAAACCACACACACTTGCAATTGTGGTTATGAACACTACTCTGTCCTGAGCCCTCACTGTTTTACCTACAACACGTAAATGTTACTAAACAGAAAATTAAATCAAATGGAGTAGTGTGAACAAAAATCACAAACGATTCTTATGGTGATTAACCAGGAACATTCCAGATACTGTACCATGAGAAGTTACAGCACTTAGTGCACACATGCAGCATCCTTTGCATGAATTAAAATTAGAGTAAGCAGACTGTAGTTGACCTCTGGTAAGCAGAGATCATATTTGGCATTACAAACTAGCGTGGGTGGGAGAACAGCAGCAATTATCAAGAAATGATCTAAACTGACAGTTAATAGTAATATTTTCCCTGTTGTCTGGATAAAGAAAACATAAGGAACAATGACTGGTAAAGGGTGTAAAGTATAAAGTGACTTCTTTAAAGAAATATTCTTACATAGCATGAGAAACAAGGTCAAAACACTTATTTGTGTTGCCTAACAGTTGCATATAATTACACATCTATTTAAACGACAAGCAATGGTTAAAATGTCAGCTCATCTGTTCCACAGGAAAAGTTAAACATTTGGCAAATGTAACAGAAATCTTGGTAAAGTGATATGGACAGTTGGCAAAAGTTTATCTTTATGAATGTAAGCTGCACAGATGAAGGGTGGGAAGGGGCATGGACTTAAAAAAAAAAAAAGGCAAAACGCTGACATCAAAATCACCAGAACTGGCGGACCAGCCCCCACATTTCTTCAGCTGCTGCAGAAGTCTTACCAAATAAGGCAAGTGAACAGAAAGCAGGGACAAACTTCAGGTTGGCCAGCCAGTTAATCAAATACAAAGCAGATTTAAAGGGGGGAAAAAAGTAATCTGCACAGAAATCATGGGGCTCTCACAAAAGTGACAGAACGGTTTGTTTCTAGCCAGGCTAAAGGCTAGAAATGCTAAAGTGTTTCAAAATGATGGGCTGATGTTTATCACAGTGCACTCTAACATTTATTTGGTAGAAGTTTCACGATGAACACAGTTACTGACATTTTTCCCTTAATCATTCACCCAATTACAATTGCAGAAATACACATTTCAACTGCAATAAGCACTGAATTAATATCGTGACCTTCAGTTTTAGCCCAAGAAAAGTTGGAGTGATTGAAATCTAGGCAATAAGGGAGAGAGATTGCTTTAAATGATTCACAGATACAACCATTGCTAAATAGCTTTTCTTGAAACATTTCTGCTGAATAAATTGTTGTCTGAAAGCCCTCAATACTAATATGTTAATAAGCATATACTAATATGCTAATTTGCAGCACTGTTCAATGACCATTAGTTTTTTGTTTTTTTTTCCTTCCCCATTTTCTCTATCACTACAACCTCCAGCAGGTCCAGGGAGAGTCCCATAACTATGCCCATCTTTTTAAATTACCTTAATTTGAGGGGTCTTTCTTGAAATGATATTATCAGCATACCACAACATAGAAAAGAAAAAAAATAATAGAATTGTTCTTTTAAGTTACTAGATAAGTCCAGCTTGTCAATGACATAGACCCTCTAGCATTTATAGCAGCGAACCACCTCCACATTAACTCCCCAAATAATGACAGGGACAGCGAATGTCAAACAGTTCTTCGGTTTTGCTGATGTTGAGTCTCAAAGTTCTCTTCCGGACTCCCACCTTCTGCCTTAAGCTCCTTGTTAATAGACCCCATTGATACAGAATCATACAATTTCTGCAAGGGACACGACCTTCAGTTATATTTACAGTCACAGGTGTACAGAGTAAAGAGAAAAAAAGACATGACTGTTTCTTGTAGTGCTTCAGTGTTGCTCACATCCACATTAGAGACCCAGACCTGGAGCCTCACAAAATAGTCTGATGGACAAAGTTCTTTACCCAGGAGACCATCGGCTCATCCACCTACAGATCCATTAACATGGAAGGCTGGATGGTTTTGAAGGCATTACAGAAATCAAAAACACTATCATAGTGCTGCCACCTTTGTCTTGACAGGAATAAGCCTTATGGAACAAGGTAAGTAGGTAGGTATGTATCTTCTGTAAAAAGCCACATTTCTCTTTTGGGACAATTAAAATTTTATCTAAGCCCTAAGGTACCTGGAAGGTGTAACAGTTATTTTTTTTTTTTTTTTTTTTTATATATATATATGAGACCAAAACCAGGACAGATGTTCAAGGTAGCAAAGTAATAAACATGTCAAAATAGTGCTCAAAGAACTATGAACCACATTTCATGTAACAAAAGGTATATTTGTACGTAAGTGATCAGTATTACATCATGCAATATAATGGTGCCAGAGACAAGGTGAGGAAATATTTAGCCTGTATGTTTGTCTTTCAAATGCATCCTTTTACAGTATCAGTTTATTTCCCTACAAAGGTTTTGAGTGAGCATATCAATATAAAGCTCAAATCAAGACAAACACTAATACTTGCAGGATTTTAAGGAGCCAAGGTTCCCACAGTCCACCACCACCTTTAAGATCAAAAGAACTGTGTTCACAGGCTACCAGTACTACCATCCATACCTTATGACCAAAGACATCAAGTGTAATCAGACATGAAATTAAACTTTCAACACACAGGGACTTTGACTCTTTCTTGCAATTAGATCAGGCAGAATGAACATTTAAAAGCAGATGTGTAAGCTATTCAAAAACAAAACTGCCTAAGTAAGAAACAATACAATATTTTCAATCCAATGTTGAACCATAAACACATTCCCATCCAGAATGAGGTACCTACTAGTATTGGAACTCAATTGCAGCATTAAAAAGGGTCACAGAAAACTCATTTTAGTCCAACATGTTCATATTTGTTAACATTATTGTTTGATTAGATGATGATTGCTGTGATTAGTCATTGCCAATTTATTCCTACATTTCCCACCACAGTGGCATTTGACTTCACCCTTTTTGGTTTAATTATGCTTGGACCTTGCAAACTAGATGTTTCTTCACAAAAGTTCTCCTGCATTTCTGTATGCTGTTGAATATTCATAGACAATATTCATCTCTAGCTAGTCAGTGGGAGAAGGCCAACTTTCCTTTTTCTTAAAAACAAAAAATTGACCATAATTTGCTAAGGGCTCATCACTGACAATAACCAACAAAGGGTATCACCCTGACCATATACCTTGTACTTCTTATCCTCTAAAAATCATATTGTTCTTGTGCTTGAAAATAATCCTCTAGACAAAAATCAGCTGGATGAGCTCTGCACTGCTTACATTAACAGGAAATCGTGTACATACTTCTGTGAGGAAGCATTGTGAACAGAGCACTTTGGCAGCTGCCCAAAATCAGCACTAGTGAGGGCTACAGCAGAAGACTCCTACTTTGGAGCAGGAAACTGCTTGCTCCAAGGGAGATTGATGCAAAGTGACTCCATAGTGACTTAATTAAACTAGCATTTTGGTCAAAGAAATGGAGACTCCACAGCAGATTAGTCACAATGGGCACTCAGGATCCTGGGCCCACCGAGTACTCCATGTACGATTTAATACAACACCACAAGCACTGGACAACTCATTGATTTTATATGCAATTGTCAGAGGCACAAATTACAAAATAAGCATCACCAATATATACACACACACCTAAGCCACACATTTGCTAAAATAGAATATTCCATCTCATGACCATAAGGTTTTATCATAACTGGATTAAGCACAAGACCGGAACCAAGCCCAGACAGGGGAGTTCGTAACCTGCAGGGCAAACACACGTATACATATTCACTTTGTTGTTCTGTTTGTTAAGCTATGAGCAATTTCACTAATAACTCACTTTGTTTACCCAATATGCTACCAATACGACTCTGAAGACAAAATAGATTTTAACTTGTTTGAACATCTAAGAAGTGGCCAAACAAGTCGATTTTTTTGTAGCATGATGTAACCCATGTTAGGTCTCACCAACAGGAATTATAAGATTATGACATACACCCACTATCAAGGAAAAGGTAGCTTACTACATTATGGAACTCCTGGAGTTACTGTCCAGGATACCCTAGATGGGTTCCTAACACACAGATAGCTGGGTATTTAATAAAAAGATGGGAACACACCCCAAATTAAGCATGCAGTGCCCTGAAGGATGTTTCTATATCAACAGATAGGCTAAAAACCAATACTTGGGGTGTATTAAAACTACCGCCTACAGTTCATAACAGACCATGTGTGCAAGAAAGAACACTAAGGCTATAGTAACTATCATAGCTATGCATCGAAGCACACAGAAACACCTATTAGGGTAGGAAATTGAACTGTCAATCCCCCAAACCACATCTGGATACCAATTACTACAAACACACACGCTACATTGTAAGGCCAGCCTCCTTGTTTTTTCCCCCAGTGAGATGCATATTCCTTTCTGTAGCTTTCACTATTACATTCCACATTTAATGGTCTAAAGTAGCACTGAAAATAAATTTAATCACAAGTTCTTTACCTCGGAATTTTTTCGGTGGGTTGTTGAGATCCCCAGCTTCTGGCTGAACTACACAACGATCATCAACAAGCCTAAAGGGAAAACAAACTGATTAACAGGGAAAAAAAAATATGCAGGCCCTGAAACTCCCTATGACGCACACATGCAATGAGAAGCTTTAAAGGCAGGTTAACACTAAATCTCTACTTTCCAACTGCAAACATGTCCAACAATCAAACATTTATATATCAGGAGGTCCGAGTTTAGAGACAAAAGAATCATGTGTTCGTTTTTCATAGAGAAATATCACTCTTTTTTAGTTCAGTTTTACAACTATGGTCAATGTGACATCCCTCTAAATACTTTAATACTATGGTGGGGGTAGTAACATGAATTGACCAGAACCAAAATTTCTATTTAAGAAAGCTACTTATTCCCATCTTGTAATATCAGAAGACCAGAATGTTCAACTGGCTTCCACTCATAAGAATTCACACCCATAAACAATGAATTCAGAAAGTATTCAGACCCCTTCACTTTTCAAATATGTTGCAGCATTGCTCTAAAATCATTTTTCATTTATTCCCTCAAAGCATTCAATACCCCAGAATAACCAAGGTGAAAAACAATTACATTTTTGCAAAAATATCTAAATCCTATTTTGGCTTTGTCATTCTGTGGTATTGAGTATTTCTTGATATGGGGAAAGTATTAATTTTTGGACAAGGCTGCAACATAAAATGAGGAAAAGTGAATTCGATCTGAAGACAATGAACATGGCATCAACTGGCCAGCCTTGAACGGACTAATAAATCTCTGAGACTAGATTAATTCTGTAATCTTGATGCAATGTGCTTTCAACTTTAAATTTTTAACTAAAGCAAATAAGCATTAGTCAAGCAGTCAGCCTAACTTGTTTTCTTGAATATGCAGGTCTCATTTACACAACTGGAAATAAGTAATAAAGTTGTTTCATTGATGACAAAAATATTGCAAGTCTCAAATCTGTCCCACATTAGAATCCACATCCGCATCTCTCAATCCTAAATATTTTGGTTTTTTGGAATATTGCTAGATAACTTCTTTCCGAGTTTCACTTATAAAGCAGAACATTTTACTGAACTCAGACTCAGCTGAAATTTCAAGAGCAGATTGTGTTCAGCGAACACATTTAGAAATATCCAACAGAAGATGCTCAAAACAGCCCGTTTATTTACTTAACAAGAACTGAAAATGCAGCTCAGACTATTTCCAGCCTTTTCTTTGTCAAATGTAAACCTTTAAATAAGGCTCAAAATATCCAAATGTAAAAATCTCAGTATAAAGGTTAACATGTCATACAAATACAGCTCTATGCAAAGTCAAATCCAGATCAAAAAAAAAAAAAAAAAAAAAAAAAAAAAAAAGATACCACACTAGCTAAGCTAGCACAACATAAAAAGCAAATATTAACTGCCTTACGGAGTTCCTCAGTAGAATGATCTAGGGCCTACAGCTTCTCCATTTGGGAATAGGGGGTTAGCCATGCTGTATAGTGCTGAATACTTACCCTAAAGTGCTAATAAAGCCATTGACAGACCCCTCAGCGTACAGGGAGACTATGTCCCCAATGTGCAAAAAACTTGACATTTTATCAGACATCTTTTCTTCTTCTCCCTGCAAAAGAAAACAGTCAACCTTTAGCTATCAAGACATTTTAGAATATACCATTAAAACCATCAAAATATCACAACTTACACTATAAAGTGCGTATACTGAACAGAATGTTATATGCAAGTGAAACAAAATACGGAACAAGAATTAGGCACAAAACTGAAAGCAGTTTTACCTTTTCAAGCAACTCAATATATACATATTTCTTAAAGATTAAAACATCAAAAATAATTCATTCAATGCTAAAAACACTTCCTTCACATTATGTAATGTTTCAAAACAGAGGATCACAGACTGAAGATGACTGATCACATACACACACATTCACTTCCAGAAATGATTAAACCAACAGCTACGTACAACAGTATTTCAGACAACCAAGAGAAAGATACTGGCAAGCGATAACTGTCAAAATTATCCTTCAAAGTTAGAGGACAATGATTTATGACTGGATTGTAAATCCTCTTAAGAGGAATGAAGGGGGAAAAAAAAAAAAAAAAGTACATTTTCAAATTGCAGGTAGAGGGCAGCACAGTGGTTAGTGCTCCTGCCTCACAGAAACTGTTGCACTTCGATACACCGTTTATGTGTACAGTAGTTTACTCAGGGATCACTTGGATTTCCCTTAGACATACTGGATCAATGATGGCAAGTTAAACAGGTTGTGCTAAATTGCCCAGAATGAATTTATGTATGGTGTGTAAGGAAGTATTGTCTGCATTGGATTGGTTTATACCTTGTGCCAGACCCTGCCAGGGTAGACACTGGCTCCATGCAACTCAAGCACCTGGATTTACACTCTGAAATGCAGTTACGACTTTCAAAAGAGGATTTTTTTTTTTTTTTTATATAAATAATAATGCTAAACTTTGCTTATGTGCTCAGACCTTGGAGTTGGATAGAACTTGACATGCTAAAAGGAAGTGTTTCAGTGGATTGTGCTTCAGTGAGTTTACAAACAGATATACACCATGGCCAGCATTTAGACTGGTACTTGTGTTTAATAAATGGCAATTCCCTCCATCGACATTAGCCTGCATTAAAATAGCATCAAACTAGTAAAAAGTGATTTCCCCAATTAAAGCATTTATACAAGCCAGTCTCCTTGGGGTTTGGTGGGGCTTTGGTTAAAAAACAACCTCTGTAGCAACTGAAACTTGTGTCAGGTTCCTTCAGTGAGCAGACATACACATACCACTGCCACCTACAGATCCTATTCAACTTTATGTCAAAGAGGCGGGATAAAGTTAAATCTTGAATTCCTGATACTTTCCAACTGTAGGAATGAGGTTGCAGTCATGCTGGTATATTGGAATCAACTGCAGGCATGCATTAAACCAACTCATTTGACAACCAATACATCATCCAATGTTGCTTACTTCAATCGCTTCGACAAGTGCACAACCCACCAATCCGTATAATCATTCCAGAAGTGAGAGTTATTAAGCACATGCCTTTGACCTATTGACCTATACATGACAGCACACAGTCGTAAAATTAGCAAGCTATCTGATGTGCTGGGATTTGCAGGTTTATATCATTAAGGAAGAGAGTCACTGCAGGATATAAATGCCTTTTTTCTATTTCTCACAATTCTAAAATGAACAATTTCATTACAAATGAGACCTTTAAGCCCAGTTAAATATTTAATTAAGCTTTCCACTTAATATACAGTATGCTCTTACATTAGTGAATGTAAATCACTACCGGAAGATTTGACGGATAGTAGTACTAGGTACAATTTTCATACGTTCACCATTGATGTGCTAGACCCCTAAATATAACTATGCAGTCAAAGCCGTGGGGAAGAGATATGTAAGGGATACCAGCTTCCCTTTGGTGGACAAGGTACACACACACAGCTAAAAACTTCTTAATCTGCTAGTTCGGTTTTAGTCTGAGAGTTGCTGTGTATAATCTCCTCGGGCTAGGTGCATCAAGATTCTGCAAAGGCACTTTGCTGATGAACAACATCTCTATACAGGAGCACCTCAAGCCTCCAAACTGCTCAAATTCACCGACATGGCAGTGTCAATCTGCCACAACCAAAGAGTACCAGGACGTGTCAGATATACCAGCCGGTTCTTCAACTACTGAACCAGTACATGGTGACACAAGTAAAGGGTGTAGTGCAGAGATGAGACAATTCCTTCACAGAAAGCAGCCAATAGCATTAATCTCTCTCATAACATGCAGCGCGCCAGGCCATAAGCAAGAAGCTGAGTTCAATAGTGTAGACAAAAAAAACTATTTTCAACTGCACAATTTGAGCAGGACTGGGAATAATATATTTCAATGGGATTTTCAGATAAACAGAAGTCACCCTGACTAAAAATACACTATAAATTTTTGTACAAATTTTCCATGATTTAGACTATTCAGAAATTAGCCAAATCAGGGCATTAAATGTAAACTGTTCATATGTTGCATGACTTTTATAAGGTCTATACAGGAAACATTAAGTCACTAATCTCTAATCCACTTACAGCACTGTTCGGAGTAATACTCAACAAGATAACACTGCTTAATGAACAGTCAATGGTGGTAGATTACTATTCTTGTAGCACATCACACCATTTTGCTCCATTAGAAGCAACATAATCAACTTACAATAGCACAATGGAAAGACAGTGCCTATAAAAAGTAGGCATCCCTGTGGAAGCTTTCACATTTTATTCTTATACAACATTGAATCTCCATGTACATAATTCGGCCTTTTTGACATTGATAAAAAGAAAACAAAAATGATTAATGACAAACATGTGCAAAGTGGTCTTAATTACAAATATAAAATACAACAGAATTGATCACAAGTAGTTAACTTAAAAGTAGTAGATTTAGATCCAACACATCTAAATATTGACAACTGTTAGTGGGGGGAGAGAGAAAGACAGCAAGCTATTTCTAATCTATGTTTTTAATTCTTATAAGTGCCAACATAACAT
The DNA here is from genome assembly GCF_900747795.2 of Erpetoichthys calabaricus. Lineage (NCBI taxonomy): Eukaryota > Metazoa > Chordata > Cladistia > Polypteriformes > Polypteridae > Erpetoichthys > Erpetoichthys calabaricus. The sequence continues at coordinate 75,821,145 of NC_041411.2, read as the reverse complement.
TAGGCTTCATGGCAATAACTCCTGGTAAAACTGGAAATTATGGTCAAAGCTGCCTCATCTTAAGACTACAAAATGACAAAAGTTCAGAAGCAATATCTTCATGACCAAACAGTTAACTCTGTGAGGTGGAATACTAAAGGGCTGAATCAAGAATTAAAGAGAAAGTATTCTCTTAACAAACACGTCTAAAACACTACATTTTTTTTTTACAGGAGACCACTTATTCAGCAAGGATCAGTTTCGGCTACAGAGACTGGAGTGGCCAAATATTCCATTCCAGCTTTACAAAGAAAACTTGAGATGTGGGAATTCTTATATATAGAACAAGTGTACAGAAGAGAGTATAAACACACCTTTAGATTGTGATAACTGCAAGGCTATACTGGTGTTCAATCGTTTCTATATGGAAGCCCTCAACTGTTAATTACTGCAAGGTCTCTTTTTGGGTTTGTATTTGCTTGATGTTCTGCTGCATTTCTGTGAACAAGCAATAGCTATAAGTGAAAACAATAGTATTTTATGAAACTCTTCAGCCAGAACACAGATTATTCAGTAACTTCTAACAAAATATAGAAAGTGAAAAAGAACACAGAGGTGATAGGCAGGTCTTTCCATTCAGGACAACTTGCAGTCCCCACTGTGCTGAATATGCTCTCTAGTGACAGAGAAAATTGAAGCTGGCTTTTTAGGTGTGTGACAGCCAGCAAAGCCTAACTTTCCCAGAAAAAGTCTGAAGCTTTAGCTACCAGTTAAATACAGTGCAGATAGTCCAGAAATGTGGCTCTTTTAACGGTTAAGAGCCACAAGATTCTACTATGTCTCAGATGAAGGTACCTCAAAGACTGAATACTACGAAATGAAAAGCGTACAAAACAGAGTTTGACCTTTTTTCTTGTACCTTTTATAATAGCCAAGATTCCCAATTCAGGACAACTATCTCCCTTGACAGTATGCTGAACTGATGGCAAGTATGAAAGTAAAAGTAATGGTCTTGCGGACATGAAAGGTGGGATAATCCTGCTGCCACCTGCACAGTTTGTTAGCCTTAAAACCTGGAAGGATGAAACAGAGTCAACACAAGTGCAAAAACTGCTTACAAACTTGGTAAACAGAGGAGTCTTCAAGGTTGGGAACTGCTTATTGACCCAATTCACTTACCACACAATTGCATACATCAACTAAAGCATGCATGCTCATTAAATTAATCTTGGAAATACAACTGCGTCACGTCAGGAGTCAGTGACCCGAGAACAACCAAAGGCCAGAATCCCAGAATTCAAACACTTAAAATTCACACTTTCAACATTGTGCATGGAGTGGATGCTAACCCAGCAAGCCTGGCTTATAATGAAGTCTGCTGTATGCACCATCAGTTTCGGGTTGATGTTGAATGTCTACCACTTCTTGTCACTTCATAATTAGTTTGAGGAGGCACCAAAGTATTGAATTTAAGAGTTGAGGTGCGGCACGGTGGCGCAGTGGTAGCGCTGCTGCCTGGCAGTTAGGAGACCCGGGTTCGCTTCCCGGGTCCTCCCTGCGTGGAGTTTGCATGTTCTCCCCGTGTCTGCGTGGGTTTCCTCCCACAGTCCAAAGACATGCAGGTTAGGTGGATTAGTGATTCTAAATTGGCCCTAGTGTGTGCGGGTGTGTTTGTGTGTGTCCTGCAGTGGGTTGGCACCCTGCCTAGGATTGGTTCCCTGCCTTGTGCCCTGTGTTGGCTGGGATTGGCTCCAGCAGACCCCCGTGACCCTGTGTTCGGATTCAGCAGGTTGGAAAATGGATGGATGGAGTTGAGGTTGAAGCTTCCAAAATGAAGCCAAGCTGTAAAGTTATATATTAAAAAAAAATTAAGATGGGGAGAAAAAATGGATTTGCTGTCACTTTTCAAATCAGTGTTAATTTTCACTTTTGTTATTGTGAATTGCAATTGAGCTCATAGGATGAGGAATGCCATTTACATTTAATAAATGAATTCATGGAAGCCTTTTGATGTCCGCTTTAAAATGCAAAGCCTGGTGTATTCGCAAGCTACGAACAACTCAATTAGCTTGCTATTACTTAACCCCCCCTCCCTCCCCCCCTTCATATTTATGCAACAGATTTAGTTTCCCCTATAAAGGGTTGAAGTTTTAGTTGTGGCGTTTTAACACTAAAAGTGGGCCTTTGGGCAAATTAATCTGTTGCAGAGTTTGTGAAGTCGGCTACCAGATTTTTTTTTTTTTAAGACCAGAAACGTGTCCTCATTAAACAGCCCAACACACACACACACGAACATTTTGTAACTCTGAAATGAGTCCCCCTCCCTCCCCCACCTTCCTTTTAACACAAATCTGAAACAAGGTGGGAAAGATTTGGAAAATTCAAAATAATTTCACTTGTGCAATAAATGGTATTCTTCAGCAAAATAACCAGCTAAAATATTGTCCATATACCTGATGCAAACAAATCACACTACAACAAAGGTCAAGCCTTGGTAATATTCCAACAAATCTGATTTCAAAAGTGTGTTACAAAGCAGTTTAAGAGTTTGCATTAGTGAAATTATCCTCCCTCTTTTTTTAGTATTGACTTTTAAGGAGTATTTTTAGTTACTGGAAAAAAAAAAAAAAAAACTGAAAACTTCTTTAACAGGTTTGACTACCCTAACCCACTCTCACCTCGGAGTACTACACCCTCCACCCATCCTTCTGCTGATACCAGCATAGGAGAAACATCCCCACCCACAATTATAGCAGCGCAGGTGAGCAAAGAGCTGAGGAGACTTCGTGCCAGCAAAGCAGCGGGTCCAGATGGAGTATCACCACAACTGCTGAAGGCCTGTGCGTTGGAGCTGGGGAGTCCTCCACAGCGCATCTTCAACCTGAGCCTGGAACAGGGGAGAGTCCCGAGGCTTTGAAAAACATCTTGTATCACCCCAGTCCCAAAAGGTATCACGTCCTAGTGAGCTGAACGACTTCCGGCCGGTCACTCTAACGTCACATGAGATGAAGACCATGGAGCGGCTGCTGCTTCACCACCGGAGGCCACAGGTATGCCACACCCTCGACCCTCTGCAGTTCACATACCAGGAGAAGGTGGGAACGGAGGATGCCATCATCTATATGCTACACCAATCCCTCTCCCACTTGGACAGAGGAAGTGGTGCTGTAAGAATTGTGTTTCTAGACTTCTCTAGCGCCTTCAACACCATCCAACCTCTGCTCCTTAGGGACAAGCCGACAGAGATAAATACCAGGGAGTGCAGCTGGATGATAAATTGGACTGGACTGCCAATACTGATTCTCTATGCAAGAGAGGACATAGCCGGCTATACTTCCTTAGAAGGCTGGCGTCCCTCAACATCTGCAGTAAGATGCTGCAGATGTTCTACCAGACAGTCGTGGCAAGCGCCCTCTTCTATGCAGTGGTGTGCTGGGGAGGCAGCATTAAGAAGGACACCTCATGCCTGGATAAACTGGTGAGGAAGGCAGGCTCTGTTGTAGGCACGGCGCTGGACAGTTTGACATCTGTGGCAGAGCGACGGGCGCTCAGCAGGCTCCTATCAATTATGGAGAATCCACTGCATCCACCAAGTGTCATCTCCAGACAGAGGAGCAGCTTCAGCGACAGACTGCTGTCGCTGTCCTGCTCCACTGACAGACCGAGGAGATCGTTCCTCCCCCAAATTATGCGAATCTTCAATTCCACCGGAATTGGGGGGGGGGGGAGATTGGGGATAACGTTAACATTATTCCAAGTTAGTCTGTTTTTACCTACATTTTTATTACTCTTTAATTTAATATTGTTTTTTTGTATCAGTATGCTGCTGATGGAATATGTGAATTTCCCCTTGGGATTAATAAAGTATCTATCTATATCTACATACAGTATACTCTACATAGCAAGATAAGGCAGTCCATGATGACCATATGCTCTAAAAACCCTTCTCTGAAATCCCATACGTCTATAAAGACCTGCCCCATTTTATTAGTGTATGGGAGTAAATCCCACTGCAAATTCTGTTATACACAAACCCACAAGCACCAAATGTTCAAATGCAGTTCACAATTTAAAAGCACTTCAAACTGAAACAAAGAAAACCAGTCAAGAAACCATACATGTTAATAAAAACCAAAGTTCCTAAAACATTCTAACAAACTCTCACGGTGCCAGACTAGTTAGTGCTACTGTTTCATGGAAGCAGCAGTCTAGGTCTAAATCCCCTGCCCAGACATTATCTGTGTGAAATTTGCATGGTCTCCCTAATTCTATATGGATTTTCCTCCCAGTACTGCAATATTCCATTTTAATCCCCAAAACCCAGGCAAGTTCTGTTAACCTATTTCGTAATTGGCCACACCTGGGGGGTGTCAGTAGGCTCAGCAATTGACTGGTGTCCTATATTCATTGTTGGCTGTTGTCTTGCGTCAGATTCTGCCAGAGAACTTTTATCATTCAAAGAAAACATACTGCACCAAAAGAATACTGTATAGATAGGTGTACTTTATTTGTCCCAAAGGGGAAATTAGAACTACAAAAGCTCGAGAGAATACATACATACACATATACATACATACACATACATATATTAAAAAAAAAAAAAAAAAACCACCCCCTAAAGTTTAGGGCCTAAACAAGAACTTTTGGCTTGGATACTGAAGAACTGGTGCAATCAATAACAGAGGTATAGGTGGCAGTGAGCCAGTCAGACCTGTCCAGATATACATTTGAAGGCATTAACATTTGAATAAAGCAGGTCCAGCTTGTTGTGGCCGAAAAAGGAACATGCCGTTAGGCATTGGTTCAGTATGAGCAGCGTGTCAGCGTTCATGGACCAGGGGTGAAAAACTACTAAAGGTTTTGCCTGTAAATAACCATCGTTTCTGGGGTAGTCCCACTAAAAATCCTTGAGCAGTCAAGTGAGATTTATTTATATATATATAGGTAGTGAGGTGGAATATTAAGTTAGGTACCCCAAACCAAAAAAAAAAAAAAAAAAAAAAAATACGTTACACTGGTCTTCAAAAAATATCTTTTGTTTGCTACTGGGAAATTCCAAGCAGCTCTAAGATTTTTTTTACAATGATTTCATCTATGATAAAAATCAGCATTAAGCCAGCACGTCAGGTTTTTGAAATACACATCATTGATGTTTTGACACTTTTGAATATCAATATATCAACATGATATCTGGAGTTTGGACTATATCCCACCAAAATTATTTTGATGCGTTTATTCTGAAACCAAAACCAGAAGACGATACCAGAGACACATTAAAAAGTATATTTATGTCAATTTACCTCAATATAAAAGTGAGGTCAGCGTGTCCAAAAATGTTGGAGACACTCGCTTTTGCGCTTGTACTGCACATCCGTCTCTCTTTGCAAGAACCAACAGTAGTCACCCATCATGCTTGGAGTAAATTTCCCGCGATATCAGTTTTTCCTCACCTTTATATCTCGATGAAATCTTTCCCCATGCTCATCTATGACATCACTTAGATTTGGTGGAAAAAAGTTGAGATGAGAATGTAAAAAATGTATCTTCAGTGACATTCTGGCTCACGTAAGCTAATATACTTTCAGCATATTCTCCACAAGCTCATTATAATTCTCTGCTCTGTGACTGTCAAGAAAATTCTGGACAACCTGCACGAATGAGGATGCTGGTTCAGTGGGCTTCAGTTTCCTTTTGAACTCATCGTCAAGCATCAGTTCACGGATTTCAGGGCCAACAAACACCTTCCTTAATTTTGCATTCACTTTTCTCGAGATCAAACTTATGTCTTAAATGCTGAAACGTATCGCCTTTACTGTCCAGTCACCCTAGTTGTCCAAGACCTGGAATATCATAACTAAAAAACGGGACGTGCTGGACGAAAACGGTTTTCAGATTTGAAGTCAGCAAGTGAAATTTGTTAAAGTACAGGTAAAAGATTCCCAGTAGCAAAATGCTTGTTGGCCAGTGGTTATTAGTATAAATTTTGCATTTCATATCAAGATTCAACAATTGCTTATTAAGGTCTCAGTCTCAAAACTGTTATACATACTGTAAAGAGCCAATTTTCACAAGCAGAAGCAAATCCTATGTTGGAGGACAGTGTGAAGACAAATGAGCACACTGCACAGCTATGTCAGCATGCAACAGTCAGACAAATGTGATCGAGGAAGCATTAAAAAAAAGGGATAAAAAAAAAAATCAGCTGTTTAGATCTGGAACTACACCACATTTAATCAAATTACATAGTAATGCCTTGCCAACAACATTCAAGTCCACAACAGAACCACCTTTGCAATAAGAAAGGAAGCATCAAAAAAGGATAATGAAAGCCGCAGTGACAGCTCTCCATCCTGGGATCCATACAATGGTCAGCCAAGGAAAATTCTTACGAAGTTTTATTTAAAAATAAATAATACCTAAAACCCAGTAGAGGTTAGTCAAAGGAATGTGCAACTCCACTAGTATGCAGAAACCCCTCACAAAACAAGGGCATACTTAAATAGCCAAGTTTAAATAGACAACATAGATGAACAAGATTTGCCTGATAGGAAAGTAACCCAAACACACTTTCCTTAAACATGCAACATGGCCACTTCAAGCCAATGTCACATTACATGACATGGTTCGATTTCAAACCCATTATTTCAGAACTAGCTGTGCACAGTTAACTGTCCAAGACAGGCTGAAGCCTAAGTAGTCAATGTAAAACACTTTTTTTTTGTATTTGATGTGGTCTGCTTATTGATCTGGTACAGAGGTGGGCAAAGTCATTCCTAGAGGGCCGCAGTGGCTACAGGTTTTTGTTCCAACCCAATTGCTTAATAAGCACTTATTGCTCTAGAAACACTTCTGCATCATTTTAGTTATCTCCCTCATTAAGATTTTGAACCCTTATTGTTTATTTAAGTCTTAAACAGCTGCATTCTCAGTTTTTAATTGCTACTTATTAGCAATAAGATGCAAATGACAAGAAACCAGCAGTTATCCATTTTGCTTGTTACCCTTTACACCTGTGTATTTATCATGCACTATTTGGTTTAATTAAATAGTTGGAAGGAAAGAAGATAAAAAAAGTGAAGGATTGAGAATTACTCATCCGTTTTACACTTCAAAGTATTTGGATGATATCCTTAGAATGGAAAAAAAAAATCTAGGTTATGAGAATGACCTGACATAACAGAGTTAAAGCACTAACAAGCCATGAAACGTAATTATTGGCAAGGATTGTTTTCTAATTAAGCAACTGGGTTGGAACAAAAACCCACGGCCACTGCGGCCCTCCAGGAATGACTTTGCCCACCCCTGATCTGGTATAATACTATGTACCCAATCCTTTTCCCTTGCAGCAGCCTTTTCCTCTACAGATTGAGGCACCCCATTTCACTGCTTCCTCTCGCCTCGTTCTGACCACTCTCACAAAGTGTTTTTCTGGAAAAAACACCATCAGTTATCATAACCACACAGGTCTGGTTTAGCAGCTCTAGCCTAGTTGTATCAGGGCTTTGGTTTCCTGATGAGCACGTCAATTACTTTCAATCACCCGTGCCCACCATGCAAAAACAGTCACTAGAATAACAGCTATAAACCTTGTTCACATGGTCTAAGAAGGTGCAAGAAATTCACTATCAAGCTGCTTTTGCTGGCATTTAACAGCATAGGCAAATAAGATCAATTTTCAGACCCTTGCTTGGTATTTTTGATTTTCTAATCCTTCCACCATTGTCTTTATTATGGTGGATACCTCTATGTATTTAAAAAAATAGGGCTCTTTTGTTTACACACAAAAGATTGACTGTTTTATTTTAAGGTTGCAATGTAAACAGATTCTGAAAAGTACCAAAAAAGAATAGTACAATAACAGCATTTCATGATTTTTGGTTCTGGAAGTAAACATTACCTTTTACTCTCAATCCCTCAACCTCCCCCCGCAAATTGTATACATAGAAAAAACATCTGTTCTGCCGACTTCATTAAAATGAAACCACAGGCTGACTACTAATTGCTTTGACGGAATTGGGACCACCTCACAAGGGACCATCCCCTTTATTGCTTTGATGTGTGCGTAGTGCAGTACATCAGGGAGGTTTAACTAAGATGGCTTGTGGTTTTGGAGTTATCACTTATTGGCATCAGAACAGTTTTAGTACTGGTATAGAGGTTCAAAAAAGTCAGTATCGATACAGAAGTTAATTGTACTTTTTGTGGTGTAAAAAGTACTACACATTTAGGATGCAATTTCTAGAAATGAACTGGGTTGTTCTGAGCAGCCTTAGCTACACACATTTGTTAGGATAATCTGCCTCCAACACATTAAAAGTTGTGTAATGCGACATCAGCTTAGTCGGAGATGACAAACTTGAACAGCAGTTGTCCAACTCACCACTTGAGTACGTCAGATTACACAATTAAAAATACTGTAGCATGGAAAGTCAAATTAGATGACTGCATAATGACTTTCCAGCACAGTGTCATATTTTTAAAAAACTGAACTACACCCTTTTTCGCGACAGCCAATAACGTGCTGTCAGACAGAGCCACGTCCTGTGCCAAGTCAGGAAAGGTACTGAGTTGAACTGCAATCTTTACCCTTTTCTTTCCCCTACCCCCCACATATTTTGTTTTTTGGAGGTCTGAAACGCCCACATTCCTTATTGCCCGTAGCTACAATTCATGCAGTGTATTTCCATGTGAGCTGTCATTGGCTTTTAGCACCCACACACACAAGCCTGCCACATGACGTAAAACAAAAATAAAACCAGTACTGGTTGAGACAAGCCACAGACTAGTTGGACTGAGTCACTGGGTATGTCACATTACACAGTTGTAAGACATAGGAGCACACTGTGACTGCCTGCAATTGTTTAATCATATATATGAAGTTGGCGATGGGAGAACGAAAAAAAAAAAAATTAAACCTGGAAAGCAACCTAATGTGACACGGCCTTTAGAGGTAGCATTGGGACTTTACTGAATAACTCTAGAAGTGCTACTGGTTATATATTTGATACATATAAAGCAGCTATGTCCTGCCTCTCACTCCCCTTAGCTATGCTAAATTTGTTCTTACCGACCCCACTCTATTTTTCTTGTCTAAAACATTTGTTAGGGCTAACAGGTGTGCAGGGTAAGCTGACTGGACACTCAAGTTGGTGTTCAAATTTGATATCTGCAAGAAATTCCTGAGATGGAATGGTACCAGATTTGGTGCTGGTTCTTTCCTGGTGCATGATGAGGCAATGGAACGAGTTACAACTTCTCACAAATTAAAGTTGCAACGAACAGGTTCACCATAATGAAAAAGGAGCAATTAAGATGGACTCGTGTACATTGCTTCTTGAATAGGTCTACCAGAAGTGTACAATTTAATGAAACAATAGCAATCTAGTGCATCTACCAGTGTTTATGTAATAGATAAGGCAGCAGATAAAGTGCTAAAAATGCACCATCTTGTGTGTGAAAACAGCTGTAGATTTAAATAAAGACTCTGCTGTGAGTACCCCCTTGCGTAGGATCAGATACTAAGCAGAGATCCACTTTACTCTCCTTTGCTCAGGACTGCTTGCAAAAAAAAAAAAAAATAAAAAAAAAATATTAAAAACTGCAGAAAGCTGGCCCCTTTGAAGATAAGCCTTTAGGCTAGGCAGCTAGCATGTCTATCGCTCTGTGAGTAAAACAGAAAAACCATCTACTTATTAGTACTGCTGGAAGAGATGCATTTTACTGTTGATTTCATATCGCCTAGTTTCTCCAAAACCCAAGCTACTCTGCACCCTACAGAGCCAGGGACAAGCACAGGTATTCTACCTGTGAAGGTGCGCTTTTCTTGATTGCAGCATTTATCTGAATTCTCTAATTTCAGGCAACACAAGACTAATTGTCATTTCAAAGCTCCAACCATGAAGAAAACCTCACTCAAAAAAAAAGCTTTTACTCAATGCTCAGTTTGTGAAATAAAGCCCCAAGTTGCCTATTGTGTTTGGTTCAGCCAAAGGTATGAAATGCTGTTCCTTGAGGGGGGAGGAGGAGGAGAATTCATTTCAGATCACCCATGGACAAATATTGAAAACTAGCTGACGCCCGCCGTAGAATACGGAGATGTAAGAATAGGAATGGAAAATGGTGAGAAAGGAATTCAGAAATCAAGAAGAAAAATACTTCTTGAAAGACGCAGTGTGCATGTAGAATTTCCGGCCAAGCAGGATTACATGTGAAAGTGATAAATAAATCAGGCTTTCCGAATTTACGCACTATGGCCATGGCACCCTGATAGTTTTGTTGCATGTATCTTGGACTTCCTGGAAACGTGGACGGTAATACAATCATTTTGCCTACACATACGTTATTTTCAGCGTTTGTTTGCAGAGCGTCTGATAGTTCCACGCACAGATCTTGTTGATGTAATCTGAGATAGAAGGCGCGTGTCTCGACTGTTTATTCCAACAGTACATCGTAGATGTGTATGTTAAGTTTGCAGCTGGAGTGCAAAATACTAAATGTATTCCTCATTGCTAATCTGTACGCATAAAATTGGCATTGAGAAAGCCTTTTTCGTTTGGCGGTTCTTTTACTGGGATCAGGTTGTAAATCTTTGCTAGCCAAGGTCTCTGTAAGGGAATAAAAGTGGGTAAACCATAGGATCACAATTCATATTGAGCGCGGAAATCTGTTCACAGGAGTTGCCTATGGAACAGATGCAAATGTCCCTTTTGGCAGGCATTTTGCCATCTTCTCAGACGAAAATCGCTGCAACATCAGTGTGACATGTCGGGGCATTGTATCGTCGTAAATCCTGCCTAGGGTTTTCCTTGAAAACCATTCGTACAGATGCTGTTGGATTGGACTGAGCGATTTCATGCATGCGTTTGTATGATTTAGCGAAGGGGTTGATGGTTCTGAGCATGGAATCTAGTTGGAGAAGTACATTTTCACTGCATGTAGAGTTTGCTTTATTTTGTAAGCGTACTTCAGTAGCTTGTGCTGTGTCAAAAATATACAACTGTCCATATCCTGGAGATGTAGAAGTGTTAGCATATAGTGGGGAGATTTGGTGATAAATTTGCCAGTGTATTTTAAAACAGTATGGTCTGTGGCCAGGAGGTGGACTTATCTATGCACCCATGGGAGCAAACATTAGTGAAGAGTTGTAGTCTCGAATGTGTTCACGATAATTTTTAGCTTCTGATGTTTGCTGTGTAAGAAGCTGTTGTAAAGACACAGGTGGCTCCCACAAAGGTGGTAAAGCTACTTTACCATTGTGACAGCACCTCGAGTACTTGGATGTATTACGCTCCGCAGGCCAGTATAGTGCATGACATGGAAGAGGACAAATAGGAATCGAGAAATGCCGTGTCGGTTTTGAAGTGGAAGCAGGATGAACCAGAAGAGAAAGAAATTATATATTTTATATATATTTATGTATTACTTGATTCAGCAAATACAGGGTTAGACTAGTTTAATATCAGACACCAGAAAAATCACAGCCTTAGTTGGAAGGCAAATGCCCAATATCGACTTTGCACAAGTGACCCTTTGAGACAAAAGCAGAAACTAAACCAGCATATTTACAGATTAAAATAAATTTATTGGATTCTAGATTATCAGATTGGAGTTAAAGACAATATTGTATTGGCTAGGAAACATCCAGGGCTTAACCTGGAACTAACAAGGAAAGAGGAAGCAAGACAGACCAAGAACCACCTGGAGAAGGGACCAAAATGGTGACATCAAGCTAACAGAATTGAAATCGAGACAGCTGGTAATAGCAACACAGAACAGACACTGTGCTGGAGAACGAGGGATGGTCTTTTCTCCAGAAAGGAGCAACAGGCTTAACTGGATTTCTATGCACTCTTCAGAGGGACTTGGATAGCATACAGGCTTGAGCATATTTGTGGCAGATGAATTTTAATGCAAGTGTAGTATTACATGTAGGAAATAAAAAAAGTTAGATTTGAATGCACAATGGGAGGCCTGAAATTTGAAAGTAACCCTTGCAAGATGAAATCATATTAGACTTGTCCCAATCAACTTCCAGGTAGTGTTCAGAAACCATTAAGAAGGGTAACATGATGTCTGGTTCTCTCACAATGTGTGGAGTACAAATCACGTGAGGAATTGCTTAAGCTTTGTAACTCACTAGCGTGACCTCACCTGAAGTTCTGCATGCAGTTGTAATTTCATTTTTTTTTTTTTTTTTTAAATGAGTCATTAGCAGTATTAGATAAAGTGTAGAGAAGAGCCACTAGACTGGTTTCAGGAATGAGGGTGTAAGTAATGAGGAAAGGCTGAAGAAGGATCACTTTTTTAGTTTAAGAGGTGACAAAGTAGTGCTTAAAATTATGAAATGAATTATTACAGTTGATCAAGACTGATGCTTTAAAATTAATCAAGGACAATGGGTAACAGTTGTAACCTTAGGGGTTAATTTTGCACATAAACATTATAAACATTTCCTTCACTCAGAACTATTGACACATGGAATAATTGGCCAAGTAATGTGGGGGGTGGCAGGAGAATTCCACAGACACTTAAAATTCAACTTGATTTTGGAGGAATTAGGTGGATAAGGTTGACAGGCTTTGCTGGTCTGAATGATCTGTAATGTTCTTAAATTGTTTTACACATACTATTTGGGAACAACAAGCTGTTTTGAAGTGGGTATGCAAGATATTTGTCCCCACAGAGATAAACCTAATTCAACAGAGTGCTTACGGCCATTGGCCTTTAACAAAAGAGCAAAGGCCTCAGTCCAGCATGAAAAGGGTTAGGGTGCTTTGTCCCCTGGAAGACACATCTCTGTACTTTAATCTGCCACAATACAGGGGGGCACAGTGAGGCTGTATATGGACCACCACACAACGCACTCAACATTCCCCTTATTTTCCCTCCTGCACATAATCTGTTTTTTTTAACCTGTTTCAGCAGTTGGACGCGAAGTAATAAAATGAGAATGTCAACCTTATGCACTATTTAGTCACTAAGACAGGGCAGACTGGCACTACACTGAGAAGCTGGAGCTCAGAAAAGTATGTTTAGGAAAAATGAACCATTGGGTCAAATAATGGACACAGTGACAGTGGTGAACAGTTTAACTTATTACTTTAGAAATGTTTACTGGCAATAATGGTGGAAAAGTGCCTTATAAAGGAACCATCAGCCAATACAGGCCAGCTTCTAGACAGGGAAAAAATTGCAAGAGGGGCTTCTATGGCTCCTCCATGAAAAAAGGTTTCATACAAGGTCATCCAAATGAAGTTTATGTTTTAGATCACTGAAAAGTCTGAAAAAAGCTGAGTGATGATACATTGAAATAATGACCACATCCAGCTCACTTTAGTCCAGATGTTAGGAATAATTTATGGATTCCAACATTTAGCAGGAATGCATCCAGCCAGTAATATGCACACAAGGATAGAAGATGAAAAAGAATGTTGAGTACTTGGATGATGACTGAACAGATTTAATGTTAAGTGGTGGGAGTGCAGCATGACATTATTTTCTTTTTTTGATATGAAAGAAGTTAAACATTTTTAGATTTTAAAATGTATTTTAAGTGCATTTTGATGAGCATGTGATTCAGTACGTGCACCAACATTTCAAAATCGAGGTACTCAAACCACCCCCCCCCCCCCTTTCTATAAGCAACCTCATAAATGGGGAAGTACCACATCCCATCAGTTCTTCCATTTTTCACAACGAAAGCCCAATGTTTATTCCTGTCCTCCCCCCCCCCCCCCATCTGCACTGTTGTACCACCATGTGCCCCATTGTGTCAGAAGGTAACAGAATGCCAACTTACCACCATGCTGTATTGCATTTAAAATTTCAGTACATGTAAACACTAATCTGAAAGCTAGGAGTGTACCAGTTATTTCAGTTTGCTAAAAAAAGTAAAACTCATTTGAAATCACACTGCAATATTTGCACACTTGGAATACAAAGTACACCACCAACATCAAATTGACATGGAAACAGGGAAACACATAAGGCGAGCAATCTGCAGTACATGTGATAAAACAGAAGGCTCACTCACAATGTTCCTCCAGACCGGACGATGTATGCAAATGTGAGAATTAACAGTGGGCTTTCTTTGTGAACATGGAACTGATGAAACATGGTACTTGGCCATGAATACAGTACCTTTTAAGGAAGGGGGAAAAAAAAAAAAAGTATATCATGAAATGCTGAGACATGTATTGAATCACATACACTCAAACAATGAATTACACCCACACGGTTCAACAGCAGAGGCGTGCACATGTTTATTCTCATTTCTCCATGCATGTCTGGTTTGACACAGTGACGTGTGCTATGCATTTTACATGCACAACATGCCACCTTGTGTTTTCCTTTCCCAACAAACTTGTGCTGGCTGTGTACTTCATGTATTGACAGCTTTGCTACTCTCAAAGACACTTGGCACACTTTACTACTGGCTATTTAATTTGTATTCCAAGTTGTGTGAAAATATTAGAGGTGGCACATTAGGGACTTAGGAGATTTCTGCACAGTTACCACAGGTTTCATTCTAAAACAGTATTTCATAAATGAGTTCTTGCTTTGATTTGTTTAATTGTAATTTATAAAAACTTTTCAATTATAAAAATACATTGATAAAGTTTAAAAAAAAAAAGTATTTTGATATATCCAACGTTCAAACTTTTCTAAATAGGTTTAGCTTATTATATAGCCCCACCCCTACCTTATGAACTTTAAAATGTTGATTTATTTTGCTAGGATTTAAAAATAATAATAATAATAATAATAATAATCATTGCTGTCCTGTCACTAATGCAGGAATGGCTTCTGCCAGCATTTTGAACAGATTTTGTTTTGGATCTGCCACACACATCACTCAGATGGACCAATCCAATGTGTAAAGATCTGCTTTGGAGTGGTCACTTGAACATCAGAATTGGGACAGTCATCTGTCCTGCCAGTCTGCTGAAACTATTACAGCACTCAGAGCACAGTAAGAGCAGTGCAATTCTTGGTGTCGGGCAATGCTCAAATGTGACGTGCCTGCTTCTGGGTACATTCCAGGCGCTATGGAAAAACCAGTAAAATGAATAAAATGTGGCCTTTGTCTTGCCAGTAACAAGTTTAAAATTTACATCTTTTTAAAAGGTGTCCTGAACCAACTGGACCTTGCTAGGTAAAAGTGCACTTAACAAGCTTTCATGTTTTGCAAGATGAAATGCTTCACTGCACCAGCTGGTCAGAGGGTCTTAAAACAGAATCTTTTTGTGAAAGTACACAAGCTGCAACTATATAGTCATGGCCAAAATTACTGGCACCCCTAGAATTTTCCCAGAAAATGCACCATTTCTCCCAGAAAATTGTTGCAATTACAAATGTTTTTGGTATCTTTGTTTGATATTTAAAATAAAGCATTACTTAAGTCTTGATGAGTGAGTCTGGATATTCTCTTAAGCGTATGCCACATTGAAAACACATTGCAATTCAGATTGTGGATCGTGATTTTGTGTTAAAAGGGTTACTATATGATTTTTAGGAAAGAAAGATCACCCACCCCTAATTTGACTAATCAAGTTTTCAAATTTATGTAGGATTCATTAACCCTTTGACAAGCTACTAGGAAAGGGGTTGTGAGCTACCAGTTGCTCGTGAGCGATGTGTTAGACACCTCTGCCCTAGTTGAATGGGTCACTTAAAAATTATTTAAAATTCATTACATGAATATATTCTCATAAAGTTGTGTAAATCAAAGAACATGGAGAAACAGTCACTCCACACATATTCTTGACACCTATTATACACTGTAAAGCTATGAATATGCCCAGACAATCCCACAATTCAAAAAAATTAAACTTGCTTGTCACAATAAAAGCAAGGTTCTAATAGTGAGGTTCTCTGTACATGTGGCTACTCTGCAACAATGACAGAACATGCTCCATATATTTATTACAAAACAAAATTCTCATAACTTTAAAACCTCAGCCAGACAACTGTGAGGCTGAACTCATAATACTTTAAAGCACGAGGCAAATCGTATAAGATGTAATGCATTAATGAAAGTGCACAATTGCAGAGATGGGAAGTTAGCAGAGCTGCTAAAAAGCATACTTCATTTTGGAAAACTAACTAGCAAATCATATTTGTGTTCTTTCGAAACAAAGATAATGTTCATTGGTACAGAATGAAAAAAGAATAAATTAAGCGAAAGCACAAAACGTTTTGAACAGTATGGAAGTAAATGGGATGCAATCGCCAGTTAAAGCCGATCCAATATTGTTTGAGTAATTCAGGAACAGTGCCCAAGCATAAGCAATAGCAGAGTTGTGATTACTTACAATGAGGCACATACATACACACATCTATAATAATAAAAGGCAAAGCCCTCACTGACTGACTGACTGACTCACTGACTGACTGACTGACTCACTCATCACTAATTCTCCAACTTCCCGTGTAGGTGGAAGGCTGAAATTTGGGAGGCTCATTCCTTACAGCTTACTTACAAAAGTTAGGCAGGTTTCATTTCGAAATTCAAAGCGTAATGGTCATAACTGGAACATATTTTTTGTCCATACACTGTAATGGAGGAGGCGGAGTCACGTATCGCGTCATCACGCCTCCTACGTAATCACGTGAACTAAAAACAAGGAAGACATTTACAGCACGAGTCACACGCGGGAACGAAGGTAAATGACGTTAATTTTTGACTGTCTTAATACTGTGTAAGCATACATATTAACACATGTGCAATTAAACGTGTGCATTTACAGGGTGATTTCTCAGGCTTAAAAGCTCACCTTTTATCAAACGCGGGAACAACGGTAACTGACGTTGTTCACTGTCTTTTAATACTGTGTAACCATACATATTAACACATGTCCAATTAAACGTGTGCATTTACGGGGTGATTTCTCAGGCTTAAAAGCTCGCCTTTTACTAAAAAGGTAAATGCAAAACTATTTTCAATCAGTTTATTGAAACGCTCCCGTTAAGGATTGCAATAACATATTCGCGAGATAAAAGAACGAAGTAGGGGGAAATGGAGGAACAGCCGCAAACAGCGAAGAGCAAAAAATTAATTAAACAATTGAGAACGGAGCGAGTTAAGCATACAAGCATGTTCATAAGGGAAACAAAGCACGGTGTAAAACGTAAGTTTAAATTAAGTTTATAGAAACGCTCCCGCTGCGGATTGCAATAACATATTCACGAGATAAAAGTTTAATGAGAAGACACGAGGTATAAACGAACCACACGCCGTGGCGCAACGTTAGGGGCAACAGTTTCAACCATTCTATGATCTGCTTCTCGCAACTGAAAGACGGCACATGGCGGATGTTAGCCGACTTGCTGACCGCAACGTTAGGGGCTTCAACTATGGCGCTGACGCCACATCTCAGTGCCAACACTTTGCAGACTGTACTTAAAAGACACGCCCTCCTCACTGGACAGTTAAAAACACCAATCAAACTAACGATGACATCAAGTATTACCCAATCAAAACTAGGAAAGGAGGCATCTTCATAAAATGCGTGTGGGATGATTTGCATGAGACGCTGCTTTAAAAAAAAAATGATAAAAAAAATACGGGATAAATCCTGTCCAGTATTGATTCAAAACGGGACGCGCAATTTCATTCTCAAACGCGGCACGATTCCGTATTTTAAAGGACGGGTGGCAACCCTACAGTGCCAGGTAACCACCCATACAATCAGATTGTGATTCAGACTAGGAATGCAATGAATGTAATTACCCCGATCTACATACAAGGCGAAAGTCTTGCAACATTCAAAGATGATGGTTTGGGATAAGTACACCATACAACATAAAAGAGCTTATGACGCCTTGAACCGAAAAAAGCAAGATCTCAGAGATCGTAAAAAAAAAAAATAGGAGGTAATGTCGTTTTACTCGCTGTAGATTTTAGTCAAACATTACCAGTTATTCCACGAGGGAGACCAGCAGATGAACTCAACGCGTGTTTAAAATCCATGCTTCTCCCACGCTCTGTTATATGTCGGGTGTTCTCGGGTAGGTGCACCAAAAAATGTATACATTTAAGCATGTAATGGGCAAACAAAAAATGAGGTATACCCGAAGGCACTGCAGTAGTACTTAATGTAACTTTACTTCTTAAATGTTAATGTTTTACTGTTTAATAATTTATATGCTTCTTATATGTTGTTCAAATTCTTTTATCAAAATACCACTGACAGCGCAATGCACGATAACATGGAGTGAATACACCATACGCATCCGCCCACGGCTGCCCTGCTGTGCGCAGATAGGAGTTGATTCTACAATAAAATAAAATAAAGATAAAAAGAGTAAAACAATCATCACCCATAAAGCGTGTGTGTGTGTATATATGTGTATATATATATATATATATATATGTTGAGATGTGGATGTGTATATGTATGTGTATATATATATATATATATATATATATATATATATATATATATATATATATATATATATATGTAGATATGTATATATATGTGTATATGTATATATATGTTTATATGTGTGTGTGTGTATTTTATATATATAAAACACAGCAACACTCATAACAATGACAACACAATTACATTGACAATCATGTTACGTTATTTTTAAAATGTTTCCTTTTTTTTTCCATAACCTCTTTAACACACTACTTCTCCGCTGCGAAGCGCGGGTATTTTGCTAGTATACATATATATACATATATAAAAACCCAGAATAAAGAATGCTTTACAGAAGTTCCAAAATAATCTTATATAATACGCTACTGTGGGTGTTCGTTTTTCGGTCCAGGAGTTTAAATCACCTGTAGCTTACAAACTGTTTGACCTATTGACCTGAAATTTGGTACACATATATTACTTGACATCTACTATCTGCTTTCATGGTGATTGACCTCCAACGTTACTCCTTATTTTATTTTATTGTAGAATCAACTCTCTGCAGCGGCCAGCAGGGCAGCGCATTCATACTGGCGCTATTCTCATTCCTAAAACCTTCACCATCACTTCCCCTACCTCTTCATATCTTAAATCATTCTTGAGGCAGATTGAAGACTTAAGTGCCAGCTTAAGTGAAAAATTAAGGAAAACATACTAAGTAATTGCAACACAAACATTAACTTAATCAGTATTAATGCGAAAAGATGCCGACTAATGAAGAGAAGAAGCGGGCTGCAAGGGTGGAGAAAAGAAGAGCTGTTCAGGAAGCAGCAATCGCATCAACCTCTGAGCAAATGAATGCTAAATGTACAGAGAAAGAGGATGAAAACTTGGAATGCACAAGTGTAACGTGCAGTGCGCCGTTACTGGTGGAATATAATCCTCAATTAAGTTTCATTTTACAAAAGGCTGCCTTAAAAATGGGACAAGTAGGGAAAAAAGGAGAAATTTGTAAAATTAAAGCATTAGAAGTCTTTTTGAAATTCAAATTTGACTTGTCTATGAAATACCATGGAGGAAATGTGTGTTTTAACCAGTATTTCCTCCATAAACAAATTTCAACCTGAAAAATTGATTTTCCAATAAATGTGATTTTAAGCATATTATTGCTAAAGCAGCCTTAGACAGCTTGTAATTGAAGACATACTGAATAATAATGGTATTCAGCAATTCATGCGATACTAATTAAGAAAATACAGTACTTGAAAAGTGGTACTTTTATAAATCACCAAACAGAATGTAAGTGAACAAAACTCACTAGTTGCACATTGTAAGATAAGTTAGGTAGAAGATGATAATCACTTTTTTACAAACTCTACATTGAAATCCACTCAAGCCTTTATTGCTATATGGGCTCTAGGATTATCAATTATTGTTAAAAATATTGCATCTCTATTTTGTTACAGTGTCACATCAGAGTCTCTGGCAATTTAAAACTCAATCTAATTCATTCACTCTAACTGAAGACTGGTGCTACCTATAGCCCAATCTCTGACCACAGAAGATAATAAAACAGGTACAGCCACCTCTGCTTAGAAAGGACTTAATGCAACCATATAAGTAGCATACAAATGCTCTCAGTTTACTTTAAAATTGCTTTTTCACTCCTGCATTAGGGTCGGATGTGCAATTAAAATCACAAAAGGCACTTAGGAAGCAACAACCACAGAGCTGTGGAAAGTGCACTATGTTGGACAATCTATAGCTACCAAGCCTCTTGCCAAAGCGGATATTTAGCCGTTGGCAATCTGGTTAATACTATAGGCAGCTTAAGATGGACTTAATGTGTACCACATGGCACACAAGGTGTGAGATTTAAGAGAGTAAACTTTCAAAAAAGAATAAAGAAACACTTATGGATGGAACACCAGCCCAAACCCTCACATTTACAAAACTCGCACCCAAATTGTGTAAATAATGACCTGTATTCATCAGTGTGTTACTTTGGGACAAACAGGATTTAGTCAGACTAATTGGTTGAATAAAATGCTTTTTAAAGGAAACATTAAAATACCCAAATACAGTAGTTAGAATGTACAGCTTTGAGCCTCGTACTGAAAATCTGATTTTGTGAAAGAAGTTTGAAAGACTGGCTGACCTGTTCAATTAATTTAAAATACCACTGCCCATCTAGAAGAAAACAAAGTATACACTCAAAGCAAATTAGGAACTGAACACCTGCTTATCAATGCAATTATCTAATCGGCCAATTATGTGGCAGCAGTACAAAGCACCGAATCATGCTTCTACAAGTCAGGAGCTTCAGTTAATGACATCAAACACTGGGGGGCCTCAGAGGTGGGCAGTTGCATGAAGCTAGTGCCAGAAGGGGTATATTGAGGTTTTTTTTTTTATTATATATAATTATATTATATTATATATAAATAAAAAACACCTTTCGTCTGACAGATCTTGATTTCTGCAGACATACATATGGGCCAGAATTTGAATCTATGCACCTACTCTGCCTTGTGTCCACAGTCCAGGCTGGTGGTAGTTGTGTAATGGTATGGGGAATGTTTTCTTGGCACACTTTGGGCCTGTTAATATCAAATCAATCACTGCTTGAATGCCACAGCCTATTTGAGGATTATTGCTGACCATCCCTTCCATGGCCACAATTTACTCATCTTCTAATGGTTACTTCCAACATGGTAATGCACCATGTCACAATGCAAAGGTCTCAAACTGGTTTCCTGAACATGACTGTTAGTCCTTCGGCAGCATTAGAAACCAATAGAACACCTTTGGGATGTAGTAGAAGGGGAAGACTGCAGATCTGTCAGCTGCACATTCATTCTGTCAGAGAAATTTCATGACACAATCACGTCAACCTGAAGCATTATCTTGAGGGAATGTTTCCAACTACTTGTGGAATTCATGCCATGAAAAACAGGTTGTTTTGCAAGCAAAAGACCCTACCCAAATATTAGTATACAGTAGTGCTTCTAAGAATTGCTCAGTGGGTGTACTTCACAAATGAGGAGATGCTCCATTATTTAGGAGAAATGAGCACACTAGACGCAAATTATGAGAGAACCACAAGTCTGGTGACAACGGCTAGCTAGTGAACCTGGGGATTAAGTGACTATAGTATGTCTGGCTTTTAGACAAACTGCTGGTTTGTCAGTCAAGGTCCTATTAATATAATTTTAGTATTATCAGAACATGACTAAATTATCTAGATTCAATT
The DNA here is from genome assembly GCF_900747795.2 of Erpetoichthys calabaricus. Taxonomy (NCBI): domain Eukaryota; kingdom Metazoa; phylum Chordata; class Cladistia; order Polypteriformes; family Polypteridae; genus Erpetoichthys; species Erpetoichthys calabaricus. The sequence continues at coordinate 75,799,545 of NC_041411.2, read as the reverse complement.
CTGTGGTTTTACACACACAAGAGGGCACATTTCCCAGTAGCTGTAAACAAGCAAATAGAACCAAATTGAGATTAAGATTTCAGTGATAATGTTTCTCTAGAGATGCTCAGACTGACACCAATCACCAATTTCATGTCACAAGTAGCCGCCAGAGTTTTTCTTTATCCTTTTTGCCCTAAATTGGCTGTTCGATCACAGCATCACTAATTTCCTCATAAGACACTGAATAGGACTTCAACATAACTTTAAATCAAAGCAACAAGCTTGACCAACTTTTAACCACAAATTCTAAAAAATTCATTTATGTTACTAAAGAACTGTCTCTATGATCCAATAAAGTAAGTTACAGAAATGGTTGACCACCAGTGCACCAAAGTATGACCGGATGCATTTCATTCCCGTCAGAGACGTATAAAGTCATTGGGGCTCATCTTTTTAAACCTTAGAAATTGCATCACAATTAACCAACGTAAACCAGAAGCATGCCATACCCCTTAAACATGGTCAGACAATTGTTAACTTTGAATTCAAAAATTATTGAAACTATGAAAATAAAATGCCTAAACAATTTATGCTCTGCAAGAGGGAAAAAAGCAGAAGTTGCTAGACACATAGGCAAGTAGCAGTTCAGTTGAAAGACCAAGCAGTAAAAAACTTGCAACACAAACAATGTGAAGGCACCTCCATCCAGGCAAACTGCATCTGTAGGATGAAAAACATACACAAAAGGCCTTCAAGGAGAGGTTTTGGTAAGGAATGTATTAAGCTTCAAGACTACTTTGCAGAGATTTGTCTCCTGAACTGCAACATAACTTTACCATTACTCTAAGGAGCCCAAAAGCTGCTTCTTTTGATCACTGGATTGGATTATGCAGCTTCCACTACAGATAACAATCATAGCCCACTGAGAGAGACTAGAGACTGAGAAACTGCATCTCAGCTGGCCTGGGAACACCCAAGGGACCTCTCACACTGCAAGAGGATCTGAAAGCTGTTGCTTTGATGAAAGTATGACCTGTCAGTGCAACAGACTACAACCATATGAAGCAGAAACAGCAGTCTCTCCAAAACAGGCAGATAAATACTATCAGTGCTGTCTAAAGGGACCACAGCTCTGCAGCTCTTAAAGTACATGTAGGACAAATTTAAACAGTCAATTTGACTTTGGTCTCCCAACTCACATATACATCAATACTCTACAAAAAGATCCAGAGATTCAATACAACATTATGCAAAAAACATTTTTTAGCAGCATGGCCATCACAAGGTTTATTACAATGCATAAAACAAAACACCAATAAGGTTAAAGGCACAGTGAAACTCCAGATCTTGTAAATGGCCAGGCATCAAATCAAAATTAAGATGGCATTTGCAACTGTGGAGTCAACGGACTGTCACTGTCTATGAGGGAACAGCAACAACTGCATGGCAAAGGTTTCTATCCTAAAAACCTTACACAAATGATGTCGCACACTATGGTGTCACTCTTAGTCACATTAACTTTCAGTGAAATTACAAGACGCGCATACAATGTTTTTTAAAATGCAGTATGCCAACTAGTGCCTAAGGCACCAACTATAAAGAGCTAAAGTTCAAATCTACTTTATATGAATTATGAACTGCATGCAACAAATAACAGACCAAGGCTGCTATTAAATTTCTTAATGTTAAAAACGTCGAGACAAGAGCACAGTGTAAATGACTAGAATCTTGGCAAATCCACTGAAAAACAAAAAGCTGTAACATGATAGTCCACTTCCGAGTTATGCAGAACATCCCACACCACTGTTTCCTTGAATAAATCACGTGATCTGTAAGTGATCACAATGAGGAAATATGTAATTTATATACAGTATCTCTGCGGCAGCCTCATACAAAGCTCATTACAAAAACAGTTAAAAAATGTCTCCCTCTGAACAAAAATATTAGGCAGTTTATTCTTGGCACACAAGTGCAAATAAACTATAAAAGGGCAGGCACTTGTGAATTTGATTAGACTGACACTGCCTTCAGTTTACAGCATACAAGACCAGTATCTCATATTTACAGAAAAGTAGCAGCACCGTTACCGTAAGCTATATTGAGCAAAACTTCTATAAAATTTTTATTTTGCCAACTGGACATAATTTGGAAACTATGCTGAAATTTATATTTACAAAGCAAAGGCTACTTGTGAATTAGCCAAACAATCCTTAAACATTGCAGCGTAGATAATTTAACAGTGGTTAAAGGAAAAATGAAAGGAATCTTTAAAACTTGCTTAAAACTGAGCCAAGTAAAAAAAAAAAAAAAAAAAAAACAAAAAACAAAAATGCACACTACAATTCTTTATTACATCGGTTAAAGTTAGAAGTAACCAACTCAATTTTTAGCTTACAAAAAGACTGGCTATAATTTGTCAACTAGATTTAGGCCAGCTTAAATCCCAAGACAATTTAATCTACAATAGAAAGCAGAAGCTTCAGCTGTAGGAACTAAAATTCTGGAATGATCTACTTGCCAATATTATGTAACAGCACCTACCACCTCCCGTCGGCAACAACCTTTAAAATAATTACAGTAAATTTTTTTTTTTTTTTTTTTTTAAGCTAGTACAGAGGCTGGTCATATTGAATTTATTAGTAGTAATTATCTTTATTAGCACCTGCCAACAATTAAAGCCTTTCTGTGTCATTCAGTGGTACGTGTCAGAACTGTAGTTTTGGTCAAACTAACCCTTCTGAATTTTGAAGTGAACTGTTGGTCACCAAACGTACCTAAGTGTGAGACCTTTATCTTAGGCTGGTATCAACTTTGACGTATACCATACTGTGAACCAACTGTAGGGCTGTGTGACTGGAAAGACAGTAGCAGGAGTCTGCTACCAGAACTATCCCCAATCAATTAAAAACTTGACTCCAACCAGCATATAAAAACTATCTGCTCAACTTTCCATTAACTTATAGCAGATAGTATTTTTCTGTGTTCAGCTATACTTTAAATTTTACTGTAATACTGCATGGCAAGATGTTCTTTTAAGTAGAACTTCAGGTAAAAGGCAGAGCCATGCTCACCTATACAACTGTTCAAGTACATGCAGTCCATAACTTAACTCCAAAATTCATTAGTATTACAATTTAGATTTACCATAAACAAACCAAAAGGTGCCAAATTCAAAACAAAATTAGATTTTATAAAAAGTTAATTCCCAATATGACATGCATCATTTTATTTAATTTTTTGTTAATAGTACATTTCCTATGTACAAGTGCTATACACATTTACTTGTTAAAACAAGACTTCATTCTCACTACAAAGCAGTGGAACAATTTCCCTTTTGTCTGCACCAAATTTCCTCATGTTTTGGTGTCTTGAAAGATACTCTTCAGTTTCTCTTCTACAGTATAGCTGCTGCTGTATTGACAAAGACCTTAGGATACAAATTTGTTTTAGTCTTGTTGCAGGCATAATTAAAATATATAGTAATAGACCTCCTCCCTCTTGCTTGTTTTTCCTATCTTGTACACTTGCTTTTGATGCTTGCACCTTCTAATCATTCTTGTATGTATAATAACCTGGTTTATAATTCACCTTAGATAAAGGAATCTGTTAAATACAAACACAATCTATTAACCTTGCCTTGTGCTTGCTGGGATAGGCTTTAGCAGACTCCTGTAACCCTATTCAGGACTAAGCAGGTTAGAAAATGACGGACTGACTCTTCAAATGAAGGGATTAACTAGTGTTTCAGTTTGATAGGCTAGGAAAGTATTACAATAGTTAAGTCGCCTTAAATATTCATAAAGGAACACCAAAAGATGCCTGTTATGGGGCTAGTTACTACCATGCAGCTGTTGCTGAAAGAATAGGCTACAGTTTCCACAATCCTGAAATGAATTAAATAGGTTTAATTAATGGAAGAATGCACAACAAAAAGTAAATTTAAAACTAGGAATTGCTGTTAAACCCTGATATATATCCTAACCCATTCTACCGTCTATAGTGAATCAGGTACTGTGTATTGATAATAATAATAATAATAATAATAATAATTCATTACATTTATATAGCGCGTTTCTCAGTACTCAAAGTGCTATCCACACAGGGAGGAACCGGGAAGCGAACCCACAATCTTCCACAGTCTCCTTACTGCAAAGCAGCAGCACTACCACTGCGCCACCTGTGAGGACAATGATGACAGCAGTTACAGTACTTGGAAACAATTTAATTCTCTGCTATATCACAACAAACAGATAGTGTTTAAAAACACAAGAAGCCTCATGGCAAGGGCAAGATTAGGAAGGCTCATTAGTGGATCATATGTAGGCTAATTGTTAAGGGAAAATTAAAGGATATTTTTCTATGACATTGTCCTCTACAGACTTGGATTACAGCAAGCTTTCCCCACAGTCATTCTCAAGTCTTCAAAATCAAGACTGATAAGATGGTTGTCAGTTTTTGGGGCCTTGGATAAGTGGCACACATACATACATACATATACATTTTTAATGAATCATGATACTTAGAGAACAAACAGAAACTTCAAGGACAATGCAACAAGACTCTATACATATGAAGGAGAAAACATGACTAACAAAGATGCCACCATAATCAAGTGGTGATAACTAAGCAAGACTGTTTCAAGTGCTGCAAAAATAATTTAAGCTTTGACTTGTTATATACTCAAATGTGATAACACAGGAAGACATCTTGTGACATTACAACTGCAAACAAAATGCATACTAGTTTTAAGATTATACAAAAAATACACACAGATTAAGTCAAGAATGAGTAGATTAGCTGGGTACAGAGAACTGTTCACAACCAAAGTTGATGTTTTACTTGAAGTCAGTGCTAAAAAGGAATTGTATTTAGTTTCACAAAACAGCAATTAACAGAGTGCTACTGATAAAATTAACTGTATAATGATCCTTCTATTGTGATGTGTAAAAGGCACTTAGCCAAATGAGCCTTATGCAGCACATTATACCTACTTACCTACCTACAGATGCTGCAAAATTTAGAAAGTCCATTGTAATGCAATCATCATTAAAGATGAATCCAATATTACAATTTAAACGCAGAAAGGAAGTCAGTCAGTCACACCAAGTGACATTCCCTAGACATTAGGACAGACTAAAGAAGCTTCACATCATCTACGCTAATAAATATTGCTGCTTTATAATAAAATACAAATCTTATTCAAAAATCCCCCCAACCACACTAAGGTTTTTAGAAAAACTTTTTTGATCCTGTTTTGTCCAACACACGGTAGCAGATGAGCCAAAGCCCTTTCCAAAGGCAAAGAAAACAAAGCAGATAAACTTTACAATTTCTGACAATCTCAAAACAAAGACCCAAGAGTGTTAAAAGTATCAAACTCAATTAACCTTCCTCTAAAATGTAGTATCAAACAGACAGTAACATCACATATTTCAAGCTCAGAGCTCAAAACAAATTCTGCAGACTTGTCTCTAAGAACTGCTTGCATTATATGAAGTCACTACAAGATTATGACTAGGATTAGTACTGTAGCAACTGTACTGAAGCTATATACAGCTAGATTTTTTTTGCTGCTGAAGAAAAAAAAAAAAAAAAAATCAGAAATACCACATTTTAAACAGTCTGTTTTTACAGCCTCCACCATGCCAAAGCAGTTCACAAAGAATTACTTTTTTAGCACTGCTGTCCCAAAGCCCTTAGCCTCAAAAAACATGTGGAGAACAGGTTAAAGGACCTGCTAGGGGTCAGAGAAAGGAAATTATGAACCAGCATCTCTTCCCTTATTCTGAATGCCATATTGCCTGGCAAAACCCTACAGTCAGCAAAATCCTGGACAGATTTGGGTAAATTTCAGATTTGAGCCAATGTTTTTCTAAATAAAGTTTTACTCGTATTTGTGTGCAATTGTAGGGTGATGCTTAAACTATACCTTGACACCAAAACTAAATTCAAGTTTACAAATCAACATCCACAACCTGATTCCTAAGCAAAGAAAACATTTTACTTGTGCAAAATTACTAGTAACAGTCTTGTACAAGCCACCTCCATCCTACGAGAAATTTCTGTTAAATTTTTCTATATTTCAGTAACATGATGACAAGAGCCATGACTGATGAGTCTAAGCATTACTATTTCCATTCTAACTAAACTTATGAATATAAAATACAAAATGAATGGCAGCTATTACTTTACAACAAGTGTGTCAAAATCAGTTCCAGTAGGGATGCAGGTTTTCATTCTAGCAATTTTCCCCCATTCATAACCAAATACTAATGTTGATCAAATATACAATGCTGCCATGCCATGCTGAGTTTAAATTGACTTGTATTTTAATTATTTTTTCTTTAACCAATGAGATACAATAGGACACAAGAGATGACCAGATAAATCAGATTTCATTTTTACCCATGCCTTTCATGGGTCTCAATAAGGTACCTGAAGGTTAAGGAGTTTGGGTATGCGTGTAGTGTGGAATTCTCCATATGGCACCTCCATGTAAATTTCACTTCAACTGTACTGCAGGAAATAATTAATTGAATGATTCTGCAATACAAACTATTACACTGTACAATTATATGCAATCACGTCGATGTGTATTTCATAAATATACATCAAGTACAGAGTAAAATAAAATGGACAACTTACCTAATATTTAATTTGAAATTAAACACATTGTGTCAAATGACGTAAAAAAAAGCTGCACAGATTGGTAGATATGCACAGGGTCATTACAGTAAGTGACCCCTGTAATTGTCTAACTTTACAAATCTATTGAGGTGTTTGCATAGTCACATCTTTCTCTTCATCAAGTATATGGTAGGGTAAACATGCTGTCAGCTATCTTCACCAAAATTCCTTTTGAAAAATCTGTCTTTGCATGTTCTTGGAGATGTCCATTTGTACATACATAAATTAAGTATTGCAAAAACTACAACTGGAAATACTTTGCAGATCAACAGACACTGTCCAATATCTAAATAGAGCAGACTTCAAAAATCCTAGTTAAACTAAACCATTTTATGGCACTTATCACTGGACATAGGTCAAATCTTTGAAGGATATGGGGATAAGTACTAGATCAAAACCAATTCTCAGAGCCCTTAAAAAGGAAAACATGAAGCACCTTGCCTGAAAAACATGATTTTTTTCCAGAAGTTATTATGCATAGGTTTCCACAGACATCATGCTAAAATCAACTTTTCTGAACGTTTGATCATAGAATCTGAACTTAACGAATTTATCAGCCCACCACCAAACTTCCATTTACATGGAAATGGAAAGTGAAAGTCTGACAAATACCAATGATTCTCTGTGGTATTTGGATGCTGAACTACTGGGAAAAAGAAAGTCCATTTTAGAAATGACTGGTGTGGCAAAATGAGGACACTAGAATGACAAATAAGAGCAAAATTGAAGATTGATTAGAGTCAAAACGGAGTAAGCTTTTAGCTTGCATCTCTATAATATTTGGCTGACAGTTACGGAGAAACACATGCAAGTTAATTATCAAAGGAAAATAAGAGCATTAAGGGTTTATAAATTAAAGTGACTGGAAGGAAAACCTACACCCACTATGGCGCTCCAAGATTCGAGCTTGACACCCCTGCTTCACAGCATGAAAACCAAAGAGGGCGTCTGGATGGAGAAGGACAGATACTGTACTAATACTGTACTTCACACCAAAAAAAAGTTTTGTATCAAGATACTTGACGCCAGTATCTCGATGACCTTAAAAAAACTTCGACATTACTACTAGATATATTAAATGAATATGAACTATATGTTCAAAACCCGCTTAAAGCTTTTTTTGGACTCCCTGGTAACCGAGCTTCGACAACCAAGCTGCAGCCCGGACTCCGGGGCTGGACGTTGTCCATCAACAACATCGAAGTCCTTTACCGTACTGCGCCTTCATGTTGCATTTTTTTGGTGATATTCTGCAAGGTATTGTTTGCTGGGCAACGACAGAAACTATTCAGCAGCCTGGCACATGCGAAAATAAAGCGATTAATAAAACCTTAATCTCATGATAACTGGCATTTTTCAGAAAAAAAAAGCGATGGTTTTCATTGGAGGCCCCGTGCACCATGAGTGCCATCCCCGTCTTTTGCCGAATTTACTGGCCACTGCGCCCCACCAGTTATCCCAGTGCCCACGCCGTGGGAAACTTAGAGTCACTTCAGTGTTGGAGGAAAACGACTGACACCTGCTGCTGATGGGTTTAGCCCGTAAGCAGCCATATATTTATCGCCGCCTCCCCCCTCCTCCTTCGGTGCACATAACGTCGCGCAGCGTGACCCCCGCCAGGGTACACGTTCCGGCAATCCGCGGAAGAAGCAGTAATTACAAGAAGACTGCCTCTAACCCAAGATCTGTCCTGCCTGCTCCCGAAAGACGACGGATGCCGAAGTTTCCCGAAACGCAAGCGCCAATCAAGACTAGGGCCACCTGTCTCGCCCGCTCCTCTAACCCCCCACAACTCCGCCCACTCCTGGGTGTGCAGCAGTCCAAATAGCGGATCTTAATTATACAGCTGTGATCTTTCAGCCGCCAAGAAAATCAGAATTCTGGTTGATTAAAGGTTGGTGAGCCGCGTTAAGTGTGCGCATCCCCTTGCAAGAAAAGCCCAACGAGAACTACTAGCGCACTTTTGTACACTGAGCTTCTCTGGAGCCAGTCAGACAGATTATCCGCTTTCACTTCGGGAAGAACACAGCGGCGAATTAAATTAACTCCTGCCGACCCGCTCGTTCAGCCGGCTCGCTTGCCAGCACGTCATACCAACAGTGAACAATTTACGCGGACACTTAAAAAAACTTCACATTATGTTGACACTCAGACGCCGTCCACAAAACGCGAAGCGCCGCAACGCGTGAGCACTTTCTTCTTGAACTTTAAAGTTACGAGTTATACGCCCCCCCGAGGCGGCCTCACCTCTACTCCGAGAAGAGCTCTCCTCGCACCTTTCAGCCGCCAGCTACATTAAACGTGGAAAGTTTCCGATGCCCCCGTACAATATAAATCCATCTTAAACTCCGTTACAAGAAGCGGATCAAGAAGAGCTTACAGACGTTGCACTCAGCTGTATGTCCACATGAGCACTCGAGCGCGGCAGAGAGGCGCTCGTCTTTCTTATATAGCAGATGTGACCCTTGGGAAATGTAGTCCAATCGAAAGGAGACTCTCTAACAATCAGAAGCACGAGTGCTACTCAAAGACTGCAAATCCCATGATGCACCTCAAATCGGCACGCTGAAGATTATTTTAACAGAAATGCGATAGCATTATCCAGAGGCAAAAATCAAACAATGTTCTATGTAGGGAAGATAAAAATTAAGAATTTTCTTAATATTACATATATTTACCAGTGCTAGAAGCACATTTTTATTTTATCCCTACCCATAATCTATAATTAAGAGTTAACGTGATAATTATAAATTTGAAGCAGCTGTAGTGCACACAATAATATCCTTTTATACGTAAAACTGTAACTATAAGGAACAGCAAAATGACAGAAAAGTTAAGTAAACTCATTCACTGCATTTCTAGCATTATTTAGTTAACATTTAACCTCAATAAAATCGTAGTTTTCAGAAGTGCAATACATTTATACTAATATTCTTTTACATGGCATCCTACACTGTACAATGGAAATTTACTAATGACACACATACATTTTGAGATGTCGTAAGTGAAAGTGCGTTCCGTAAGAGTTAGATTGAAATTTGTTTTATACATTACCATTTGGGTATGTAGTTAAATCAGTCGGTTGTAAATACGTGATTGCTTATTTCTTATATTTTAAAATACGACTGGATTCAAATCCCGATACTGTCACTGTGTGATCTTGAGCAAGTCACTTCACTGCTGGTATTCCAATTGGAAAAATAAAAAGAAATGCACCCAGTTGATTTCTCCAGGAGTCAGCCAAGTAATAAGTCATGTCAGCTTCTAACCTGCTTAAACCTGAGTAGGGCTGCAGGAGGCTGGAGCTTATCCAAGCTATCATAGGGCACAAGGCAGGAACAATCCCAGGTACAGGGAACCAGAATATCACAGGGTGAACACACTCACACACCACACACACACACACACACACACACACACACAACAGGGACAATTTAGTGTCGCCAGTCCACCTAACCTGCATATCTTTGGACTGTGAGAGGAAACTGGAGCAAAACCATGTGGACATGGGAAGAACATGCAAACCCAGGATGTGAACCCAGCTGTGCCAAGTCAATGGTTTATAATATTACCTATTAATCTTTACATTATTTATCACATCCATCCATCCATTATTCAACCTGCTGAATCTGAACACAGGGTCACTGGGGTCTGCTGGAGCCAATCCCAGCCAACACAGGGCACAAGGCAGGAACCAATCCTGGGCAGGGTGCCAACCCACCGCAGTATATAATAGACATGTATAACAAATATTATTTGTTGCATTATAAGAAACAGAGGTGTCATGGTGGCACAGTGGTAGCACTTCTGCCTTAGGATATGGGGACTGAGATTCACATCTTGAGTATTCCTTGTGTGGAGTTTGCATGCTTTTCCTTTGTTCACTTGGGTTTCCTCAGGGTGCTCTGGTCTGCTCATGCCATAAATTGGCATTGCTAAATTGCTCCTGGTTGGGGTGTGTGTGTGTGCTTGCCCTGCAATGGACTGATGTCCTGTCCTGGCCCAGGCACCAATAAAGGATGGGTGGCCTAGTGGAAAACATGGGTACTTGTAGGCCAAAGATCAGTAGATGGCAAGGGCACTTAGATAAAGAGAGAGAGGGGTCATGGGGACTCAGCAAGGGAAGAGAACATTAAATATGGGGGGCAAGGGGTGGTGAGAAAGAAAAACATAAATAACTATAAGTGAGGAAGCAACGTATAAGTTGTGCAAGCCTAGAGGACGAGGATGTCATTTTGTAAATTGTTTTTCCCAACATGAGTGTGGCTTCTCTCAAGTCTGGTCCATGACTGAGGCTACAGCTGTAGTGGTGCTCAATTCAGGATTTGTTCCTACTTTTTGTTGGATGACACAGATGTGACTTTGAACCCCAATATTCTGAACTAGATTTGGCCATGAACAGATATCTTTCTTGCACATTTGTGGCTATTTTGGTGGATGACCCTTTGGTCTTCTGGATAACTAACTATCTGTCCAGCAGACAACAGATAGTGAGGCTCAATGATGTCTCTGATGTGGATGTCAGCAACACTGGAGCACCACATGGAACAGTTCTGTCTCCCTTTCTCTTCACTCTGTATGCCTCAGACTATAAATATAACACCTGGTCATGTCACTTAGAGTGATTCTATGAAGATTCTGCGCTAATGGGGTGCATTGATAAAGGGGATAAAACAGAGAAGAGGAGCCAGGTGGAGAACTTTGAGAATTGTCTGCAACTCAGCATCAGCAAAAACAAGAAACTGCTTATTGACTTTCACCACACCAAAAAGCCTGTATGCCCGGTCACCATTTACAGAGTGGATGTGGAAGTGGTGCACTGCTCCAAGTTCTTGGGGGTCCACATCAATGACAGACTGGTCTGGCTATGAAACACAGAGGAACTATACAAGAAAGGGAAGAGCAGACCCATTTTTCTTAGGAGACTACATTTCTTTAGTGTGGATAGTGACATCCTTTACATGTTCTACAACTCTGTGATGGCCACTGTGGCGTGCTGGGCTGGTCACATCACTTCAGGAGACCCTTCCAAACTAAGTAGAAAAGACTGGCTCAGTAGTGGGATACACTCTGTACCTGCTGGAGGTCGCAGTGGAGTAGAGAATAAAGACAAAACTGACAGCCGATATGAACACTGCTGCACATCCCCGCTGTGTGACACAAACACTGTCGACTTTCAGCCAAAAAATTATTTAACAAAAGTGTGTCAAGAAATGCTACTGGGGGCTTGTTTATACCAACAGCATTACTCCTTTATAGTTCCTCACTGGGACTGTAACTTCCAAGTCAGAAATGTTCTTTCTTTTAGTCATTATGCTGTGTATTTGAGAGGGGTTTGTATTTCATCATAATGTAATAATGTTGGTTATTTATTTATTGAGTTTCTGTAACAACCCAAATTTCCCCCTGGACACAAAGATCTATCTATCTATCTATCTATCTATCTATCTATCTATCTATCTATCTATCTATCTATCTATCTATCTATCTATCTATCTATCTATCTATCTATCTATCTATCTATCTATCTATCTATCTGCAACACCACCGCTATATTAATCCTGTCCATTGTGCAACTCCTGCCAACTATGCCAAGTGCTTTGTAGTTGAATCACACCAGAATCCTATCTATCTATCTATCTATCTATCTATCTATCTATCTATCTATCTATCTATCTATCTATCTATCTATCTATCTATCTATCTATCTATCTATCTATCTATCTATCTATCTATCTATCTATCTATCTGTTTTATGTAATTCAAGGCTTAAAACCAACCATCTAGCTAAGCTACTTATACAGAAAACAGATTCAGAAAATGGTTGGGCTGTTTTTGGAAGCCAATGGCTTTGAAGAAAGAATGAATTAGTGAATTAGTGAATGAATTAAAGCTCTTAATTGTAAACCACCATTCTGCATGTTTAATTCCCACCACTAACGTACTGCCTGACCCTAAATAGGTCACTCACCTTTCCAGCGCTTTCACAGTGGAAATATGCAAGCAGTTCTACTGTATATGTGGAGCACTTTGGAATGGTGTCCACTATTGAAGCACGGTACATAAAATTCAGTTTGAAATGGATTGCTAGTTCAGAGCTCACCACTTCCCCCTAATCCAAGTGTGTTCCTTTAATAGTCAATACTTGCCCTGTATAAATATTTGCAAAATGGCTTAAGATTTATGGCACATCTAAATGTATAGTCGATGTGTAGAGTTTCCTCCCACACCATAAATATTTGTAGGTCACATTGATTGGTGACTTGAATTAATTTATTAATTTATTATGAGTATGTGAGTGGCTGTTCATTTGACTGCTTTGCTCTGGGTGTTGCAAGGTAGGCTTAGATCACCACAAAGGTGTTTTAGAGAAAACTAAGATTAAAAATGAAGGTATGAATATATAGATTGTTTGTGTTTCTCGTGCCCCACATCCCAAATCTTGCAGAAAGGCTCTTTGGCGGTCAAGAGAGAGAGAGTTCTCACCATATACTTGGCGCCCCATCCAGGGCAGTGGTAACTTCCTGTCTTGTGTCCAATGCTATTAAAGTAGACACCAACTTTTAACATGACTCTGTGATTATAATACAAATTCATCCATCTATCCATTTTCTTAATCTGTTAATCCAGGGCAGTGTGGTGGGGAAGGTGGGGACTATCCTAGTTAGCCTAAAGAATATGAACTTATTTAGCAAATAATTAGGGAGAACTGTACACTGGCTTGTTCCTGAAGTTATCCAATCAGTCAATCATATGGCATCAAATCATACAAAGAGAGATAGGTGAGGAGCTTCAGTTAAAGTTATAAATAAAATGTATTATTATTATTAATGTTCACATCAAATACCAGAATGGGGAAAAATGTGATCTCAGTGACTGTGGCATGACTGTTGTTGCTAGATGGGTTGGTCTGATTTTCACACACAACAGTCTCTTGAGTCTACTTTGAATGGTATGAAAAATAAAAAAAAACATACAGTGAGCAGCCATTTCAGAAGATAGAAACAACTTGTTGATGAGAGAGGTCAGAGGATAATGGCCAGACTGGCTTGAGATGACAGAAAGGCTATGGTAACACAGATGACAACTCCATACAATTGTGGTGAGCAAACCCTGAAGAGTGCACCAGTCCATTGCAGGGCGAACACCCATACACCAAGCACAGACTAGGGTCAATTTAGCGCCTCCCATTAACCTTAAGGAGAACGTGCAATCTCCACGCAGGGAGGACCCAGGACAGGAACCCTGGTCTCCTTACTGCAAGGCTACAACTGTGTCACTGTGGCTCCCTATAAATATAGTGTGCCCTGTGAATTTGCCTTGTGAGGGCATACCCGTGACATCGTTATGGGACTTCAGAGGCTTAAGCCCCTGATCTCTGGCATCCAGCCACTGATCTTTGTGCAGCCCCCCACCCGCTGTTCGAATTTACGTGCATCTGGTGCATACGTTAATTTGTGAAGTTGATTCGTTTGTTCTTATGTGCGTGGCGTTTCTCCAGGACTTATGTTTCTTCCCACTTTTCAGTGGCTTATCAGGTGCACTGCCCAGTCTTATGAAAGCGCTGACTTGCCAATCAGCGTGCCCTGCGACGGATTTGTGTTTTCATTCAGTGTGTGGCACTCACCATGAGCCCAGTATTGTCAAGGTTGACTTCGGCAACACGCAACCTAGAAACATGAATAGTCACACAACTCACGGACAATCAAAGATTTAGGCCGGATCATCTGCCCTCAGTACCTTCTGGATATTGCCACCATGTCACCATCTGACATGTTAAACTATGAAAGATCAATGTTAGGAGTCGCTCATACCGGTGAACTCGGCTTAGTTTCGTGTCAAAATGTTAAATTATAACAATCGGCTGCCGAATAAACCTCTGTGCCCGTACATTACTTAACTCTGTCGCACGTGCGCGTCAGTGACATACGGAGATTCTGCAGCGTATCCTTTAACCTTGAGGCTGAAACCATGGTAACCTAAACTGGCGCGCCGATGGTCATATCATGTGACAGAACATGTGACCCAATTCCAACATGGCTCTGCAGAGCTGTGCTTCGCAGCTTGTGGCGGGGCATCGCTTTAGTGCCTCAAACCTTGCATTGATTGTGCTACTGATCGTCTTTAGCGAATTTCACGTGGTTCTTCCCGAAGGGTGTAATTCACCCGCACCTTCTTCTGAGTGTGGTTGTAACTCTCTGAATAGAGACGGAAACGATCGCGGAGACGATTCGTTTTATAAAGAGGCAGTAAAGAAATATAGCAAAGAGAAAAATGCAAACCCAGACGACAGTCACGAAAGGAGAAGAGAAGTCAGCACAGAGCCTGCACCCGGAAAACTCAATCAGGTTAGAGAGTTTTAAAACTGACACGGGTGTCCCGAGCGCTGACCAGGATGGTTTAGTGGCACATAAAACAAAACCCAATGACTTAACTGATTATCTCTACGGGATGTAACGGTTTTATGCTAACTGAATAATTTTTACAGGTTCTAACGATAATACTGTTGCAGGAATGTGTCACAGAGCCTCCACTAATTACATGACACCAATTCTTTTTATTTTTAATTTTCTCACTTTAAATCTTGTTTTCTGTCATAATTGTGCGAAGTTAAATAATTTATTTAATAGTTGAGTTACTCATGTTGATTTGTATTTAAATATTTTGTGGAAGTGTTCATACAGTTGTGGCCATACGTTTACACACACCTTGAGGAAAAACTTTCAAACCCAACACTCAGCTTCACACGTATCATGTTACCAACCAATTCTTGTGTTTAGTCAATTCGAGTGTCTACAACAACAACGGAAACATTTATTTCTATCACACATTTTCATACAAATGATGTAACTCAAAGTGCTTTACAAGATGAAGAAAGAAAAGTTTAAAAATATAAAAATAAGATTAGGCAATTACTAAATAACAGAATAAAGTAAGGTCCGATGGTCGGTAGGACAGAAAAAACAAAATGAAGCAAAAAAAAAAAAAAACTCCAGACAGGTGGAGGAAAAAAAAATCTGTAGGGGTTCCGATGCCATGAGACCACCCAGTTCCCACTGGCATTCTACCTAACATAAATGATCTCAATCAGTCCTCATTGTTTTCAGGCTTCACGTGAAATAACTTGATGATGATGGTCATGTGGGACCTCTGGCCTTCAATCCATCAATGTAGGGACTGCATGGTGCTTTGATCAGGTGGTGATGATGCAGGTCGCCACCACAGAATAACCAGAAAAAGAACAGCAGAGAAAGTAGGGGTTAGCACAGATTGCGAAGCCATGATAAAAATGATAATTCAGTGCATATACAGAATATCAAGGTTATCCTAAAATGTAGTTATGAGAAAGCCATGTTAAAATAATGGATTTTAGCAGTTTTTTTAAAGTGCTCCACCGTATTAGCCTTTGCGAATTTCTATCGGTAAGCTATTCCAGATTTTAGGTGCATAACAGCAGAAGGCTGCCTCACCACTTCTTTTAAGTTTAGCTCTTGGTATTATAAGCAGACACTCATTCAAAGATTTAAGTTTATGATTTGGAATGTAAGGTGATAGACATTCTGAAAATATAGGATGGAGGGAGATTATTTATGGCTTTGTAAACTATAAGCAGTATTTTAAAGTCAATTCTAACTGGCACAGGTAACCAGTGTAGTGACATCAGAAATGGAGAGATGTGCTCGGATTTTTTTTCCTAGTTAAGATTCTGGCAGCTCCATTCTGCACTCGTTGCAATTGATTGATGTCTTTTTTTGGGTAGTCCTGAGAGGAGTGCGCTACAGGAATCTAGCCGACTAAAAACAAAAGTGTGAACTAATTTTTCTACATCTTGCAAAGTTATAAGGGGTCTAACTTTTGCTATATTTCTTAAGTGAAAAAATGCTCTCCTGGTAATCTGATTAATATGTGATTTAAAATTTAGGTCATAGTCAATAGTTACCCCTAAATTCTTTAGCTCTGTCTTGAATGGATCAAGTTTATTTCTAATACCCTCACTATATCCATTTTTGCCAATCACTAAGATTTCGGTTTTCTCCTTATTTAGTGTTGAGAAAATTACTACTCATCCACTCAGAAACACAAGTAAGACATTGGGGCCAGTGAACCAAGAGAGTCTGGGTCATCGGGCGCTATTGATAAATACAGTTGTGTGTCATTGGCAAAGCTGTGGTAGCTCATGTTGTGCCTTGAGATAATCTGACCTAATGGAAGCATGGAGATTGAAAAGAGCAGTGTCTACTTCATTTCTGTAAAAAGCATCCATCCATTTTCCAACCCGCTGAATCCGAACACAGGGTCACGGGGGTCCGCTGGAGCCAATCCCAGCCAACACAGGGCACAAGGCAGGAACCAATCCCAGGCAGGGTGCCAACCCACCTCAGGACACACACAAACACACCAACACACACTAGGGAAAATTTAGAATCGCTAATCCACCTAACCTGCATGTCTTTGGACTGTGGGAGGAAACCGGAGCACCCGGAGGAAACCCACGCAGACACGGGGAGAACATGCAAACTCCACGCAGGGAGGACTCGGGAAGCGAACCCTGGGTCTCCTAACTGCGAGGCAGCAGCGCTACCACTGCGCCACCGTGCCGCCTGTAAGAAGCATCCTCCAAAATAATGATTAAGGAACCAGATTTAATTCAGCTTTTAATGATGAATTTTCAGTAGGCTAAAACTTTAAATACACCAAGTTAATAGTTGCTGAAGTTGGCATTAAATTGGCATTTACTAAACCACTTAATCCAGACTAGGGTTGCGGGGAGTGCTGGAGCCTATCCCAGCTATAATAGGGTGCAAGGCGGGAGCAAACCTTGGACAGAGCGTCAGTCCATCTCCGGGCGAACACACACACACACACACTCTAAACACACACGTGGGCCCATTTAGCATCACCATTTCACCTAACCAGCATGTCTTTGGACAGTGGGAGGAAACCCACACGAGGATAAGTGTCTGTGTGTCTGTCTCTGAGTCCGTCCGGTTGCTCTGTCTCATTGCAAGAGATGGCGCATCACAAACATTTTAAATAAAGAAATGCATTGCATTTGTCATTCCAACAGATGGCACATCTCAAACATTAACACTGCTTTTATGACTCTCATATCAGATAACATACAACAGACATATACATTGCATTTGTCATTTCAACGGATTGCATATCACAAACATTAACACTGCTTTTATGAATTCCTAACCAAACAGCATATAACATGTTATGGTGCATCCACAAGAGGGCTGCAATGTCCAATGTAGAAAGACCCAAATTAGCACAAAGAAAGGAAGGGACAATAAGAGCTAGAATGTCTGATGAACTCAGGTGTGTGAGCCTCCTTGCTTGGACACGTTTCTTCAGTTCAGTCCACTAAAGGCAACAAGACACACAACGAAAGAGGGGTGTAAGGGTTAGAATGTTGGATGAACAAAGACTACAAGATGCACAAAGAAAGAGGGGTTTAAGGGTTAGCACGTCCGATGAACAAAGCTAACAAGAAGCTCAAAGAAAGAGGGACTTAAGGCCTAGAATGTCCGATGAGCAAAGACTGCAAGGTGCATAAAGAAAGAGGGACATAAGGGTTAGAATGTCTGCTAAACAAAGGAAACACAAAGCTCAAAGAAAGAGGGATGTTAGGGCTAGAGTGTCCGAAGAATAAAAGCAACAAGATATACAAAGAAAGATGGGCGTAAGGGTAGAATTTTTCAATGAACAAAGGCAACAAGACGCACAAGGAAGGCTCATTAGACATCATAATGTCATCAAACATGCATTCAGTTCAGGGCTGAGGGGGATAAAATCAATGGTGGCAGCATTGGGTATAAGACAAAAATCAGCCCTGGACCGAGTCCCCAGAACTTCACATGGCATTATTAAAAATTATTATCTATTTCAGTTTTAAATAGTACTTAAAAAATGGTAACCTTGTGAAAAACAAGAACTTAATCTAACAGAAGAGAATATAAATAATCTGTTCATCACCTACTTTTCTACACCCTAGCAGCATTTATTTGGACAGGTAGAGGAACTCCGTGTGAACACCGGAAGGCTTTGCAATCTCTATACTGAAGATGCCAGTTTTGGTAGTCAAACTGGTATCTTTGTGGTTCTTCCTTATAAATATTTCAACCCTATATCATATAGTGTTTATAGCAACACTAAGAAACAAGAAAGCACATAATGCAGTAGGTGTTCTAAGATAGACTGTAGGAGTAATGATGATTGTGTTGTTTTCCAGATGGTGTTGATCCCAGGTGGAGCTTTCCTTATGGGCACTGATGAACCTGGCATCCCTCAGGATGGTGAGGGGCCAGCCAGAAGGGTGCACATTCAGTCATTTTACATGGACATGTATGAAGTCAGCAACCTGGAATTTGAAAAATTTGTTAATGCAACCGGCTATCTCACAGAGGTATTAACATTTTATACCATTATGTGGCATTTCTTTTTTTAAGAGATAGAGTATATTATTAAGAAATCCTCTATACGGTAGATACTCTAAAACTTGAAACCAAGATCCTTTCTCCCTATATGAAATCTGCAAATGGAGTCGAGCCTTTTCAGGATTGAACAGACATCTGTGTAGGGACCAAATACAAATTGTTTAAAATTCTCTGTGGCACTGGATTGTTTCAGTTAAAATAGTGAACTGTAAGCTTGGGAACACTGCTGAAAATTAGGGAGACGGCATTTAAAAATGGAATCTAGGAAGTGCTTCCTCACACAGAGTATTGTGGGAAAGTGGACCAAAGTACTGTAAAGTAGTTGAAGCAGAATACTAAATGACTGGCGAATTAGCTGTTAACTTACTGAAGAAGCCCAACGGACTGAGTGGTCTCGTCTTGTTTGTCAGACATCTTATGTTCTAAAGATAAAATCTAAGCATTTTTAAATTTTTGAGAGGCAACCTCTATGGAATAAATGCACAGTGACCTCTCTATACTAATTACAGCATGTAGCAAAACTATTCTGGAATAGTTCTAGGCCTACAATTTTTTACTTGTACAAGACAATGCAAAATGACTATGTTGTACAATTCCTAATGTTATAATTCATTTCCTTTTAGGCTGAAAAGTTTGGAGACTCCTTTGTGTTTGAAGGTCTCTTGAGTGACAAAGTAAAGAATGAAATTAAACAAGCAGTAAGTTATTTTTTTCTTGAATACACACTACAATGCTGTTGCTGTACTGTAAGATGTTTCCAGACATTTTGGTTTATTTTTCTTTCTACTGTGAGTTTATTATTAACTGTTTTAAAATGGATTTCATTGGACTCTTCCTAAGCAAAACATCTAATTAATTAATCAGTTAATAATTTATACGGCAAAACGTGAAATTCATTCTTTTAGTACCTTGTCAAACGGATTCTTTTGCTGTTTACTTAGCTCTTTTAGGTAGCTTGACGTCTGTAAATGGACTACTCGCTGTTGCTGCACTAGATGGAATTCTATTTGTGACTTTGCAGGATTGTCATTTTTATGGGCTGCCTTGCTGCTGATGCACCTTATTAGCACCATTACATAGCCATCCCTTTGAGGCTACTGTCCCCAGCAACCACTTCCAACTCTTTGAAATGAAACGGTGGGCTGGTCTTCATTTCTGTTGTGGTCTTGGTGGCCTTTGAAAAAAGTACATCAGCAGGGTTCTTGAGCACTTTGCTTTTTGGTGGTTGTAGCAGCGATGTTGAGTGCTGCATTGTCAGATGGAACAGCAGGGATGTTGAGTGCTGCTCAGTCATGCAGTCCTGCAGAGGTGTGATCTGTGGATTACAAGTGAACAGGCAAACCTCCTTGTCAGGTGTTGCGGATGTTCTAGTCCGTTGACTGTTTTCCTTCACTGAACTTATGCGGCAAAAACTGTTCCAGGATGGATCTCAGCTTTGAGATTCTCCCTATACTGCTGCTCTGTAAAGCCTCTACGATTATGTTTCGCCTGTGCAATTTTACCACCAGCTCTTCCTGACATACTGTAGCTCACCTGGGGTCAGTGACAATTCAATCTGCCACACTTGTTCCTAACACCATCAGCAGGAATCTCTGCCAGCGTCTGTACACCCAGGCCAATAGATCTCAGCAGATGGAGAAGCAGTGGTGGAGCTACAGAGGTACCAGTCACTCGCCTGTCTTCCTCCCTGCACTGATGCTGTAAATGGTACTTCCAGATCCTGGATCTTGTCCTCAGGACTCTCCAGGAACTCCTCCTCAGAACAGCCAATCAAGTCCATTGCAGGACATGGAGGCACTCATCACCTTGCTGAATCAGAGTGTTGGTCAGTTCCTCGTCCTGTGAATGGCACCAATGTGTTGCTGGTGCTGAGTGCCAGAGTGGATCCTCTTTTGCTCTCTATCTGGCTGTTTTAGGTGGCTTACTATCCATAAAAATAACTACAAGTTGTTGGTGCACTAGATGGAATACTGTTTGCGATTCTGCAGGCTTGCTGTTTTTATAGGCACCCCTGTCACTGGTGATGGGATGCCAGATCATACTATGGGTGACACACCCCTAGCTGATGCAACTTTCTGTTACAATAAATACACTTGAAGGTACAGCTGCTGTTATACTTGGTAGGTTGATAGTGCTATGTTATTGATTCAGTTGGAGAGCGTTAAATAAAACTCCATGAAGGGGACAGTTCACACTTTTTGACATATTGGTGCATTTTGTCATTTACTAATGTCTGTGCCAGTATCCAAAACAATTTATATTTGTTAAATGGATTTTCAATAATTAAATCCTTATTCAGAATACTAATTTCAAATGTTCATTTGCTGTGCTTTGCAATGCATTACATCTCTCTATTGTAATAAAAAAATCTTGGGAGACAAGACTTTTTATTCTGCTACGTGACGTGATCTTTTGAGGAGAGACACTTTCACATCCCACGAGACAAGACTTTTTGCCAAGAAATTTAACCATGCCCGGGGCCGGAAATTAAAGATAAAGAGTAGATGACAAAGTAGAACGTAGTAAAGAATTCAAAAACGTTTGGGTGATACATATGCAGAGCAGGTTAGAGATAATGGAAGTATGAAAATTCGAAAGTCCCAAAAAAATGAGAATAAAGATCACATTAGCGCAAACAAATGGAAATTATTACTCGGTGAAATAACGGAACAGCGAAAAATGATCAAATATATTGTTCAAGTTTAAAGTTTAAGTCGGAGACTTGTAGATTGTCTAATTCGTGTTGCCATCAGGGAAAAGTAGGGAAAAGGTGTATCTGTGAGAATTAAAAGTTTTGTTGTTTGTGATTGGCAGAGATGCAAAGTTATTGGCGCATAGCACAGGCAGGGGGGTTGGCGAGCAAAGTGCCCTAGTTTCTTTACACACACACACACAAAATATTCATATATATATATATATATATATATATATATATATATATATATATACAGTGGTGTGAAAAACTATTTGCCCCCTTCCTGATTTCTTATTCTTTTGCATGTTTGTCACACAAAATGTTTCTGATCATCAAACACATTTAACCATTAGTCAAATATAACACAAGTAAACACAAAATGCAGTTTTTAAATGATGGTTTTTATTATTTAGGGAGAAAAAAAATCCAAACCTACATGGCCCTGTGTGAAAAAGTAATTGCCCCCTTGTTAAAAAATAACCTAACTGTGGTGTATCACACCTGAGTTCAATTTCCATAGCCACCCCAGGCTTGATTACTGCCACACCTGTTTCAATCAAGAAATCACTTAAATAGGAGCTGCCTGACACAGAGAAGTAGACCAAAAGCACCTCAAAAGCTAGACATCATGCCAAGATCCAAAGAAATTCAGGAACAAATGAGAACAGAAGTAATTGAGATCTATCAGTCTGGTAAAGGTTATAAAGCCATTTCTAAAGCTTTGGGACTCCAGCGAACCACAGTGAGAGCCATTATCCACAAATGGCAAAAACATGGAACAGTGGTGAACCTTCCCAGGAGTGGCCGGCCAACCAAAATTACCCCAAGAGCGCAGAGACGACTCATCCGAGAGGTCACAAAAGACCCCAGGACAACGTCTAAAGAACTGCAGGCCTCACTTGCCTCAATTAAGGTCAGTGTTCACGACTCCACCATAAGAAAGAGACTGGGCAAAAACGGCCTGCATGGCAGATTTCCAAGACGCAAACCACTGTTAAGCAAAAAGAACATTAGGGCTCGTCTCAATTTTGCTAAGAAACATCTCAATGATTGCCAAGACTTTTGGGAAAATACCTTGTGGACTGATGAGTCAAAAGTTGAACTTTTTGGAAGGCAAATGTCCCGTTACATCTGGCGTAAAAGGAACACAGCATTTCAGAAAAAGAACATCATACCAACAGTAAAATATGGTGGTGGTAGTGTGATGGTCTGGGGTTGTTTTGCTGCTTCAGGACCTGGAAAGCTTGCTGTGATAGATGGAACCATGAATTCTACTGTCTACCAAAAAATCCTGAAGGAGAATGTCCGGCCATCTGTTCGTCAACTCAAGCTGAAGCGATCTTGGGTGCTGCAACAGGACAATGACCCAAAACACACCAGCAAATCCACCTCTGAATGGCTGAAGAAAAACAAAATGAAGACTTTGGAGTGGCCTAGTCAAAGTCCTGACCTGAATCCAATTGAGATGCTATGGCATGACCTTAAAAAGGCGGTTCATGCTAGAAAACCCTCAAATAAAGCTGAATTACAACAATTTTGCAAAGATGAGTGGGCCAAAATTCCTCCAGAGCGCTGTAATAGACTCATTGCAAGTTATCGCAAACGCTTGATTGCAGTTATTGCTGCTAAGGGTGGCCCAACCAGTTATTAGGTTCAGGGGGGCAATTACTTTTTCACACAGGGCCATGTAGGTTTGGATTTTTTTTTCTCCCTAAATAATAAAAAATCACCATTTACAAACTGCATTTTGTGTTTACTTGTGTTATATTTGACTAATGGTTAAATGTGTTTGATGATCAGAAACATTTTGTGTGACAAACATGCAAAAGAATAAGAAATCAGGAAGGGGGCAAATAGTTTTTCACACCACTGTATATATACATGTACAGTAATGAGAGATACAAAAGAGGGAGAACATTAAGTGTTGAGGACTTGACAGCACCCTGTTTAATCGAAACAAAAAAGGGGTGCAAAAAGAAAATAAAGCAGTCAGCCCAATAGTGGTGGACTTTATGCGTCTCTGTTCACGGTCATGAGGATGCCCTCTTTCATGGAGCTCCATGCTCGGTTTCCTCAGGTTTGTATCTGACTTCTGGAAACAGTATTGGTTAAGTAAGCCACCAGGCAGAAGAGACAAGTTCTTCAGGGTAAGCGATGTCAGTTTGGTCCTTCCTCTGGAGTGCAACTGTTAAAAGAGAGGCTGTTGGCCACCTTGCACCATTTGCCTCCCTAGTGCCGTGTCGATGCTCCCAACCTCAGTTTTCGGTCACCTCTCTTACCAAGGCCTTTCTGTCCCAATTGCTCAGTTTAGCCAGGCAACTAGCTCTAGAAAAAGCCATGAATGTTCCAAACTTCATCCATTTAAGAATTATGGAGACCACTGTGCTATTGGGAACCTTCAATCAAATTGCATTATGGGCAATTCCTTCAACCTCACGGCTTGGTTGTGTACAGCTGTTGCACCTTCTGTAGACAGCTGTGTGCCATTCCTAATCATGTGCAATAAATCGAATTGGCTACAGGTGGACTCCAGATATGTCAGTGATGATTAATAGAATGGGATGCATCTGAGCCAAAGCAAGTGTTCTGAGATATTTCAGTTTTTTATTTTTATTAAGTTTGAAACAAATTGTAATATTCTCTTTTTGGTATGTCAGTTCGGGTGATTGAGTGTTCCCGGATTAGGGGAAAAAAATAATTTGAAAGATTTTAGTGCAACATAACAAAACGTGAAGAAAGTGAAGGGGCCTGAATACTTTGTGAATGCACTCTACAGTATATTGCATGCCATGTTTCAGCAACAGGCCATTGATGTAAAATTGCACTTCACTCTCGCCATTACAACATTGCTTCATTTTGTATTATTTGGTAATTCTGCAGTAGATGGCACTGGTATGGATGAGAATTGCCTATTCAGTTCAAACTACAGTAGATCTTGAACAGCTTAGCAGATTTCGCATTAAGAGGCCGAAAGAACCTGTGTGGAGTGTGTGCCAAATGACACAGTGTTTTTGCCCAGAGCTGGAGGAGGGAAATATTGTGTGACTCATCAACAGTCATCTCTTCCCGCTTTGGAAATGAAAAAAATACAAACAAGTTTAACAAAGCTGGACTTTTAAAGTAGATCATAATTTGGAAGTAAAAGCAAGCGTCTGTAAAGAGGTGGCTCCCCTGGGAGTATAACCATTGTTAGCAAAAGAACTCATAACAGAACACAAAAATAAATGTGAAAAATATGGACAAATTATTCTGATGATAACATTGATTCTGTTGCAGCTTGACAATGATTTTACATCTTTGCCTAAAGCCCACACAAGTTGACCACCTAATTTTAGAATGCGTTTTCAGTTTTACCTGAAGAGTATTATATATATATTATGCAAATAATCATACATGGCATGAATGGTGCTGTACTTATCAGTTGTCTTTTAAACAAGCCACATTTCTCAGTTGTTTAAATTAGAGGTAGACAATGGTGCTAAATTGAATTAACTGATGCATCAAAGATGATTAGAGCGTCAAACGACAGTATCTTTATTACTCAGTAAAGGTACTTTTAATCTTGGATATTGATAGTGTTTTTCATTTTCTTAAAGCATCTTTTTTTTGGGGGGGGGGGGTGGGGGTGTTATTAAATACAACAGTGGCTATTGTATTAGGAAGTACTGTTACTAAGATAGCCTCTCCCTGTGGGTGGGTTTCAAGGCATGGTGTCGAATGTCACTTGTGCACAATCCAGGAAGTATAGAGCTGCCCTCTACTATGCTCACATTGTGGCAGTTCATTTTACAAAAGGAAATAGCTGAGATCTTACAGTTCAAATATATTAGTTATCATGTTTAACCAGAATATATATATTTTTATAATGTTATTAAGGTATCAGGGCTGTATGGTATACTGGTACTGGAAGAGTACCGTAAAATCCAAATTGTAAAACAGCACGGTGCCAACGTTTCAAGATTTTCAGTACCGAAAATAAATGTCAGCTTTCCTGTCAATCAATACCCTCGACACTCGCTATGTGCTTTGACTAAGTTGGGACTTCAACCTACTTATTGCTTTGACGTGATCAGGACTTCTCAGAGGACTTCCCCTTCCTGCCCCTTTATTGCTTCAACGTGATTGGTGCGCCACGTCTTCAGGAGCGAAGTCATGCGTAGAGCGTCTTGATGGTGCGGTGCACCGTGGAGGTGAGCCAATTGTGTGGCACATCAGCAAGGCTGGAGTTACTCGTTATTTGCCTCGGGAACCATTTTGTTACCAGTCCAACACTACTATTGGTATACGATATTTAGATTTTAACTGAGCAAATAAATATATTAGGAATAGCCAAGGTTGTGAGGAACTGATTAATCATCTCTCTCTATATAAAATCCAACGTCTGTCTGTCTGTATGCATGTCTGTCCACTTTTCACGAGAGAACTACTTAACGGATTTAGATTGTTTTTTTTTCTTCTGTAATTTGCTTGAACATTCTGGTTGATTTTGTGACTTCTGTCATCGCGCTATGTATCATAGTTCACTTGCAGGAGCGATTTATTTGTGCTAATCCGACACAGAGGCTGCGGGCCGAGGGGAGGGGGTAGCGTAACATCAGGAGCGGAGAGCCGGGCAGGGCCCTCCTCACTCACGCGCCAGCTTCTGTTCGGATCAGTCTACCTCTGGCCATGTCTTGGACCGTATCTTGCCTCTGCCTAGCTAGCGATACCTGTTTGTTTATTGATTTTTAAAGTTTGTCCTGTTTCACTACTACACGGCCGGAACCGTGGGGGATAACTAGTTTAAAATAAAGAAACTAGCAATCGCATTTTTCAGTATATATTAAAATCAAACATAATGGACCATTATTCATAGCAAGGGTTAGGAATGTGTAGAATGTGTTCATAGTATGAATTTTAAAATATTTTATGTGAATAACAGTGTCTAAAAATCAAATAATATCATACATTGTTCGCTAAAATATTTATCACTAGTCTGTGTACTGTTTAGACCAGGGTTCTTAATCTGAGGTCTGTGGACCCCTAGGTGGGTCCATGGATGGGTTTCAGGGGGTCCGTGAGGGTCAGATAAACAATGAACATTTATATTCACTATACAGCCTGGCACTGTTGATTGAGAGTAGATGTAGTAGTAATAAACGTAGTAGTAGTAAATCTGTTTTAATTTTCACAGGAGGATTGTATTTCGTAATTGTAATGAGTGGCCATTATTTTTTGCATAAAAAGGGAGTTTTTTTTTATTTTACATAGTTCACTTTAAAGTTTAATAATACTTTGTGTATGTCATATATGTAAGAGACAATCAAATCTAGATAAATAAAGTACATTATATTCATTGCATGCAAAGTCGTGTTTATGTGAATATTTCTGGGGAAGGGGGTCCATAGCTTTCATCAGATTCTTAAAGGGGTCCGTGACTCGAAAAAGGTTAAGATTCACTGGTTTAGACAGAGAAGTGAGCAAACCTCACCTTTCATTAAATATTAATGTACAGTACAAATGTGTGGTAATCCAGGTTATCAGATAGAGATCTGTACCTGCAAATGAAATGTAAGGTATCTTAAAATGAATGAGATCCACCATATGAACAAAAACGTGTGTGAACGACCCTCTAGATTACGAGCTCAGGCGTTGCATTGTGTAACTGGTGCATTAAAACAGCAAACCGCCATACAATCTCCATTGACAAACATTGGGTCGTACTGAAGAGCTCAGTGTCTTTAAATATGGCACTGTCATAGGATGCCACCTCTGCCAAAACCCCGTACATGAAATTCCTGCTCTGTTAGACCTGTTCTGATCAATTTTAAGTACTGTTATTGTGAAGTGGAAGTGTTGAGGAGCTACAGCAGCATTTTAGACAATTGTGTGCTTCCAACTATTTGCCAGCAGTTTGGGGAAGGCCCTTTTCTGTTCCACCAGGACTGTGCCCCTGAGCACCATGTCAGGTCCATAAAGACACGGTGCCCAATCCCCCCCCAACACCCACACACACAACATCATGCTGGGTTGGATTAGGCAAGTTGGAAAATGTTATATTTGTGTAGCACCACTTTTTAAAATTTTAATATATTTGTAAATGTGTGCCATACTCTGAGCCAGTCTAATATCTTGGCAGTCTGTTCTGGTTCACTTAGTTATTTTCAGTTTGAAATTGTAAATTACTTTAGATTGAAAGAATTAAAACATAGGACATTAAAATGAAAATTGCATATTAAAAAGGCCTTTGTTGAAAGATAATCTGAAATATAATTTCACTAATTTGGGCAATGAAATGATAATTTGGGTTAGTTGTCCAGGGAGTTTCTGTCTTACATCAGTGCTCCTTTTTCTTTGATGACTGTTCATTAGGGAAGCAGCTGATCTGATTTCTTAGTAAATTTCTGAAAAAGGGCTTAAAAACTTAATAACTTCTTAGGGATTAGTTTTTAAATTTTAATATTTGTTCTACATTTTTGGCTGTATAATATATATTTCCTTCAGGTATACCAGGCTTAGAAATTAATCTCTCTTCAGTCAGTTACAGATCTGCTCTACACCCCAAAGTGTTCATCTGGAGGCTTCTTGCCCCACTATACCAAAGTAACTTAACAAATTAGCTGTTCAATTTTTTTCTGCATGTTATATCCCAGAGTCACATAGATAACAAGAAGGGGTGTATGGCTCCCAAAAGATCATAAAACAGGCCAAGACCTTTACTGACCAGCCCAGAAGAGGCTTAGTCCAAGTCAGCCAGCTTACGACTGTTGCCTGCTGTTTGTGTCAAAATACAAAGAAGGTTTCAGTAATATACCATAATGTCCTAAAAGGTAAAGGATGACTGTAAACCTCTGACTTGTGAACAACAGACAATGATAAATCCAAAGAGCAGAGAAAGGAAATTCAAAGCAAAAGTCCCGATAAACAAACCAAAGCATAAATTCAATAAACCAGAGAAAATGGAACAAAAGCAATACTTACAAACAACTACTTGGAAACTCAATGATCTACTGCTGGATTTGTCTTTCTGACAACAATATAAAGCTAGCAAGAGGACCCAGCAGTGGTGATGTCTGGGTGGCCCCGCCTCCTTGGGCTTCACCCCCAAAGCAAAAAAAACCAAAACAGCAGCATATTTAAAAATACAGAGTTTAAATATTAAATGCTACATAAAAACTGCTGAAATACCATAACAACATGAAAAACAAAGGGTGGCGCAAGGAAACAGGAAATTTTCAATTGACATTCAATACACGAATAAACACATTACAAAATACATTTAATGATGAAATGTATTGTACAGGATATGCAATTAATGATGGTAATCAATATCCATTCAATATTCATTTTATGTTTTGAAGAAAACATCATGAAAGTGTGGTCCATTTCTCCGCAGACATTCTGACAGCCTGTTGTGGAAATTCTGCAACGCTTGACGTAACATGTCAAGTGGAATGTCAGTGATTTCCTCTTCAATCCTCCATCTTAGTTCAGCAATGGTTGCAGTTCATCTGCAGCACACTTGGCTTTTAAGATGTCCCCACAGAAAAAAAGTCACAAATGGTGAGATCTGGGGATCTCAGAGGCCATGGAATGTCACTGTTGTGTGAAATGACACGCCTTCCAAACAATTGTCAAATAGCTGCCATCGATTGTCGGGCAGTTTGTGAAGTGGCTCCACCTGGGGATGCTCTTTTTTAAAGCTGATCCCATTTCTTCAAAATTATGCACCCATGTTGTAATCACATGAACAGACGGGACACGATCATGATGTTCTGATATTCGCTGAAATTCCCCTTGCGTACCAGTCACACTATTTCCATTCTTATAAAAGGCTTTCACAGTGAACACTCATTGCGCACCACTCCACTGCTCCATTATAACTAATGGCAAGGGGTTCTAAACGAGGTCACATTGGTCCAAAACTACTGTTGACGGCGCAGGGTCGCCAACACCTAGTTGCAAAACTTCCCGTTTCCCTGTGCTGCCCTGTACAGTACTACAAAAAAAAATAAGGAAGAAGCCTGGCTGTAACACAACACTGTATTTTTAAGAATTTACAAAACGTTCTCAAACCAATTCAAGATCATGAGGTGGCCAGATCCTATTGCACAGCACTGGCATGCTTGAAGACTATAGTTATAATTGGCACAAAAATTGTTATCAGAACAGGTTCCAAAGTACCGTATTTTATAAACGTATTTTAATTATCTATGTGCTGAACGGGTTGCTTAAAATTAATCAAAAATCTTAAGTTGCTGAAAGCAATCTTGTTATGAGTAGATTTGTTTATTTAAATTTTTTATTTTTTTTGCCTAGAACTCAAATTTAACAGGGGTTTTCTGATTTAAAACCTACTTTTAATATGGATAAATGTTTTGTGCCATTTTCCCCACTGTCTTTTTTTAGTTACCTTCCCTGACATTTTTGTCTTTTCATTTTTATGGCATCTCCCACGTTGTTGTCATCACGATGTTGTTGTTTTTTCAGCTTCAAGTACTATTTTTATGACTTTCTTGTTTAATTTTGATTCCTTTGTTTATGTTAATATTACTTTTGTTTGTGTTTTGCATTATTGTTTGCTTTTTACGTATCCACATTCATGCCTTTGTTACAGTATGTGCCTTGTGTTTTGTGGGTGGTCTCCTAAAAGGCTTGTCCATCACTATAAGGGACTGCCCTCAGCCCTATAAAGGTGTGGGGGGGGGGTAACCCACAATTCCTTCCAGTTCATTCAAATGTGCATGGTGAGTCCTTGGATTTATGGTTCATTCTTGTGCTTTTTGTGTTACTGGATTCTGGTCTGGTTTTGCAACTTTTCTTTGGCTTTATGATTTAGTCTTGTTGGTCTTGGATTGCCTTTGCCTTTTGTGCTCCATGGAGCTTCTTGTTCTTATAGAGCTTTTCTGTGAAGAACAATTTTTTTTTCGTTTATGAAGATTCCGTATTTGCTCTTGTCACTAGCCGGAGTTGACGGTTTCTACGCTAGTGGGGATTTCTTAGAAGAACTTTGTGCCATACGAGTTCTTGAATTCATAACAGATTTGTGCTCAGAGGTTGTGACCTTTGAATTATGATGTGATGGGTTAAAATTTAATTCTTGGAGCTACTTCACTATCCGAATTGCTAGATTCAAAGCCCTTTTTCTAAGTGTCCTTATCTAAACCTTTTTGACAAACTCCTTGCTGTTTGTTTGACATGTGCCTGATATTTTGTCCATGTTTTTTGTCTAGCATTTTGGTTTTTGGTATTTGGTGTGACAGATATCCCATTTTTTTTTTTTTTTTTTTACTGCCGTTAGGTGCGTCCCTTCAAAGAAATTTGTCGAGACTATTTAATTTTCATTGAGATATCTCAAACAGATTGCGCTGTATATTGAAAGCATTTGGTGAATCTGCAAATTCTCCTATCTTTTGACAGACAAACGTTCTGTGCGACTTCAACTACGAATTACTATTTCAATATTACCTTGAGAGCAGTTACAGTATACCATCTTTGCATATTTTCTTCTTTTTCATCTCCTCTAGCCTCTAATGATGACAAACAGATCCCCAATACAAGTTAATAAAACACTAGCAGACTGTGCGGGGTAGGAGGTCAGTGTCATGAGCTGCCTGTGCATATGGACCAGCAGGCGGCAGTAAGGAATGTGGAAATGTCTGCATTAGCAAACTGTTTCTGCTATATGAAGTCTTCGCAGCTGCTTGAGCGCAAATGGAAGACAACCAGTACATCAGCATGTCACTCCTCCTGATGCTCTTAACAGGTATTTTAAACAATCTTCTTAACTGTAAAAGTATAAAATGCAAGCAAGGAAAACAAAAGGTTATCTATGTATGAATGAAGTACTACGTGGCGTGCAAACTATTACATTTATTTAGTATTCACCTTATACTAAAGGAACTTTACTGCTCTATTACTGTATATGCTTTGAGTACTGAGAAAAGCGCTATATAAATGTAATGAATTATTATTATTATTATTATGTGGATAATAATGATTCACTTTTTCTCAGACAGTATAATTTACTAGGGTTAACGGAAGTCCTTGGGACATAGACAGTCCCGATTTCAGACTATGCGTTCTAATAAATAACATCTACTAGTGTTGGGCAGATTTGTTGATTCAGGTGTTTTGAGTACTGAAATCTGCATTGCCTGTCGCTCTTCATTGTCAGCTCTCTTTACAGCAGTTCTTTTGATTGAGCGTGACACACCATTTACTTCAAAAGCATATTCTTCATTTCGTATTTTCATGAATATAGCTGTCAATTCTTTCAAGCTTACATCAACGTCTACACTATCGCTGTAACTGTGAACAACAGAGAGCACACACAGCACCTGTAACATATTGTTCACGTTTGCCCTTCGTCTATTGATGCCATTGAGTGTCAATGTACAGTATAATCTGATGCTACAGAAATGATTTTCCCTTGCATCAGGTTAAGTTTATTTTTAAAACAGGTTATTACTTTCTCGTAAACGAAGTATAGGGAAAGTATTGTAATCGTCCAAAAATTCAACCTCGAGATTTTGAAGAATCTCAACGTTTTAGACCTCCCTGAGTCCGATTTACTTTCTCATAGGGAAAGTACTGTAATCGTCCATTTTGATGAATCTTGATGTTTTAGACCCCCCAGTCCGAGAAAATACCATTTTTGGAATTGTGTGTGTATGTGTGTGTGTGTAAACATAATAATGTGAGTACACTTTTACTTAGATAAACCAAATTTTGCATACAAGTATTACGTACAAATGTAGATTTCTGTCAACTTTTGAGCTATTTCTGCTAACTGGAAGTGGTACTTTTTTATTAATGCAGCTGCCAATTTATTCAACTTTACTTTTATAATAATTGTTCAATATATTATTAATTTGATTTGATTTGTTGTTGATGGTTCTTTAAGGTACATAAAATAATAATATAATCATTGTCTTGCGGTTTACTCCTCAAATATCCATCCCCATATCTGAGTATACGAGAAAGTATAGGGGAGTCTACTCCCTATTTGTTTTTATTTTTAAAACATATAATGTGCTCTCTGTACATACAACACTCATTTATATGTCTAATAGGGGATTTTAGGAGGCTTTTCAGCTGTAGAGAGTTCTTTGTAAATGGAAGCTTACTCTCTGTTGGTCCAGATTAACGAGAGTACCTCTGATCTTTGCAGTTCATGAGGCGTTGGATTGGTTCAGGAATGTGACACTCAATGAGCCGCCTAACTGTTCCCACCCACTTTAAAGCAAAATTCACTCACGGTTGTCTCCAGACATATTTGTTATATGCCCAGCTTCATCCAGATTAACATTCCTCTATATTGGGTGACGTTTTTTTCTACTTCACGCTGAGGTGAAGTAATTCTATCCTTAGTTCGGTCGACTCTCATTAGTGAGCCTGTTCATACTTTATGTCCCATTTTGTAATGCTTGTTATTTGTAGTAATTAGGATCTGCTCAAAGCTTAGTGCGGAGAAACCCTTAATGGACTGTGTTATTACATTTATGGAACTGAGTGATCACAGGATAAATACTTAATTACCATTACTTTCAAATGTAATATTAGTCAAAAATGAAACTGAAAATGCGGCAGAACATGTTTAGCTAAATTTACTATTGAACACAATGTGAAAAAAACCATCTTTTAACAAAGTACTTGCAGCCACATCTCAGCAATGAATTGAGTCTCGGTAGAATGGGATTCTTACATGCCTTGTTTCACTGAGCTTTTCGCTTTACAGCATGTGTTATCTGAACCTGACCATTTATAGTCATTTTATTACCCAAGATGAATGAGCAGTAGTAATAGCTGATTATTCTCCTAAAAGCTGTGTCTAGTGTCAGCTTGAACCTTTCCGATATCAGAGCTTTACATTATTTAGCCGTGACTTTGTTTTTTGGTCAGTTGCATAGCAAAAGGTGAGCTAATTAGTTGTCAGGTCTCTTTACAAAAAAATTTACTGAGCTGCTGATGCGGAAGAAGAGCGTTTGAATCGAATGTCCATTTTATTTACTTTTGCTCGAGTTGCTCAAATAACATACAGCGTGATGCGTAATCACTTACAGATGGTACCTCTTGAACATTAGACAGTTACTATGGCAATGAGAAAGGAAAGTCAGGTTTAAATAATAATTTGCGATGCAGCGTTTCTAACACTGTGCACAATTAAAAAGGCGTCTGCAAGACTCTTTAAGTACTTTGGTCTTTCTTGCGCAAAACATTAAACAAATATTATAGAATGCATGTGCTAATATGCTCATGATCGTCTTGCGGGGTTTATTCTATTTTTACTTAGCCAAAGAGATGTAGCCTTTCTCAAGACTGTTGATCCCAGGGGACGTGCTTGGTGATGAAGGTCATTTTTTTTTTCTTCTTTTGAAATGCCAGAACGATTTATTTTTACCATCATTACATGGCTTGATGCAGCAAGTATCTCCGCTTTTCCTTATTCCTTCTGTTTCCCGGGGCGGTTCCATAATTTGTAATAATCATAGACATGTGGCTCTATAGTTTTTGCAGGATGGTCATTTCTTTAATTTCCCAGGGTTAAAAAAACAAAGACACAGGAGCCAATCTATAGTTTAGGAATGGTGGTTAATTTCCTTTCGTAGAGCATTTGAGTTTTAGAATGAATTTGTTTTCACTGTGTTTCTTCTCAGCTTGGTTTTCAGTTAACACAGCATTAACAGTATTGCTTAATGCAGTTTAGAATCCCAGGGATCGGAGCCTTTTCCAGTGGCCCAGTCCGATACTAGACTTACTCATACCAACAGGACCAATTGATAACTTAAATGGGATGTGAGAAGACAGTCAGAGTATATGGAGGAAAACTCATGTAGACACTGGGAGAACATGCCAACTCCACACAGACACCACCCAGTCATGGGATTTGAACTCAAAATACAGGCATTTAAATTCAAACTGAAGACCTTTAGCATAGCAGAACATTATGAGACCTGCTTAATAGGGTGCAAATTCAGAATGTATTCAGACTTTCTGCACACTGTATTGTGTTATAGATTTCATTTTAAATAGATAAAGGTGCCATTTTTACCCATCAATCTACACTCAGTAACTCATAATGACAAAGTCAGAACATGTTTTAAGAAAGGTTTGCAGATTTATTAAAAATGAAAAGCAGAAATCTCTCCTTCCTAGAAGACCCTTTGCCGTGGCACTCCAAATTGTGCTCAGGTCCGTCCTATTTGCTTTAATCCTTCTTGAGATGTGTCGAGAACTTGGTTGGAGTCCTCCTGTGGCAAACCAAATTGATTGGACAACATTTAGAAAGGCACACATGTACCTGTGTGTAGAAGGTCCCACAATTCACACTGTATGTCAGGACAATAAACCAAGCCATGAAGTCCAAGAAGCTCACTGTAGACCTCCAAGATCAAATTGTGATGAGGCACAGATCAGGGCAAGGAGATAAAACCATTTCAAAGCTTTGAGTGTTCCCCAGAGCACAGTGGCCTCAATAATTGTAAAATGGAAAAAGATGGATTCCACTAGGACCCTTCCTAGAGTTAAAAGTGAGTAACCAGGCAAGAAAGGCCTTGGTCAGGGATGTGACCAAGAACCCAATGGTCACTAACTGAGCTTCAGAAGCCCCTGCCGAAGTACGAGAACGTGTAGCAAGGAGTATCATTTCAGTAGCACTCCATCAATCAGACGTTTAGATGGAAGCTACTTTTGAGTAAAAGACACACCGTATGATGGCATTTAAAGAACGCTGAGTGCCTGAGGATAAAAGATTCTCTGATCTGATGAGACAAAAATTGAACTCTTTGGGCAGAACTTCAACACCAACACTATGTTTAGAGAAGACCAGGCACTGCTCATCGCCCGCCTAATACCATCCCTACAGTGAAAGATGGTGGTGGCAACATCATGCTATGGGGTCGTTTCTCAGTGGCAGGGACAGAGAGATGGGTCAGAATTGAAGTAAGGATGAAGGCATCCAAATACGGAGAGCTCCTTGAAGAAAATCTGCTCCAGAGTCTCTGACTATCCTCGAGCGGCTCATCCCAAGCCCAGACTTGAACCCCACAGAGCATGCATGGAACCTGAAGCCCAATCTAATTTGTACAGAAAGTGAAGGGATCTGAAGACTTTCTGAATTCACTGTTTAAAATGATTGTGGCATAAACATGACTAAACTATAATTTTCTAAAATAATATTAAGCAAAAATAAAATGTTCAGTTCTTTCTCAAGCTCCTCTCTATGTTTTGTCATTTAATGGAAATTTCCTGTGCAAACTCCTGGGTTCAAATCCTCGTCTGGATGCTGTTTGTGCGGAATTTGCTGACGAGTCCCTTTATATACAGCATGTTTATTGTTATCCAGGTACTGTGGTTGTCCTCCCACATGCCAAAAACAAATGAGTCTAAATTGGTGCTGTGAGTCAGTGTGGGTGTGTATGAGTGTGCCCAGTGATAAACGGGCATCCTGTCCAGAGCTGTGCCAAGTGATAAATGGGCATCATCTTCAGAGCTGTACTATCAGGATAAGCAAAGCACAGCCCCACACATCTGTGAACCGGATTCTGAGATCAAATCAAATTTATTTATAAAGCACATTTAAAACACCAAAGTGCTGTACAAAGTAAAACAACAATACAACTGTGACATTAAAACACTGAATAAAACTATACAAAGACAATACAATTTGGTCTCCAAACCCCAAAGATTACAAGGACATAATGATTTCCAAACTGTAGCAAAGCAAAAACATTATTCAGTGTCTCCACAGAAGATGCGTCTTTTTAACAAGATTTAAACGTCAGGACCATGGAAGCAGTTATGACAAATAAACTCGGGAATGAGTTACCTTTTGGGGCAGCCACTGAAAAAGCTCAGTCGCCTTTCATTATGAGGCAAGGATGTGACACTCAGGTCAGGTCAGGTTGGGGAGCATGCACTGGTACAGCGTGTTGCCGCACCTACCGCACAACGAAACAGCTTGGGATCTTGGTTGGCAACCCCCCAGGCAGACATGAGGTCCAGTCCACCCTCCAGAAACGACCCTCTATCTGCTTCAGCCAGGTGTTATGTGGGAGTCCCCTTGGCCTTGTCCAGCCACTTGGGTCCTCAACAATGAGGGTCCTGTGAGTCAGATCCATAACTGATGCTCCCTCACAATGCGGGTCACGTGCCTCATTCGGGACTCCATGAGCAACACAAAGTCAAACCAGCGGGACCCAAGGATTCTCTGAAGAGACACAGTACCAAAGGAGTCCAGTTTTTGTCTCAGGTCACTGGAAAGCGTCACTGGTAAGAAAAATTGGGAGGTTGACCTAAGTGCGCTGGAAGAAAAATATTGAATGAGGAGATCTGAAATAGTCCTGCGGTGGGATGGCACCCTGCCCAGGATTGGTTCCTGCCTTGTGCCCTGTGTTGGCTGGGATTGGCTCCAGCAGACCCCCGTGACCCTGTGTTCAGATTCAGCGGGTTGGAAAATGGATGGATGGATGGATCTGAAATATATGGAAGAGCTATATTTTTATCCATCCATCCCATCCATTATCCAACCTGCTATATCCCAACTACAGGGTCACGGGTGTCTGCTGGAGCCAATCCCAGCCAAAACAGGGCGCAAGGCAGGAAACAAACACCGGGCAGGGCGCCAGCCCACCACAGGGGCTATATTTTTATTATGGAGAATTTTGATTTTACTGATTTTTATATGGAGGAGCCAGATTTTATTATTAAGAGCTTTTCTGAGTCCTTTAGAAACAAAAAGAAGCACTTTAAACATTATGCTGATTCTGATGTGCAGCCAGTAAAGAGAGGCCAAGATAGGAGTAATATGTTCCCTGTTGCAGGAACCTATTAACATTTTTAACCCACTGAAGATGAGACAGGGAAGCCTGACTGACTCCAACACATGGAAAATTGCAATAATGCATCCTTTTGGAGACAAAGGCATGGATGACAGTCTCCTGGTTGTAGGCAGATAAAAATGGCTTGATTTTGGCTATGTTTCTGAGATAAAGAGAGAGAAACTACCCTTGACCATAATATTAATCTGCTGAAACAGAGAGAAGATTCAAAAATCACCCCCAGGTTTTTTTTACATATGTTTTCATTTGGGGAGGAGGAATGTTATTGGCAAGTCTACTGATGGAAATGGGGCAGTCGAAAACCAGCACTAATGCCCTATTCTCTTTTAACTGAAGGAAGTTGTTAGCCATCCAACATGTAATATCTTTAAGGCAGTCAAGAAGATTGGTAATTGAACTCCTATCAGTTGGCTTGAGGGGTAGATATCACTGTGTGTCATCAGCATAGCAATGAAATGCAATATTATGATTCTGAATAACCAGAGGAAGCATGTATAGGACAAAAAGTGTTGGGGCCAGAATGGATCCTTGGGGAACTCCACAAGAGATAGCAGCAGAAGAGGAGGAAAAAGTGCTGATGGAGACAAAAAAAAGGATCTTTTATTAAAATAAGAGTTGCACCAGGCTGGAGCCACATCCTTTCTGATGGGTGAAAGGAGACACAGAAGAGAAGGTGTTTCATATGTAGGGTTAGTCTATAACGTTTATCACATGATGTGGTAGAACTAAAAATGTTTAAGTTCAAGCCTTATGAAAGGTGACTGTACCTTTTTTGGTCATTGCATGTTAATCATATGATGTATTGCTTATTAAGAAATTTTTGCTGACTTGCTGCAGAACTGTGTTCTTCAAATTCTGACAGCGGCTTCACTCTTTCAGTACCTGCTCAGCAGCAGATGAGATGCTGACGTGATGAGAAGCTGCTGATGTCTTTCTCAGTGCTACTATTTTCCCTGAACTAGTTTCACAGATTATATATATAGATTAAATATGACAAAATGTGGCTTTACTCTTTGCTTTTTTGTATTCTAGAGATACAGTAGACAATTTGGCCTTAATTAATTTCTTGTGTAATATTATTGTAAATGTGATGTATTCTTTCCTGACTGGTCATTATACTTGCTATGCACTGCACCTTATTTGATATCTACTAGCCTAATGTACAAGAAGAATGTAATTGCAAGAGCATTTAGTATTGACTGTCTCTAGCTGACATGTATAATGAACTTAAAACCATATCTGGATCTGGAAACTATGAGTAATTGGTATGTTCCCCCTGTGTTTATACAGGTTTTTCCTCCCACATTTCAAACAATTATAGGTTAGGTTAACAAGGTGAGCAGCAGTATAGTTTCATGCCAGGAAAGAGTAAAACGGATGTGATGTTTGCTTTAAAAGTGTTGATAGAGAAGTACAGAGAAGGTCAGATGGAATTGCATTGTGTGTTTGTGGACTTACGAGATTGATGTGCGCGCTTTGATGTCTGATGTATGGTTCGATGTGGTGAAGCAAAATGCCGACATACACATGCGTTTGTGGTGCTTTTATATTCCCAATCGTAATGACATGATACATTTTAAAAGTCTAACATACCGTCTTCTGTGACGTCTTTTTTTCTAGGGCTTCCTCTGGTCCTGACAGCAGCGGATCGCCAGCAATAGATCGCCTCACTGTGCACATTAAATATACAGTTAGGTCCATAAATATTTGGACAAAGACCACTTTTTTCTAATTTTGGTTCTGTACATTACCACAATGAATTTTAAATGAAACAACTCAGATGCAGTTGAAGTGCAGACTTTCAGCTTTAATTCAGTGGGGTGAACAAAACGATTGCATAAAAATGTGAGGCAACTAAAGCATTTTTTTAACACAATCTCTTCATTTCAGGGACTCAAAAGTAATTGGACAAATTAAATAACTGGAAATCAAATGTTCATTTCTAATACTTGGTTGAAAACCCTTTGCTGGCAATGACAGCCTGAAGTCTTGAACTCATGGACATCACCAGATGCTGGGTTTTCTCCTTTTTAATGCTCTGCCAGGCCTTTACTGCAGCGGCTTTCAGTTGCTGTTTGTTTGTGGTCCTTTCTGTCTGAAGTTTAGTCTTCAACAAGTGAAATGCCTGCTCAATTGGGTTAAGATCAGGTGACTGACTTGGCCATTCAAGAATTTTCCACTTCTTTGCTTTAATAAACTGCTGGGTTGCTTTGGCTGTATGTTTTGGGTCATTGTCCATCTGTATCATGAATCAATTTGACTGCATTTACCTAGATTTGAGCAGACAGTATGTCTCTGAACACCTCAGAATTCATTCGGCTGCTTCTGTCCTGTGTCACATCATCAATAAACACTAGTGTCCCAGTGCCACTGGCAGCCATGCACGCCCAAGCCATCACACTGCCTCCCTCCACCGTGTTTTACAGATGATGTGCTATGCTTTGGATAATGAGCTGTTCCACACCTTCTCCATACTTTTTTCTTGCCATCATTCTGGTAGAGGTTGATCTTGGTTTCTTCTGTCCAAAGAATGTTTTTCCAGAACTGTGCTGGCTTTTTTAGATGTTCTTTAGCAAAGTCCAATCTAGCCTTTCTATTCTTGAGGCTTATGAGTGGCTTGCACCTTGCAGTGCACCCTCTGTATTTACTTTCATGCAGTCTTCTCTTTATGGTAGACTTGGATATCGATACGCCTACCCCCTGGAGAGTGTTGTTCACTTGGTTGGCTGTTGTGAAGGGGTTTCTCTTCACCATGGAAATGATTCTGCGATCATCCACCACTGTTGTCTTCCATGGATGTCCAGGTCTTTTTGCGTTGCTGAGTTCACCAGTACTTGCTTTCTTTCTCAGGATGTACCAAATTGTAGATTTTGCCACTCGTAATATTGTAGCAATTTCTCAGATGGGTTTTTTCTGTTTTCACAGCTTAAGGATGGCTTCTTTCACCTGCATGGAGAGCTCCTTTGACCACATGTTGTCTGTTCACAGCAAAATCTTCTACATGCAAGCACCACACCTCAGATCAACTCCAGGCCTTTTATCTGTTTAATTGATAATGACATAACGACGGACTTGACCACACCTGCCCGTGAAATAGCCTTTGAGTCAATTGTCCAATTACTTTTGAGCCCCTGAAATGAAGGGATTGTGTTAAAAAAATGCTTTAGTTGCCTCACATTTTTATGCAATCATTTTGTTCACCCCACTGAATTAAAGCTGAAAGTCTGCACTTCAACTGCATCTGAGTTGTTTCATTTAAAATTAATTGTGGTAATGTACAGAACCAAAATTAGAAAAAAGATGTCTCTGTCCAAATATTTATGGACCTAACTGTATGGTATTCCAACTCTCTGCACATTTAGAATCCTTTGATTTATACTTGATATCACTTTAATGATGAAATGCATTAAATTATGTATGTTACATTTTACAGATAAATTGGTAATTTCGTTTAAGTAATGAATACTGTTAATAATTACACACATGGGGGTGACACGGTTGTGGAGTGTTAGCGCTGCTGTCTTGCAGGGAGTCACGTTGCTGATATTCCCTGCCTGGAGTTTACATGTTTTCCTGCTGGGTTTCCTTTCAAAGATATGCAGATTTGGTGACACTTAAATGATGCTAGTATATGTGAGTGCTTGTATTCACCTTGTGATGAGATGATGCCTCGTCCAGGGATTATTTCTGCCTCGTGCCCAATGCTAGCTGAAATGGACAAATCCCTGGACTGATGGATTTAATCATTAAACATCCTTTTCAGAGATATTGCTGTAAGGTGTCATCGGAGTTTAATGGCTGTTCCAGGCAATTCATAACACAGCGAAGCTGAACCTGTTCTCACCGTGATAATATCTCACACTGCCACCTGGTGGATTCCTCCAGATTTACGTAAAGTACACGCGCAAGTATAAACAATACAACGCTTGCATAGCAGGAGCATCCGCTGCAGCATGCGTCGCATCGCATAAAGTATAAATCTGGCTTTAAAGAAAGGCAATTACAAGGGTGCCAAGGAGTTATGGTGCTGTATGAGGAAGTTGGGAGAAGCAGAAAAGTATGTGAGGGTGGTGTAATATATGTATGAGGACGGTGTGACTGTCAAGGTGAGAGTGCCATTACATCAAGGATCGGTGCTGAGCCCTTTCCTGTTTGTAGTGGTGATGGACAGGTGGACAGAGGATGTCAGACAGGAGTCTCCACAGACTGTGATGTTCGCGGATGACATTGTGATCTGTATTGAGAGTAGACAGCAGGTTGAGATGAACCTGCAGAGGTGGAGGTACACAGGAGAGAAGGGGAATGAGAGTCAGTAGGAGTAAGACAGAGTACATGTGCGTGAGTGAGAGGGAACGTGGTGGAAAGGTGCAGCTGCTAGGAGCAGAGGTGGTGAGGGTAGACCAGTTTAAATACTTGGGTTCAGCAGTCCAAAGCAACGGAGAGTTCAGAATAGAGATGGAGAAGAGAGTGCAGGCAGGGCAGACTGGGTTGAGAAGAGTGACGGGAGTGATTTGTGATAGAAGAGTACCTACAAGAGATAAGGAGAAAGTCTACAAAATGGTAGTGAGACCAGCTATGCTGTATGGTTTGTAGACAGTGGCTCGGACGAAAAAACAGGAGGCAGAGCTGTTAGCGGCAGAATTGAAGATGCTACGATTTTCGTTTGGAATAACGAGAGTAGACAGGATTAGGAATGAGTATATTAGAGGGATAACACAGGTACGATAATTTGGTGACCAAGTGAGAGAAGCTAGATTGAGATGTTTTGGGCATGTGCAGAAGAGAGATGAGGGGGACATCGGGAAAAGAATGTTGAGGATGGAACTGCCAGGCTGGAGGAAAAGAGGAAGGCCAAAGAGGAGGTTTATGGATGTGGTGAGGGAGGACATGAAGGCAGTCAGGGTGGCAGAAAATGATGTAAAAGATGGGGATCGATGGAGACAGATGATCTGATGTGACGACCCCTAAATGGTAGCAGCTGAAAGAAGAAGAAGATAGGTTAGGTTAACTGGAAACTCTAAATTAGAGTGAGAGTATGCCTTGTGATAAACTGCCGTTCTGTCTGGAGTTTATTTCTCACCTTGCAGTTTTGGTGGGCACCGGCTCCTTGCAGATTAGAAAGCTGATAGATGATCCTATAAATTAGACCTTCTGATTCACAGAAAAAGACATCATGAAGCTAAAGACACATACATTTTAAGGTGGCTACTGTGCAAGTTGATGGGCACACATTCAATGTCACATGTAATTAGGAGAATTCATTCTGTCTGGTATCATGAATGTTAATGCCCTGATCTGGAAGAGCACATTTACAAATACAGTAATGCTTCTGTTGAAATAGTGCACACACTCTGGAGGGGCACATTGATGTCATGGTTAGTGGGGCTGTCTGGGCCCAGTCACTGTCTGTGTGGACTTAACACAATTTTCCTTATGTCTTTGTGGGATTTCCTTCTACTTCCCAAATATACAAAGGTAAATCAACAAGTAAAGGCAATATGAAAATTACGTGGTAACTGCAACACACAGAAGCTGATGCAATACAACATGTTTGCAATGGCTTATGGGTAGCTTGAACACACACACAGTGCAGCTCTCTGCTGTTAGTCTAATGGAAATCAATGTCAAATGAACATGACCTCTGCTGCAGGGTCACACCGTTATTGAACAACATGGATTAGTGGGGTTTCTTCAGGCAGAGGGAATGAAACCTGCTGAAATTCACCAAAGGATGTTGGCTCAGTACAGAAGTGAAAACAGTGTGACACAATGAAAAGTTTAGGAATGGGCAGAAAGGTTTAAACAACAACATTTATTTCTATAGCACGTTTTCATACAAAAGATGTAGCTTAAAGTACTTTACAAGATGAAGAAAGAAAAGTTTATAAAAAAAATATATATATATAAAAATAAGACTAGGCAATACTAAGTAACAGAGAATAAAGTAAGGTCCAATGCCTAGGGAGACAGAAAAAAAAAAAACTCCAGAGAGCTGGTAAAAAAAAAAAAAAAAAAAAAATCTGCAGTGGTTCCCACTGGGCAATTCTGCACATAAGTGATCTAAATCAGTCCTCGTGGTTTTCAGGCTTCACATGGACGAATTAGATGATGATGGTCATGTGGACATCTGGCCTTCAATCCATCAATGTAGGGACTGCATGGTGCCCTGATCAGGTGGTGGTGGCACAGATCGCCAGCAGAGAAAGTAGGGAAGAACAAGTGTAAATGATGAAGCTCGATCTGGTTGACCTTCAACATGGCAAATGACACCTGAACACCAGCAAAACCAAGGAAATGGTGGTGGATTTTAGGAGGCCCAGACCCCTCATGGACCCCGTGATCATCAGAGGTGACTGTGTGCAGATGGTGCAGACCTATAAATACCTGGGAGTGCAGCTGGATGATAAATTAGACTGGACTGCCAATACTGATGCTCTGTGTAAGAAAGGACAGAGCCGGTTATACTTTCTTATGAGGCTGGCGTCCTTCAACATCTGCAATAAGATGCTGCAGATGTTCTATCAGATGGTTGTGGCGAGCAACCTCTTCTACGCGGTGGTGTGCTGGGGAGGCAACATTAAGAAGAAAGACGCCTCATGCCTGGACAAACTGGTGAGGAAGGCAGGCTGTATTGTTGGCATGGAGCTAGACAGTTTGACATCTGTGGCAGAGCGACGGGCGCTCAGCAGGCTCCTATCAATTATGGAAAATCCACTGCATCCACTAAACAGTGTCATCTCCAGACAGAGGAGCAGCTTCAGCGACAGACTGCTGTCACTGTCCTGCTCCACTGACAGACTGAGGAGATCGTTCCTCCCCCAAACTATGCGACTC
This sequence comes from Erpetoichthys calabaricus, assembly GCF_900747795.2. Lineage (NCBI taxonomy): Eukaryota > Metazoa > Chordata > Cladistia > Polypteriformes > Polypteridae > Erpetoichthys > Erpetoichthys calabaricus. The sequence goes on along the minus strand of NC_041411.2, from coordinate 75,755,083 downwards.
TTCAATTCCACCCAGGGGGGGGTAAACATTAACATTATATAAAGTTATTGTCTATTTTTACCTGCATTTTTATCAATCTTTAATATTGTTTTTTGTATCAGTAAGGTGCTGCTGGAGTAAGTGAATTTCCCCTTGGGATTAATAAGATATCTATCTATCTATCTATCTATCTATCTATCTATCTATCTATCTATCTATCTATCTATCTATCTATCTATCTATCTATCTATCTATCTATCTATCTATCTATCTATCTATCTATCTATCGATCCTGCCGACTACACTATAAGATCTATCTATCTATCTATCTATCTATCTATCTATCTATCTATCTATCTATCTATCTATCTATCTATCTATCTATCTATCTATCTATCTATCTATCAGAGAAGGCTGATGGATTACGTTGTCCGGGCTATTGCTGCACATTTGGATATCAGCTATGAATCTGCACATGCCATAGGGCATGGTGACTTGTAGTACCATAAAGTTCACACAACATATGTACCCACACAGTTTACTGATCTAAACAATGAGATCAATTAAAACTAAAAATAATTTACTAGTAGTGAAGTTGGCTGGAATAAAAACCCACAGTGCCAGGGGTTGCTTGTACTGAACTTGGGAGCTTCGTTCCAAAATCTTTTTCAGATGTTGCTTCCTGTAGAACAGCGTCATTAATTAGTAATTAATTAGTAATCATTCTTCCTTTTGGTTGTACTGTTCCATCATTGGGAGTGCTGCACTGTTGTTAACTATGACGGTCAGCCTACCTTAATTGTACTATTGTTTAATGTCAACAAAGGAGCAACATTGGCTAAGTGTTAAATTCACTCTTTTAACTAATACTGTGTATCTCTACAGTCATAAACTGTAAAATGTTGCAGAGGATGGCCTCCTGATCTGAATTGGTTTCCTGTCTTGTGCCCATATTGTAGTGACAAGCTGATTATGTAAAAGGGGTGGTTTAACATTACAGAGTCTCCAAGTATTACAATATTTATCTGTAATCATTTCTCTGTCCTTGGCAGCAAATAGAGGTCACTAGGGCTTTTCTGTCCTCACTCCTCGAGCCTGATATTCATGCCAATTTATAAACCTTATAATAAAAATATGCAGTTAGTCTTAGAAAAGAGCACATCCAACATGCAACATTAAAACCAGAGTCAGAAGCAAAGCTGATTTGAAGTGACAGTCGTTACTCTCAACAAAATACAACAGAAAAACTGATAAGTAATCCCAGATTAAAATGCCGCTTTTGATACATAACAGCTTAGTCAACAAATGCGGGACCAAAATCTGTCAAAAAACTAGCAATGTACAATATAGATGTATCCGCTGCCAGTGCTTAACAAATAAAGATAAATTAGCTTTTTTATAACCACTATTAATCTGTTCATCTGTTTTTGAACCCAATTCTGGCTCATGGAGCCAGAGTCTATCATGGCAGAACCTGGGCACAAAGGGAATGAACCAACCTTGAATGGGGTGCTAGCCCTACTCATTCACACCTAATATTTCCTCCATTTACTTTTTGCAGTTGGTTTAACACTCATGTCTTTGGGATGTGGGAGAAAATCCAGAGTGCTTGGAGAAAAGCCCATGCAGAGAGGGAGAGAACGTGCAAACTCCACACAATCAGTGTGTTACGAACTAGGAGTCCCAAGCAGTAAAGAGTTCCTGACCATGTAGCCCCAAACACTTCCAGTAATGCCAGGTAGAAGGGGATATCATCGTTAAACCTCAGCTATCAATAAGGGCAAGAACAAAATCTTTATAAAATAAAAGGTTTATTCTTCAAAAAAAAAGTATTCCAATCACAATGAAGCTCCTTGGAGCACAAAAGCAAAACGACATTTCCTGTAACAAGAAGGAAGTCCAAATCAGACAAGTCATAAAACAGATTCCAATAGCAAGGGTCAAAACACAGAGCAAAAGGTTGAAAAAATCACAAAGCACATAGAATTTACAAAAAGCACAAGAACTCGCCTCTTCTAAATGAACTGTCCTCCGCTCCATATATCGCAAGGGTCTCCCACAGTTCCTGATAGTGATTGTCACGCAGCCCTGCCTTTTTGGGGACCACCCAACGGCAATACAGCAAAATTGAAAGCAAGGAACAATGCAATTAATTAAGCAAAGTAAAAATGAACGTAAAGGACTTGAAAGCAAGCCAGGGGAGGAAACTGTGCTGAAATATAACACAGCAACTGGCTGCTGGATTCAAACCCAGGATGGTGGACCAGTGAGGCAGCACTACTAACCATTGTGCCACTCTGTCACCCACAATCTTGAAACAGTTAACCACCTTTGAGTAAAAAAAAAAGAATCAATAAGCTACCTCTTGGCACTGAATGGAGGAAAATCTTCTTATATAATATGCTACCGTGGCTGTCTGTTTGTCTGTCCAGGATTTTAAATCACCTGTAGCTCACAGACCGTTTGACCTATTGACCTGAAATTTGGTACACATATACTACATGACATCTACTGTCTGCTTTTGGTGTGATGGTTTTTATTACACCTTTTATTTTAATTTTATTTTATTGTAGAATCAACTCTCGGCAGCTTGCAGCAGGGCAACACATGCGTACGGGCAACGTTCTCATCCCTACCACCTTCGCCATCACTTCCCCCACCTCTTCTATCATAAATCATTCTCGAGGCAGATTGAACACTTAAGTGCCAGCTTAAGTGAAAAATTAAGAAAATGTACTAAGTACTGTCGACCCTTGATATACGACCAGCCTGACATGCGAACAACTTGGTTTACGACCAAAATTTTTATTTTGAATTACGACCAACGTCTTGCATTACGATCCAAATGCAGTCACGTGTATCCGCTTGTGCGATTGTAAACAAACAGCCGAGAGCGTTTGTAAGTGTCAGTCGGAGCCCAGATACGTGTGTTTGTGGACGTAATTTCGGTCATGCAATGATTTATATAATTTATTTCGATAATTGCTAAGGAAGGAAGAGAAGGTAATGAAGGTAAATAAAGCGATCACAATCGAAACGAAGAAGAAAATTGTGTGGAAATATGAGAGCGGCGCACATGTGACCGATCTCGCTAATATGTACAGCATGTCGAAATCCACCATCTTGACAATTTTACAAAGAAAAGATTTGTATAAGGAAGCTCCTTCCAAACAATAACCACCTTCCATTTCATTCTCCTCCTCCTTCCTTTCTGCAAGCCAAAGATGTCAACTCTGACTGAGATGACATCTTCCGGGAGTCCTCGGATTTGTATCATCTCAACCAGAAGAGGCGTAGCTTAGTTGAGTTGGGGCATGGCTGATGTGCTCTCCTTGGGCGTCTTCTCAGAGCTATAGAGGAGAAAGAAATAGCATTGTTGGCAATGGCGTTCCATCTTGTCCTGGTGGGTTATTGAATACCTTATCTAAGCCTGGAAGGTGATCACAAGGCACCCATGCATGACTCTCTCCCTCACTATATATGTGTGTATATGCATATAAGTCCTGGTGCTTCCTGTTTTGCTATATGGTTACCAGACATGAGTGTCCTGAGATGAAGACTGGACTCCTTTGGTACTGTGTCTCTTTGGAGAATCCTTGGGTACCGCTGGTTTGACTTTGTGTTGCTCATGGAGTCCTGAATGAGGCACATTACCTGCATTGTGAGGGAGCATCAGTTACGGCACTACAGCCATGTGGCTCAATTCCCAGAGGGTGATCCGGCTCACAGGACCCTCATTGTTGAGGACCCTAATTGTATAACCAGGCCAAGGGGACGAGCACGTAACACCTGGCTGTGGCAGATAAGAGGTCATTTCCAAAAGGCTGGGACTGGACCACGTGTTTGCCTGTGCAGTTTCCTACCAGGGTCCCGAGCTGTTTTGTTGACCTGATATATCTCTCTCTCTCTTATATATATATATATATAATTGTGGAACTTGGCCCGGACTAAGACAGGCAGATGCGCTGTAATCACCCCACACACGTTTATTATACAAGTCCATTATTTACAGCAGTGCTCCTCAGTCCCCAAGTCCCCAAAGTCCTGGCCAACAGTCAACAATGCCTTCACTTTCTCTTCAGGCCGCCTCCTTGCCTCCTCTCAGACCTCGGCCTTCTTCGACCCGACTCAAGTCAACGTATGAAGTGAGGCGGCCCCTTTTATACACATCCGGATGTGCTCCAGGTGCTTCCCAGCAATCCTCCACCAGCTCTCCCCAGTGTGGCGGAAGTGCCGGCTGCATCCCCGGAAGCACTCCGGGTGTCTCTGCTCCTCTTCCCCCCAGCACTTCCGGGTGTTGCGGAAATGCTGAGGTCCAGGGCTCCCAAGGCATCCCCCTGGCTGCTATGGAAGCTCAACCCTGTAGGGGCCTGTGGTCCCCATAGCCGCCAAGGTGGTCACCTCCACATGATCTGGGGAAGGCGTAAGCCCTCTTCAGGTCCTCCGGCTAGAGGATATATATGGATATGGATATATATATATTGTATATATATATATATATATATATGTAGTTAGATACTATATTTGTATTTATACAGACAAGATAAACAAATATTTTACTCAAAACAGTTTCCACGTAGGGCATTTCCAAAACACTTGTTCTATTGATGCATGCACTTGATGGCGTTGTTCATAGGTTGGAGCTTGCGCTTTTGTACATTTTTTGACAATTTTTAACAAGATGAACAATTTTTAACTGAATTATGGCATGGTGTGTGGTTTAAAATGTGTGCTTCTTCCTTCTGAACCAAGTCAATCATTATTCTTGAATGTCAAATGCTAGAGAAGTGTGGGCCTTCAGAGATTTATTCTTGCTTTGTTGCAGTGTACCAAGACCAGTCCCCCTTCATATGCTACAGTCACGTCAGTTCCCTTACGGCAGGATGTCTCTCAAAGGTGACCTAAGGTCTGGCTGGCTTTCAACATTGAAGAAAATTTTGCCCTTGTTGAGCGAATTGTAAATGGAGTACTGAAGAGTGACAATGTGTGAGATAGTAGGGATTAGTTATGGATTATTTGAATCTACTGTTCATGAACGGTTAAACATCACCAAGGTCTGTGCATGTTGGCGGTCCAGAACATTGATTCCTGTAATGAAGCGTTGCTGCATCTGATGTTCCAAGGAGAGTCTCTCACTAATGAATTCGGAAAGTGTAAAATGTAAGAACAGTTTCATAATGGGATGAAACTTGGAAACATCACTGTGACCCAGAGTCCATATAACAACTGGAACAAATAAATAATTGGGATTCTCCTACAACAAAGAAAGTCTATGACCACAGCAGTACCAGAAAGATCATGTTTTTTTGTGATATTGAGGGTATAGTTCATAATCGATTACATGGCTCAAAAGTGTGACATAATCAATGTAATACTCAACAATATATTTACCATTTCCAGCACTAAAACTGATCCTTTTGTTACCTTCTTTCTTTCAAGGTTGCAGCTGCGCCATGGTGGCTGCCTGTCAAGGGTGCCAGTTGGAGGCATCCTTACGGTCCTGACTCGAGCATTGCTGACAGGTACACTCAAATCCTATTTAAGAATCAAGACACAGGTTGTATAGTCGATGGGATTTATAGTTCTTCTGCTTTTTATTTGAATTTCCCATTTGTGTCTCTTAAATGTGGTATACTGCAAATCTGAATAGCACATCTCCTTGTATTAACATGATGCTTACCTAGGTTAAAATCAACATTTTACATAAAAGCTAAGTAACCAGTTTTTTATTTAAATTTGAAATAAACACAGAGGTATCCAATCACTAACTAGTTTATGAAAGGTAACATCATACAACTAACTTTTATTAGTTGACAGTGTAAATGGATATCCAATAAACAGGTTATTGTTAAACAGGCCCAGAATCTGACCACAAAACTCATGTTGTTTGTATTAGGAGAGGGTGCAGTTTGAAGCAGATTACCTTACATTTTAGTAAATGTGTAGTCATAATGGTGAGTCAATTGGTGCATTGATTGGCCAGTTAAATGGATTATACATAAAGTCTTAGTTTTGTGAGACGAACTACGTAAAGCAGGGCTGTTGAACTCCAGGCCTGGAGGGCTGCAGTGACTGCAGATTTTCATTCTAACCCTTTTCCTAATCAGTGACCTGTTTTCAATGTTAATTGACTTATTTTCCCTTCATTTTAATAGCCCTGTTTTTAACGATTCAGTCCTCTGAATTTATTCTTTTCTTCATTAAATGACTGCCTAACAGAAATGAGACGTGAAACAAGCCAACAGATCACCAGCTAAATTGGGGCTTCAAACTCCAGCCAATTTCACTCCAACCAGTTTCTTAATGAGAAGCCAAGTCTTGCTGTTAATTAAACCCATCATTTAATTCCATGGCTTGTTGTTGCTCTCATTCTGCCACAGCAGACACTTCCAAAACTGTTGATTTTCTGTTTTTTATTAGAATACTTTCAAAATGTTTTGGTGACCTGAGAGATCAACCTTTGAGACCTTCACCCTTCTTTATTTTCAGATATTGTGTGACGGGTACATGTGGCTGCTTGTTTTGTGTCTCATTATTGTGTGGCTGCTAATTAACGAAAAAGGGGCCTGAGTCAAGTCAATTAAAAGTAAGGCAAAAGAAGTTAATTAGCAGCAAAAACTGCTCTCTAATGAAGAAGATGGTTAGAATGAAAACCTTCAGCCACTGTGGCCCTCCAGGACCAGAGTTGGACACCCCTGGTGTAAAGTGTGACCGAAAAATTGACTGTGGGGCCTTGTGATGGCTTGAATACTTGCTGTTTTCAACTCAAGATTGTATCTGCTCAGTATAAAGCAGCAAGGTGACCCCGGCTGGATGAATGGGTTAGAAAATGGCTGTGCTTAACCGTAGTGGTACATTGGTTAATGATGCAGCCTCATAACTTCATTAAGCTGGTCTTGAATACCAGCCTCATCCCTGTATGTGTGGAGTTTGCATGTTTCCCCCATGTCCACCTGAATGATTTTTTTCCCAGGCTATGCATTTCTCTTTTAAGACCTTTAGGCTAGATTAATCACCAACCTTAAACTGACCTGGTGTGCCCAGCCATGGATTACCACCTCATCCAACGTTGATTCCTGCTGTGCTGTCATGATGAGCTCTGACTCCTCATGAGCATCAACTTGTATTAAGAAGATTTATAAAATGGATGGACAGATATGCTTAATATTGTATTAACCTCTCATGACAATTCATTAGTCTTTCTTGTAGTTTTAAGTTATTTTAAAACATGTTAGTGTTTACTGCAAAGTGGAAATAAAAAATGAAGATGAGTGATTATTGTGTTTTGCGTTATGTTCATGTCTATGGAGAAATGTTCTGGCAAAATGATAAATAAATGTACAAATAAATAAAAGTGCTGTGAAATGTGACAATAAAGAAAGAAAAAGAGCATGAAATGTGAGTGTAATTAAATAAATGTGTCACGGAATAGGTTTTTTGTTGTCTATTTTTTAAAATTTTGTCCATAATATTCCTCCTCTGCGGTGGGTTGGCACCCTGCCTGGGATTGGTTCCTGCCTTGTGCCCTGTGTTGGCTGGGATTGGCTCCAGCAGACCCCCGTGACCCTGTGTTCGGATTCAGCGGGTTGGAAAATGGATGGATGGATGGATGTTCCTCCTGATGCAACATGAAATATGACTAAATTTAAAGCTGTCACTTTCACTCATTAAGGCATAGAGGGCGGCTCTGACGAGTGCCATGTTTTAAATTAACAAAAAATAAATAAGTGATTTATCAATACACAAGATGTGCAGGGGGTCTCAAACATGCAGTGTTGTAATTCAAAGAGAACTGAGGCCCAAAAAAAGCACCTAAATTTGCTGACATGTAATAAGGGTGGCCAACTTGATCCGGGGGTGTGTGTGTGTGTAAGTTTTCTCATTTCATTCAATATCTTGTGAGTTAAAAACAGGTTTTTATTCTTACCTTACACATGAATGTGAATTGTAGTTGGCAAGAAAAGCTGCAAATTCTTCCCTTAACATCATTTGTCACTGTAAAAATCTTCTTGGACATGCAGCACACTCGCTACACTGCACACTCAATAAATGTGTAAGAGGGTAGAGCCTCATCCTGCTCTACACCACCACAAAATAAGGCAAATCATTTTGACGTGGATGCAGTCACTCCATGTTCGGATCATGTTTTGGTGCATTGGCGATCCTAAATTGTCCCTTGTGTGTGTGTGTGTGCGTGTGCTGGCGCCCTGCCCAGGGTTTGTTTCCTGCCTTGCACCCTGTGTTGGCTGGGATTGGCTCCAGCAGACCCCCATGACCCTGTAGTTAGGATATAGCGGGTTGGATAATGGATGGATGGATGGAAGGTGTAAGAGAGATCTAATTTGGAAAGTAAAGCATATTATACTGTACATTGCTTACTAATTTGTGATCTCTTATTTTGTTCACCTACAGCCTTGAACATCCTGTTGTCCATGTCTCCTGGAATGACGCCCTGGCATATTGCATCTGGGCAAGCAAACGCCTACCTACTGAGGCTGAATGGGAATACGCTTGCCGTGGCACACTGGAGAATCGGTAAAGAGGCAGGACTTGGGTTGCTTTGATCATTCAGTCTTGTGTAGCTCTGATGTTTTCCATCTGGGTGTTCTGATATTCTATCCTGCTAGACAGAAGACCTTTAACTGTCCTTATTGGGATTTTGATAGTCAATTATTACTAGAGGGAATACAGATTCTACAGAAACGTTCTCCTTTTAAACCTGATATGATTAGTTTTTTTTCAAAGACACTGTATTTTCTGAGGTAGTAATTACTTTATTTGGCTTTCTGCTGTGTATTAGCGTCTGATATCCTTTCCTACGGATACATCAGAATAAAGAGATAACCCTAAAATATTTCCTGTTTTGCTAGATTATTAAGGGATGAACTGGCTCGAGAACTGCCCTTTTAAAATGGCTTGAAAATAATTAATAGCTCATTGAAAAGACCCATTTTACCAAAAGAGGTCATTTATTTTATTTGGCTCTGGCTTTGCTTTTTTTTCTGTTCAAAATGGAATAATATCAATTTTTTTTTTTTTTTTGTGGTCGACCTCCCATTCTGGCGAATAACACAAAAAAAAGAAAAATCAGCTGCACACAATTGTTTTCCTAAATACCATTATTTACACCATTTATAGTTTCAGTCCTTCTGTTAAGTCTTTCCTCTGTGTACTTTATAACAACAGCTGGCTCTTTGCTTTCCAGTTATATTTGCATAATAAGTACGTGAAATGTAAAATACAACGGATGCATAAACAGAATAAAGCAGGCTTTCATAATGTTGTAGTTCCTGTATGTTAACGGTGGCTTACTGTGTGTTGTGTGAGGCACTGGTCTCCATCTTCCCAGGTGTTCTCTTTGGTTCCCCTACTGGTTTTTACTTTGGTTATTTTAGCCACAACTGTACATGCCTGTGTGATTAAGATTTTTAACTTCTAACTCTAAATCGTAATAGTAAAATGAAGCTTGGTAGATAGCAGTGGCACCACAATCAAGTTTTGTAGGCGGTGACAGAAATCATCAGCGAGGGGATTAAGTGGAGCAAACAGGTTTGTCCTTCTACACAGGCCAACACTTTCATTAAAGCTGGTGAGCAGCTGAATCCCCTAGGAAAAAGATCTACAGCAGGGCTGTTCAATTAGAAACTCAGGTTTTCAAACCAAGAAATTTAGCTAGGCCAGACATTTTCAGCGGCCAGTAAGGAGCAGGTAATAAGGTGGCGGTACACATACAGTACATTGCATTTGAGTCAGGTTTGAAGTACTGTGAAGGTATATAGAAGACAAGAGTCCTAGTGCCACAAGTTTTGTTTATTTGGTGAAAAAACATAACATTTAAAATTTTAAATGGAGAAATCGTCAAGTAGAATAATAATCTTAATACATAATTCGCCTGCCTCCTCACTCACTCACTCACGTCCGTCCGAAGCCAAATGCGCAGTCGCCTTCTGCATAGCTGCCCGAAAAACCTTACGAGACCGACATCCAACCCCAACATCGCGGCAGGCGGCGGATTTACGGCAGCAAAAATTCAAAGAGAAAGGCGACTTCGATTAAAGCTCTAGAGGCCTGAAAGGCGATTTCGACTACAGCTCCAGGCCTAATTACGCATTCTGATTCAATTACGCATTCATTCAATACACCTATATCAGATTTGTGGTGCTTATACTTATTACTATTCCATATTGTACTGGAACATTCATCATTCAATATTATACTATAGGCCTGGGCGGACTACAATCGTTACATCACAACTTCTTTGTTACTTATCATTTGTTCTTCATACACTGCTGACACAAACTCATGCCCATTTCATCTTACATTGTCGAAACTGGCTCTTTGTCTAGTTCTTCATATTTATACACCGCTTTACTCACTACAGGTGGAGTGGTGGCTCTGAGGCTAGGAATCTGCACTGGCAATCTGAAGGTTACCGGTTCAAATCCTGTAAATACCAAAGGTGACTCTATTTCGTTGGGCCCTTGAGCAAGGCCCTTAACCTGCAAATGCAGATTAAAAAACCTGGGGGTTGGTGGCAGAATTAGCACTCCGGCCACCATAAAAAACCTCACACTGTTCCATTCTACCTGAACTAGTGTGGTGCTGAGGTGTCACCCGTTGCATGGCTACACTCGGGTCCTAATCTGGGATCCTGAGTTGGTTCATCATGTGGTGCATGCTCCTAACCTCTCTCTTTACTCACTACTCAAAATTCCCTGCAGGGAGGACCCGAGACGTGAACCCATGATCTCCTTATTGCGAAGCACCTGCGCATTCATTACGACTCCTTTCGTAGGCGTATTTTACTGCATAATATTGTGCTTTATAGTTTAAAATTACAAACATAGAATTTCCAAAATTGAAGAATATTAACCGTAGGATAATAACAAGCTCTGCATTCTATAAAAAAGTTATGTAGTTCCACAAAGCAAGCAGTGTTTAATTTGACTGAGTTTTAAAGATAATTACAAACTTTTTTGCATGTTTACATCAAATGCAGTCTTTCTAATTCGTTCTTTGCTTTGAGTGTCAGTGACTGATTGTCGTCCTTGTAACAGCCATGAAAGCCGCATGTGAGTGGAGGACCAACCAATTGTATGAAGAGAAGTGCAGAGACAGTGCTTGTCAGTAACGAGACTCTCATTGGAGTAACAGATTAATTTGCGAAAACCCACATTCACACTCACTTGATGAAACTGAAATATAACTAAGGCTTAGCACACAATTGATAATAGAATTATTTAATATGTAGTTGATGCCGTGACCAGCTGTTGTGGCTGAGATATAGTTACAAAAAAAAAAATTAGCACTATATCATAAACTACTACCACCACTTCCAGACACACAACAATGCACTGCATTGTGGGTTGAATGTTGCTAGGCTACGCGGGGTGTTACATTCATGGTCTGTACTACTGTAGGAATTTATGTAGGAATTTCAGTAGGCATCCCAAAATAGGTTTTTCTCCATTTTTCTCTGAGTTTCTAATGGGACCACAGGCTGGGCCAGGTTGCTTCTGGGCTGCATGGTGGCTGCAGGCTGCCTTTTGAATAGGCCAAATCTACAAGAATCTAGGCCTCTGTGTTTTTCGACACAGTTCACACTCATCATGAAGTGGGGGGGATACATTTTCTTCAAAACTGCTTCTTCCTAGTGTTTAAACACACTACAAGCAGACTTGATTGATCCAGTTCATGACGTGGGTAGGCTGATGCCTGTTCATTTGGAGGGCCCACTGACAGTCAGTTTAAAATTGCCAGTTAACCAAACAGGCATGGTGAGAATGAGCAGGTGAGACATTTTTCTGTCAGATAGAAAAGCTGCACATATTGATAGAGAAACTGCATCATGTATGATGAAGGATGTAAAAAGTGTCTTGATTGGAAAATTCATTTAAAATTTGGTTTTTGACACCTTTTTGTATTTTGAAATGCCCCTCTTCTAGTACATAGAAATGTGATTGTATTTAGGTAACTTTAAGAAAAAACTTCAGTCAGAAAGCAGAGGAAAACACAAACTAGTGCTGTTCAAGTCTTGTTTCTTATTTTTTAAACTGGAAATTCCAATCCCCTTCTTAATGTACAGATTTTAACCTAACCTATGCTCTATAAACTATAAGCAACATGTTTACTGAGTCAATGTACTGACCTTTTAATTGAATTCCCTCACATCAAGAGCTTAACATTTTATTTTCTGTACTTGACATCATTCTAGCAAAGTTGAAGCTAACAAGTATATTACATGTTGAATTGTGGCAGTTTGCTGTTACTATTGTGTTTTGTTTTTTTGCAGGTTATATCCATGGGGTAATAAATTAAATCCCAAAGGACAACATTATGCCAATATTTGGCAAGGAGAATTCCCAAATAAGAACACTGGCGAGGATGGCTATGTCAGATCTTGTCCGGTAAGTTAAGTAGCAGCATTATATTTTGTAGGTGTTTTCAGTTAGTGAGGTTTTTGCTTTAAATGCCATTGTAAAGTTCTTCATAGTGTATTTTAAAGCTGTTTAAAAATGTACACTGTGGCAGATGGCCAGGATTATTACCTAGTCGGGATGCCAGCTGGGTTGAAGGACCGAGGGAGAGACCGTGTTTGGGACATTATCTCCCCCGGGATGTTAGAGGGCAGCCTCCCTGGGTTGCTACAGCACCACGGATTCCCCCAGGGACTGCCGGGACTTATAGTTTGGAGTTTGGGTTCCGTGGGTGCTGCTAGGGGGTGCTGTAGGTGCATCTGGATCCTCAGAGGAACCTCTTCCGCCACACTCGGAAGTGCAGCCGGAAGAAGGTCAAGAAACACGTGGAGCACTTCCAGGTGTGCTACAGTATAAAAGGAGCCACCTCACCACCAATTGGGGTGCTTGAGTCGAGTGGTGGTGGACAAAGCTGCAAGGTGGAGTGGAGGCAGAAGAGAAAAAAGAGGAAAAAGGAAAGAGAGAAAAGAAAGGGACAGAGTAATTGGTGATTTGTGCACTGTGTGCTAAAGAAAAAGAAAATAAATGTGTGCTTTTGGGACTTGTTTGTCGCTGAGCCTGTTTGACCCCCGATCTTCTACAACACATAAGTGAAACATTGAAAGTTGTACTGCAGAAAATTGTACTGGTAATGCAAAGTTAGGGTATTGTTCTAAAAGTTTCAACCATTCACCATCTTTACCTTCCTTACCCAGTACAAAGTCTTTCCTGACAGCACTGAGGTGTGAGGCGGGATGCCAACGCATACACTCTATCACACCAGTGCCATCTCACTCTAGAGGTACAGCAATAAGCGCAGGTGCCAGTTAAATCCTTGAAAGAGGAATTTAAAGGTAACAAAGACCAGGGAAGTGCTGCAGTCCTGGAGTTCACATGAACCAAAGATAACCAAAGCCAGAGTTGAGGTGAGCACTGGGAAAAAGTGGCAGGTAGAAGGAGCTGTCGAGCCACTTAAAGCAAGATTGAGGCATAACCAGCTGGTTGGTGTGGTGACTTGTGGTTGTATAATCAACAAATCACAGTTTTCAAACAGTATGAATCTGAGCTTCTTCGAGACTGCTACAAAGTAGGGCTGGGTTGGGATCCTTTCTATAGTGACAAATAAGGAAAGAGAAGTGGCACTTAGTCCAGGAGCAAGTGAGGTCAGTAGTGGAGGAAGAATGGTCCTGCTGAATGGTGGCAGTAAACCTGCAAGGTGCATGGAAGAGACTAGAACAGCACTTTGAAGAGGAAGTTAACTTGGGCAGGGATGTGGAGGGCTGACCCTCAACAGATCCAATTTCTCAAGCAGGAAGTATATGACGTGCTTCCCAGTCTATCTAATCTCCACATACAGGGAAAAGTACAGACACCAGCTTGCCCACAATGCTACAAAAGTGGAACCCTGGAGTAACTATTTTGAGCACTGGGAGAGTGAAGATGCTGGCAACATCATAGTCAAGTTTTTTGAAGGTTGTGACAGAAATCATCAGCGAGGGGATTAAGTGATGCAAACAGGTTTGTCCTTCTAAACAGGTGAACACCTTCACTAAAGCTGGTGAACAGTTAAATCCCCCAGGAAAAAGATCTACAGGAATCTTGGCTGTTGCAAAGGACTGACAGCTGATAGTGAACTTAGAGAGACAACTGGAGTTCTCCAAGCATATTGCAGTCACTATCATGAGACCAGATGATGTACTCACATCTGGAGTCACCAAACAAGTTTTTCTGCTGGAGCTGATGGTCCTATGGAAAGATCATATTGATGAAGCCTTTGAGAGAAAATTCACCAAGTATGAGGGACAGGTCAGTGATTGCAGACAAGATGATTGGAGAGCAAGGTGCTACCAGTAGTGGTAGGATGCAGAGACTTTGCAGGCCAGTCCATGTTCAGAATTCTTGGGTCATTAGCCATCAGCAACACCATCAAAGTAGCAGAAAAAGCCGTTAGTTGGCTATGACTCAAGAGATGAGAGCCATCGGGGTGAAATCACCTATTTTCTGTCTGGTCACAAACTGAGGCCTCATCAACCTCAACTGGGTCTCCTGCAGGAGAGTGCATGATGTTAAAAGATCCAAAACACTTGAGGAATCCAGGAACATCACTGAAGATATGGCCAGAAGCATTCACAAGATGCATTTACTCACTCAGAATCATCAATTGACATATGTCTTTGTAATGTGTGAGGAAAACCAGAGTACTCCGGGGACAAAATGGATACAGTGCTTGTAAACCTCATACAGTAAGTGAGTGAGCCTGGGATTTGAACCGGCTGTAAGACATCAGAGCATACTTGGCCACACATATTGAAAAGTTCAATTAAACATTTTGGATGATGTCAAAATGCTGCAGTATCAGGTTTAAAAGTTGATGAGATGATTTCTTGATATTGATTTTCAAGATTGAATTTGAATCATCTGAGAAAGTAAACTGAATTTGTCACAGATTAAAATAGAGTTATAGTACTGTATATACTTATTGCAATATTTGCTCCGCATCTCTGAACTTCCAGGCTACCTTTTGAACTAACAAACCTTTTAGCTATCAAGGTAAGTGGCCACTTTATGGTCATGGTGTGGTGGTAGAAAGTGGCAATGTGTTACATGTTGGTCAAGCATACAAGTAAGGGTTTCACTGTACTTAATGCACATAACAGTGATATGAATAAAACAGAACTGTATATTTCAGGACTTTGGCTACGGCATTTTGAACTCTTTTAAGGCTCTTAGTATCCATTGAGAATAAAATTATATTAATTCAGTCAAGGGATATTAAACACGTTCCATATTATCACTGTGATATTGTCCGTTTTATAGCCTGAATGTGCTGGTATAGGCATAGCATGCTCCATATTTAAAGGCTTCATTGCTGTTAACACACTCCAGCTCAGCAGCTTTGCAATTCTTGAGTAATTTAAATTCTAAGGGAGAGTTTGACGGTACAATGCTGATAGATAAGACTACTTTGCAATCTTCTAGAATTCTCTTTTTTCCTCTACTTTGTGCTTACCCCTGGAAAAATAACTACAGCAAATGAACAGTTCCCTCTGAGCAGTCTGATTGGTCAGGTCAGCTTTGGTGTTTGATTATTATAGTATTGTATATTGAGTAAATGTTATTTTTAGTTAACTCCATTTTGGCATTTTATATTGCATAAATGTTATTTTTAGGTAACTCAGTTTTAGCATTTTATGTTTAGTAAATGTTGTTATTCTTAGGTAACCTCATTTCCTTCTAATGGATATGGCCTTTACAATATGGTGGGAAATGCATGGGAATGGACAGCTGACTGGTGGAACGTACATCACACCACAGATGAGACTCACAACCCAGTAAGAAATGTTTTGCATCTCTTTAAAAATGCATTCCTGATAAGTAGAAAAGAAAATAGATTTTTTTTTCATAATTTCAAGTGCAACAGTAAGTTTTTTGAAAATGAGAAGAGAAGCAACATGGAAGTCATAGGTGCATCATCATTTTTTTCTGCACAGTTCCTCTGCTGTTCTACCCACTCGGTCTGACATTGTCCATATTTGGCTAACTTTGAATTAGGTGCAGAGTGTCTTTGACCTGTTAAAGTATTTGAGCTCCAGGATCCAAAATTAGTTTCTGCAGTATTTGATGATTTTAATATTTATAAAAGATTGTTACAGTAGTAACAATTTATGGACCTCAAACTTGATTATTTTAGTGTCATTACCCAGTTAACGTCATACCTTTATTTTGTTTGAAAGGTAATGTTAAAAAGATCCGGCAGTGTAACAAAATGTTACTCGTATTTAACTGATTTGAAATAAAGTCAGAATAGAAGACTCCAGGATACAAATAATGACAACACCTCATCTCATCTGCTTATTCGCTTTTCCTGGTGAGGGTTGCAGCAGGCCAAGCAGGTCAACCTAGACTTCCCCATCCCCAGCTACAGATTCCAAATCTTCCTGGGGGGATTCCCAGGCGTTCCCAAACCAGCCGATTGATATGATCCCTCCAGTATGTCCTGTGTCAGCCACAGGGTCTCCGCCCTGTGGGATGTACCCAGAGCAGCTAAAGGCAGAATCGCCTGGGGGGCATACCCAAACCACCTCAACTCAATCCCAAGGAGCAGCAACTCTGTTCTCCTGCTCTGAGGCTCTTTCAAATCACTGAGCTTCTTATCCTATCATGGAGTGTCAGCCTAGCCACCCTGTGAAGAAACTTACTTTGTATCGGCAATAAAAAAAGATTTCAAGTGTGTCCCAAACTTCACAAAATTACATATCTTATTGATAAGCGCAGTCTATGACAGACATGGACTGGAGCCCATTAAGATCTGCTTTGAACAAAAACAAAATTCTTCTCTGTCTTAAAAAAGCATGGAATGTTTTTATCTTCTGAGGCACACAGAATGTTCTGATAGTCTGATTAATTTCGGCATGGACTCATGTGTGGTCTGATCTGATCTTGAGCTGGTTTCATGGTTTTCCACTGATTTATAAAGCTATCTCCTTTTGTGTGCAAATAGTTTTGTACCCTGATATTTTGGCTTCTTCAAAATAAATTAAATCAACTTGCATAGATAAGAAACATTTTATTAGTTGGGGAAAAAGGCAGATGTTTGACTCATACATTAGAGGTACGGATGTATTAATCATGTATGAGAAAGCAGTGCTTGTTCATGCACAAAGATGTAATCAGTTTATGAATTTATTCCTAATCCATGTTCGAAAATGTGTCTAAAAGCTGTGTCCCACCTTGATTTTAAATTAACTGACATATTCTGTCCTAGTCTTTTCAGTTGCTTGGGTACCTGACTGCTGAGCAAACAACCTTATAATCCCAATACAGACCTATTAAATCCAAGACAGTAACAATACACAATAAGTTAAATTAGTTATGTTAGTTTTTCAGTTAATACACTGTTAAATATGGGCTGCCAGTTTCAGTATAAAGGTGGCTGGACCTCTGTAATTTCTGGTAAGTTTAATTTTAAAAATCCACTTTCATCCTTTTTTTTTTCTCTCTCCATCTGGTCATTGGAGTAAAGTGCAGTTAATATGGTGACACTAACAGCTTGACAGCAGCAAATTATTGTTACTCTCTATGAGTGAGTAATCATCTGTTCACCTGCCTTTTTTATTGGTCGTTCTGTTATAGTGGAAGGACAGAGACCAGAGGCCTCATGCATAACGTCGTGCGTAGAATTCGCACTATAACATGACTTAAGCACAAAAGTGGAAATGTGCTTACGCACAAAAAAAATCCAGATGCATAAATCTGTGCGAACACCAACTTCCACGTTCTTCCGCTCCATAAATCCTGGCCAGCGTGAAAAGTAACGTACATGCATGCGCCTTCTGTCCCGCCCCAACTCCTCCCAGAATTACGTCTCTTTGAATATGCAAATCAATATAAATAGCCCTTAAGCTCAGCCTTCTGTGAAAAGGCAATGGCAAAAGCAAGACGGAAAACAGAAGAATTTCAGTGAATACCAAGTGGAGGCAAGGAAAAACTTACTATTTGTTGGTTTAAACAGTGGTATAAACAACAAAAGGAAGTTGATCGAGTGACATAGCGTATTGGAGAAACTCGAAAGCTCACGTTCACAAAGTCGCACAGTGCCTGAAATAAAAAAGTTGTCACATATCAAAGTCGCTGTGAAAAGGCGAGTCGTAGCCCATCGTCTGAGTGTCATATGAAAGCTTATTAGGGGAAAAAGCATGAAATGTCAACTTTAATCTCGAAATTTCCACTTTAATCACGTAGTTTATTTTGTCATTAAAGTAGAACATCATAAACTTAATCTTAAAATCGTTTAATTTACTAGTTTCTCAAATCCCATCATGACTAAAGTAGCACGTTAAATGCTTTGTTTTGTATTTGATCTTCTATGTGCTCTATGTGTGTGAATCACTACGTGCTTCCGTTCTTTCTCTTCCTCCGACAGGACACAGAATCCATTACATTCATGATATTACAGCTCTCTGAATAACTAAAATACTGAGATGCATACGTGATATCATTTTCATGATGATAGGAGTTAAAGCATGTTATTAAACATGGGAACACGGAGGCGCAGTGATTGTTCATGTCTCACGCAAGATGCTTGTTGCGCCATGCGCGACCTTCGATGAAATACTTTATTGCAGTAGTACTGTCTCTTTCAAACGTACTAACCTCCAATTCCTGTCCTTACTTTTCTTTCTCCAAATACCCAATCACCACACAAGCAGCTCAGTAATAGACGTTAAGCCATCTGTAAGCTTAGAACGCCGATTCTTCAGAACTTTTAAGGAACATAGAAATATCTTCGTAGTACGTGTTTAATTATTCTATCCATCTATCCTTCCAGCACCAGCAAGAATACAGCGCGAGGCAGGAACAATCCGTGAACGGAGCGCCAGCAGCTCGCTAGCGCTGCGGCACCATGTAGTTATAGTTAAAGTTTTATCTGTATAATATAATAAACATATTTTGCTGCATTTCATCTTAAAAATGATATTGTCATCATATGTAAATACGCGCTTTATAATATTGCACAACCTGAGCCACTTTATAACTGTATTGCAAGTTTACAGTGAGGTGATTGTACTTATAAGTACAAACAGTTCTACAAGGACTGATTGAGTGTCTGTAGAGTTCTTGGGATGAAACTGTTTCTGAACTGCGAGGTCCGTAAAGGGAAGGCTTCACCCCACTGAATTAAAACTGAAAGTCTGCACTTCAACTGCATCTGAGTTGTTTCATTTAAAATTCATTGTGGTAAAGTACAGAACCAAAATTAGAAAAAAGTTGTCTCTGTCCAAATATTTATGGACCTAACTGTACATTGCACGATGATAACATTTCTTTCACTTGTATACCTTAAATGGCTGTGATAATGCTGTTGATATCTTATATGGCACAAATGCAATTAAAGGATGCCAATGTCTGACACTCACAGTGAGGTGGGACTCCAGCGTACAGTATTTAGTTGTTGTGTCATTTACTGTCTGTGATGCGTTAATAGAGTCTGTTGATAATTTGCACTTCAAAGGAAGTTTCCAGGGGTTTTAATTGATGCTTAGCCATGAAAGGATTGATTATTTATGGTGGCTGCTAATCTAGGCATTAGGATTTGCATGGGTCCTCTCTGTCTCCTCTGCCTGTTTTTATTTGCAGTGAAAGATAGGAATGGCACCACATAAAAAGTGAACCCTCCTGTTTCCTCCTTGAAAAGGGGAAGCACTGTTATTTTTAGTTGTTTATTTGCATTGCCGACCGGTTGTAATTTCCTGGTAGCTTCTAAAAGTTTTTTTTTTTTCATTTCACATTTGTGCAATACATGTGTTTATTAATGTATATGCTATACATTTACTGAAAGGGATATATTTATATTTGTCTTTATGCATTATAGCAGCACAAGAACCTCAAAATGTGCACTATTTAATAATACAATTGCTTGACATTTTTGTGCTATATACTGATGTTTAGTGCACATGTTATAAAAGTAACACAATTACCAAGGTTTCAGATTGCAATTATGGTTAGTTAATTCTAGCCAAAGTGAATGCATGTTAATAATAATGACTGAAAGTACAGAAAATTCATTAAAGTGCAACTATATGGCATATATCTGCAATATAATAAAACACCAAGGACTGTGTGTGTGCCCAGTCCTTCCAAGCAATCGGATTGGTCAATTTGGCTTGGGTGGCTAAGCTCTGTGTGTGCATGTGTGTGTGTCTGTCTGTCCATTCGGTCTGAGCAATCTGATTGGTCAGTTTGACTTTGGTTGCTAAGGTCTTTGTGTGTGTGTGTATCCGTCCGTGTCCATTCCCTCTGTGCTCTTTGATTGGTCAGTTTGGCTTTAGTGGCTAAGGTGTTTATGTGTGTGTGTGTGTGTGTGTCCATTCCCTCCGAGCAATCTCATTGGTCAGTTTGGCTTTGGTGGCTAAGGTCTGTGTGTGGGTGTGTGTGTGGGCACATGCCCAGTCCCTACGAGCAATCTCATTGGTTAGTTTGGCTTTTGTGTCTTAGGTCTGTGTGTGTGTGCCTAGCCTATCTGAGTAATTTGATTGGTTAGTTTGGCCATATTGTCTAAGGTCTCTTGTGTGTGTGTGTGTCCATTCCCTCCAAGCATTCTGACTGCTCAGTTTGGCCTTTGTGGCTGAGGTATATATTATCTATCTATCTATATATATTATATATATATATATATATATATATATATATATATATAGTAAATGCCACAGGGGTTGGATGGGCATCCTGACCAGAAAAGGGGATAGTTCCTTACCTGAATGGGAGGCTCCAAGCAGACAGATGGGCATCCCGTCCATGAGAGAGGGAGGAGTCAGACCGGGAAGAGATGGTCAGATGGGATGGCCGGATAACCCATCAGTTGTAAAAGACGCTACAGGGGATATATTACACCCCCAGGATGCTAGATGGCAGTGGCCTTGGATATCGTTGCCCAATACAGATCCAGTAGGGCATTCTGGAAAGTGTAGTCTGGCAACAGAGCCCTGCTGGGGTCCGTGGGTGCCGCAAGGGGGCGCTGCAGGGAGATTTCTTCCCTAATAAATGGATCTTCTGTTTGATCTGGAAGTGCTTCCATTGGACAGTAGCCCTGGCACCTGAACTATTCCCTAGTCCTTCATAAAAAGGGACTACACTCCCTTATCCAGGCGAGTTGGAGCCGGGAGGACGTGGAACAATACTTGACTAGAGGAGGGTAGCGTGGTGGTGAGAAGAGAATATTGTGGAGAGACAGAGAGAGAAAGAAAAACCTGTGTTTGTGCTTTTGCAGCTTTTGGAGGTATTGTGTGGAATAAACCTACCATTATTTAACCCGGGACCCTTTGTGTGTTTGTGTTTAGGGGTTTGGAGGATCGATAACGGCCCGGTTCCATCACAATATATACGCATACACAGACACACACTGTATATCCAGTCCAGGATTGAGAACAACTGATTTCTATCCTGGCAGTATCAGGAACAAAACCATACCCAATCCTGAATTGGAGACAGTCCATTACTGGGTACACTCAAATACACACTGGACCAATTCAGAGTTGCTAGTTAACACTCACACCTTTTGGCATGTGAGAGGAAAACCCATGTGCTGTATTCATTATACTTTGATAAAGGATTTTCTAATTCCTTCTGCAAACTATGGCATTATATGATTTAGTGACTGAATACAAACTTGTCATGAAATTCACAAAATCCTTATCCATATCATTGGATTGATATAAACCTAAGAAAAATGTTATAAAGGTCAATTCGAAGGATATTTGCATTCTAGTCACCTCCTCGCTTCAGAGCAGTGGACTTCCCCAGAATGTGTGAATTAGTAAGTCTCTTAAAGACAGAACAAGTACTCCTTTATACTGAACACTTTTTGTTTTCTCCGTTTGTTGTCTGAGTGAAGAGTCTAGAAAGGACAAGATATCAACAGCTCACTGCAAAAACAACTAGCATTGTATAAAGTTTACACATTCTTATATGGTTCAAAGTTCTGAAAGCACACAGCAGATGACAGAGAAATATAAAAACAGACAATAGGGGAAGATTACGAATCTTTTAAAACATGGCTTATTTGCAATAAAGAACAGGGAAACAAAATTCAGTGTGAAGCAGTTCCTGGAGGAAGTAAAAGTATGGGACAAACTGCAGTTCTGGAATACGTTATATGCCAGCAACACACATGTCTCATCACTGAGTTTTCTAACACTGCACAAGCAAAACTGTCCAGGCAAACGTCCAGGACTGTAATGATGACAGGTCACGATCCACTATGAATAGGACTATGCCACATTTTTTTTACCATTATGTGTCACAAAAATGTTGGTTTTATAATACCTGCTGGCCCATTCCATCCATTCATACTCTAACCCACTTGTCACATCTAGACTACTGCAACTCTTTGTTGACAGCATGTGACACCAATCTGCTGCAGATGATTCAAAATTCAGTGCACATCTGGTTTTCAACCAGCTGAGGTGGGCACGTGTTACTCCACTTTTCAGATCACTACATTGGCTCCCTGTAACAGCTTGTATTAAGTTCAAATCCTTGATGCTTGCCTACAGAGTAGTCAGTGGGTCAGCACCTACAGTATATACTGTATATATGGAGACACTTGCAAGGTCCTATACATCTTCTTGACCACTTCTCATGAACAGTGTCTGGTGGTGCTGCTTACTGCATGGCATCAAATCCTAATCCTGACTCTTTTCATGTGTATGTCTAAACTGCCCACCTCCATTTGAAAGGCTGACTCCCTCAATGCGTTTGAAGACTCCCTTGTTTGCTGAAGTTCAGTTTGATTTTAGCTGTTTGTTGAGTGTTTCACATGTGATGATCACTTTTATAACACATGTTGTGAAAACATAACAGGGAGGCAGCAAAAGGTTTGGGGTAGCCACCCCATATACTTGAAGCAAAAAATTAGCAGTCAGAAAGTCTTTACAGACTGTGTTGAAGACAGAACTGAATTAACGGTAACAAGATGGTGTTTTTATAGCCAGGTCGGAGGAAGTGACCTCATTGGGGGCCAGAACTGGATGTGATGTTGACAGGCTCAGGTGGGATTTTCCTTGGTTGGTCTGCAGGGGAAAGAGAGAAAGGGTTGCTGAGCACTGCCACCCCCAGGACCTGCCTGTAATTACTAACTTTCGGGCCTATGGGCGGCCTCCTATTTGCACGTGTGTGACAGAGTTCATAAACAGTCCCCATAGACCAATGATTGTTAAACCTTTCACTTATTGTGACCTAATTTTGCCCTGCTTGTGTCTTCGAGACCCAGAATCACCACCGATTGTCATCCAGGGGGTGCCCCCCTTGGAGAATCTCTGACGTTCGTCACCCTCCTTTGGGATTTGTGCCCATTGTAATCCTTGTCTGTGGTTAAGTCCCTTGTAGAATCCCTTCCAATTGTCATCCCCTTGGAGAATCGCCTTCTCAGGTCATACCAGAGCAATGGCAATTACTTGCGGCGACCCATCGCAAGACACTTCGCAATCCATACGTGACCCTTTCCCACAAGTACTATTGTGGTTCGAGATTTAATGCGAACCGCAATCGGACAGCATGCTGCCCATAGTTTAACTCTTTCAGGGCGGATGTTGACTTTTGTCAAAATTCAGGGGTCCAGGACAGTAATCAGCTGTAAACTGTGACAAAACTCAGTGTTATGTTTTAGGTCAACTCTCTTTGCTAGAAGAACAGTTAGCTTAGTTGATTTCACTTCCATTCCCTGCGTATTCTTGAGTAGTGAAGAGCAAGTAACCTCTAAAATGGCATCAACATCTGGCGAGAGACCAAAGTGAATGCGCAAAGCAAAATACTCCATGGATGATGTTTTGTGTATTATCTTTTAATTGGACTCTGACATGTCGGACTCCGATTTTGATGTAAGTGATCTGGAGATGGAGATCGAAAACAAAAATGAGGTACCAGCATCAGCTGATTGTGGTGCTGAACACGTTCATGTAAGTGATGCTCCTGTAGCAACGTTCACCTGGAAGGACCACCACTTACAATGACAAGCGGTACAAACCAGATGGTGTTGTATTGCGACTGCCACCACCACCACCCACCTGCCACATGACTACAGCCAGGCAGGAAAATGAAAATGAGGTACCAGCATCAGCTGATTGTGGTGCTGAACACGTTCATGTAAGTGATGCTCCTGTAGCAACGTTCAACTGGAAGGACCACCACTTACAATGACAAGCGGTACAAACCAGATGGTGTTGTATTGCGACTGCCACCATCACCCACCTGCCACATGACGACAGCCAGGCAACTGGCCCACCACGTATTCCTGCTGGCCATCGACCTGCCCCGACACAGCCGCCGCTGCCAGAGACACCGACAGCAGCCACAGCACGCAGCAACAGATGTTTTACGTTGATTAATTTGTGAAACCATTGGCTTGTGTGCTTTACAGAAAACGTGAGTGTTTTGAAAAAAAATATTCATACCTCAAGAGTTAAGGAACTATGCCCGAGACTAGGGGTTCCCAAACTCGGTCCTGGGGACCCACTGTGGGTGCAGGTTTTTGTTCCAAGCAACTTCCGTTTTTCATTGGACTCTTAGCCTAATTAAGTGAGTCGTTATTTCCCAGTTTCTGTGTTTTGGAGTCAATGTAGAAATTACAAACTAAGTATGGTAGATTTTTATTAAAATATAATAAGCAGTTATATGGGGAATATGTCTTTTTTTTAAGTCGTTAACAGTATTTTCAACCTAATTTTCATTCTGCTTTTCCAGGTGTTCTAGTTATTTAATTGATTCTTTACTAATTAGCGAGTCTGACACTGAAGTCGTTGCTGCTTTCATCATCCTGGGTGTCTGCTGTGCTGGTTGTTAAATGTCACTGTTAGGGTTAAATGAAGGGAGCAAAGTACACAGGAAAAAGGGAAAATAATAGGAAAACAACAAAAGAGAGTTAACCATTGATAGCTTTAGAAAAAAAGAGAAATATCTCTAAATGTCTTATAAATGTAGCCATACTGTTGTGTTTTACTGCATGCAGAATATGAGAAGACCAGCTAATTAAATGAGATCAGTTATTATTGATTATTATCACCGATTGTGAAGCTGGTTGGAACAAAAACCTGCAGCCACAGGGGGTCCCCAGGACCAAGTTTGGGTACCACTGCCCTAGACTGATGTTTACTTGATTATGTTGACCTCTTTTGTAAGTCACTTTGGATAAAAGCGTCTGCTAAGAAAATATAGTGATCCCCCACTGTATTGCGGTTCATCTCTCGCGCCCCCGCTACATCGCGGAAAAATTCAATAAATACATCCTACCTGTAGCATACTTTGCAGCCAGTTCATAACAAAGCATACGGTTTGAAACAAAGAGTTTTGCGTTACAGTATCCAGATGATTTCTTACAAGGCCCATTACTGGCTGAAAGAGGAGACTCAACCAATCAGAGCGGGATTTTCATTCTCTTGGGCTCTGATTGGCTGCTGCTAACGTGGTGTGCTCTCGCAAGAACAGCGAGAGTGGGTCCCCGATGCATCTCAGTTCTCTGCGTATCACGTACCTTGCTTGTTGTCCGATTGTTGTGAGCAAACTTTTTCTGAACGTTTTGTTTTGTATTAAGCCATGTGATAGCTCCCAAGTGTCCTGCATCTTCTAAGAAGGGAAGGAAAGCGTTACACAGACATCACGCACCATTACGGCTTGAATAAATCGGCGGTACGCTACATTATTATTATTATTATTATTATGTTACTCATATCCTTAGCCCAACATCCACATATCATATGTGTTTACAAGTGTGCTTTAATAAGTTTACATGTGTTTAAAGCGTGTGGGAGGGGTATTTTAAGGCTTAAACTATAAAAAAATATTTATTTATATGGTCTTTCTGTATCGCAGATTTTCACCTATCGCTGATGGGTCTGGAACGTAACTTCATCGATAGGCAGGGGATCACTGTACATGTAAACATTGGTTTGATCAATTCTAAAGCAATATGAATATTTATTTGGTAGTGATGTTTATTTTAATATAGTATGATGTGTTTCAGAGTTTCTTGTTAAAGTCAGGAGCCCTAAAAACTAGTTGGAACACTGTGGAAGATAAATAACTATGTACTTCCACGTCATGCACTCATGGTGAACGTACATTAGTTACTCATGATGCACATTTGCTTAGGTAACACCTTCACAATTTGTAGGATGTTTATTGGTTTTAAATAATTTACATCTGTATCATATTGTACATTATCATCTTCCTGTATCTTTGGATGTTTTGCATGCTCTCTGGTGGTGCTTGCTGCTTGGGTGTAGGTGACCATCACTACATGTTGTTTGCCACATTTTGAAGACTTACGCAGTAATTTGCACATTACACAACTGAACATATAAAGTCTACCTTTTGTGATAAGCTGCCCGGACACAGACAGACGGACACCATTGTACAGTCCACCACACGTTTATCATACATAATTTGTACAATTACTGTGCACAAACCCAGTGCCTCCAGCACCAATCTCCCCCAAAGTCCAGGCTCTCACTCTCTCTGCCTGCTCGTCAGGCCGCCTCCTCTCTCCTTCCTCCAAAACCTTGTCCACTCCTCACCCGACTCCAGTCCTTCTTTGCAGGGAGGCAGCCCCTTTTATAAGTGCAGGTGATCCCCAACACTCCCTAGACACTCCCCTGTGTGGCGAAAGTGCCGGCTGTGTTCCCGGAAGCCCTCCGGGTGTTCCCAGTCTTCTTCCCCCCAGCACTTCCTGGTGTGGCGGAAGTGTTGGGGTTCCGAGTTCTTCAGGCATGGGGGCGTCCCCTGGTGGAGCCCTGCACCCGTGGCCCCTAATGAAACCAGGGCGGTCGCCCTCTCGTGTTCTGGAGGAGGCATGAACCCTCCTCCTGTCTTCCTGGGCGTCCCGGCTGGGGGTGGCACCCAGCCGTCTGCCACAGTACCCCCCCACAAGCTGAGACCCCAGGGACAAGCAGCCAATTCCGCGAGGGCAGGTTTTCCTTGGCGGGAAGCCGACACACTTTGTTCCAGGACCCGGTCCTGTAAAAAAGAAGACAGAACAAGGGGCGGAGACGTTGCCCAGACGCCGCCACTCGGCGTCTCTCTGACGTCTATAAGGGCAACGCTCCCCCCTTTGACCGGCACCCCGGTGCTTGCCAGCTCGGCCCCCCTTTCGTGGCATCCTTGCCCCTTGTGGTGGGACACCGGATGGGACCGGGAGCTCTGTGAACAGCCAGCCTCTTTAGCAATGACCTTTTGTGTCTTGCCCTCCTTGTGCGAGGTGTCAATGGTCATCTTTTGGACAACTGTCAAGTCAGCAGTCTTCCCCATGATTGTGTAGCCTACAGAACTCGACTGAGAGACCATTTAAAGGCTTTTGAGTTAATTAGCTGATTAGAGTGTGGCACCAGGTGTCTTCAATATTGAACCTTTTCACAATATTCTAATTTTCTGAGATACTGAATTTGGGACTTTCATTAGTTGTCAGTTATAATCATCAACATTAAAAGAATTAAAAATTTGAAATGCATCAGTCTGTGTGTAATGAATGAATCTAATATACAAGTTTTACTTTTTGAATGGAATTACTGAAATAAATCAACTTTGTCATGATATTCTAATTTTATGACCAGCACCTGTAGATGTTACATGTCACTTGTAATTCTTGCTTCCAGTTACTTAAATCATGGAGCACACAAGATGTTTTTTCCAGTGATTCTTCATGTTCTTATTGTTTGATACTATTGGGGTAGGGGGATTGGGGGAACAGTGTGTAGCAATCTGCCTCACAACAAGGGGACTAAAGTTTGCATCAGAGCTGCTCCTGACATAGAGTGCGTAGGTTCTCCCCATGTCTGCATGGGTTTCCTATCAGTGCAGTGGTTTCCTCCCATAGTCCAAGCACATGCAAGCTGGGTGGAATGGCATTGGTGAATTTGGCCTTGTGTGTGTTTTTGGGGTGCTCTGTTCAGGGACAGTTCCTTCCTTTTGAACAATGCTTTCAGAAATAGGCTTCCAGCTCCAGGGATAAGCAGGTCTGGAAAATGGGTGGTTGTGTGGATGGTTGGATACTATATTGCTCTTTGTTCTACATCAAGTATTCCAAAAGGACCACTTCTAACAAGGCATCACCAGACTGTAGGGGGTTGCGGTAAATACTGAGAGATCTAGTAGCAGTACTGGGCCACTTCTTAAAGTGGCAACAGTTTGACGTCTGTCTCATCTGCTGTTCTTCGTTTCTGTGGCCAACCACTTCTGATCAAAAACTTGAACAGCACACCTTGGAAACTGCCATTTTTTGGGAGAGACCTTGCAGATTCTGGAAGACACTCTGTGTTCAGTCTTGAATTGATGGTTTGAAGGTTAGACTCTTCCATCTGTCACTTCTTTGCCTTTTGTTTGCTGGCCGTTCTTTCTGCATCTGTGTGGTTCAAACAGCTCACGAGTTCATCGATCATTAGCCCCTGTTTGTTATCTTTGTTTAGTTCTCCACTGGGCTGTAGATCTTCATAGTCTCACTTAATCTTAAACCAATCTGTGCCATTTGGTGCATTAGACAGCAAGAATCCTCCAACGAACTCGGTCTGTTGTGACTTTTGCAGCCTCATCCCAATCGATGTCAGTGGCTTAGAGATCCCCTTTGCAAGTCACTCGCCAGGTCTTGCACTGGCAGCCTTGCTTCCTTTTAACATTTCTAGCTTCCAGTGCAATGCCATCCTGGGGACAGCATGAGTACGTGGCTGGTGAGACACATCTGGCGGATGGTGATGTTGCCCAATAGCTTTGGTTAGTCCCTCTGCCATAGGATTCCTTTGTTTTTGATGGGATTGCAGTAGGTGACATCAAGAATCCATTGCAGGCACCATTTATGGAATACATTAAGTTGTCGACTGAGTCTCTGTGCTGTCCTTCAGGTCTCTCTGGCATATGTGGCCATCTGTGATGCTATGGTAGAGGCAGATCTTGGCTGCATGAGCAGTCGATGCAGTTAACCGTTTTTGATGTAGCCTTTCAAATACGCCTGTTGCTTGGCTATGGATATTCATCAGAGCCTCTGGTAACAGTGCTGTCTAAATAGGTGAACTTGGTCAGCTTGTTGACCTTCTTGTCTCCTACTGGGTGAACTGGCGTGCCTTTTGTTTTCAAATTGTTGTTTTGAAGGCCAGTTTTCCTCCTTTCGTGTTCCAGTTGCAGAACAGCCTCCTGTAGAGTCAGTTGCGTGTGCCACATCATCCATGACATTCAGGTCGGTGAGTCGAGTTTGACAGTGTCACCAAGCTTTCGTATGAAAAATGAACTTTTACTTAATATTGTTACTTTAAAAAAATACAAAAAGTTTTTTTAGAAAATTAATTTAGGAATTCTGCTCTTTCATTAATGCAGGGAACAACAAATAAACATCTAAGACAACATTTATAGCAAAAATCGAGGTCGCCTAAGACCTTTGCACAGCTTTGTATATTTCTTGTTTTGGTTGTTCACTTGTTTATCGTGTTTTTACTTTTTTTTTTCTTTTCAGAAGGGCCCAGAAAGTGGAACAGATAAAGTGAAGAAAGGTGGTTCATACATGTGTCACAAGGTGAGTGCAAGCCAACAACAATCCTAATGATTGTAACTAGAAATCAACTAGGAATTACAGAATAAACAGAGAAGAGTTAATACTGTAGAAACAAATCAATGCATACATTTTATGTAGAAAGAAAGTTTAGCATTCACAGATTAAACCTCAACCTCACTCCCCATTCTTTTTAAGCTTTTTCAAAAAGTATATGCTGTGCCTTGTGTAAGTAACAAGGCAACAGTAAAGCAAAGTCGCACCCTGCTCTGTAAATAACCTTCATGTGCTGTTTTAACCTATTGAATTAGAAACTGTTTCCACAGTGACTGGATTAAAATTCAGAAAAAGAACAGCATCACACTCTCACAGACGGCAACACTTGCTAAAATTGCTGGTTGAAAATAGAACTTTGAAAGTTGACCGTTACTAATGTTTTTTTGTGGCTAGCCACACTTGGATAAAAGATACTAAATTAGGAGGAACAGAAAAAGCCGCAGTTTAAAGTGTGGGCAGAATGGGGAGGGGGCAATTCTAATTATAGGTGAAATTTAGTTAATTAGGTTAATTAATATTAAAACATCCTCCCCTGCACTCACCACATAGCATGCTTTCAGCTACTTTGAGTTTAGGACTTCAATTCTGGTACAAGTTAAGGTTAACTGAAGTGCTGTTAATATGGATTAAAAGGATCAGGACAGACCCACCCCTCCGCATTGTCCAATTGGACTTTTCATGTTCTCCCTGTCTCTGTGGGGGATCGTTACTCAAATTTCTTTGGTTTTTCTCCCACATTGGCAAAGATGAGCTAATAAAGTTATTCAGAATTGACCTTTGTGTGAATGTGAGTGGGTGCGAACGTACGTAATTCATGTTCGACACTAAGGATGAAATTGACTGAAATAAAGTGATAGTAAACAAGAGTGTTGGTGTGCATTTGTGAAAATCCACGTACTTTGTTTATTTATCATTGAATTGATAACTAGACACTTGTCAGCCGGTTTGATTGATAGCCATGCATTTAAGATTATTTAAATCATTAATCTATAGTCTATTTAATGTGCCACTGGGAATAAATGAAGTATCTATCTATCTGTCTATCTAATCCTGCCAGCTATGCTAAAATTAAAGTATATCTATCTTAATTAATCCTGCCAACTATACTAAAATTAAAGTATATCTATCTATCTATCTATCTATCTATCTATCTATCTATCTATCTATCTATCTAATCCTGCCAACTATACTAAAATTAAAGTCTATCCATCTGTCTGTCTATCTAATCCTGCCGACTATACTAAACTTAGTCAGTCTGTCTGTCTGTCTGTCTGTCTGTCTACCTGGAAACTTATAATAAGTGTGTAGAAAAATAAGAATGCATAATAATTGTCAGTTTGTTTGTTTTTGTATTGTTTTAAGATTTAAGTTGTATAACTAAAATATATGTGCTGGTGTGTGAGACTGTAGCTGTCATCCCCTTGTCTTGCTCACATTTATGGAGAAACTATCCTTTGATGTAAGTGGGAGTCTGTACACCTGACCCAGTCTGGCCTTGAACGCCTCCAGAAACAAAATGAAATGCAACATGGTATGAAAATGGGGAAGAACTACCTGTCGATCCCATGATGAAATTCTAGGGTTCTTTGCCTAGGTGTTCATGGCAAGCCTTAGTTCTCCTGGCGTACCTCCCATGCAGGCCTAATTTGTGCAGACTCTTTATAATGCTAGACTCTTGCACTTTGATATCAACAGTGGCAAGAGCTACCTGTTGGTCCCGTGATGAAATTTTGGGGTTCTTGGAGACTTCTTTCAGTATCTTGTGTTCTGCTTTAGGGCTTAACTTGCTGGGGTGTCCTAGTCTGGGCAAGTTGACAGTTGTTTGACATCTTCTTCACTTATAAATGTGTAATTTCCAACTGTTTGGAGGTCTTTTGCAATCTCTTCCCAGAATCCTAGGTATCTATAACATTCTTTTGATCTGAGCTTGGTGATAACAGCGACAGTTAACACCAGACTACATGCCTGAGTTTTACATAAGACAGGATAAGACAATTTGAGGTAGTGGTAAAAGGAGGGGTAGACTTACTTTTCCCACATGTGAAATTTGCATTTATTTTTATTTAAATAATACAATGGACTACAAAATGAAAATGTGGCAAAATGTTATATCAAACCATTACCCTCACCAGAAAGAGCAGATGGGAAGATGAGATGAGATGTTATGTCAATTCTGTCTGTAGGTACTGTTTAAAATGAAGATCAAATCTTGATATGTCCACATATGTTAGAAAAGAAAAAAAAACACATTTCATGGGGTGTAATTACTTTTTCACTGAGAACATGTAAACATGAAACTGTTACAATGCTAGCTATTGACGTTCTACTGACGAAAACTACTACATTAAATTAATTTTTGCATTTGTGAAGTATTTAATTTGTTCTTCAGAATCAAAATGCATATTTAGTTTTCAGTTGCTTTTGTATGAAGTGAATCACAAGTATTAGCTGCACAGGACATTTGTTTCTACATTTCCACAATGTTAGCAATTACAGACTATGGCTTGATTGGGGTCACATAGTGACATGATAGTGGGAACTTAACTGGCCATCTTGTCATTTACACTCCAAATCATTTTATCAAATGTGAGAATAGGTTTTTCATGCAGTTCAATATGTTGTGCAGTTCAGTATCATTATACTGTGAATTTCCCCTTGGGGATTAATAAAGTATCTATCTATCTATCTATACTGTGTGTTCAGAAGTAAACATATTATCAGTCTTATGTGACTGTAATAAAACATTGTAAAACGTCAAGGCACATCATTATATTATGCTTACCTGGGCCCGTCAGAAAGATGTTTTCTCAGAAATTGTGAAAACTCACCCCCCCGTGAGCATTACTTTAACTATTAAAACCATTGTGTGCTTTAACGCCTAGCTTTGCAGCCAGTAAGGGTCCAGGCGGACTTATGACAAACAATGGAGTCTGCTACATTATTTTTAATTGGTGGTTTGGAAGCCACTTACTTATTTATTCAGGTTGAACCCATTTCCAAGCCGGTTATTTATTTTATTAACCAATAGCATGTGGCATTCACTTTCACTTGTCTTGTGACATTTTAATATTTTTAATTCAGTTTTTCCAAATGGTTTTTAAAATGTTAGTGGCTTGTCACCAGCAGGCTCAGCTGTGAATTTCAATGAATGACCTTGTAGCCCTCTGGGCTTATCATTAGTGCTTGTGTGTGTTTTATAATTTAATACTTAAGGCTGCTCAGAATGCATAAGATAATAATAAAAAAAGGTCAAATGTAATTTCAGGGTTAAGGTTAGGGTTAGGGCAGAAGCAGAAGTACAGTTTTATAACAACATTTTTGGCTCCTGAGCTGCTCATATCTTTTGCTTCCAAGTATTTTAATGTTCTATATATTCAGAGGAATTACGTAGTTACTGAAATCTTGGTCAGCTAAAAATCTGTGTTGGGCACGGTGGGGGAAAAAAGAGCTCTGTTTTAAATACATTGCTTCAACCCCTGCTTCTCCGAATTTGATAATTGTCTGCAGCTGGTGGAATAATCTTGAAAACGTACTATTGAGATCTCCTTTCTTAATTGCCACCTAACTATCAGTGCTCACTTTATAATTAGAGTCTCTGGATGGAGATCGCTCTGATTTGATAAAACTGATGAAACATAATTTGGTGTCGTTTAGTGCTGTCGCCATTTAAAGCTACAAAGCTCCCGAGTGTATGAAAGTACAACGCATGATTCCTTTGGACGCCAAGCACATTGACTTGTACAATAATGGGTTCTGCTTGTACTGTCATGTGGAAAAGTAAAGGTGGCTTCGTTTAAGTCCGTCGCTAACTTTACAAAATCCAAATTTATAATAAAAAATGGAAGGAGTTATTATGGTTGATTTTAGATCTTAGTTTAACTAGAATGTGGGTTGAACAGATGGGAGCTAGTGGAGTGTAAATGTCTCAGTAATGTTAAAAAGTTTTCATCCTGAGAATAGCAGAGTCTTGGAAAGAGAAACTGAGTAGTGCAGTAAACATGACGCACGGATACACAAGTTACTTGGCCACGGTACCAGAGGAAGTATTTGGAAAAATCACAGACACTCTTAGATGAACAGGATACCAAGTGTAAAGCATTGTGGTGGAAATGTTCTGGTTTGGGGTATGATTTGCTACATCAGGGTCTGCACAGCGGACCATCATATAATCTACTAGGAATTCTTTATTGCACCAGAGGATGCTTGAGAGTAACGTGAGAGTATCTGTCTTCTAACATGACAATGACCCTAAACATCCCAGTAAATCCACCGTGGAACTGGTCAAAAGAAAGAAACAGAGTTCTGGAATGGTCCATCTGAATCTGAATTCCATCGAGGTGCTGTGTGGTTGGATTTAAAATGGGCTGTACACATAAGAGACACCACTCCAACATCACAGAGGTGATAGAATTCTACTTGGATGAGTGAGAAGAACTTTCTCCCATTCAACATCAAAGGCTTCCAGACAGCTGGGGAGTGCAATGCCATCTATAAGAGCCAAGGGGTGGACCTTTTCCACAGACGTTGCTAGTGAGGTCACCACAGTACAGCTCGAGCGACATCTCAGTCAATGTCAGAGACTGATAGACAATTATAGGAAACACAACTTGAGGGGGGCAATACCAGCTAATAGATCCAGGTTGGGGGCTTTCTTTTTCTACAGATGGAAATGGCATGTCTATTCCTTTGTCGCTGAATAATTTATTGCAGCGTCAGTTCATCATTGATTTTTTTTTTTATTTCCAAATCACATCACATTTACCTAAAGGTACTGTTTAAGTGAAGCTCAAATCTAGATATATCCACATATGTTAAAAAGGAAAAAAACATTTCCTGTAAGAGTGTACTTGCTTTTTCACATAACTGTATGAGTATAATCACATCCTGCATAGTGGCATATGGAACAATGAAAAGCTGAGTTGACTTGAAACTTCTAAATGTCCTACTGTAATATACAGGGTTGGGCAATAGTAGGTTTACAGTTGTTCATATGGAAAAAGACCTGTAGGTTTGAGCATGAGAAAGACGCTATATAAATAAAATGTATTATTTATTATTGCTATTAGGTTATGATTGCTATGCTCAAGCACATTTTAATAATAATAATAAGATGACAAATAAATAATAAAATAATTAATAAGTAAATAATAATACAAGAATAAACTCTGTGTTTCACATTCAACTGTAAACCTACTTTTGCCCACCCCATATATTCAAACATGCTTGTTATTTACATAAAAATGTTACATGCATAGTAAATATTTCTGTAAAGTACAAAGACATATGCAGTGAAGCATACAGTTCCTGTAATGTTGAAAACTTCCCTATTCATGCATCTCATTATTATTCATATATAGTCATATCACAGGTCTACGAAGCGTGTGGGGAACATGATCGGAATGTTCCACCGTCTATGACTTTCATGTAAGCTGTCTGCTGTACTTAACTGCTGAACGCACTGGTGTGTATAAGGACAGCTGCAAAGAATCCCTGCCAGGCTTATTTATGTCACCCAAAGCATTCATATTAGGAGTCACTGTTAAAAACACGCATATATATATTTTTTTTTTTACTAGATGGCAGTAACCAGTGTCTATCTCAGCTCATATAAGTCACAATCACATCTCCAGAAAAGAGTGACTAGGCTGATTCCAGGGCTACAAGGGTTGAATTATGAGGAAAGATTAAAAGAGCTGAGCCTTTATAGTTTAAGGAGATCAAGAGGAGACCTGACTGAAGTGTTTAAAATTATGAAGGGAATTAGTCCAGTGGTTTAAAATGAGTTCAACGAGAACACAGCTGGGTAAATTTCACACAAACAATAAAAAGTTTTTCTTCACACAGAGGACCACAGACACATGGAATAAATGGCCAAGTAGTGCAGTAGGCAGTAGGACTTTAGGGACT
Organism: Erpetoichthys calabaricus; assembly: GCF_900747795.2. Taxonomy (NCBI): domain Eukaryota; kingdom Metazoa; phylum Chordata; class Cladistia; order Polypteriformes; family Polypteridae; genus Erpetoichthys; species Erpetoichthys calabaricus. The sequence continues at coordinate 75,719,665 of NC_041411.2, read as the reverse complement.
TTCAAAACTCAGCTTGATGTTATTTTAGAAGAATGAAGTGGACAGAACTGGCAAGCTTTGTTGGTGTGAACGGCCTGGCCTATTCTCATCCAGATGGTTCATATTGTTTCCTATACTTAGTTTAAACTCTTCAGTCTTTGGAAAGTACATATAGTCACAAGACAGTACACACTGTGAAGTGTGGACCTATCAAGGTTTGATCTTCAGTTAAACAATATCTATAGATAAAGGTGTTACTATGTTACAAACATAAACACACATTTGCATTTTGTAGTCCATTGTATAATTTAAACAAATGGAAATTTAGCATGTGGGAAAAGGTAAGTGAACCTTTACGTGTATCCCAACCTTAAATACCTCAAATTAGAATCGGGTGCACCAGATGATGTGTAAAGGATTAAAAGGATCTTGTCTGGCCCTGTCTTCTTATTTAAACTAACTCACACTTTTAGTTTGGCTTGCTCTTTGTTGTTGAAGTATGTGCTAACACCATGTCCAGGTCAAAGGAGCTCTCTGATGCCTTCAAAAAGAAGGTTATAGATGCCTAGGAGTCTGGGAATGGATTTAAACAGCTCTCCAAACAATTGGAAATCAACCATTCCACTATCCGGTAGATCATCTACACCTGGAGAAGATATCATACAACTGCCAAATGGTCCCAACAAGTTCAGCCTGGGAGCAGAATGCCAGATGCTGAAAGAAATCCCCAAGAACTCCAGGATTTCATCACAGGATCTACAGGTAGCATGTGTGGCTGCTGATGTCATGAGTCTACCATTAGAAACAGGCTGAACAAATGAGATATACATGGGAGGTGTGCAGAAACCTTTGGTGTCGAGAAAGAACATCAGGGCAAGACTAAAATTAGCTCATGAACATCAAGGTAAAGGCCAGGACGTGGAACAATGTGCTCTGGACAGACAAGCCAAAAATAGTTATTTGGCCACAGCACCAGAAGACATGATTGGCAAAAACCAAAGATGAGCATCAGCCTGCTCCAAACCCCAACATGAACACACAAAGAGTCCTGGGTTCATATAAAGGATGGTTTATTAACCAAATTCCTTCAACAATAGCACAAAGCACAGGTTTCTCTCTCCACAATAATTTCTTCTCCTTCCACAGTATTTCCTTTCACCACCACACTGCCCTCCTCCAGTTGAGTGTTGCTCCATGTTCTCCCAGCTCCGACTCACCTGGACAAGGGATTGTGGTCCCTTTTATTAAGAACGTACCGAGAGTACTTCAGGTGCCAGGCCAATGGAAGTACTTCCGGGTCATACGGAAATCCCATTTTAGGGAGTGCATTTTCCGACAGCGCCCCCTTGTGGCACCCATGGTTCCCAGCAGGGCTGTATTGCTGGACAACATTCCCACAATTCCCTACTGCTTCCCAAATGGGTGCTGATACAGAGGGATGCTGCTATCTCCTGTTCTGGGGGAATAAAAAGTCCCTAGCAATATCTTCCACTTCCGGTGGGCTGTCCATATGTCTCCTCCGGCTGTCATTTCCATGTCTGGCTCCTTACTTTCTCTGGTTGGGATGCCCGTCCAACCAATGTGGCATTCATGTGGGATTTGACCAGAAAATCCTGATACAAACCATGGTAGTGTCATGGGGTTGCTTTGCTGCATTAGGACCTGGGCGGCTCACCATCATAGAGTCTAGTGTGATTTTCTTACTATACCAGAGGGTTTTTAATGATGATGTGAGACCATCTTTCAGAAGATTAAAGCTGAATCAAACGTGGACCTTCTAACATGACAGTGGCCCCAAAGAATACCAGTAAATCCACAAAAAGAATGGTTGAAAAGAAAGAAATTTAGGGTTCTAGACTGGCCAAGCCAAAGCCAACATTGAGGTGCTGTGGGGGGCTGTGCATGCAAGATGCCCCTCAAACATCTCACAGTTGAAAGAATTCTGCTTGGATGAGCAGGAAAAACTTTCTCCTGTTTGATGTCAGAGGCTTCTAGATACTTTAGTTAGGAATTGCAATGCCACCTATTTGATCCAAGAGTGGATTTTTTCCACAGATGACGTTACTGAGGTCAGCAGATCTAAGCACACGCTGCAGCTAGGGTGATATTTCAGTCGATGTCAGCGACTGCTTGACAATTATAGGAAACATGACTTGAGGGGGCAACACCAGATATTAGAGCGGGGGTGGGGGGCCTACTTTTCCACAGATGGAAATGGCATATCTGTTCAGTTTCGTTGAATACATTATTGCAAAGTGAAATGTTCATTATATTTTTCAATTACTGTACATCACTTTTATCTATAGATTCTGATTAAAGGAAGGTCAAATCTTGCTTTGTCCAGATATGTTAAAAATATGTTTGAAAGATGCCCCCATCTTCAGCCGGCCATTTGGTGCCATCACTGTTTTGCATGTGCTCGGAGATAGTTGTGGTTTAAGACTACAGTTTAGGTCAACAGGTGGCACCTCCCCGACTGTGCAGCCAGCCATGTGCCTAAGTGAATGTACAAAAACATCACGATACCTTCACACACCCTCTAGGGAGGTTAAGAGACCACTCTCGAATCTTGATTAATCTAACAAAGGTGCGTTTTTTTTCCAGAAGGTCAGACTGCAGCTCATCACATTGAAATTTAACCTTGAGTTTAGATGACAAAACTGGGTCAGTGTGTGCAGCGCCTTTGGTGAAGGTTGTGAAAAATCCCCAGATGTTTGCAAAACCCTTGAAAATACCAAAATAGATTTTAATAATGCATTTTTTTTTCTCTCATTCTGCCGAACTGAAGCTTCAGTTTTAGAAGTACATTTTCACTGTTCATTTTTAACCTTAATGCACGGCTTTGCTAAATTTACTACTTTATTGAAGTAACATTTCAATTATTTACATAGAGAATTGTAATCCATAAAATTATTTTAGTCAACCTAATCTTCATTTGGGATTACTTTGGACAAATAATAGACCCTTGGGGGTCATAGACATTCTGAATTGGAAGATGGGGAGATGGATGTTTTGTGTTTTGTTGGTAAGATTATTACATTCACATTACAGTAATTTATTCATGTCTTCATTTTCCAGACACACTTAAACTGGCAGTGCCTATCCCAATAATTGATTTCATTAGTCCTTTTTTATGAATATGGCATATATAAATATTTACATTAACTCAATAGTGGCACAATGGGTAGTGGTGTTCCCTAAAATCCTCAGGGGACTGATGCTGATGTTGAGATTTTATGTGCTCGTACTGTTAGTTTTTTGCATCCCTCTGTATTAAAATTTTAGATTAAATTACATATACAGTTATCTCTTGTGAACGAATGTGAAAATCCATGAATACGTTTTGGGCCCATGATTTCTGTATATTTTCAGTTTATAAAAGATAAATAAGATGCAAAATGTTGAGAGAAACACAAGATCAAACGATCACGTGTGTGATGCTGGCTGCCAAGACAAAGGTTTGGGGAGCATCCCCCAGTTTGTAGTTCAATAGTTCTTTAGTGAACTATAACTTTTAACAAAATTTAAATTATTATATCAAAGTTGTATGTATATTTATGGTAATAAATGACAACAATGATTAATTTAACCGAGGGATCAGCAGATGTCCTGTAAATAACCAGACTGGACGGTTGTGACATACACACAGATTTCAAGGCTAACAGCTGAATCTAAGAGATATGAGGAAAAACAGGAGTGTAGTAGAATAGTCTTTTTATTTGGATAAGTGTGGACGTTGAAGTCAGAAAAACAACAGGAGACAAAAACACCAATTTAAAATAAAAAGCAATTTCTTTATTCTTGGTGAGTTAAAGAGACTGCCGCCCCTCCAGCTCAGTGCCACTGACTGGTCAGAACAGACAGCACCCTAAAAGAAAGAAATCCTCTCTTTATATTACCTAGCTTATTCATTAACCAAAGAGAAAAAACATGGCAGGTCATACATAGATTGCTGTAAATTATGGTTACATCCTAATTTATTACATGCAAGAGTGTACAGAGTTTATTACCAACTTAAAGAGTCATCAGGGCCTTTATCAGCACACACACACAAGACCAGTTTAAAGCAGTTTCTTATAGTTCAGTACATTAGTTATAAAGAAATTACATTCTTATAGCTTTAATATCTTCATTAGATTTTGTTTGGTTAGATTAATAAATCCTTATTTATTAATCCATAAGGGACATGTTTCTTATAGTTTTAACCAAGAATTCAGAAACTATCACATTGATTTATAATATCACAGGGTGTTCTGTTAGTATCAAGAGGTCAGCATTTTCTCATAAAAGAATGCAAGTTACTGTCATAATTCTGTGCACAAACTTAATTCTTTTTCTACCTAAATGAAGAACAAATCATATAGAAGTAAAAATCATATAGCTCTCTGCAGCATGATTAATACAAAATACAGTCCTCGGTACTGTATTTGTGAGTTAAATATTTATAATCATTACAGTTAAATAATGTTTATTTTTTCTTCCTCATAAGTTATTTGGGTGTGTAAGCCAATGAACCAATCAGTAAATGTCAGGATTATTCAGTACTACTATTATGTAAATTCAGTTGTTTACTGATTCACTGCCCTTCCATTTTTGACTATTCTATAACAGAATGTGATGCATGCTCCCTCTTTGGCATTTGCTGAAGAGATAATTAAAGAAGCAATGAACAGGTTTCCTGCCTGGTTTCTGCCTCAAAGAGGTTTTATCAAACTTGTACTCACTTTTAAAACTAGTGCCCTCATTTTTTACCCAGCAGCCCTTGCAGCAGCTGGCGAAGCTGCCCAATGACCCAGTACTCCTAGGGTTGCTGGGATTTGCAGTCCATTTAAATAGAGCTGCTACTGTGTCATCTATGATTTTCCTTGCTTGGTTACAAAATTTGCAAATTAATTTCCATTTAAGTATTGATGACAAACTTGTGAATGGGTGGATCTGTGAATCATAAACCCGTAAATCTCTAGGGCCGACCAGTACTTTATTTTCCGTCCATATACCGAAACTGCTTGTGTTATGTTAATTACCAATTCTGCATTGTCTCAGTGCAAGTGTGCATGTGTGTGTAACTTGTGATGAACTGGCACCTTATCCAAGCAGCAGCCCCATGTGACCCTGAACAGGTGGTGTGATTTTTGGCTATTTCTGTGTTTGTTTATTAATTTTGTATGAAAGGGAATTTATTAGCATTTTGTTCTTGTAATTATTGCAGTGGGGTTCAGAAAATATTCAGTCCACTTAACTTTGTACACACTGTTGTTTTGTAGATTGAATTTTAAATGGATACATTTGCCAATTTTGCCCATCAATCTACACTCAATACCCCATAATAACAATGTGAAAACATCTTTTCAGAAAGATTTGCAAATTTATTAAAAATCTAAAACAGAAATCTCTCATTCCTAGAAGTATTCAGACCTTTTGCTGTGGCACTCCAAATTGTGCTCAGGTCCATCCTGTTTGTTTTAATTCTCCTTGTGATGTGTCCAGAACTGTATGGGAGTCCACCTGTGGCCAATTGAATTGAGAGCGCATCATCACGTGTACCTGTGTGTAGTAGGTCTGACAGATCATAGTGCATATCAGGGCAAACAGCAAGCCATGAAGTCCAAGGAACTTGTGGTAGAAATTTAACATCATTTTAAAGAAACATCCATCCCCTAACAGGACAAATCATTTATCGGAAAGGAGAAAAGCTGTTGATTGTATCTTTTAATTACTCCTCAGCAAAATGTCTTGGAGGGAGCATTCTTCAAAAGCAGTCTGTTACAGCCTTGGTCCGAATGATCAGAGAATCAAACAATAGAGGTTCATTTCATGAACTGTTGAATTTACATACAGTGTCAATCAATGCATACATTTACTCTGGTTGATTTGTTGATTTACACCCAAATTACTTTTCTTATATATAAACGTCTGTCTGTCTGGCCTGGCCTGGCCTGGCCTGGAAGTGAGAGTTGGAGTCGGGGTAAGGGCTCCACCTGCGAGTAAACGGGGACACAGTTGGAAACTTGTTAAGGGTAAATTTCACACAAACATTAGGAAGTTTTTCTTTACACAAAGAACGATAGAAACTTGGAATAAGCTACCAAGTAGTGTGGTAGACAGTAAGACGTTAGGGTCTTTCAAAACTCGACTTGATGTTTTCTTGGAAGAAATAAGTGGATAGTACTGGCGAGCTTTGTTGGGCTGAATGGCCTGTTCTCGTCTAGAGTGTTCTAAATTTAAACTGAAACTCACTTAGCTGCAAATAACACAAGCAAGGCCAGCATGTCTGCCAAACGAAACCTTCGAAGAAAGACAAAGTCGCTTAGCCGCTAATACAGAAGCGAGGCGTGCACATCGGCAAAACGGTATCCCTTTTACTTTTCCTCCAGATGCTAATACACAAGTGATGCGAGCACGTCAGCAAAATGAAACCTCCTAGGAGAGAGATGTTCCTTTGAATTACCTGATATCTCTACATTTCAATTTTTTTCTGACGATTTCAATAGTTTCTAGGACCCCAGACTTTTTACAGCTAGTATAAAATAAAAGTCTGCTTCATTATATTCTGGTTCTTCTTTGTACCCTTGAGTTGAGCCACCACCCTTGAAATTTCTGTGCATATGACAACTATCCATTCTGGTTGTTTTACAGGACAGCTGCTGATTTCTTAATCTTCTCTTAGTCATCTTTCAGTACATTTTGTTGTTCATCCATCCATCCATTTTCCAACCCGCTGAATCCAAACATAGGGTCACGGGGGTCTGCTGGAGCCAATCCCAGCCAACACAGGGCACAAGGCAGGAACCAATCCTGGGCAGGGTGCCAACCCACTGCAGGACACACACAAACACACCCACACACCAAGCACACACTAGGGCCAATTTAGAATCGCCAATCACTTGACCATTATCTGGTCTCCTGACATAACTGCAAAGGTTTCTGACATTCATTAACCCTTTATGCTATTTCTTTAAGGTGAAAGCTATGTTACCTTAAAATTATTCTTCCACAAACTCTGTAGACCTCAGTAATCAAAATGTGGTAAGGTAGCGATCAGGTCAAAGTTTTAAAAACATTTCTAAGGATTTGAATGTTCCCAGGAGCAATTGTCAAATGGAAGCAGTTTGGAACTGCCAGGACAAGAAGGGCTTTGATCGTGGAACCCTGGTATACACAGATTGTAGGAATCACAAGGGATAACTGTATTCCTTTAATTTAAGGCTCAGCAATTACTTTTACAGACTCTTGGAAACCCAAAAAACCTGAGTACTCTGAACTGAAGTTTTCTCGTGACTCAATTTTGCCCTTTTTAGCATTTTTGTGACCCAGTCCATGGTAACCATCAGATCAGTTTTCCCCCTTGGAGAATCCCCGCCAACAGTCACAGCATTGGGCCTCTCCTTGGAGAACAACCACCAACATCACAGTGGAGCAATGGTGAGCAACTTCACAAACCGTCCGTGATCCATTCCCATTAAATGCATCGGTGAGCTGTGACCCTTTGCAACACAACTCTGGCAAAGCTGTGACCCCCAACGTTTAAGAAACTGTGCAGCAGTACAGGGTTCTCATGAAAGATGCCACATAAACAACAGCTTTATTTTAAGATTTCCTATTAATTCTTGCCGCCATATTTTTTTGCAGTATTAATCCCATTTGTCTATTTAGGGTTTCATCAGCACAAGCACTTTATGTCAAAATTCCTAAGTGAAAAAAAAACCCGCAAGACTCTTTCCTTAAAAATCCCAGCTTGCACTTCTTCTGAATTTTATTGACCGGTTTTTCAGGCCTAGTATGGACATTACAATTCTTATACAGCAGTGAGGATTACTGAAGCAATCTACAGATGACAATGGACACAAAACAACAGAAATGTGAACTGGCCAATTCCCTTGACATTTTATGATTCTCCAGCTAGATCTGATCCTCAAATTCTTGTGATTTATCTCTGAGAACCAACCAAAAGCTGGGACAAAAATAAAATGTTTAGTACTTGAATACGCACACAAGTCACATACAAGACTTCTTTAATACTTGAAGAATGCGAGTTTACGGCATGGGTATTTGGTGATGTTGGCAGAGCATATGTGACTTTGTTCTCTTCTTAATAATTTAGAAACTACAATTTTATGAGATTAAACATGTACCCAAAAATAGATATTTTACTGCTTTCTGACTACAGCAGTATTTATAAACATTCGAGGAGGGAGGACCCTGACTTTAGATTTAGTGTTATGCAATCTCATCCTGACTGCATCACACTGAACTGAAAACCACACCAGAGATCAGTCTGGTGAAGTTTAAAAATCTTCATCATCATCATTTGGCAGGGATGCAACACTTGCATCCTAAAACTGGAAACTTTCCAAGCCCCTGTTGACCACGATAGGTTGTGGTCTTGACTACAGCGCTGCTGTTACATGCTGTTCATTTCCTGTATCTGAGGACTCAAGTCCAGTTATAATAGGCACAGAATCCCACCCAAGTGAATTTTGTCCCTTTTCCTGTTCATGATTTTAAAGGACATACAGTGAGTGCTGAAGAAAAAGCTGCATAAAGGGCAAGAAGTGTACAGAGCTGAAAACAAATTCACGCAGGATAAAATAAAATGGACGGGGCATCATTACTGGACTTCGGCAATCCAGGGCTCAAATGCTGGGGAATGTGCACAAGGCTAATGGAAAGGGAAATGTGGATAAAGCTAATGTCCAAACCAATTTTTGAAAACATTTTCCCTCCAAAGAAATCAGCTGTATCTGCTCTGAATGACTATCAGCCTGTTGCGTTAACCTCCATAGTGATGAAGTGTCTGGAGAAACTGGTCATACTCAGCATTATCCACAACATCTCTGCTACCCTACAGTTTGCATACCAGCTTCACAGATCTGTGGATGTTGCCATCTCCCTCATCCTGCACACTGCTCTGGGACATCTAGAAAGGAAAAACACCCATATCAGGATGCCATTCATTGACTAAAGCTCTGCCTTCAACACTATTGTGCCACCCAGCCCGGTGCTTAAGCTCAGAGACCCTGGTCTGAGCAGCTCAGAGCAGAGTTTTAAAACCAAATGTAGAAAACTAAGAAGGTTTAAACCATTCAAAAGCCATAACAGCCATATATTGAGCTTGCTGTTTTGATTAGTTGTTGGAAATGTAATCTTCTAGTGTGAAACCATAATCATCATTATTTGAACAAAAATATTGTAAACATAATGTTATAATAGAAAGGATTCCATGGATTTCTCATAGTGGAGTGGTTTCCTGACAAGATGCCTTTGGGGAAAAACATGGTGCATTAAGATAAAATTGCCTTAGTCTTCGGAGTGCAGAAGGTTGTTTTTATCAGTCAGGTTAGAGACGTGAAAACAATGCTATCTATCGCTATTTGTTCGCTTCCAGTGTGCATCTTACTCCAGAACTGAACCCAGCCCAGTGCTCTTGTTTTTGAAAGGACACCCTTTACTGGGTCTGGAGCAGATATGATAAACACATAACAGTAAGCACAATGTAATCCGCTGAAATTGCGTCCAGTGATACAGTTGCTAGGCAGCCATTCACAGACGGGACCTCCCTATCAGCTACCCTTAACACTCTTTGGGAGGGCTGCCTCCTCGCCCCAGCCTGAAGTGACAGCACCCATTGATTAGCTGCAGTCGCCTTACTGCCGAGGAAAACGTGGAAATTTCCCATAAATAACCATTAAGATAAGAAATAAGTCAGACAACAGAAGTGGTCTTTAGATGTCATTTCAAGCTAGATATTGGATGACTGTGGACATTTTTTTTTTTAAAGACTAGGTGGAGCCCCCTGCTCGCTTTGCTTGCCCAACCCCCATGTTTGGTTTACCAGATATACAATTTAAAGAGATTGTTATTTTCGTGGGAATTTTTACATATGCATTATTTTCACTTTTACTTTTAAACACTTTTGTAAAAACAATACTTGTCCTTTATTTCCGGCCCCATGCGTGGTTACATCTCTTTCTCGCAAGACATATAATGCTGCTCGCGTTGTGAAGGGACGGGCGGCTGAACGCACGCTAAGGATATGCCGTCTGGTCATCTGCTGTCTTTCTGCTGCTGGTGAGCTGCCTGTTCTGCTTGTCACATGTCGTTGTTTTAAGAGCTGGGAGCACATGATGCATGTCTGCAAAAAGCAATCCAACAACTGCTAGGTTAGATGACTGTGGACTTGTTTTAAATGATGGCTCTCTGCCTTATCTTGCGTGACGGTTTAAAAACAATAATTGTTCTTTATTTACGGGCCCCGGGCGTGGTTAAATCTCTTTCTTGCAGGACATATAGCGCTGCTTGTGTTGTGAGGGGGGGGGGGGGGGGGGAGCTGCCCTTTGATCATTTTAAAGCCTGTACAGCCGCTGTCTTTTTTGCCACTTTGTGTCTCTGCTACTCGCATTGTGATCGCTTCTCCGTGATCATAAATATACACCTGACCGAATTGTGTTTTCTTTTAAATTAAACTTGTTGCTTTAACTGTTGCGGGACCACAGATTCTCATAGTGTATGTTCCATTATTGTGTAAATCTACAGTACATTTTGTGCATTAAATGTTGCGAAGGCGAAAAGACTTTGTTTTCTGCTCTTTGCCTTTTATTTCTGACCTTCGCTTTGTCCTGCTATTTTTTCAGTTACACCTGGTCCTGATGATTAATTTCCTTATGTTTGCGCTAATTACTTAACACCAGGCTGCCCCCTGCCCTTCCACACGGCCTCAACCACCTTTAAAAACAGAACGTTTATACATGCGAGGCACTGTCCTGTAAAGACGAGTGTGCAGGTGGAGAAGAACTGAAAATCTCATACTGACCTTTAAGTATTTTGACACTCTTGATATCCTTCTGACCTGTCATTGTTTACACAGGTCTTAAACAACTAGTATCATACACTGATCATTTCTGTATTATCTATATCTACTATTTATTATATTACATATCTTACACATCGATATTGCTGCTACGTCTTTGTCTTGTCTTTGCACAATGTCTTGTTTATGTTTTAATTTTAATTTAAATTTTAATTCTATTTTTAAATTATTATTTGCACGTCATGTTGTTACACTGTGGACCCTGAGCTTCGCAATTTCGTCTATCTCTATACTTGTATATGGTTGAGATGACAATAAAGTTCACTTTGACTTTGACTTAATGCGATCTTTTAGTCGTCGATGTTTAATTTATTATGTTTTGTCCTTTATCCACTTTATATGTACTGAGACCCCTGGATCTGTGTGTGCTGTGTGCCTTCTTTACACCACTGATTTTTTTTTTGCTAGCCGTTTTCTGTTATTGCTTGTAAGTAGGGCATGTCTTGCAAGAATCTCATGTTCTATATCCCTGCAAGACGCTCCATGGCCATTCTCTTTCGTCTCGCAGGTCTTTTATTTGTCTTCCGTGATCTTAACGTGAAGATCACGTATCATCTCCTAGTCATTCCCTCCTACAGGATTTTTTTTTATAATAGAGAGATTTAGAATAAAGAAGCAGGCAGAAGCAAATCTTATAGAACATTTGGAGCAGAGATGTCCTCTTTTAATCATGAACACGGGTCACATACTGGTTTAATACAGAGGAACATGTTCTGTGTGTGCATTGTAGTCCAAGCATGGACCAAGTGCTGACCCCATTTATTTTCATGGTGTGACATGCCTTCTGTATGGCTTCTATAATATTAATATTCACAGTAAAAACAGCTATGGCGTTGGTGAAGTCCATGTCACACTTGATGACTTTTCCAGCAGTTTTCAATTGTAGCCTTCCGAACGGGCAAGCAATGAATGCTCAATAACATTGAATACGAGGAGGAATAAGGGGCACAAAGCAGAAGAGAAGCACCTCTGTCTGATGTCCACAACAGAATGTGGAAAAGACCAAAAAAAGGAGCCAAAGCTGCAGCTGAACTCTTCACACCTGTTAACCCTTCATACAGCTCTGGTTCTGTCAGGCAGCACGTTGTAGGCTGTCACAAAAAGGGATGCACATAACTGTGCTGGAAAGACGTCAAGGCGATCACTATGCAACGTCCCTTTAAATTTTTAGGGCATGGTTTTTAATGTCCAATGTTAATATTATTTGTCTCTGTGGTATAGTGGGTCTGCGGCTTAGAAAAAGGTGGCCAATTTAAAATAAATAATTAATTGGCCGACTCAATCTCTGTGGGTGTATCTGCTCAGTGGAGTAATTGGGCAGAGTCGTACCTGCACATGTCAGTGAGGTCTGACTCAAGTTGCTTCATCGGCTTCCTGCAGCGCACGATTGAGACACAGAGTCCATGGAGGCATGTAAGGATGAGCTGGTGCGAGAAAAAGAAAAACAGATCGGCAGAAGAGGAGAGAAGGAGCCGGAGGTTAAAAGACAGGACAGAGAGAAGCAAGGAGAGAGACGAGACAGCCAGTGCATGTGTAAGTACGTGATAGAAAAAGTGACGGCAGACAGTTGGGAAGAGAGCCCCTTTGGAGGGAGCGTGTGGCTGACGCTTGGGGCTGGTGAAGTGGATCACACTGGCTGAGTGATTGAGGGAGCTGGACTGATCAGGTGGAGCAGGCGACTTACCGTGTATGTCCGGGATGGTGGCGGAAGTCAATGAGGTTCAGCGTGAGAGCCTTATTGGAGCCATAGAATGGTGGGGACCCAAGCCTTGGGTTTGGATAGGGAGTCATAGAATGGTGGGGACCCGGACCTGTGGAAGGATTATGGTGACTGTCAGTTAGGAGTCTTCTCCTCCTTCAAGTTCTGGTTAGGATAAGGGGAGTAGACACCAGGCTCAAGGGAAGCAACGGGGACTAGCATGTAAAGGACAGATTCCTGCCAGACAGAGTTTTAATGGAATCATTTATTTGATTCATTTTAATCCCAACTATCAATTCTTTTTATTGGGTTATTTATTGAACTCTTGCACTGCACTGTTTTGAACACTTTGGTTTTGACTTTTTTTAATAAAAAGAACTGAAGCAGTTATACAGCTACCCCTTGCTGGCTTATCCCCTTATCCCTCAGGTACGTTATTGGTGCTAGCGGGTTCAACAGGCTCCCTGGAAAGACCTGGTGGTGGTGGGGCTGACCCGTGCCCTCACAGTCTCTAGGAAGCCCTAATATATTCAGTTTAACTAAAATACACACACAACTGGCTTGTAATTACCAACAACATTGTTAATAGAAGGGGAAAAAAAAGCAATTTATTCATCTATTATACAGCAACTATTTACACAAAACATTCAATAAGTGTAAATAAGACTTCATAAAGCCAAAATTTTCAACAAATGTATTTTTTTCTTTCTCAGTATCAGTCCAATTAATATGAAAACAAAGTGCAGGATCAAAATAAAATTCACTTTAATATTCCATTTCTCCCTCTCTGCTTAGATTATTATAACATGTCCCTATATCAACAAATAAAAAAAAAAAAAAGATTCCTTCTAGTAATTTCTTCCTCTCAGCTTGCCGTTCAGGTGTCAGATTCTATCCTCTGTTTTGTTAGTTTCTCTTAAAGACACACTTAGCGCAGTCCGGGTCTGTTGAAATGCTGCTTATCGAAGTCGCCGTTGCTACGTGCCTTGTTTTCACAGTCTTTCTGCGTATTGTGTATTCACACCTGTGCTCAGGTACTCACGGCTCCTCTACCTCTCACTCTAGAAACTTCCCTGAAGTACATCCACCTTTAGGGAAAGAAATGCTAGTTTCCTAAACTGATTTCATATTTATTTATGTACTTTAGTTCAGTTCCTGCAGGTTACAGCAACATTTGACATGTCCGGCGATTTTCATTCTTATAAACGGACGTGGTCCGGTGACAGCCTTTCTGTCATGGTACAGTCACACAGACGTTCAGTTTGTGAGGCCCAAAGCCCCCCGTTCCTTATTAGTCATTGCTGCATTATATGCATTGTACTTCGGGATAAGCATTGATTGGTTGTTGGCTCACTCACACAGAGCCCACTCCTACGACTATAAACGTTTGATTTTTGTCAGAGTGAGTTACTGGGTATGTCACGTTACATAGTTAGCATTCAGTCAGCTGCCTCAGACTCACTAAGAAGGCTAAATAAAAATGAAGGCTATGACTGAATCACTGGACATGGCTTTTAAGAAATGCATGGTCAGTTAATTGGTGACTCTAAATCAGCCGTGTATGGCTGTGTGTCTTTTTCTTTAAATTTTCAAAGGTTGGTTCCAGCCTTGCAGTGGATGTCTCGATGGGCTTGATGACCTAGCAGTGTTGAACTGGATTAAGTAGATCTCTCTATATTAGTCTCCTTTTTCACCGTAAAATTAGTAAGACATTGCAAACAAAAGAATATGTACAAATCAATACAAGTTTCAAAATGTAATTACAGCTGAATTATGAATTTGTTATTTTAAAGGTTGTGTACTTAGTACAAGTATTCATTTATTGTGTTTTTTAAATTGTTGGCCAAATTTAATGCCTTACTAATTTTCTATTCACCTATATCAGGGATCTCAATCACAGTCCTGGAGGGCCGCAGTGGCTGCAGGCTTTTGTTCTAACCCAGTTGCTTAATTAGAAAGCAACTCTTGCCAATAATTTAATTTCATGGCTTGTTAGTGCTTTAACTCTGCTATGTCAGCTCATTCTCATATCCTGGATTTTCTTCCCCTTTCTAAAGGTATCATCCAAATGATTTGAAGGCTAAAATGGACGAGCAATTCTCAGTCCTTCACTTTTTTCTCTTCACTTTCCTTCCAAGTATTTAATTAAACCCAATAGTGCATGATAAATACACACAGGTGTAAATGGTAACAAGCTAAATGGAGGAATCATTTGCATGTTATTGCTAATTAGGATCCATTAAAAACCAAGAATACAGCTGTTTAAGACTAAAATAAGCAATAAGGGTTCAAAATCTTAACAAGCGAGACCACTAAAGTGAAATAGAAGTGTTACTTGAGCAATAAGGGCTTCTTATTAAGCAATTAGGTTGGAGCAAAAATCTGCAGCCACTGCGGCCCTCCAGGACCATGACTGAGGACCCCTGACCTATATGATTGAATTCAGTCCTCCCTTATAGAGCTTTATATTTATGTATGCTCAAATATGTTTGATTGTAAACACATGTATTTCAGTCTTTGCAAAATAAGTGCTTGTTATAAATTCAAATTTTAATTGATTTTCAGCATTTTTGGTTTCTCTTCCTCAGCAAATGTAGAAATATAAAATCTAACCTGCCTCCACCTCCCTAAGATTATATAAATGAAGGCTACGACTGAAAATTGCTGAAAAAGTCGCATAATGTGACATGGCCTTTGCCAGCACTACTTGAACATGACACGTTACACACGAATTGTTTAAGACAGTATTTTTCAACCTTTATGATGTCATGACCCAGTTTTTCAGGACCCACAATGAAGGGGGTTGGGGGTCTCCATTGGTAAAACGAGCAGGTGGAGCAGGTCCCCTTTTGGTGTTAACGAGATCACATTTTAATAGCGGGACTGGCGGGTGATACCCATTCATGAGACAATTGTAGATAATTTTCACTTGGCGCTGTTGATCACTTAGGCGACCGACTCACCCACCGACTACAGCAACCCACGACCCTGTGCTTGAGAAACGCTGGTTTCTGACACACTTGTCGAATGATAATGTTTGGCTGTATTGGTAATCTCTTTTTTTCTTTTTATTTCTTTAGTCGCATTGCTACAGATATCGATGTGCTGCCCGAAGCCAGAACACCCCTGACAGTTCTGCCTCAAATTTGGGTTTTCGTTGTGCTGCCGATAGCCTGCCAAGCTATCTGCACTGAGCAGATGCTTGCTCAAAAACTTCAGTCGGAGACTCCGTAACTGCAATTGAACCATGAGGGGCACACAACGTGACTGGGGAGCTGCTGGGTTAATTGGACACCAAAACTATAATGCAGCCCCTTGGAAGGAGACGCCATGTAACGACTTACCTGAAGCGGCGTTGGGACACCATTCTAGTCCATTCTCAAGACTCTTTGGAATAATGTTTTTTTTTTTGTTGTTGTTCTTTTTTTTAACTCGGCAGTAGGTAAAGTATTATTTTGTAATTATGGAATTGTCACATTACTGTTACAGTAATTTGAAATTGCAAATTAAAAATGCAGGTAAATACAGTATTGTAATATCTGGAACCTAACTTTTTTTGGTCACATTTACAGTCTTTCAAAATTCTAAGTTATAGGATCCTTCATACTTGAAGAAAGTTTGCAGCTATTGGAAAATCTTCCAGATGCCGGCCACCTCTTATGCTGTGCAGTGTCATAAAGATGATGGGGACAGTTTCAGGTGGTCATGTGATGCTGAAAGGGTAAATCTTCACTATTTGTTTTGATTTCTTTCTTCTTGAGGTGTCCTTCTTCATCTTCTACAGAGGATGACTGCCTACACCCACATCCTCTTTTAGGCCATTGTCCATTTCATTGTGCAGTCGCACTATCAATTACAGGTCAGCTCTTTAAAAGAGTGGTTTTTAGTACACCTCTTGGAGGATCTGGGATGTGTGGCTCTCTAAAGGCACACGTAGCCAAAGCCAAAGTCACATTGCAAAATTTCTAGTCGTCAAGTATGTCTGACTTGCTGAATAACACTTGATCATGTCAAACGAACCTCCTTAGCATTATATTTTCCCCTCGAAAAAATATGTAAAACACATAGCAGTTTTTGGCTTATTAAATCTCATCTTTCTCCTGTAAAATGTGCAAAACACTAAAAGCACAAAGTCAGAAGTGCAGAAAGTGTAATACCGATACAAATAATAATAATAATAATAATGTGAACGGCACACTGCACATGTGTGACAGGAGTGTCATTTTCGGATTCTTAGAATCACTTTTGGTTTCACTGACCGTTTCAGTTTCACTTCGTCATCACTGCTAATGAGAGGCGTTTCTTACGAGACGCCATTATGAGGCCAGGAGAAGAAGCGTCTACACCGTTTGCCCGAGTAACACTCAGGCTTGACTCTTATGTAAGACACAGCTATACCATTGCCTGAACAATGCTTGGCACTAATGCTGTTGACATTTTTACAGCCCGAGTAAACCTCGGGTCTTACTGGAGACGTGTCTATACTGTTGCCTGAGTGACACTTGGGTCTAACACTAAGGAAGCTAAATGACCGTAAATTGCTGGGCATTGCGTGACGACTTTCTAGCACAATCTTGCTTGCCCTGTTTCATGACTGCTTCACAGAGCCGTGCTGTACAAAGGATTAAAAATGTACGCCAAGTTCGGCTGCCATCTCTTTCAATCTGTCGGGGTACGTAAAAGATGAGACATCAGACATATGAACTTCTTTTCTGTTTGTGAGGTCTAAAACACAAGCGTTTGTCAATCCTCATAGCTGCATTCTATGCATTGGATTTCCAGATGAGCATTCATGGTTTGCTGCTGCAACTAAAGACTGGGTGGGCCGTGGACTAGTCAGAGTGAGTCGCTGGTGATACCCGACTAAATAACTGACCTTCACGGGAGCCTGCCACCGACTCTCTAAAGTTACGTGATACATAGATAGACTTTAGTATAGTAGGCAGGATTAGATAGATAGATAGATACATAATTAATTAATTAAATTCCCAAGGGGAAATTGACATACTCCAGCAACAGCATACTGATAAAAACAATATTAATTAAAGAGCAATAAAAACGCAGTGCAAGTACTACGACTGAAAATCGACGGAAAATGTCGTGTAATGTGACAAAGCCTTCAGTTGTCCATCTGACACCAGAAGTGACTGCGATTTAAGGTCAAGATCTGGAAACTCTTGTGGTTTATCATGCCCACTGTTCAGTAGATGGGTATGATTTCTCATATGGCATTTTGTTTTTACTATGTAACATTCTTTTTTGTACTTTTGCTAACTTTTTTCTGTTTTCTTTGCATTTTTGCTGTCTTTATTTACCAGTAAATTCCCTCAAATATTGTATGCTGGATTTGTGTCTGTACTCATTTTGGTAATTGAAGAGTGTGTCACAGTCTTTATTCACACTCTGCGTTTCTGTGCATGTCCTACATTTTGTCAGCTGAATGAAATACCTTCCTGTTATACTTCATGTTATAAAACAGTAAGAAGGCCAACTTAAGATGAAGAGATGCTTTCAACCTCAAAATGTTGTGTCACGGCCTTCTCAAGGCCACAGCCTTTAGCCAGCAATACCTCTCTGCCAGTGAAAGGTCCAAGGGTCCCAAAATCAAACAACGGCTTCTCAGCCCATAATAGATTCAGCATTACAAGTAACTGCCATTTTTTTATTACACCTTCAGATGTTAGGTTTGTAGATTGAGCGTCTGGTATTATGTAGAGAAGTTTCTTCTTAACCACAGTGGGTTGCCACTGATGGGTCTTGAGTTGGTATTGTTTATAATGGGAGTGAGTCATGGTGGGCCCTGTCGATACCTCAGAAAATCTGGGTTGTATATTCTTTTAACATTCCTATTTGGTTCAGGTTTTTGGGATGAATCTTGTGAGGCTGTTACGGAATTGGAAGAGTTCAGAGTAGGCGATGCTATGGGGCTTTTGAGGAACTTGTCCATAGTTCTTAGTTTAGTGTGTGGCATATAACAGGCTGTCATCTGGACTTGCATCATTCGTTTCAGTTTGAGATGCAGGAGCAAAATGCCCTTCTGATTGGGTGCAGAGCTAAAATTTACAATCAATAGGAAAAAAACAAACTTGAAAGCGATGACAGATCAAATTTTTTTCCATTTAAAATTAAGCTGAGAGCCCATCTAAGGTGTCCAGCAACACAGGTTGAGAAAAGGTGCTCAACAAATGCTTGTTTATGTGTAAAAACTGGTGATGATAAATAAATAACCAAAAATACATAAATTCTACCGCAAGATGGATGACATGGCCCATGCGATTGCATGCTGAAATGTAGTATGAAAATGAATGCAGTAATCTGGTTCTAAACACACACATCAGCATCAGCCACCTATTCGTTACATGGGTTGTCTAAACTGGAGTTTCTGATGTGTGTTTATTACTGTAGAACCCCCATAACCACAGATTCGGTTTCTGCGATTTTAGTTATCCGTGGGCCAAAAGTGTTGAATGGAAAATTCCAGAAAAAAAAACGATTCATAAGTTTCCGATTGTGAGCCATTCTGAGTAAATGTTTTCACCACTTTGAATACATTGCACCCTGTCCACGTCACCGCATTCCGCGTGCAGCGAAAACCCAGCACATGCCAGCATCTGAGGGGACCGTGCATCTGTGTCTGAACATCATTCATTCTCGAGAGAGAAAGCACAAGTATAATAATGTATAATGTGTTTAATCTCACGTTGGTAGAGTTTAATTGATCAATTACATACAATAAGACTATCATTGGTACATGTATGTAAACGAAAAATTTCATATATAGGCTTTGCTACCATCTGCAGTTTCAGGTATCAACGGTAGGTCTTAAGAGCTTATCACCTGCAGATATTGAGGAGGACTACTGTACTATCTACTGTATGTACTCACTACATTCATTCTTGCATATTGTGTTGCATTTTTCAGTTATGCTGGTTGGGAATATGCGCACAAGACTCAAATCTGTAAAATCTGAAGGTTCACCTGTGAGTCGTTCATAAACACAATGTTCCAAGTTTTTTCTGTTATTTTTTATTTGTAAACCACTGTGACACCTCAGGGGCCGTCTACTTGATGAGATTTAAATGTGAATGTGAGGTTTTTGCAAAAGCAGCCAACACTGAGCCCTGACCTGAACAAAATAAAGAATCATAGAGTTAAGGTCACGTCAAGATGCCAAAGTGCAGTGGAGCTTACTGGCACTTTTTAAAAAGGTGTTGTGCCTAAAAGCAGAATTAAATAAGGGTGTGTTGTGGGCAACAGCCATTGTGATGTTTGGTTTACAACTTCTGTATTGACAGTCAGCTAGACCTAGAGTACCAAAACCACAAATCTAAATCTAAAAAGATGACACAGTGCTAG
Source organism: Erpetoichthys calabaricus (assembly GCF_900747795.2). NCBI lineage: Eukaryota > Metazoa > Chordata > Cladistia > Polypteriformes > Polypteridae > Erpetoichthys > Erpetoichthys calabaricus. The sequence continues at coordinate 75,699,764 of NC_041411.2, read as the reverse complement.
CCACAGGCTTCACGTTGAGAATCTACTGTATACTGAATCAGTTTTCATTTTCTTTTTTTCTCACCTTCATGATGACCCGACCTTAATATAAGATGGAACACTTGTGAAAAGTGAAGTGAGAGAACAACAGAAATAGTCATAAATTACAAAAGGAGTCCACAAAGTAGGAAATTTAAGAATGATTCTTCTTAACTAGGACAGCTTTTCAAATTGTCACTGAAGAAATTAATCTCAGTTACTATATCAGTGGGCCCCAAGGCACGCTTTTAATTGTCTTTAATGCAATTTGTCCACTGGGATGCTAGTAATATAATATCATGGGGGTAGGAGAGAAATGGGTTTATAACTTGTGCCACCTGAGACAAACATCTACGTCTTGGCCTTTTTTTCGTCTTTGTTTAAAAATAAATGCAGACTAAGTTAGCTCTTCAGGAGGGGTTTTTGTGGCTAAATGCATCAACGGCAAAAAATAAGGAACAACTGGGTGGAGTGGTCACTGTGGCTAGCCGAGATGTGAAAGGCTATTTGTTTCTTGATGAGTAGAGTCAGTTAGTCTTTTATACTGGCATAAAGGCTGCACAGGAGCAAATCTTACCAATTGTTAAAACTGATGAGGAATTTCATAAACCAGGTAGTCGTTATCCACTTCATGTAGGTATGATGAACCGTCTGTGATGGCTTTGCACTTACTTCAGACCCTACAAAACTGGAACAAGTAATAATAATAAAATAATAATAATTCATTACATTTATATAGCGCTTTTCTCAGTACTCAAAGCGCTATCCACACAGGGAGGAACCAGGAAGCGAACCCACAATCTTCCACAGTTTCCTTACTGCAAAGCAGCAGCACTACCACTGCGCCACCTGTGAGGACAAGTAGTGATTGAAAAATGCATGAATAACTGATCACAAATTCCTATTCTAAGAAGGTAGCAGGGTCTGCTCATAACACCAATTGGGACTCCTGTTGTGATTGTCTTTCTGTCAGAAGACCGAACTGCATTTATTGAGATCTCTTTTTGAACTGAGGCTCAGAATGAATCTGATTGGTACACTCATATTGGTGTTAAAAACGCAGATTAGTTAACGTGTTCGTGTGAGTAGCGAGAAGAACCAGCAGCAGCCTTTGTTTAGCTAAATAAAGTACAGTAAAGAGTTGACAGGTGCAGTGCTGAAAGACTCGTAAAGTGAAGATTCTCCATAAGACACTTAATGTTAGCACATCATTCCAGTAAATATCAGATTTTTGATTTTAGATAATGCCTTCACTAACTGGCTGGGTGGAGTCCTCTTCTTAAGCAGACTAGCCATGTTAGTGGTCAGTTGACAGGCAGTTTTCATTTTACGCACGCGTGGCTGCGTACTCCCTTTACACTGCTAAAAGCTGGCAAACAGCTGATTTCACAACAGTCAGGAAGAATGAAATGGGAAAGCAATCACGGTACAGTATAGTAATAGTTTTACTCCATTCGTTCATATATTATATGTTTTGTTATTGTTTAACAGTTTAAATGTAATCTCCGGGGATGTGTGACATGTATGTAAGATGGTATATACTGTATGTAGGAAAAAAGTAAGGATAAGGCGGTGTTCCTCCTCCTCTCTCTCTGAATGGTAGAAGCCCATTGCCTTTAAGCGAATGGGTACAAATACTTAAAAGGCCTCAGTGCCATTAGTTAGGGGTGAGTGGTGAGGATTGGTGTCACTATTCTGCATATTACAAAGGTTAATTTGTTTCCCCCGTATGCTCAACGTTGTCTTAAATGGTATTTTTCCAACCTTTTTAAGCCAAGTAAGTCTCCTAGATTTTTTTTGGCTGCTACAGAGCCATTGAAAGAGTTATTCGACCATTTTCTTTCTACTGTTTTTTTTTTTTGGCAGCTTTGGACTATGTACATTTTATGAGCCCTTACCTATAATTACTATGCATGGAAGTTTTTCAGTACTTTATTGAATTCGTCCTGTTTGTTGGATGCTACTATTTCGTTCAGCTGGATTGTTAACATTTTATTTTTTTTTTGTTTTGTGGATTTTGTCCTTTCACTCATCTACAATTACTGGTTTATCAATTTTTTTGTAATAAACATTGGTGACTTTCTGAGACCCTGTACTTTATCTGGGTTTTGGGGTACCTTGAGTGCCATCCAGCTACAAACTACTTACGAAACACTGACTGAAGACCGTGTTTTGTGACAGTTCGCTGTGCTAAAGAACCAAAAGGGAGAAACTGTTAGGATAAAATGTGTTGTATGAATTTGTAAGGTGCTTCTGACTGTGACTGCCTGTTTAGCGAAGACACTCTGTAACTCCGCATATTACTGAAGAAACAATGAGATCATAATCATTAATACTTGTTATATTTGTTCTCAGGAGTAATTTACAATTAAGAAGTTCCTTTTCACATAAAGATGTGCACCGAGGACTTTTAATCCATTAAGCTATTTTGGGATCTTTAGATAATATTAAGATATAGGTGAGTCAAAGATTATACCATTTATCTGTATGCTGATTGACACAACTCATACATTTCTTGACAGTTTAAGATCGCTACCTTGTCATATTCCTTAGTCTTGTCATGCTGATCTGACTACATGACAAGGCTCCTTCAGGCCTGTTGTAATAATGGATGTTAAGTAAATGGATTTATTTTGTGACGGTGATATTAACATTTCTGTACTTCCCTAACAGATGAAAAACTCCTCTAGTCTGTCCACTGGTCTGATTAAGAACTGAGCATCTACTCGTAAAACTTAAGTGAATTGTTAAGCTGTCTTCAGTGTTAACACCGTACTAAATTCCCAATAATCTTCTTTACTGATATGCAATCTCTTCTGATCCACAATGAAACAGGGTACATGCAGAAAAATACAATAGCATGTTACTTTGACTTAAAAAGTGCAAAGAAATAATCCCAGGTCAACAAGTTTTATTTGACACGATTCTAAAGTGAAATATCAAATGGGAGGAAACCACTGCATGTCTTGCTGGCGCAGTAACATGGCTTACAAGGAATGTCACTCAACGCTTCTTCAGGGACAAAATTGCTACCTTCTGAATTTCGATACCGTCCCGAGTAGTCAAATGTTAACTCCTCATTTGCAGGGATGTCGCACCCAGCAAACAAAGCCAATCTGGGCACAAGAGAATTGACGCGCACAGGTACCATGAACAAATTGGGCTGGCAGGAGTGATTCAGGAATCGCCCAACATTGCCCAATGCAGTTGGATCGACAAAGGTCTCCATCACTTGTCCACACCTCACGTGTTCTTTCACTGCGATTATGTAGTTCATATCGGTAGAACTCTGACGCCGTAATCTCCGGTGTGCTTCTGCTGAACTTAGGACTTCTCCTGCATATTCGCACACAAAACTCCCTTGAGGGATCGGCTCCAGTGTGCGCAGGCCACAGCCTTTCAGTTCAGTTTCAAACACCTTAAATCTGTAGGCGAGACCTCTCTGCACAACTCGGTTCTTACAGGAGTCACCACATTTGCACATGATATTGCATTCAAAAACTGGTTTGGAAAAGCCCGCTTCTTGCTGAGTTGCACTGCTCGCGAGTCGCAGATCATCGGTGTATGCCGTTCCATGACGCTGGAGACAAAGGCACGAGTCTGACTGACAGGAAGAAGAGAGGCAGTCGCATCCTGGAAATGTTATTTCACTGGGATCAAGGGCCGCTCCAGGGCCACTAACATTCTCTGGAGAATACTGCAAAAGAGCAAAAAAAGATTTCAGCCTGGAAAAGTGTATCAAAGACCAGAACTATGAAGATCTCTCAGTATGGAAGGAAAAAATATGCTGTCATCACTTGATGTGTCCACAGGTTAAACGTCTTGAGATCACAGGGAAGGCCCTGTAAAGAGGCTGTGGGACATTAAATTTCTGAAAGCCTATCCTGTTTTACTTTGAAAAGGAGACTGGAAGAGTGTCACAAGGCAATCACACCAAAATGAAGGATGGATACAACCCAAGAGGGTCTGCTGAGAGGATCAGCTATTCTGGTCATGTGGACTCTAGACCAGAAAAGGTGACTGTTCATCACATTTGACAAAGTAGATAGATACTTTATTAGTCCCAAGGGGAAATTCACATACAGTAATCCCTCGCTACTTCGCGGTTCACTTTTCGCGGATTCACGACTTCGCGGATTTTATATGTAAGCATATCTAAATATATAACGCGGATTTTTCGCTGCTTCGCAGGTTTCTGCGGACAATTCGTCTTTTTACTTCTGGTATTTGCTTCCTCAGTTGGTTTGCCCAGTTGATTTCATACAAGAGATGCTATTGGCGGATGACTGAGAAGCTACCCAATCAGAGCACGCAGTTAAGTTCCTATGTGCTGCTGATTGGCTCAGCGACGGAGTGCTGCATTAACCAGGAAGTCTCATCTCACTCATTCAGCATTAACGTGCTCCTGCTACTGCATTCAGGGGATTATCACCTTCATCGTCATCATTTTTACTGCACAGCATATTCATCACGTCATATATAGCTACGTGTACTTTGCTATACAGTAAGTGCAAACTTATCTACCGATTTCATATTGCTTAGCAGTTGTCCCTGTTATTAATAGAGTAAAGGGTGGGTTGTAAACAATACAGGGAGGGTTTAAAAACATCCAAATACACGTTAAATAATTAAATAAATATGGTGTCCCTACTTCGCGGAAATTCAGTTATCGCGGTCGGCCTTGGAACCTCTCCCGCAATAAGTGAGGGATTACTGTACTCTAGCAGCAGCATACTGATACAAAAAAAAAAAAACAATATTAAAGAGTAATAAAAATGCAGGTAAAAACAGACAATAACTTTGAATAATGTTAATGTTTACCCCCCCGGGTGGAATTGAAGAGTCGCATAGTTTGGGGGAGGAACGATCTCCTCAGTCTGTCAGTGGAGCAGGACGGTGACAGCAGTCTGTCGCTGAAGCTGCTCCTCTGTCTGGAGATGACACTGTTTAGTGGATGCATTGGATTCTCCATAATTGATAGGAGCCTTTTGAGCGCCCGTCGCTCTGCCACGAATGTCAGACTGTCCAGCTCCGTGCCTACAATAGAGCCTGCTTTCCTCAGTAGAGTTCAGTAGACTGAACTCTTAGAGTGGCTGCTGCAGGTACCCAAATGGGACAACAGCCTCACCCTCAGAACGATGAATTGGAAATAAAAATGCCAACAGATCATTACTGCATGGTCACACTTCTTGGTCTGTTGTCGTAATACTTTTATACTATAAATTTACTAAATATGTCTGTAAAGTGACCCTTTAGCTAAAACTAAAATCATGAGGTGTGTCACCAGGGGGCGGATCAACCATCAGGGTGTCCCTGGGTGTGGCCTTTTCATCTCCCCGCCCTCCCTTTGAAGAAACTATCAAGTGTCCACACCCTGAAATCACCAGTTGGCCAAACTCCCCTTGTAAATGATCACGTGTCCATGTGCCGAAATCACATGGAAATTTCACGTGAACACTCTATGAACTTGGGACAACCATGCTGGACAATTCAGAGGAAACAAAGCTACCCAAATTGTCTAAGCTGTGCCACAGTGCTACCATTTCTCCTTAGGGCTGATGAGTCGAGTCTACGCCATCGAAAGCCGTTTATACTTTGCCGTTGTGTTGGGCTGAAGCTCCATTAGTGAATGTTAGTTGCCAGTGTTTGTAGCACGCAAGAAAAACGAACGACCCATTAAAGCGTAGGCAGTTTTTGCCCTTCTGGATCAGAGTTTCTCTTGGTACATATTTTTACCCTTTATACTTTCCCACTTTTTCATATATTCGCCGACTTCCAAACCGATGTTAGCCGACATTCTGCTCCACAAATTGACCACCATCTGATTGTCTTTGTGGCGTTATGATTAGGTATTGTATAAATGTGTATATTTTCAGCCTCCTTTGACAAGTCTTTTCTCATTCTGCTCCTTGGTTACTTCAGAATAGCTGAAGACAGACGGAAACGCGTTTCAGGAAATACATAGTTACCAAACTGGCCAACCAGAGATGTAGGGTTCTGTGTAAGGGTTTGCGTCAACGTGACAAAGTCACATTTTTGAGGAGATATGCGTCTATGGCATAGGCTCGGTGCAGAACCGTAAATCAAAAATATAACCTGGTCAGCCAGAAATGCAATTTTTGCGGTTGAACTGCATTTGGAGTGAAGGAATGCACTACTACATTTAGTTTGTTATTTATATTCATGACAAAAAATACTGTTTACCTTTACAGCTTCTCTTTTATTTGGTCTGTAAAAAAAAATTTAAAAAAATCAACAGTTATCCCACTTATCTCTGAAATGTCCATCTGGAAATTTTTGTGAATGCACTGAAATGGGAAAGTGAAACATCACAGGAACTCGCAGGATCACACGTGAACGAGGCATTAGCTGTGAACAGGAACAATAAAACCACTGAACAAACTCTTTTAAAACGACACGTCCATAACTGTCGTCCTTATCAAAATGACAGAAGTTGCCCACAAATATTAAAATGAGCCTGTCGTTATGTGAACACCTGCAGTCATTTGAATACAAAATAAACAGAAGAGGAGACAGATGGCGGTCCTGTGGTGAACCAGCGGATACGGTAACATCGATACTTGCGGTGTGAGATAGTGGGGTATATAGTAGATATAAGGGGTTATATGGCACCCTCCATAATGTTTGGGATAAAGATATTTTTCCCCCTGTGCTCCACAGTTTAAAATTACAAATCAAACAATTCAGGTGTGATGAAAGTGCACACTGCAGACTCTCATTGAAGGGGATTTGCATACATTTTGGTTACACCGTGTAGATATTACAACACTTTTTATTCATAGTCCCCCTGTTTATAATATACAATATAATAGACAGACAGCACTTTTTGTTCCCAAGAATAAATTACAGATAGATGACAACAAACTCACAAGAATTACAGAAGAGAACAAAAACATTCGGACTCAACTTAAGGATAAGAGAGCAGTCCCAGTCACGGCGAGGCTCCATAAAGACGTGTGGCCGTTGGTATAAAGGAGCCCCCGTAGCGTTTCATGACACGCGTCTACTGAATAATGTATTGGCTGAAAGTCCCCCCGGCCATCAAAGTTCTAGAACTTTAGTTAAGTTGGGCTGGAGTCTGAACATTTTATCAATAACTTTAACTACAATATGATACTGTATGTACCCTCTCGTGCAGAGCAGGCAGCAGACCAAAAACATATCTCACAAAGCCACAAGGAAAACTACATGTGAAAAGAAAAATAACATTACAAAGTTGTGATGTCACAAAGTGAGCTCAGAAAATTCCCTTCCAAAAGCATTGGGAGTCACTGCAAGTTTTTGGTTCAGCCTAAAGAATGAATGCTGAAAATAGGAATTTAAGTTAAGTTTAGTCAGGCACTACATTTGAAAAGAACGCAGAAAAATTGGCATTCCTGGCAACACTAGGGGCCTTCCAATTGAAAGCTTTAAAATTAGCCAGGCTGAAACGGTTTATTTTAGAAATGAGAGAAAGCGTAGGATCATCTGGAAATCCCTTAGCCACAGCAAACGTGTCCACGGAAAAGCAGATCTGGGATTAGTTTCCCTGGAGAAATGCACGGAGGCGTAGATGGATAAAAACTACCATTGCTTAAATTAATAATGTGGATAAATACAGCGATTGACTACAATAATTAAAATTGTTCAAATATTACATTAAAAAAATGACTTGTAAATCGCTTCAAGTACTGCTTTTGTGTTGCAAATTACTGCGTACTAAAATGCAGGTGTCCAATACCACTAAGGATGTTTAAAGAGAAGCCCCAAAAATGAGAATTTCTAGCCAAGTCCTCCCAGTTCACTTTCCCCAACTGCAGCAGTGAAGCAGACCATCGCAGCTCTGGTGGTCCGTCAGTATCCTCAGCATTCTGACCAAAGTGGGAAGCCCCAGGGTATTCCAGCAGATGTCACCTCCTGCTGAGCTCCAGATAGCCTTCTATAATCTGCATATGGAGCTCCATTTTTTTTTTTTTGGAATACCAATCCATTTTTCCAGCTTCATCCAAATTGCCACCCAATATGATGAGTGAGGCTATGCTCCTCTCTCCAAGCCCCCCAGGCCTACCCAACCCCACGCTGGTGTTGTTCCCCTCCACCGCTCCGTTTCAGGACCAGGTGTGTTCTACGTTTGCTCTCATGCCTTTATTCTGGATGGAATAGCATCCCCTCTCCTTACATTACTTGATCAGTAATTATTGGAGGATTAAAACACCACGGACCGTGGCTGTTGACGCCCCTTGCCCCCACCTTTTGACGCTGATTGGTCATTTGATTACGTTTAGTTTTAGCCCCTTTGATGCGGGGTCTTGAGATTTAAATCGAAATACACACGGCGCTGCCGCTATGCGAAAGGCAACGCGTTTATTTTGCTTTTAGTTATGACACGCGATCTGCGAACATCGTTTCAAATGCAATGCGTGCGTGTAGTGCATTTTAAACTGACACGAAAACTGCGTGCCGTAGTGAAAAGCAATCGATCGAATAATCTTCCTGTTTGTATCCAGTCATTTATAATCGCGGGAGTCGGAGCCTACACCAACAGCGCGGGGGGCAAAGCAGGACACCTCCAGTCCACCGCACCCGCAGATCCAACGGCACTTTTCCCCCCCTTTAATATCACAATTGCGTCATGATGGCTGCGTTCTTTACCTTAAACTTGCGCCAGCCGTCCCCTACTGATGCTCCACCAGTATCCACAAACACTGGAAGATTTTCTAAACCACAAGTCACGTCTGTTTTAAAATCTCCCCGCGCCATTCGCAGGCGGCGTTTCAAGCGTTAACTTGCGAGGACGGCTTTGGATGATCACTTCCGGCTCGTAAAGCCTCCCTAAAATCCTACCAAAATATAAGCACTCAATCGCGCCGATACATAAGAGCGGCGCAAGATGCATATCAAAATAAAAGCTCAGACCCGACTCACTAGGTGAGCGCATGTCTGTATCTCCGAGTTCAAGTGCAGTTTCACAGCTGGAGTTTGTGAAAAGTTCTGGGATCCCACTGTGGCTTTCGATTTTTATCTCAGCTAATATAATAATTGAGTACTTTTTATTCTACTTAAAAGCGATATTTAAATTTTTTTTTTTCTTCGTTTATTTTGCAGTTAACAGGGTACAAGAGGTTTACATTTATAATAAAGAAGCAGCAGTGCACACCATTGCCCGGGTAAGCAATTTTAAAGTAGAACCATCGAAAGTCTATACATGGTGTTTCTTTAATTTGTCACTACACTTTAATTTATTTTAGGGCTCCAAAAATATGAAAATTTACTGGCCTTAAAACTGTAGTAAAAAGACACCCCCTGTCCTAGGACCCCCCAGGGTTAGTTTTGAGTTCCAAAGTAGTCTAGTGTCCCTTCCTGACAAAGTGGGATTTTCCGAGGTTGGACCACGGGTGTGAAATTGTATAAAGAACAAACACACCAATAATGATAATTTGGTGGTGTCACAGAAGTTAACTTTACAAAATGAGTCTTCAGTAAAGGATTATCCCCTTTTAAAAGTGGAAAAAACCTGCACTCCACTCCACTGAATTACGGTACAATCATTAAGATGTCTGCTCACACAGAATGTCACCTCATCAAAGTGCAGCACCTTGGCTCATTTACTGATTGTAATAACACGATAGTCCGACTTATTGTAAGTTTGCAAGAACCTTTGGTGGCAATACTTAAAATGGGAGGGTGGCACAGTGGTGCAATAGCAGGTCTGCTGCCTTGCTGCAAGGAGACCAGGGTTCACATCCCGGGTGGTCTCTGTCTGGAGTTTACAAGTTCTCCCTGTGTCTCCTCCGACGGTCCAGAGACATGCAGGTTAAGTGAATTGGTGATGTTAACCTGACCTTGTGTGTTTGTGTGTTCAACTTGCGATGGTCTGGCGCCATTACCAGGAGTTGCTCCTGCCTAGTGCCTGATATTTGCTGGGAGACTCCAGCTTCATCCATGTCCATGTGGGTTTCCTTCAGGTGCCTTCGTTTCCTCCGACAATCCAAATCCATGCAGGTTAGGTGGACTGTTGAGGTTAACTTGACCCTGTGTGGTGTGTGTGTTCAACTTGCAATGGACGGGCGCTATTTAGAGGAATTGCTCCTGCCTTGTGCCCAGTGCTTACTGGGATAAATTCCAGCTTCCCCGAGACCTTCCTCTGAATAATCCGGTTTACATGATGGATGGAGGGATATCATACAGGGAGAGATCCTACATGTTCTTGTACTCTAAACTTAATATCAAATAGTGTAAAACTTCCACTTGAATAGTTTTCTGATGGACAAATGTTACTTTTGCTTGTTTCACTTTTAAAGAAAGGTATCTCTACTCTTAAATCAAATATGGCTGTTAGGTATTTTATACAACACTGGTTCTACTGTTGGTTTGAAATATTAAAATAATATTCACCAGTTGCCGCCGAGATACACTTTCTGAATGCCGGACATTCTTGAACTGTCGATGGAAACCCCTGCTTTCAGTGACATCTGGTGGACAGAGAAAGTAACAACAGCCTCTGCAGCCTGAAAGCAGTGCTTGCACTTACGGTAGGTGAGGTACTCGTTCAGTTCACTTCCTAATCAGCTTATGCAGGGCATCTGAAGCCCACCACAGCAGTCAGAGATAGCAAGGCAGGAACACCACCTGGGGAGGCTGCCAGTCCATTACAGGGCCAGTTTAGCATTTCCAGCCCACCTAACCTGCATGTCTTTGGACTGTGAGAGGAAACTGGAGCCCCCATAGAAAACCCCACATAGACACAGGGACCACCTGGCATGACAACTCTGGACTCCTTACTGTGCCGCCTCCTTCAATTCAATTCATCCATCCATCCATCTTCCAACCCACTGAATCTGAACACAGGGTCACGGGGGTCTGCTGGAGCCAATCCCAGCCAACACAGGGCACAAGGTAGGGTGCCAACCCACTGCAGGACACACACAAACACACCCACACACCAAGCACACACTAGGGCCAATTTAGATTCGCCAATCCACCTAACGTGCATGTCTTTGGACTGTGGGAGGAAACCGGAGCGCCCGGAGGAAACCCACGCAGACACGGGGAGAACATGCAAACTCCATGCAGGGAGGACCCAGGAATCGAACCCAGGTCCCCAGGTCTCCCAACTGCGAGGCAGCAGCGCTACCCACTGCGCCACCGTGCCGCCCCAATTCAATTCAATTCAATTCAGATGCACTTGATTTTTGCATAACGTTCTTCACAGAGTGCCGGATCAGAGCACTGGGGCAGCCATACAGGCAAAATACAAAGGACGGATTTCACAGGTAGAACATTTGACATAAAAAGAGGAATCAAACACAGTTTTTGACTTGGAGTAAAGAAAATCAATGGCTTTAAATAGCTAGACTTAGGAATATATGTCAATTTTTGGAAGAATGTTCTTATCTAAATGTATTGTGGGATTATTTATCATGGGTTGACTTGGCCAGGTCCTTAGCCTGTGATGGACTGGCACCTTGCCCATTAGAGACAGATAGGAATGGCACTATATAAGAGATCTATAGACATAAATAGAGTGCCATTCCTATCTCTTATATAGTGCCTACCCTATAACAGATGATAAGATAGATAGGAATGGCACTATATAAGAGATCTATAGACATAAATAGAGTGCCATTCCTATCTCTTATATAGTGCCTACCCTATAACAGATGATAAGATAGATAGGAATGGCACTATATAATAGAGCAGGGGTGGGCAGCATCGGTCCTGGAGGGCTGCAAGTTTTTTTTTCCAGCCCAGTGTCTTAATAAGAAACATTTGTGACTTTCCCCTTGGGATTAATGAGGTATCTATCTAATTATCGCTGATGAAGCACTTATTGCTCAAGTGACATTTTGATGCCTTTATTTTAGTGGTCTCACTTGTTAAGTCCCCCCACCCTTATAAATTGCTTATTTCAGTCTTAATCAGCTGCATTCTGTTTTTAGTGGCTCCTTATTAGCAATAAAATGCAAAAGACAAAGGAGCCAGCAGTTTTCCATCTAACTTGTTTCCATGCACAACTGTGTGGATTCATTTTGCACCGTTGGGTTTAATAAAACACTTAAGAGACAAATGTGACAGACTGAAAATGATCCATTTTAGACTTCAGATCATTTGGATGATATCCTTGGAAAGGAGAAAAAGTCTACGATATAAGAAGCTAACATTGCAGATTAACAAGCCATAATATTAAATAACAGATTGGCGTGGATTGTTTTTTTAATTAAGCAAGTGGATTAGAAAGACAACCTGCAGCCACTGCGGCCCTCCAGGACTGCCATTGCCCACCCCGGTCATAGACAGACAGTGTGACCTGTAGGGGGGCATTGCAGCGCCTCAGACCCCAGACACGATCTCAATGACGCAAGTCCCAGTTTCAAATAAAAGATTTATTGAAACACAAATACCTTCACAGGGCTGATTTTATATTCTTAATAAAAAAAAAGCACCATGAGCTCCTCTTCTTCCTCTTGGTCTTTCTGCCTCTCTTTTCTCCTCCACTCCTTCCAGGCGAGTTTTTATTCTCGTTTCAGACGAAGAGCATTTCTGACTTCTTGATAATGAAATTGGCCCGACTTTTGAATGTATGAACATCTCTCAGTCCTCTTTCATTAAAAACAACGTCTCGGTCTCTTTCACGAGTCAGAACAGTGACTCAGACAGGGTGGGCTCCATCCTAGTGTTTGATCGAATACCCCCCACCCCATCTCTATGACCTCTGGACTGAACAAAGCAGGTTTGGAAAGGCTAAGTTTCTGCGTATTTGTTCGGTTTTCAGCTGTTCCGATGACTGCATTTAACCTCTGTTGGCAGCAGATGGCGCTCCAAAGCTGCAGTTAAGACCTTCTTAGTGGTGGATTCGACTTCATTCTATTTACAGTACTGGCAAAGGTCACAATGATAAGGAAGAAATCATTAGAGACTCGGATCTGTGCCACCACATATGATTTAAGGCATAAAAAAGTCATATATATACTGTACTACAGTACTGTGCAAAACTTTTAAGCAGGTGTGAAAAAATGCTGTAAACAAAGAATGCTATCAGAAATATAAATAATGATTGTTTATTGTTATCAATTTACAAAATGCAAAGTGAGCGAACAAAAGAAAAATCTAAATCAAATCAATATTTGGTGTTACCACCTTTTGCCTTCAAACCAGCATCAATTCTTACGGGTCCACTTGCACAGACTCAGGGATTTTGTAGGATTCTAGTCAGGTGTTTGATCAACCAATTCTACCAAACAGGTGCTAATGACCATCAATGTCACACTTAGGTTGAAACACAGTCATTAACTGAAACAGAAACAGCTGTGTAGGAGGCTTCAAACTGGGTGAGGAACAGCCAAACTCTGCTACCAAGGTGAGGTTGTGGAAGACAGTTTCATGTCATGGCAAGATTGAGCACAGCAACAAGGCACAAGGTAGTTCTACTGCATCAGCAAGGTCTCTCCCAGACAAAGATTTCAAAGCAGACTGGGGTTTCAAGATGTGCTGTTCAAGCTCTTTTGAAGAAGCACAAAGAAACGGGCAATGTTGAGGATCGTAGACGCAGTGGTCGGCCAAGGAAACTTAGTGCAGCAGATGAAAGACACATCAAGCTTATTACCCTTCGAAATTGGAAGATGTCCAGCAGTGTCATCAGCTCAAAACTGGCAGAAACCAGTAGGACCCAGGTACACCCATCTACTGTCCGCAGAAGTCTGGCCAGAAGTGGTCTTCATGGAAGAGTTGCAGCCAAAAAGCCATATCTCTGACGTGGAAACAAGGCCAAGCGACTCAAGTATGTATGAAAACATAGGAACTGGGGTGCAGAAAAATGGCAGCAGGTGCTCTGGACTGATGAGTCAAAATTTGAAATATTTGGCTGTAGCAGAAGGCAGTTTGTTCATCGAAGGGCTGGAGAGCGGTACAATAATGAGTGTCTGCAGGCAACAGTGAAGCATGTTGGAGGTTCCTTGAATGTTTGGGGCTGCATTTCTGCAAACGGAGTTGGAGATTTGGTCAGAATTAATGGTGTTCTCAATGCTGAGAAATACAGGCAGATACTTATCCATCATGCAATACCATCAGGGAGGCGTATGATTGGCCCCAAATGTATTCTGCAGCAGGACAACAACCCCAAACGTACAGCCAAAGTCATTAAGAACTATCTTCAGCGTAAAGAAGAACAAGAAGTCCTGGTATGAAGTGATGGTATGGCCCCCACAGAGTCCTGATCTCAACATCATCGAGTATGTCTGGGATTACATGAAGAGACAGAAGGATGTGAGGAAGCCTACAGCCACAGAAGATCAGTGGTTAGTTCTCCAAGATGTTTGGAACAACCTGCCAGTCAAGTTACTTCAAAAACTGTGTGCAAGTGTACCTAGAAGAATTGATGCTGTTTTGAAGGCAAAGGGTGGTCACACCAAATATTGATTTGATTTAGATTTCTCTTTTGTTCATTCACTGCACTTTGTTGATTGATGACAATAAATGATTAACACTTCCATTCTTTGTTTACAGCATTTTTTCACACCTGCCTAAAACGTTTGCACAGTACTGTATATACTGTATATATACACACACACACACACATATTTATTTTTTTATATGATGGTGCTCAGTCCACCACTGTGCCTGCCTTGTGCCCTGTGATCGCCGAGATAGGCTGCAGCTGCCCCCGCGACTGTGCCCTGCATAAGCAGGTTAGGAAGATGACTGGCTGGCGGTCTTGTAGAAGTATTCTATTTTTTAAAAACTTAATACTTCTGGAATACAAAATATTTTTAAAAAAAAAAAGCCTTGAGACCTGACATGCTCCATTAGATACCATTTTACAAACAGACGCAGAGATCTTACACTCCGAGACTGGAGTGGTGGCTCTGAGGCTAAGGATCCAGAAGGTTGCCGGTTCGAATCCCCGTCACTGCCAAAAGAGATCCTACTCTGCTGGGCCCTTGAGCAAGACCCTTAACCTGTAACTGCTCCAGGGGCGCTGTACAATGGCTGACCCTGCGCTCTGACCCCAAGGGGTATGCGAAAACTTACAAATTCCTAATACAAGAAATTGTATAAGGCGAAATAAAGAACAAAACAAAAATCTGATGACCAAATCTGCCGTTCACCTGCCTGTATTGTAAATTATTCTAATTTATTAAAAGCATGTACCATTCCATACAATCAAGGACTGTAAATTAAATAGGCAGTTCAGTCACCGTTTTACGGCTGCAGAAGCCTGGAGTCTGGTGGGGTGCGGTCAGTGCTTGCTGGTTTCACGCGGTGCTCAGCAGCGGTTTCTGCCCCTTCAGCTTGTAGCGCCGCCACATAAACAGACGCAATGTGTCTTTCTGCTCTCTGTCAGGTGTGCTTGTGTGGAGAGCCCTGCAGGCTATGATTGGCAGCGGCGCCCCGGAAGGCGGGACATCTGGTTTCCTTTTTTTTTCCCCCCTCGGGGAAATTTGCATAAACCGCACTGTTAAAACAGCCAAGAAGAAGATGGAAAAAAAAAAATCGGACTAAACAGATCAACATCTGGCCGGGCCATGAGAGGAGGTTCTGTAGCTCCGCCAGACCCGTCTGTTAGATGGAAGTCGGAAATTCACTCCGGAATTGTCAATTTGGCGTTCTGTTATTTCTAGCAGACTCGGCTGAGCTCACAAAGACCTTATGTTTCTTTTCAATGGCGCAGACTGACTGTAGAACATTTTACAGTTAAGACGTTCACTGTTTGGGGTCGACCGCCAATTCTACACTTCATTTCACCTGCAGCTAACAGTTGAGCTGGAACCTTGGACTTGAGTGTGAACTTCGGAAGGGGAACTGGGGATATTTCCACTGCATATATATACATATATAGTATATACATATACATACACACACACATATATATATATATATATACATACATACTGCCTGCGGTGGGCTGGCGTCCTGCCCGGGGTTCCTGCCTTATGCCCTGTGCTGGCTGGGATTGGCTCCAGCAGACCCTGTGACCCTGTAGTTAGGATATAGCGGGTTGGACGATGACTGACTGACTGACTGACTGACTGACTGACTGACTGACTGATATATGCTGCAGTCTGGTTTTCTCAAAACCCTTTCTTTTGGCCTCCCTGTGTGGTAGTGCTTTGAGTAGTGATAAAAACTCCATATATTATTGTAATGAATTATTAATAATAATAATTTTACTATTGTGATTAACCAATCGTCACCCCTGATTTTGCCAGGCAGGCTCCCTTTAACGCACCAATCAGGTGCAGGTTCAGTTGTCCACCCGCTCCGAGATGCACGATCAGCCAAGCACCCCAATCAACGTTGGAGCAGCGCATGCTCACTCACATGCACTCACCAGGGGGCTACACGCTCCTGGACTCCCGATTATTTAAGCCCACAAACATCACTGTTGCACCATTAAGCTTCTCGTCAGATTTTGCACGGTACACCACCATAGGCCGTGGTTTGTTCTGAAATTTCGTTGGTTCCCCTATGCTGGGCCCACCAGGTACCCCTCTTAGCACAGTGACTGAAGTGACCCATTTCTGCTTCACTGTGATGAAATTATGCAAAATCCATACATATTCAAACTATATACATGTAATGAAGAGCAAAAACTTTAATAATATCTAACAAAGAATATTATGATAAATACTTTATAGGATAGCATTGTGGTTAAGTAGCCATACTTTTCAATTTAATTAAAAAAATATTTAAGGGGAAGCAGGAACTGACTGACTATCCGGCAGCTGGAGTTCAACGGGGGGCAAGATGTGCCCTGATGGGACAGGAATAAACTGGGGGAGTCATCCCTACAGTACAAGATGCCATTGGTCTAAAAAAGGGGGGGGGGCGGTTTAGGATACATTAAGGAAGCCAAAAAAAGCACAAGTTTAGGTGGACAATGAGGCAAAATGTGTCTCTGCTGCTCTGGTCACACAGAATGCCACCCAAGAGCTGTGCCTGACCACGCCGGACTGGTATAGACAGAGGGAGGGGCTTGGGAGTGGTGATGTCAGGGTGACCCCGCCTCCTGGGAGCTCCACCCACAAAACACAAGGAATATCAGAACATAATTATACACATCATAACAAATTATGAATCCTAACTCTGATTCAGAAAATACATAACAAAAATCTATGAAAGATGAAACCGAAGCACCGCAGTGTAAGCAGGCTTATGAAGGCCGGAGGGTGGTCCTTGGCTGCAACCATGGGCTCCACAGAAATAAAAAACACAGATAAGAAAAAATAACATTATTAAAAATGCAAAATAATTAACAGACAAAATATGTAATACAGGAGAAAAAGGTGCTCAATAACAAAATATTTAATAGACATCAAAAAGAATCAGGACTCTGTATAGCTTTCGGTTATGACTGCAAGTCCCACAAATGCCCACTAGAGGGCGATAAACCGGCAAATCCCGGCTACTTAAAACGGACAAACACAGAAACGTTATAAAAATGAAAAGTCTTTTATTTCCATAAATGGGATACGGTGAGGACCCAAAAGATCACCGTGGCAAAATGGAGTTGCCTAAAACAAAAGCAAAAGTGTCCCAAATCACAAATCCAGAGTAAAAAAAAAAAAAGACGCAAAATAAAAACTCACCAAAACTCGCTAGCGCATACAAAATGAACCTTTACCAGTCTGCCAAAAGGAGGCTCGGCCAGTTTTTAAATCCATCTACGGATTTGTAAATGCTTGTTCAAAGCCGGCATCAAAGCCTCGAAGAATTCGTGTGCCGTTAGTCTGAGCGGATTGTGTTCGTCTACACCTGTGACTTCAGCGAAGATCCCGTCACAATTTAAGACCAGTTAATGCAGAAAATCGGGTCATTCCAAAAAGGGGGTTCACACACTTTTTTCTCGCCCCTGTAACACTTCACGTCTGCTTTTTGAATGACTTGTTTCTCACTGTGAAAAACAAAACAATCTGATGGAGACGTTTGTTACGATAAAAAACGGCACAATGGCACCCAGGGGTGAATTTCTCAATGAAGGGAAAACCAACCAGGGTGCAGCAGGCCAGCTAACAAACAAACTGGCATCGACACAAGTCAACGGCAGATAGCTAGCTCGGGGGTCGCGCGGGGGTGCAGCGCCTAAGGGTGGTCCAGTTGTTAAGGGACGTCCTGCCGCGTTGTGTGATGTCATGTCATGTCATGCGTCACCGAGCATCACGTGACAGGTCAGTGGCCTTCCTAGATCTGTTAAAAGCGCTTCTTTGTTTCTGATATTTTACTTTTTTTTAACACGTTGGAGTTATTTTTACGAGGTGGTAATTTCGATTCACACTTGGAATTTATTTATTTTTTTCTACAGGGGTTATTGCTTCAGCCATCTGCTGTTCGGTGTTGCTGTCACAAGTGTACTCGGCCAGATTGTTTCTTGATTTGGTCGTAATCACCTTCGCTACAGCGTTTTCTTGCCAATAACCGTCTCCCTTGAACGATAAATTGCTCACTGAACCATAAGACACACATCTGATTACATCCGTCTTCTCTTGATACCGACGAGAAGATCTCTTCACTAACTGTAGCGCCGAGTACGGGGAGAGGGGCTTGGCATCTTAAGGCAGCGGGGGGCACGGAGATGAAGCCCGGCATATTCAGGGAGGTTACAGTACTGGGATTATTGGTAGAGCCGCCAGGATTAGAGAGAGAGGAGGCACTATATAAGAGAGAAATGAAGATGTATAGCACAATAGAGAGAGATATGAAAGTGTAACATTCATAGATGGATAACAATATGAAAGGCACTATATGACTATATAGGAAATACATTATATAATAGATACAGATATACAAGAAAGACACTATATAACAGATAAATGAAGATGTATAGCACTATAGAGAGAGATATGAAAGTGTAACATACATAGATGGATAACAATATGAAAGGCACTATATGACTATATAGGAAATACATTATATAATAGATACAGATATATAAATAAGACACTACAGAGAGATTTGAAAGTATAACATAAATAGATGGATAACAATATGCTAGGCACTATATGGCTATATAGGAAATACATTATATAATAGATACAGATATATAAGAAAGACATTATATAACAGACACATAGACAAATATATAAGAGGCACTATATAACAAATGAAGATGAATGACACTACAGGGAGATATGAAAGTATAACATACATAGGTGGATAATAATATGAAAGGCACTATATGACTATATAGGAAAGACATTATATAATAGATACAGATATATAAGACACTATAACAGAGACAGATATAAGAAAGGCACTATATAACATAAATGAAGATGAATGACACTACAGAGAGATATGAAATATAACATACATAGAATGATAACAATTTGAAAGGCACTATATGACAGATATGTTCACAAGTGAGGGAAGAATGGAGCGGGAGGTTGACAGACGGATCGGTGCAGCATCTGCAGTAATGCGGGCTCTGCAGCGGTCCGTCGTGGTGAAGAGAGAGCTGAGCCAAAAGGCGAGGCTGTCGATTTACCAGTCGATCTACGTTCCTACCCTCACCTATGGCCACGAACTTTGGGTAGTGAGCGAAAGAGCGAGATCGTGCATACAAGCGGCCGAAATGAGTTTTCTCTGCAGGGTGGCTGGACTTTCCTTTAAAGATAGGGTGAGGAGTTCAGTTATCCGGGAGAGACTCGAGTAGAGTCGCTGCTCCTCCACATTGAGAGGAGTCAGTTGAGGTGGTTCGCCTGGACGCCTCTCTGGTGGGGGTGTTCCGGACATATCCCACTGGGAGAAGGCCATGGGGCAGACCCAGGACACGCTGGAGGGATTCTCTCTCCCGGTTGGCCTTGGAACGCCTCGGGGTCCTCCCAGAGGAGCTGGAGGAGGTGGCCGGAGAGAGGGGGGTCTGGACTTCCCTGCTTAGGCTGCTGCCCCCACGACCCGACCTCAGATAAGCGGTGGATAATGGAAGAATGGATGGATAAATAACAGATACACATATATATAGGAAAGACATTATATAACAGATACATAGATAAAAAAGAAAGGCACTATATATCTGTAATATAGTGCCTTTCTTATATATCTATGTATCTGTTACATAGTGCCTGTTATGTATCTGTTATATAGTGCCTTTCTTATATATCTATTAAACAGATAGATAGATAACAATATAAAAGGCACTATATGACATAGACAAATGAAGATGAATGACACCACAGAGATATGAAAGGCACTATATAACAGATATCACTCTCCACCTATGCGACACCCAAAAATAAATATCTTATATATAATTCACCAGTCTCCTCACTCACTCACATCCGTCCAAAGCCGAGTGCGCACTCACCTTCTGTGCAGCTGCCCGAAAAACCTTACAAGACCGACATCGCGGCAGGTGGCAGATTTACGGCCGCAAAAATTCAAAGAGAAAAGCGACTTCGATTAAAGCTCTAAAGGCCTGAAAGGCGATTTCGACTACAACTCCAGGCCTAATTACGCATTCATTCAATACACCTATATCAGGTTTGTGGTGCTTATACTTATTACTGTTCCACTCGCGCCCGTTTAATCTTACATTGTCGAAACGGGCTCTTTGTCTAGTATATATAAATATAATTAATTTGATCTCTGGAGGATAAACCTTAAAAGCGTTTATCTGTGCCCTGAAGGCAAAGCCGAGTTAACAAGGGTGCAAGCGACTGAGCCGCTCATTTGGATGGCTGGCAGCATTCAGAGGCCTTCAGAAAGCTCGCTGTGTTCTCTTGGTGGATTTCTAAGGCGCCTCCTTGCAGGTGACGTGAGCCGTTCACACCCGATTGCATTGCTAGGGATGGAAGTGACCAAGCTGTGCTCAACTGTCCCAAAAGGAGAGCACCCTGCTGGAATGACCGCATCACCATTCAGAAGTAGACTGTGGGAGGAATGCATTTTCAGAGACAGCAGGAGGACATAAAAGAGCCTGGTGTCCATTAAAACTACGCCAAGGACCTCATAAAACATCCTAGAAAGAAATTCTGTCAGAGACTCTCCGTGCCCAAGTTTTGTCTACGGTGCTTGAGAGGAGTCTGAGCCCATCATAGTGACCGATTATGCTGGATGGTGACAATGATTTTGCTTCCTGAACACGTTGGGATGAATCTTGCTGATCACCACCTTCACGTACACTTTTATTGCAATCACCTACTGTATTTGTGCTTTCCTGCCAGATTCTAAGTTGTAATAGAGGCATAGGTTGAAAAAATGCCAACAACTTTGTGAAATTTTGAGAAAAATGCTGACACACACACAAGTGCACAAAGTTCCAGCCAGCTGTCATAAAGATAAAGAACAAATAAAGAGGAGTGTGACTAGTGAGCAGTCTGGTCTCCTGGGTCAATCTGAACACATTCGTCTGGTTGATATCCTGGAAGAGGCGGGGCTTGAAAGAGGAAGTGATGTCACAGCTCCTCTGGTCACGAGTGTCTGAACTGAGCCAAGAATATCCAACTGCAGAACCGCAGCACCATACTGTACAGTGGGTACGGAAAGTATTCAGGCCCCCTTCAATTTTTCACTCTTTGTCATTTTGCAGCCATTTGTTAAAATCATTTAAATTAATTTTTTTCCTCATTAATGTACACACAGCACCCCCATATTGACAGACAGAAAAAAGAATTTTTGAAATTGTTGCAGATTTATTAAAAAAGACAAACTGAAATATCACATGGTCCTAAGTATTCAGACCCTTCGCTCAGTATTTAGTAGAAGCACCCTTTTGAGCTAATACAGCCATGAGTCTTCTTGGGAAAGATGCAACAAGTTTTTCACACCTGGATTTGGGGATCCTCTGCCATTCCTCCTTGCAGATCCTCTCCAGTTCTGTCAGGTTGGATGGTAAACGTTGGTGGACAGCCATTTTTAGGTCTCTCCAGAGATGCTCAATTGGGTTTAAGTCAGGGCTCTGGCTGGGCCATTCAAGAACAGTCACAGAGTTGTTGTGAAGCCACTCCTTCGTTATTTTAGCTGTGTGCTTAGGGTCATTGTCTTGTTGGAAGGTAAACCTTCGGCCCAGTCTGAGGTCCTTAGCACTCTGGAGAAGGTTTTTTGTCCAGGATATCCCTGTACTTGGCCGCATTCATCTTTCCCTCGATTGCAACCAGTCGTCCTGTCCCTGCAGCTGAGAAACACCCCCACAGCATGATGCTGCCACCGCCATGCTTCACTGTGGGGACTGTATTGGACAAGTGATGAGCAGTGCCTGGTTGTCTCCACACATACCGCTTAGAATTAAGCCCAAAAAGTTCTATCTTGGTCTCATCAGACCAGAGAATCTTATTTCTCACCATCTCAGAGTCCTTCAGGTGTCTTTTAGCAAACTCCATGCGGGCTGTCATGTGTCTTGCACTGAGGAGAGGCTTCCGACAGGCCACTCTGCCATAAAGCCCTGACTGGTGGAGGGCTGCAGTGATGGTTGACTTTCTACAACTTTCTCCCATCTCCTGACTGCATCTCTGGAGCTCAGCCAAAGTGATCTTTGGGTTCTTCTTTACCTCTCTCACCAAGGCTCTTCTCCCCCGGTAGCTCAGCTTGGCCAGATGGCCAACTTTAGGAAGGGTTCTGGTCGTCCCAAACGTCTTCCATTTAAGGATTATGGAGGCCACTGTGCTCTTGGGAACCTTAAGTGCAGCAGAAATTTTTTTGTAACCTTGGCCAGATCTGTGCCTTGCCACAATTCTGTCTCTGAGCTCTTCAGGCAGTTCCTCATTTGCTCTGACATGCATTGTGAGCTGTAAGGTCTTCTATAGACAGGTGTGTGGCTTTCCTAATCAAGTCCAATCAGTATAATCACACACAGCTGGACTCAAATGAAGGTGATCTCAAGGATGATCAGAAGAAATGGAAAGCACCTGAGTTAAATATATGAGTGTCACAGCAAAGGGTCTGAATACTTAGGACCATGTGATATTTCAGTTTTTCTTTTTTAATAAATCTGCAACAATTTCAAAAATTCTTTTTTTGTCTGTCAATATGGGGTGCTGTGTGTACATTAATGAGGAAAAAAATTAATTTAAATGATTTTAGCAAATGGCTGCAATATAACAAAGAGAAAAACTGAAGGAGGTCTGAATACTTTCCGTACCCACTGTATGTCACCTCAGGTCTAGACCAGCAGTTACAGGATAGAAGTGAAGGGTAGGGGGTTAGTATGCTTAGCGTGTACGGTAAATGAGGTTAGGGGGTCAATCACTGCTACTACTACATGAAAGATAAGTTTATAAAATAAAATAAGATTATTCTTTGTTCTTTAGTATTGTCTAAAGTAAGGGCCGAAGGCTGGGAACGCAGAATAAAAACAAAAACTCCAGAGGCCTGCAGGAAAAAAAAAAAATCTTCAGGGGTTCAAAGGTCATGAGACTCAGAATATTTGTATTGTCATTGTAACAAATACAATGAAATTAGGTGCAGTCCCTGCGGTGTCAAAATATAAATAAATATAATTACAAAAGGATAGGAAAGGAAAAGAAGAAATGAGGTAGAACACAAACATTCAACATAAGACCTTAGTGCGCATGAAACACTATTGTACAAGATGTCTTCTAGTGCATTGGAGGTGATTAGGTGGCATTCAGTGCCCTAATAGCAACAGGGTAGAAACTGTTATGTCAGTCATTATTCAACCCGCTATATCCTAACTACAGGGTCACGGGGGTCTGCTGGAGCCAATCCCAGCCAACACTGCTGCGCAAGGCAGGAACAAATCCCGGGCAGGCTGCCAGCCCGCTGCAGGGCACACACACACACACTAGGGACAATTTAGGATCGTCAATACACCTAACCTGCATGTCTTTGGACTGTGGGAGGAAACCCACGCAGACACGGGGAGAACATGCAAACTCCACTGTTATTCAGTCTCTTAGTCTGTTTGGATGCTCCTCTATCTTCTGCCTGATGGCAACAGGTGGAACACGTCATGAGTGGGGTGTGAGGAGTCTTTTAAGATGTTTTCTGCTTTCCTGAGGCAGTGAGAGCTGTGCAGTTCATCCAGAGAGGGTAAAGTGCAGCCGATGATCTGCTGGGCCGTCTTTACGATCTGCTGAAGTGTCTTCCTCTGCGCTGTTGTGCACCTGGAAAACCCCACGCAGAGGCAGCAGCACAGGAGACTCTCAATAGAGAAGTGGTAGAAGGACACCAGCAGTTTTTGGGGGACGTTATTCTTCCTGAGGACTCTCTGCTGAGCCTTCTTGGCCAGCTCAGCTATGTTCACACCCCAGGACAGGTATTCCATGATGTGGACTCCCAGGAATCGGACGTCTGACACCCTCTCCACACAGTCCCCTCTGATGTAAAGTGGTCTGATGTCTGTTTTCTTTTTCCCCGAAGTCCACAACGAGCTCCTTGGTCTTACTTGTGTTCAGGAACAGGTTGTTGTCCATGCACCACGCTGTCAGCCGCTCCACTTCGTCCCTGTAGGCGGACTCATCCTCCCCAGAGATGAGCCCCACCACAGTGGTGTTGTCTGCAAATTTGACGATGGTGTTGCTGCGTAGTCATGTGTGTACAGCGTGAGGAGCAGAGGGCTCAGCACACAGCCCTGAGGAGAGCCGGTGCCGATGCTGATGGCCGAGGAGATGTGAAGGCCCACCCTAACCCTTTGTGTTGGTCTACCTCACATAAATGATCTAAATGATGTCACTTCCACCCTGAAAGTGCTGGCATAGACCTGCGGGGAGGAATGGTGCTGTGGCTCAGCAGGTCGATACATCTCAACTGAACTGCCGACAGAGACGAAGAGTGTTCGCAGTGGTGCCACCTCTTGGCTTAGGGTGGAACTGTTTACCTCTTCAGAGCCTTGAAGGGGACACCTAAGCGCTTGTGCCTGTCAAAGTACACACACGCACACAAACAACTGGAACATCTGTGGCGACCTAAAAGGAGCGGCACTGCTACTAGGGATACAGCTCGGACAGACCAAGTACAGTCATGTCTCATTTAATGATGGTGCAACGGTTCAGCCAGAGTGTCATTAGTCGATTGGGTTGTTAAGCAAGTTGGCAAACTGTATATTAAGGACACGGGGGTGTGTACCGCTGTGTCTAAAGCCATTTTGGCCATGCTGACTTTAGATACAAGGCACCAGTCTGCATTGCTGCATTCCACGTTGAGCTTTCGTGTTATTTCCATTGCTGTGACTGCCATGACGTAACCTACCCTAAGCTAGCCTAACCTCAAGTAACCCAACATTAGCATAACTCACATATCACGTAAATAAGAATTCTTGAAAAACACTAATACATTAACAACAATATATACAGTATGTAATACAACTGCTTATGACGGCATTTCAATGCCATTCAATTGCATTCCTTGTGTCTCCATTGTTAAAGCGCAACGTTGTTAGGTCGGGACGGTCCTACAAACAGGACTCATTACATTAAAAAGAATGGGCCACTCAGAAAAGTGTAGCATCTTGTCACAGAAAATATTAATTATTAATTAAAAAATAATTTAGTGGATAAAGAAGTCATTCAGAGTGTTTACCTGTGCCTTAATAAACCTGGTTATTCATAGAAAACTGATTTCTAAAATGCCACTCATGGATGTTGTAGTGGGGGGGAAGAAAGGGTGTAGGGAATGATAAGTTTGTTTTCGAGAGGAGAGGCCCACAGAGACTGCTTATGTAAAGGCCCCAGAGTTCTGTGGTACATCCCCGATGCCACATATATCCTTATTCAGAATAGAGAAACCAGGTTAACGGGGGACGATTTCTCCGCAAATAACCCGATTAAGTGGCCACGTAAAACCCTTAACCGGGTAAGCAATGAAGATTTTTGTAGTCCGTTTCACTCTGTTTGCCTGCTACAGCTTTGCACGCTCTCTGCAGCCAAGAGTAGAAGGTTCCACAAAGATCAATTTCCTGAGGCAAAGCTTCAGATGATCTCATTATTCCTGTTGTTAGCTGAAATGATCCGTCTCAGTATTTCAAAAATTGATACATTTATGTTGATGAGCTGAAACTCGGTGGCACTGACCAGAAATCAGGAGACAGAGCTGGAGGTGGCAGAGTTAAAGATGCTAAGATTTGCATTGGGTATGACGAGGATAGACAGGATTAGAAATGAGGACATTAGAGGGTCAGCTCAAGTTGGGAGACAAAGTCAGACAGGTGAGATTGTGTTGGTTTGGACATGTGCAGAGGAGAGATGCTGGGTATAATGAGAGAAGGGTACTAAGGATAGAGCTGCCAGGCAAGAGGAGAAGAGGAAGGTCTAAGAGAAGGTTTATGGATGTGGTGAGAGAGGACATGCAGGTGATGGGTGTGACAGAACAAGATGACGAGGACAGGAAGAGATGGAAAAAGATGATCCACTGTGGTGACCCCTAATGGGGGCAGCCAAAAGAAGATGTTAATGAGCTAAACGTAAAGCGCCGAATTTAGCAACACGATCTTGGAAGCAGGAGGGTAACACGTTAACAAGTAACACGTGTCATGTAGTCCGATTACTTTTTAAGGTTAAGAGTAAACTAACACAATACTTTGCTTATCAAAACTTAGGGCCGTCTTAATGTATGGGCTGGGGGTCAAAGGAGTATAGGGGCCCACAATGTCTCTGATGCCTATGTATGTTTCTGTTTTACGATCAAAACAGGGGTCCTAGTGTACCACTTTACCCTAACCCTATGATGCTGTTATTATCCCAGCAGCACTGGACGCAAGACAAGAAGCATACGTAGCGGTATGCCGGAAAGGAAAAGACCTCCGGCGACGAGACCTACTGAACGTCAAGGCAAACACAGCAGTCGCTTCGGTGATGAAGAACGAGAAACAATAAGGTGAGAAGACACTGAGGCACCAGGGACACAGTGAGAGGTAAACTTGAATTTAGGGCCACTGAGCAGCCGGCCAGTACTGTGGCTCATTCATTCAAATTGACATGCCAGCCACACTCCACGATACAGAATGCAAGGACGACGACAACAACAAACGAGGAGATCGTCAAACACCCATAAGTTCCACCCATATGCAAGCATTGCTTTTGCATCCTTACATCAATATTTGGTTGAAGAGCAAAATTCAAAAAAGTTAGATCGGCAATGTGTTTTCTGTGGGACACATATATACAAACACATATATACATACACATTGTGACAAGTGTAGAGGGCATAGCAGCCACTCAACCCGACACAGACAGACACAGGAGGCACTTATAAAAACAAATGTTTTTTTAATTTTTTCTTCACCTCGTGGGAAACACCTTCCCCGTTTCCCACAGTCACAACACAGTCCTACTACGCACAATCACAGCACACTACTCTATTCTTTTCTTTGTCTTTTTCTCTTTCCTCCACTCCTCCTTCAGCAAGTTTCATCTTCCTCCTCCCGACTCTGGCTCACCAAGTACCATCTGCTGGCTCCTTTTAGATGTTACCTGGAAGTGCTCCAGGTGCTTGATGACCTACTTCCGGGTGTGGTGAAAGTATCCCCCATACGAGCTTAGGAGCAGCTGTAGCACCCCCAGATCCCAAAAGGGCTGTAGACAACTCCATTTCCCATGAAGCTCTGTGGGAGCATGAGGCACCGCTGAAACCCATGGGGACTGCCATCTAGCATTCCAAGGGGGGAGGTTAATGTTCTGCCCAGGCTTATTCCCCCAGTCCTCTCAGTGAAGAAGCAAGGACCAGGATGCCCCTTTGTTATATGGTCAGGGGAAGCAGCCATGGACTGTGCAACATCTCCCCCTGAACGCTAGGTGGCCACCCCCCTGGGTTGGAGCGGTGCCTTGGTTTCCTGCAGGGCTCCATGGGAATTAGAGTTGGGTGCAGCCCTGTTGGGTCCCGCAGGTGCCACCAGGGGGTGCTGCAGCTGGGACTTCTGAGCCCGTATGGGCAGCGTATTCACCACACTCGGAAGTGCAGCCGGAACTCGGCAATCAACCACCTGAAGCACTTCTGGGTGGACTATAAAAGGAGCCAGCAGCCACCACTCCATGGCCAGAGTCGGGAGGAGGAGGACGACGACGAAGCGGTGGTGCTAGAGAAGAGTGTTTGGAGTGCTTTATTTGTGTACTGGGGACTGTGTTGAGCCTGTGGGGGTCACGGGGAAGACGTGACCCACAGGTGAAGAAAATAAGCTGTTCTTTTGCTTTTGCTTTTATACGTGCCTCCGGGTGTGAGCCTGTGTCGGGTCAGGCGCCTATATAGCTCCTTTTACAATACACACACATTATATATAGAGAATACAAAAGAATGGGTTGCCAAAATGGAAATGCTCAGTTTGCTTGATGTGATCCACCAGAACTAATAAGACGTTGAAACTTTGACCCAGGGCTGTCTTAACAGCATCATAGGAAACCCTGTTCCTGGGGCCCCCAGCCACTGCCCATTATGCCCAAATGCTAAGATGGCCCTACTTTGACCGGAAATGAAAGAAGCAGCTCTTTAGAACACGTGAGATGTATCAACAGTTCCTTGCTTTTTTTTGGGATTTATGAGAGCCCCCCCACATCCAGACACTGTGCATACATTTTCACGTCCCATTCACTTTAGGACCAGAAGGCTGCGTGTTCCACTAGTTAAGATTTAAGAAGAGGCGCATTATTCCTGGTCAAATGTGGCGAGCCGGCTTTTCTGAGGAGGTCAGGCAGTCTTAATAAGCAGCGCGGTGTGCCGACTGAGTCAGCGCAAATAGTTGAAGAGCTCCTTCCTGGCAGGCGGGAGAGGTGGCAGATGGCGGTGGAGGCGGGTGGGGAGGCTCGCTGTGCTGCTAGGCAACCAATTATAGCGCGATGATTTATTCACATGACAGAATTCGGCACAGGGCAATTAAGAAGTGTCATTGATGTACGCCATACATCTGAAGGGAGGCGATTACTTATTCATTTCACTTCTGGAGGCAGAGTGGCACCTTAATGGCACTTGAAGAAGGGTAATATTAGAAATGAAATCGCAGTAAGAGCAACTGGCTTCCCAGGTGTGGTTTGGCTTCTTCTCTGGATCAGATTCTGCTGTGATTGGCGCCAGAACCTCGGTGATGCAGTCATGGCAAAAAGGGTGGATGGATTAAGAATTCTAATAATTATACAGAGACCATGTTCGAGGTGCCAGCCTGCTTCCGACCTTGCAGATTAAACGTCCAAGTGATGAAGGTCCTTCTTTTACTGGTGAAGTGACTTGTGATTTCAGATGGATAGAGTTTGGTCCACTGGTGGTGGATGAGCCGCCTCAGATACTAATCTCATTCACAAGTACTGAAAACAATGAGGCCAAAATGTAACTTCCTAATGTGTTTAGGATGGGGGGGCAATGGAGGCAGCTTATTAAGAAACCAGAAGAAGTGGCAAGTTGTCAGGGCTCCCTTGCAACCCTTCATATTCCCAAGAATCCAGTGTGAACGTAAGAAATATGACAAACAAGAAGAGAGCATGCAGTCCACGTGTTGCTCATTTCTTAGGCTAATAGCTATGCTGTCCCCATATCTCATCCTGATCCTTCTTAAAGGATCTCAAGGTTTCTGCTTCTATTCCATGTCTCAGCAGTTTCTTTGATTCCCACAACTCTTTGCGTAAAGAAGTGCTTTGTGGAGTCAATCCTGAAAGCGCTTACCCTTAATTTCCACCGATGTCCGAGGATGTGGTTCACCGTTAAATTGAAAGGAATCTTCTTTATGAAAGCCTTGGATAATTTTAAAGATCTGGATGATGTCCCCACATGCAGTCTCCTCTGCTCGAGACTCGCGCTGTTCATTCTGAATCTGTTACAGTAGGACTCGTCCTTGGTTGCTTTCTTCTGCACCAATATTCCAGGGCTGCTCTGCAGTTCTCGTAACATCATGACCAGAACTTGACTGGTCGCGTAGGCTGAACCATTGATCATAGTGTAGTGGGCCGTGCCAGTTGAAGTCTATTTGGAACCCTAGGCAATGTGGGCAGTTATCACCCCTCGTCATCCATATCAGGTAGTCTGTTTTATTAGAATTTTAACCACCTGTGGGGTGTGAAAGAGGGGTGGGGGGTTGTTCTGCCTCATTGTCCACAGTGCACACTCCTTCAGTAGCACAAATTCTGTGTACATACAGTATGACGGACTTTAAGAAGCGTGGTGGACGGAGCGTGTGCACTTTTACTTTCATTAACGGCACCCAGCAGGTAACAACGCCCCCTCAGGTCATCAAACTCTGACGTTACTATGTCACCCACTGTGTCCGTAGCGTGGCTACCTGTCTCGTCTTACAGTTCTCTATGACTCTGCCTTCCCCTTTTGTATTATTATGTAGCCTTTGTCAGAATGCCTCAGATCTCACAGATGTAGCCCTGTTTATACGGTATTGTACTTTATGACTTCTCCCCACCTTCCCTTCCACATCTATGACCTCAGACAGTTAGGTGTAGTAAAAGACAAGCAGGAGTTAAGCTCCAATTTAAACAATGTATTATTATTTTATGAAAATTATCAATAATAAGCAAAGTACAAGTGAATATTGTCAACCATACAACCTCATGAATGCAGAGGTGGTGTTTCAGGTGGCACACAGACTTGTTAGTTATTTAGAATATCTCTAGTTAAGTCGTCATTTTATGGCTCTGTTCAGGATGGGCCGCATGCCTGTCTCAATATGGCTGCCAATTTGTGCTTCTCAGGGTGGTCTTCATTCCAGTCCATGGTGTGCTCCTTCATCATGATGGTGTGAGAGTGAGAGAGAGGTAAGGAGCCAAATTTATACATTCTTGGTCCAAACCCTACAGCCAATAGGGTGTGTCGTGGTACTTAATGGATTCAGATTTAGACCATTAGAATTCTGGTGCAAATTATGCCCAAACTCCCCCCCCCCCCCATCCCCTTATACCACTTGTTGAGGTGATGTTTGCCATCTTGGTAATTTGGCTTTCTTATGGGTTTGATTGTCCTGCAGAGAATCACTTGCCAAACTGCCCTGACTCATAAAATTTGGGGGGGGGGGGGGTCTTTAACCATCAAACCCTTGCTGTTCTTATCAAAGATATAACACTAATATAGCCGGCAGGATGGCGCAGTGGTAGTGCTGCAGCCTTGCAGTTAGGAGACCCGGGTTAGTTTCCCATGTCCTCCCTGCATGGAGTTTGCATGTTCTCCCCGTGTCTGCGTGGGTTTCCTGCCACAGTCCAAAGACATGCAGGTTAGGTGTATTGTCGATCCTAAATTGTCCCTAGTGTGTGCTTGTGTGTGTGTGGTCCCTGTTGTGGGCTGGTGCCCTGCCCGGGAATTTGTTCCCTGCCTTGCACCCTGTGTTGGCTGGGATTGGCTCCAGCAGACCTCTGTGACCCTGTAGTTAGGATATAGTGGGATGGATAACATTAATATTACAATGCTCTGTGTAAGTTACAAGTAAAGACATCTATATATATAATTCAGTAAGCCAACAGAACAAGCAAGACAACCATGGGATACGCACATCAGTACGCACTGCCTGCTCATGTGTCCGCCCCCAACTCCTCACCTGATACACACAGCATAGCCATGCCCACCAACTCAGAGACCCGCCCATCAATGATTCACTAAGCAGCCGACCATGGCACATGCATGACAGAGCCACGCCCGCCAACAATTCGAGTGAGAATGAAAGCATTTGCCAAGAATGTTTTCATTAATCAAAAACGAAAGTCGGAGGTTCGAAGACGGTCACATACTGTCGTAGTTCCGACCATGATGCCGACAGGCGATCCGGCGGCATCATTCCCATGACCCGCCGGGCGGCCAACCGGGTAACCAAAGTCTTTGGGTTCCGGGGGGGGGGGGGGGGGGGGGAGTATGGTTGCAAAGCTGAAACATAAAGGAATTGACAGAAGGGCACCACCAGGTGTGGAGCCTTTCGCTTAATTTGACTCAACACGGGAAACCTCACCCGGCCCGGACACGGAGAGGATTGACAGATTGATAGCTCTTTCTCAATTCTGTGGGTAGTGGTGCATGGCCGTTCTTAGTTGGTGGAGCAATTTGTCTGGTTAATTCAGAAAACAAAAAAGAGACTCCCGCCTGCTAAATATTTACGTGACCCAAGAGCCGTCAGCGTCCAACTTCTTAGAGGGACAAGTGGCTTTCAACCACGTGAGATTGAGCATTAATATGTCTGTGATGCCCTTGGATGTCCGGTACTTCACGTGCGCTACACTGAATGGATCAATGTGTGTCTACCCGGCGCCGAGAGACGTGGGTAAGCCGTTGAACCCCATTCGTGATGGAGACCGGGGCTTGCAATTGTTCCCCACGAACGAGGAATACCCAGTAAGTGCGGGTCATACGAGTCATATGCTCGCACTGATTACGTCCCTGCCCTTTGTACACACCAAACCGCTACTACCATGGTCGGGTGACTTGGTGGATTATATATAGAAAAGCAGCCGGAACCGCAAAGAACAATGATAAGTCAACGTGGCTCAGAGGTGCAAGTGGACTGTAGCGGAGACAAAAGTGACCGAGGCGGTGTTTGGAAAATGAACAGTCAACGTAACTCACAGGTGCATGTGGACTGGACACAGACGTAAGCGACTCAGGTGAGGAGTTGGGGGCGGGCACATGAGCAGGCAGTGCGTACTGAACGATGACTAAGAGGACTAAGAAATCAGAAGACTAGAATGGCGGGGGGGCCGGGACAGAGGGGGCGGAATGGGCGTACTTCCCCTCTCCCCCCGTTCCACCCTCCGCGCCCGAGCGTCGTCCAGCCCCGTCCCTCGCTCTGGGAGGTGGATGCACGACGGCGGTCCTCCAGTTTCCACTCACGGACAATTGAATGTTGGTTCGTAGCGTGCATTGTTGCAATGTTACCTTTCTTGGTGGTTTATTAAATTACGTATTTTTCAAATGTTCATTTTTTCCCTGTGCTTAAAAAATCATTAAAAAAGCGGCGTGATTATGCAGCGTATGCTACGCCGCGGGTTGGCTAGTACAAAATATTTATCAACTTATACACAACATTTCACACCCCAACGCTACCCCTTAACTTTCTCAGATGACGCCGACCATGACAGCCACCTAATGTATCGACTGGCTCTGTACGAGAGGTTAGCTGTGCTCCCCTGATACTAGAAGTACCGGATCTGCTGGTCCAATAATGGTACCACTGGCTTGTCGCTACCCGTTTTGATCAGGGGGCAGCTGTTAAAGAATTAATACAACTCAAATAACGAACGCATTATCGGTTTACGATTTTAAGGATATGTCCAACTGTGACACACTGCCAGAATCAAACTGGTTTGGTTTGAAGCCGAGGAGACCACATTCAGACCTAATCGAGGTCTTGAGAATCCTCTAAGACATTCATAAAGTAGAATTCCTTTAGCTTATCGGTGAATCCCGTACTCGAGGACACCAACTAAGGAGAAGAGCACTTAGGACTGAAACCAGGAAGCACTTCTGTAAGCAAAGAGTTGTGGGAATCTGAACAAAGACGTGGAGTCAAAGCAGAAACCTTGAGAGCCTTTCAGAGTTTCTGGGTGAGATGTTGGCACAGCTTAGCTACGAGCCAAACGCACAAGCTTGACGGACTGAATGGCCGCCTCATGCTTGTCTGTTTTTTATGTTCTTGCACTTGTCGTGAGGGGTTTTAGAGCCCTACGAAGCGAATCTTAGAAACGTTTCTTAGAATCCGAACCTACTTTTGTTTCTGTGAATTGTTTTGGACTTTTTTTCGCTGCTGTCTTGACCTGGAAGCTAATGTGGCGAATTAAGAAATGGAGTTTTGTGGTTGGATGGTTTCACACACGTGCACATGGGAGACAGCTAAAGGGCCTGAATGAGAGCAATTCCATGCCAGACCAGGAGGTGGTGAAGTGCACCAACACTCACTTCTCTGCAGACCTGTTACAGGAAATTCCGCCTGACCCCGATGACATCACTTCCTCCACTCTACTTTAAAGCAAATCAGTTCTGTTTTGGACTCCAATCGGTATACAGTGGTGCCTTGGTTTGCAAGCATAATTTGTTCCGGAAACGTGCTTGTAATCCAAAGCACTCGTATATCAAAGCGAATTTCCCAATAAGAAATAATGGAAACTCCGAAGAATCATTCCACAACCCAAAACTATTAATAAAATGATTAATACAAAATACTAGCCAACCCGCGGCATAGCATACGCCGCATAATTATGTATTGATGGGTGAACACTTCTTGAAAGACACAGTTGTCCAAATGGGATGGGTTTGAGGATACGACTGTAAGTGAATGCAAAGATGGAACTCTGGAGAGAGGGCG
This sequence comes from Erpetoichthys calabaricus, assembly GCF_900747795.2. Lineage (NCBI taxonomy): Eukaryota > Metazoa > Chordata > Cladistia > Polypteriformes > Polypteridae > Erpetoichthys > Erpetoichthys calabaricus. The sequence goes on along the minus strand of NC_041411.2, from coordinate 75,665,593 downwards.
GGGAAGCCGGTCCGAGAGGTTTCGGGTCCTAACCGTCCAACGACGGGTCGGCACAACCGGTAACGATCTGAACCCATGTTAGGACATAGACGATCGAACTTGCCTATCTAGAGGATGTCCGACGCCCATTCCGGCCCCGCCATTCTAGTCTGCCGATTTCTTAAGTCATCTCTTAGTCATCGTTCAGTACGCACTGCCTGCTCATGTGTCCGCCCCCAGCTCCTCACCTGAATTGCTTTTGTCTGTGTACAGTCCACATGCACTTGAGTCACGTTGACTGTTCATTTTCCACACATCGCCTCAGTCGCATGCACCTGTGAGCCACGTTCAGGCCGGGTGAGGTTCCCTGTGTTGAGTCCAATTAAGCCACAGGCTCCACACCTGGTGGTGCCCTTCCGTCAATTCCTTTCAGTTTCAACTTTGCAACCATACTTCCCTCGGAACCCAAAGACTTTTTTGGTCACCCGGTTGGCTGCCTGGCGGGTCATGGGAATAATGCTGCTGGATCGCCAGTCGGCATCGTGTATGGTCAGAACTATGACGGTATGTGATCTTCGAACCTCCGACTTTCGTTCTTGATTAACAAACACATTCTTGGCAAATGCTTTCGCTCTCGTGCCATGGTCAGCTGTTTAATGAATTGTTGGTGGGCGGGGCTCTGGGATTTGGAGGGCGTGGCTTTCTTGCTTGCCATGGACTTAGTGAATTTATAGATAGATAGATAGATAGAGATATAAAGTAAAAATATGTTAAACAAATTAACCTGCACTTTACCTTTGAAAAGAATCATGACTGGTGTGAGGGAGACGAGAGAGAGGAGGGTTATTGTGTAGGATGACTTTCACTCTAACTAACGGAATCCCTGCTATCTGTCGGCTCACTGGAATCTTCTTTCTGCGACTTTAACAAGGAACCTCTCCAATGACAGTTGCTTTTGAGTCCCTACACTTGGACACAAAATTAAAAAAATGCATTAAGCGCGGTTAGGTTTCTAAACTCTTTTGGGATTCCCCCCAATGGGACGACACGCAGAAGAGCATCCGGAAGCAACCGCAGGCTCCCAGCGCTGTAGCAGTTCGCTGTAAAGGCGAATCTGAAAAGATCACGGTCATGCTATAAGTGCCTGCCATTGATGGGCGATACAAGGAACATTATAAATGCGCAGGGCACAGTATTACTTGGTCACAATAACAACAATTCTTTGCGTTTACAGTATATAGCACGTTTCTCACTACTCAAAGTGCTCTCCACACAGGGAGGACCCGGGAATGCGAACCCACAATCTCCTTACTGCAAAGCAGCAGCACTACCACTGCGTCACCTGTGAGGGTACAACCCTGGATGATTGCTGTGTCTGTGTATAGGAGAGCGGCAGATCTCGCTACAATAAATAACCCTGCTGTTCCAGTTTCACGCTGAATAGATAGATAGATAGATACTTTATTAATCCCAATGGGAAATTCACATTCTCCAGCAGCAGCATACTGATACAATAAATAATATTAAAGAAAGATAATAATGCAGGTGAAAAACAGACAATAACTTTGTATAATGTTAAATGTTAACGTTTACCCCCGGGTGGAATTGGAGAGTCGCATAGTTTGGGGGAGGAACGATCTCCTCAGTCTGTCAGTGGAGCAGGACAGTGACAGCAGTCTGTCGCTGAAGCTGCTCCTCTGTCTGGAGATGATCCTGTTTAGTGGATGCAGTGGATTCTCCATGATTGACAGGAGTCTGCTCAGCGCCCGTCGCTCTGCCATAGATGTCAGACTGTCCAGCTCCATGCCAACAACAGAGCTTGCCTTCCTCACCAGTTTGTCCAGGCGTGAGGCGTCTTTCTTCTTAATGCGGCCTCCCCAGCACACCACTGCGTAGAAGAGGGCGCTCGCCACAACTGTCTGATAGAACATCTGCAGCATCTTATTGCAGATGTTGAAGGACGCCAGCCTTCTAAGGAAGTATAGTCGGCTCTGTCCTTTCTTGCACAGCGCATCAGTATTGGCAGTCCAGTCTAATTTATCATCCAGTTGCACTCCAAGATATTTATAGGTCTGCACCATCTGCACACAGTCACCTTTGACGATCACGGGGTCTATGAGGGGTTTAGGCCTCCTACAATCCACCACCAGCTCCTTGGTTTTGCTGGTGTTCAGTTGTAGGTGGTTTGAGTCGCACCATTTAACAAAGTCGTGGATTAGGTCCCTATACTCATCCTCCAGCCCATTCCTGATGCTAATAAATAATAATAAATAATAATAATAAAGCTGGTGTTGCTAAAGTACTGAGACTCAGCCTCGTGTTTTGGGGTGCAAGACAGGGACTCACACGTTACAACACACACACGTGGTCACAATGCTATAGTACACAGTATACGCATGTACGGATGTTGACATATGAGTGAGGCACGCCGACTGAGAATGAGAATGGGAGATGATTACCCACAATCCCGCAGCGAGAGAGAGAGAGAGAACCACCATCAGCTCAGTTGTGAACACGTGATGTTCAGCAGACAAAGCGTATATGTACTCCTCATATTGCAAGACCTCGCTCGTTTATCAAGTTAAAATTTATTAAAAATTTTTGCTCGTCTTGCAAAACACTCGCAGACCAATAATAATAAGTTACTTGCACTCCAAGGTTTTACTGTACTTCATACCAATTCATTCAATTCTGCAGCCAGGAAACAATATACGGGTGGCTGCCCCAAACCTTTTTGTGGCTTTTGTCCAAGTTTGTGACAATGGTTACGGTGGCATTTCAATTCACCTTCCAGGGTTCAAATCAAAAACGGCTGGACGGGGTTTGGAATGCCTCGGCGTGCATTCAGCTAGTTTTATTCAATCCATCTATAACCTTTTTTTTTTTTTGTTTTGTTTTATTGACGTCAAAAAATTCTGCCCACCTTCCCAAGAGGCTCTGACCTTCATAAGCAGGCCGTCGTTTCCAAATCAGAACACAAACCAGCAGATCGATGCGGTTAATTCCATTTAGCAGATATATAATTGCTCAGTGCATACAGGAAATGGCAAAACGAACAAAATGGTGTATGGTATTTCAAAATCAATTTTATATCCCTAAGAGAAAAATAGGAAAGTATGATTAGTGTGTATTTTGCAGAATCCAAGGTGACTTACAAGGTCGTTTCCCCTTACCGTTATTGACACTTGTGGTTCGAAAACAGGCAGGCGAAGTGAGCTGCTCACTCCGAGGGCCAGAAATGAAGCCGCGGCCTTTAGGGTTCGAGTCTTTCTGTTGCATTGCGCTGCCCTGCCAGGGAAAAGAAATCATTTTGATGTGTTAAGAAGCTTAAAATTAGTGCAGGCCCCCCTTATTTGGGGCGTTCAAAAGAAAATAATGATTTACTTCAGGAGGTAGAAGAATACAATCATATGAAGAAGTTTGGGAGTCCCTCTCAGCCTGCATAATAACTGACTCTCCTTTCAACAGTAAAGATAACAGTGGTATGTCTTTTATTTCCTAGGAACATCTGAGTACTGCGGTGTTTTCCAAACAAAGATTTTTAGTGAAGCAGTATTTAGTTGTATGAAATTAAATCAAATGTGAAAAACTGGCTGTGCACAAATCTGGGTCCCCTTGTCATTGTGCTGATTTGAATGCCTGTCACTGCTCAGTGCTGATTACTTGGTGTGATGAGCTCGCTAAGCCTTGAACTTCATAGACCGGTGTGTCCATCACGAGATATAAAGGTATTTAAGGTGGTCAATTACAAGTTGTGCTTCCTTCCCTTTGACTCTCCTCTGAAGAGTGACAGCATGGGATCCTCAAAGCAACTCTCCAAAGATCTGAAAACAAAGATTGTTGAGTCTCCTGGTTTAGGGGAAGGCCACAAAAAGCCATCTCAGAGGTTTAAACTGTCAGTTTCTGTAACTGTAAGGAATGGAATCAGGAAATGGAAGGCCACAGGCACAGTTGCTGTTAAACCCAGCAGGTCTGGCAGGACAAGAAAAGTACAGGAGCGGCATATGAGCAGGATTGTGAGAATGGTGACAGACAACCCACAGATCACCTCCAAAGACCTGCAAGAACATCTCGCTGCAGATGGTGTATCTCTATATCGTTCTACAATTCAAACATCTGTATGGCAGGGTGATGAGAAAGAAGCCCTTTCTGCACTCACGCCACAAACAGAGTCGCTTGTTGTATGCAAATGCTCATTTAGACAAGCCAGATTCATTTTGGAACAAAGTGCTTTGGACTGATGAGAGAAAAATGGAGTTATTTGGTGAAAACAAAAAGAGCTTTGCATGGCGGAAGAAGAACACCGCATTCCAAGAAAAACACCTGCTACCTCCTGTCAAATTTGGTGGAGGTTCCATCATGCTGTGGGGCTGTGTGGCTAGTTCAGGGACTGGGGCCCTTGTTAAAGTCGAGGGTCAGATGAATTCAACCCAATAACAAATTCTTCAGGATAATGTTCAAGCATCAGTCACCAAGTTGAAGTTACACAGGGGTTGGATATTCCAACAAGACAATGACCCAAAACACAGTTGGAAATCTACAAAGGCATTCATGCAGAGGGAGAAGTACAATGTTCTGGAATGGCCGTCACAGTCCCCCGACTTGCATATCATCGAAAATCTATGGGATGATTTGAAGCAGGCTGTCCATCAAATTGAACTGAACTGGAGAGATTTTGTATGAAGAATGGTGAACAATACCTCCATCCAGAATCCAGACACTCATCAGAGGCTATAGGAGGACAGCATCTACAGGCTGTTAGATTAGCAAAAGGAGGCTCAACTAAGTATTGATGTCATATCTCTGTTGGGGTGCCCACATTTATGCACCTGTCTAATTTTGTGATGATGCATATTGCATATTTTCTGTTAATCCAGTAAACTTAATGTCACTGCTGAAATACTACTGTATCCATAAGGCATGTCAGATATTCAAAGGAAGTTGCTACTTTGAAAGCTCAGCCAATGAGAAACAAAAATCCAAATAATTAAGAGGGGTTCCCAAACTTTTTCATATGACTGTATATTAAAGAAGAAGTATTAGATATTTGAAATATTAAAATATGCGCTTCAATTGAAATGTTTAAAGCCTAAATATTTTGAGTGTAATAGAAATTTGTCACGTTTAACACTCTGATGGAGGTCCACAGAGACCCCTAGTAAAGGTTCAAAAAATAACCTCATATTCATAATCGTTGACCTCGAAATAGTCCAACACGATACCCCACAAGCTCACTTTTGACATCTGTCACTTTTAGGCTCCTTGGGTGACTCTTAGGGAGCTCGGACCACCAGTAAAGAAAAATTCGAAATATTATCATTTTCGCGATCATCGATCTTGAAATACGATAAAGTGACCCTCCACGTGCTTGTAGGGTCTGTTTCCATTTCTGTTCAATTTGTTTCTGCCTTGTTCTCGGTGTGTGTTAACACATTTGTATTTATGTGCAGCAGTTCTGCATTTACTGATTAGAATAATCCATACTGCACTCTGTGAAGGACGCTATACAAAAATATTTTTTTTGTATAGCGCCCTTCACAGAGTGCAGCATGGATTATTCTAATCAGTAAATGCAGAACTGCTACACATAAATACAAATGTGTTAAAAGCCCTCGTATCCCATTAGCGGGTGATCCCCTGGGGTCGGTCGACGTGGTCTGCACAGCTTCAAGTCCTTTTGATCATTTCTGCCGATGACTCCTATTGATTTGCTTGTTTATCAGAAGGGGGTCATTTCCTGCACAAATCCAGGGCCCTCCATTATGTTTGATTTGCCCCTCTGCTCCACGGTTTCAGATTACACAAACAATCCAGACATTGTGATTAAAGTGCACACGGCAGACTTTCATTTAAGGGGATTTAGCAGAAATTTCGCTCACACAGCCCTCTCTATATGCCCCACCCGCTTCAGGGAACCATAATGTTGGTGACAATTGGCGTCACAGAGGTGTTTGCGTTTCCTCAGGTGGGTTTCACGGCTTCATAGGATACCTCGGCCTGCTTCTACCCTTTGGAGTCTGCAGTCACCGTTGTTCAACATGAGGACAAGAGCTGTGCCAATGTGCCATAAGAAGCCATTATGAGGATGAGAAACAAGAAAATCATTGGAAACATCAGTAACACCTTAGGATGACAGAAATCAACTGTCTGGAAAGAACACACTGGTGGGCTCAGTAATCACACAGGGACTGGTAGGCCAAGGAAAACCTCCACTGCTGAGGACAGAAGAATCCTCACTGTGGACAAGAAAAAGCCCCCAGTGCCTCTCAAACAGACCAGAAACAATCTTCAGGGGGCCGATGTGGATGTGTCAGAGATGACTGTCAGTAGAAGACTTCATGAACAGAAGCACAGAGGCCAAACTGTAGGATGCAAACCACTAAAGCAGGATGGCCAGGTTACAGTTTGTGAAAAAGGACTTCAAAGAGCCTGCAGAAGGTCTTGTGGACAGACGAGACAAAGATGACCCTCAGAGTGATGGGAAGTGTGGAGATGAGAAGGAACTGCCCAAGATCTAAAGCAGACCAGCTCATCTGTTAAACATGGTGCTGGGGGTGTCATGGCTGCCACAGGTCCCGGTTCTCTTCACTGAGGATGGAACTGATGATGGCAGTCACACAGTGAATCCTGAGGTGTGTAGAAACATCTGTTCTGCTCGAGTTCAATAAAGCCTTCAAACTCCTTGGACGGCACTTCTTTCTACAACAAGGTGAATGACCCAAACATACTTCTGAGGCAACACGTGAGTTTACCAAAGATGATTTTAATCCAACTGAGCAGGTCTTCCATATCTCTCTATTATTATAATAAAAAAAATCCTGGGACGAGACGTGACTTTTTCAGAGAGACACTTTCACGTCCCGTGAGACGAGACTTTGTGCCAAGAGATTTAACCACACCCGGGGCTGGAAATAAAATACAAAGAGTAGACGACAAAGTAGAACGTCGTAAAGAGTAGGTTAGAGATAACGGAAGTACGAAAATTCTAAAGTCTCAGAAAAATGATAGTAAAGATCGCATTGGTGCAAACAAACGGAAATTATTACTCGATGAAATAATGGAACAGCGAAAAAAGAGATCGAATATATTGTTCGGCTTTAAAGTTTAAGTCGGAGACTTGTAGATCGTCTAATTAGTGTTTCCTCCGAATGAAGAGGCGTATCCATGAGAATTAAAAGATTTGCTGTTTGGTGAAAGTGAAATCCACATACGTGTAGGCAGACGTGTAGCACAGGCTTTGGTGTTGGCCAGCGAAACAAGGAGGGGGCGAACTCCTAGTACTGAACAAAAAATGTAACGGGACAAGCCCCCTAAAACAAGCAGGAGCTGAAGATGGCTGCATGAGAGACTTAGCAGAGAAGATCCTCAGCACCTACCGATGTCTGTGAATCGCAGACTTCAAGCTGTCATTGCATGCGAGGGATACGTGACAAAGTCCTAAATAAGACAATGGCTTTAATAGACCTGCCATTGCTATGTCCCAAATGTTATGGAGGGCACTGTATGGTCCAAAAATGGCCTACAAATGAGGATTTCAGGCCTAGAGTGTTAAAAATAAGGTGGGGTATGGGGTTGTGGATATGCTTGTCTGCAGCAGGACCTGAAAGGCTTGTTGAGGATAAAATGAATGCAGTAAAATACGGGGGGAGGGATTGAACCCAAGCATCAGTAGAAGATTTGTTTTCCAGAAACAACGTGAATGTCCAGGAGTGGCCGAGTCAGACTCCAGATCTTAATCCAATGGAGAATTTATGGCTGGACCAGACAAAGGCTGCTCGCTCACAATCTCCATGACACCTGACTGAGCTCAGCAGCTTTACAAAGAAAGGAGAAAAATGGCCACATGGAGATGTGGAAAGCTGATAGACCTGAGCACACAGACTCAAGGCTGCCATCCACTAAATACGGACTTGAAGGGAGTGGATGCTTATGCGATCAATTATTTCATGTTTTCTATTTGTCATTAATTTAGACCCCCTTTCCAGATATCCATTTTTACTTTAATATTAAAGAGTCACTTTTCTGTTGATTATTTGTCAAAAATACCAGTCAATCCACTGGGATTCAGTGTTGTACGATAGTAAAATGTGAAAACTTCCAAGGGGTGAATATTTGTTCTAGGTACCCTCTAGCGTCCATCCAACCCTTTCTTACCCACTTATTCGCTTCAGTTCAGGGTCAACAATAACTTTTTACAGGTAGGCAGCTGGCAGGGTCTTCCTCAGGGCCTCGTTACGACTTACATGGTCGTGGTTTCAAGCTCAGGGTCTCACCCACACAACACCCCATCCTGATGTGCTGTGATGGCTTGTCCAGCATGTGCCCCTCACTCACCATTGAATATTACGAGAGGCCTTGCCAGACTCCCAGCCCAGGAAAGAGCAGAGGACTGGAAGAGAAGGGCAAAACATGTCCATGTACGATCAGAAGTGAATAACGTGCCCTTAAATCTCTCCGTGCTTATCCAGGAGGTGTGCTACCTCAACATTCAGTCGGTAAAGGTCACGTCCTTTCTCTCTCAAAGACTAAAATGCTGACAAGGCTCTAGTGCTGCAGCTGAGAAAACAACCAAAGGCCTCATGCTGAAAAGAATGTTGTCAAGTGTTAAAGGAGACGCACAATGAGAGACCAAGAAAGGAACACAGAATTCAACACCAATGAGTCAATTCAAAAGGAAAACCAGGCAGCTTTCACTTGAAGCGATGCTGCTGAATGGCACCTCCATTAGACTTTGATCTCGGGACAATGGAGTGCACAGAAGTGGAGGAAAATAAGCAAATAAAAGGGGGGAAAGAAATAAAAACACACCTTTTCAAAATCCTGGGGTACTCTGTATTATATATATATATATATAGTGTCATGCATGTGTACCTGGGGACCACCTTCCAGGTTCTGAGGATGTAGACAGTAACACCCCTGAAGAGAGAAAAGAGGGCGCTGGCACCAAGTATATCTTCTCATTCCACCGCTATTCCAACAAGACAATCTACGAGGACACCAAACTCTTGCTCACGTCGCCCAGAGTTGGCCCCCTTGCCCCTTTCACCTCATACAGCATATAAGAGGGCATTCCTGTGAAGATGGCATTCATTTGGACCCAAACCATCAGTGATCCCACTGACAGAGCCATCTGGTAAAAGCGTTTGGCATGGCCAAATGAAACACTTTTGGCTTGTTTCTCTAGGTGTAAATGTAACGCTAAGGAGGTTAACATGTTGAGGAACCCCAAGAACTCCTCGGTGATGTGGACTCAATTTGTGCTTAGTTCTTCTGTGATAAGATCTGCCCCACCTAATATTGACAAAACAGGTTTGAAAATGTATGGATGGAGACAAAAATTATGAGGGTCTTTCACAAGGTCCGGTCAGGGAGCATGCACTGGTACAGCACATTGCCGCACCCACCACAGGACAAAACAGCTCAGCTGGCAACCGACAGACACATGGTCCAGTCCCACCCTCTGGAAATGACCCTCTATCTGTCGCAGTCAGGTGCTGCATGGGCATCCCCTTGGCCTGGTCCAGCTGGTTTGTTAAAAAAAAAAAAAAGCAAAACTAGGCAAAAAGGAGTTGCTTAAAAGATAATCCTAAGCAAACATGTCCAAATCCACATTCCGAAAGAATGAACCAGGGACAGAAGCAAAATAAGAGCAGGAAAAGCAGAAAATCTGACAGAAAATAAGCAATACTCACAACTCCTTCACAAACAGAATGTTCTGCTGCTGCTGAGCCTGCTCTGCTCCAGCTAAATAGCCCTAGGGAGGGCTTAGGGATGGTGATGTCAGAGTGGCCCCGCCTCCAAAGGCTCCACCCACAAACCACAAGAGGTATCAGAACATTTAAATAAACAGTACAGAACCCCTTCAATCAAACAAATTACACAGAAATATGAAGATTTATAAACTAAAATAAATCAAATCTAGACCAGGGTCAAGCACAAAGAATCCCTAAAATACTAAAAATTGACAAACAAGTCTCAATCACAAATACGAAGTCCAAAACAAAGCACGAAAAATCCAGTAAATCACAGAATAATCTCAAGAGACACTCAGCAATGCCAGTGCATTCAATGAACCGCAAGGGACTGTGGGTTTTTCACATCCTTTATAGGGATGAGGGCAGTCCCTTACTGTGATTGGCAGGTGGCCCCACCTCCTTGGGGAACAACCCACAAAACACAAGAAACTATGTAATTGGGTTTTGGACCTTGGCTGACAGATCACAAACTGTAAGAAGCTCAAACCAATCAGTGTCATGAACTAGGAGTCCCTAAGCATGCAAGTCACAAAAGCACTTCCAAAGACGAAGATGAGCTGGGGGAAATCCCATCAAGAACCCTGGCTAGAGACAGAATCTTTATGAAATAAAGATTCATTATTCACAAAAGTCCTCCCTCAGTAGTAATTCAGCTCCATAGAGTGCACAGGCAAACAATATGGCAATCTAATACAATCAAAAGTCCTGATATGAAATCCCAAAAAGAGGTGAAATACAGCAAAAGGTATAAAAAAATAAATCCCAGTAAATTAGTGAGTTCTTATACTTGGTGTTTTTAATCTGCTTAGTGATTTAAGCAGATTAAAAACACAAAAAGTACAAGAAGTCACCAATCCTAAGTGCATTCAATGAACCGCAGGGGACTGTGCGTTTTCCTCATCCTTTATAGAGATCAGGGTAGTCCCTCAGGGTGGCGGATAGATGGCCCCACCTCTTGGGGGACCACCCACAAAACAAGGAACATAGCAGAAGATATTTTGGATACTTATAAACTGTGTAATCAACAATGTTAATGCAAACAATGAACAAAATGGACATTAATGAGACTGTTGAACCTCCAACCCGTGTTTAGTTGAACCATCAAACTATTAGAGTCTTTGTTCTCAAAACTGTTTTCACCCATCCACACTGCAACACTGACCCGGCGTTTTCAAAAGTCTCCATTTTTGTGGGTAAAAAATGCCAAGGTAGTGTGGATGAAAGGTGAAAGGTGTGTGTGGTTTTTAAATGAAAACGTAGTAGTGAAGACGTAGCCTACATTAGAGAGAGTGGAGCCAGCAACAGACTGGACATTTTGAAGCAGCTTCTCGTTTGTGGAGCCATTCCTCGACTGGGCACGACTGTTGAGGTGCATTGCTGCGTCTCTGCAGTAGTGCCCACATGCCACCCAGTCAGACTCTGCTTTTTCTTGAGGATAGTGGAACACGTAGAAGTTAGCAGTTCTGTACTCACCTGAGCTCACAGGCTTGTTGTCCGCCAATAGAAGTGGCAGCCCTCCTGTCCCATACAAGGAGATCTGTCCGAGTTTATATACAAGTATGGCACAGCCGCGTGCGTCTGAATGTTGTGTGGTTTACAGATCATACGTCCGCTCTTGTAGCTCATTAATTCACTTCCTTATCGTTCTCCATCGGTGAGACATCTCAGTGCCGCTTGCCGGCAGCCTCACAGAATGCAGTCCTTTATCAGCGGACGGCCTCCGCTTATCTGTGCTTGCTTGTTGTCAGACTCCACCTTATTATATTTCTGTGCTATCATGGGCAATGTTTTGACATTTTATTAGAAGAGCCAAGGGGGCATTAGTCACCTCCCTAAACAGCGTGCCATCCTGAGGGACCAAGGTAATGATGACACAGCTTCAGGTATCTGCCCTTAGTTACACTTTATGTTCAAATGTGCCAATGGAGGCTACTCTTTTCATAGACCACCTTGGTGACCATCTCCATCTACTATTTGATTTTATACACATTATTAATGGTCTTTTCGTATGACCTTTGGTGGTCAGAGTGGAGAGTCAGCCACTGTGCAGCACTCCTGGAGCAATTATCAGGTTAAGGCCTTTGCTCAAGGGCCCATTGATAAATGATCCCTTTCTGGCAGTAGTACGATTTTGATTTATACAGGGGAATTTATTCAGATGCCTTCACTTTGCTTATCTTACTAAGTTGCAGCTGGGGCTTTCATCAGAAGTTGTCATAATGCCAGCTATTGGGCTCAAATCCACTACCTGGTCCATAATTGCAGCATTAGTCATTGTTTCTGTAACTTAATGGAAGCTTTACTGATTGGGGTTGTTGGCACCAATCTGGAGGACCAGATGTTGACCATACTGGCAAAGCCCCGCTAGTATGGCTCTCAGGGGTCATTAAGACACACAAGCCTCCCCACCATGACAACGTACCAGCACAGGGGAGCATGAATAAGATCGTCGCCTACCACAATGGATGTCTCAGGAAGATCCGTCATATCTTCTGGCTCGAGTAGATCTCTAATGAAGACCTTTACAAGAAAGCTAAGAGCCAGAGTGTGGAGTTGGAGATCAAGCGCCATGTCATCAGAATGGGCCAGAACCGTACACTTAAGTTTGCTCCGAGATGGAAGTGCAAACAAGGCTGGCCTAAAACAACCTGGCGGTTAACTGTGATGAACGAACTGAAGGAGATGCACTTAACATGGGATGAAGGAGAACATGTAGCGCAAGACAGAACCAGATGGAGTCAAATCATCGGCATGAAGAGGATTAATCTAATCTCTGTTTCAGCCTTCATTTAAATTGTTAAAATTTGCAACCCACGCCCCCAAGCAATACTCCATAATGAGAAAGTGAACATTTATTACATATGAAAATATCACATTGACACAAGTGTTCAGACCCTTTGCTTTGGCTCAGGTGCATCCCATGCTGTTGATCGTTGTTGAGATGTTTCCACACCTTGTTTGGGGTCCACCTGTGGTCACTTCAAATGACTGGAGTGATTAGGAAAGGCACACACAGCTGTGTACAGAAGGTCCCATAATTCAGCAAAAACCAAACCACGAGGTCAAAGACGGAGCTCAGAAACAGGAGTGTCTGTCTTGACAACGATCTGGTGAAGGCTACAAAAACATCAGTGCAGCATTGAAGGATCAAAAGAGCACAGTGGACCTCCATAATTATTTATTAGGAGGAGTTTGGAAAACCCAATGACTTTTCCTACAGCTGGCCACCCAAACAAACTGGGCAATCATGGTAAGACGGGGGACCAAAAGCACGATGGTCAGAGAGACTTTGTGGTAACTGCCAAACTTCTAGGATGGCAGCCATTACTGCAACACTTGGGATTTATGATAGAGAGGCCAGACAGAAGCCTCTCCTCTGTAAAAGATGCATGGACGTTTGTGAAAAGGCACCTGAAAAGCTCCCAGATTGTGACAAACAGGTTTCTCTGGTCTGATGAAGATTATCGTCATGGCTGGAGGAAACCAGGCTCTCATTACCATTGCAATACAATTCTGACAGTGAAGGATGGTGGTGTCAGCATCATGCTGTGGGGTTGGGGGACTCTGAGACAAAGTACTGAAATGGAGCAAAGTACTGAGATACCCCGGACGGAAACCTGAAAGCTCCGACTGGGCCAAAGGTCTACAATCCAACAGGACAAAGACAGGACGCACAAAGCAAAGACAACACAAGAGGGCCTTGGGGACAACTCTGGGAGTGTCCTTGAGTGGCCCAGCCAGAGTCCTGACTTGAATCCAATTGAACATCTCTGGAGAGTAGCTGTCCACCAAGGGTCACAACATGACAGAACCTAAGAAGATCTGCAGAGAAGAATGGCAGACAATCCCCAAATCTAATTGTGAGAAGATTCCAGGCTGGAACTACCAACTGAGTACTTAGTGAAGAGTCGGAATACTTGTGCCAAAGTGAGATTATCTTTTTACTTTTAATAAATGAGCATTCATTTAGTTCATCCCTGCGACTAATCAAACCCGAGGTTGCCATCAGATAGGAAAGGCACCCGTACGACTGCAGCGGGCATATCACTGTGGTTTGCCATATCATGCATCAGTTTCATTTTGTTAAAGTGTGTGATGACTAACACACGTCAGCCTCACTATTGCTCAGTTTGATCAATGATTCAGTTTCTAAAACTGCCTTTACGGCTCCTAGTTTGCCGTTGTGTGTTTTTCGCTGGAGGCTCCGCTCATGAATTTTGATGAGCTACCTCAGCGTGGCAAAACACATGGAAATTGTAACGCCAGACCTCTGAGAAAACTACACAGGTGAGATCCATGCATCAGTGGAGGAAGTGGGCAGAGCGGAGACCGATGAGTGACAAGGGACCAGAGCAGATCCCAGGCAGACCCCACTTGAAGACCCTCTAAGGAGAAATGCACTGCTGGACAGCAGCGAGCACTCAAAACTGGCATCTTCTGTGGCCATAAAAGGGGCGATACAGGTGGTGGTGGCTCAACATCCACAGCAGGGCAAACAATGAAGGTTGTAAGAAAGGCGCTATATTGCGCCCGACCCGGCACAGACTTGACATGGTAGGCATGTATAAAATTAAAGACTTTATTTTTCTTCAGCTGGAGGGCACGTCTTCCCCGTAATCCCTCCAGCCACAACACAGTCCCAAGCAAAACACTCCTCTCTTTAAGCACCACTCCTCCCCAAGCTTTGTCCTCCTTCCACCCGACTCTGGCCGCCGAGTGGTGGTTGCTGGCTCCTTTTATGGTCCACCCAGAAGTGCTCCAGGTGCTTGATCACCGGTTTCTAGTTGCACTCCCGGGTGGGGCAGAAGATTAGTCTAGCTGGGCTCAGGGACCCATACCGTGTCCCCTGGTGGCCACCTCAGACCCCAACAGGGCTGTGGAGAACTCCATCTCCCATGAAGCCCTGCGACAGACTGAGGCACTGCTCCAACCCAGGGGGGTGGCCATCCAGTGTCCAGGGGGAGGTACTGCACAGTCCAGGGCTGCTCCCCCTGAATAAACATCAAAGGGGCATCCCGGCTGGGCATAGGACCCATCCGTCCGCCACAAAATATAAACCATTACTGGCAACTCTTCTGGAGTCTTCCTTACCAATTGGGTTTTGCCGCATGATGTTATTTCAGCCACTAGATGGCAGCAGAACATTATCAAGCTTAATGTAAAGGGGCTCATTACACGTCAGGCCAAGTGAGACTCGGGCTTAACCGCAATTGCACAGAATTCAGAGCATTCAAGTCGCTCTCGGGATTAACACCAAGGTGGTTACATGAGATAAGCTCTTTCAGCGCTGTAAGCTTTTACTGATTAGTCAGTACACCGAGTAAAAGAATAAGATTCCTGTGCCCTGTCTATCCATACACCTTCCGAACCCACTTATCCTGACCAGGGTTGTTGGGCAGTGGGTGCCTACCTCATCATACCACAATGTACTGTGCTCTCCGCTGGCATTAAATAAAACCCTCTTGAACCTTCACTACGGTGGCATCCCATCTCGTTTCTTTGAAGATAGCTGGTCATTGATCATCACCCCAAGGTTACTTACTGACTTGGCAGGCGTTAGTGCTAATGAGTCAAGATCCACATAGAGTGGTATTGTGGACCCCAGGTGGCGCCAGTGAGCCCAGAACACCAGACAGTTCCAAGTTAAAACAAAGTCATTTACAGTCAAACTTTGATTATCTGCCAGGGTTCAGGACCGAGGCTGTGATGGATAAGAGAAAAGACGGATAACAGTTTAAAAATGATATACAGTACATTAATTTAGCGAATCATCATTTATTTACAAATCAAAATTATAATACAACATAGCATCAACAAAATTAATGAGTTGAAGCAGCCTTCCATTCTTCCCTAACCCTAATCTTGGTCACCCAGGTCTCATGTTAAAAACTGAGATAACGACTCCAAGAATGAGACTTCCCTTTTTTTTGCCCAGAATCTTGTGAAATGGATTGTCTTTTTCCCCCCCCTCACACAGTGATGACATGGCATTCGGCTCCCTTTCTGGGATTTTCCATGCTGCGGTCAGCAGCTCTTTTTGCAGAAGATAATACTTTGGACTTTCACAAATGAAGCAAATGCCTGCCATGATGACAGGTAGCTTGGTGAAGCGGTCACACCACTGAGCTCAGCAGAATGGGGGGGCAAAAAAATGACAACTTCATTCTGCTGCCGTTGCCGTCCGTGTGTTTCTTTCAATCTGTCAGGATTGCTGTGGAGCTGAATAATTGAATTTCATACTTTAAAAACTGCAGATGTATCTCTGAGGTGACAGCCGGCCCGGAATCCTGCGACGCCAGTCTGTTCCCTGTCCCCAAAGGGAGGTCAGCACAAGGACAGAACCAGCCTGAAATGACACTCTGTGGGCGGCTAGCCGTCCATCCCGAGAGCAGCGGCTGCGGTGGGCTCTCTGCTGACACAGTCATCTCCCCATCCATCTTCTAAGATGAGATAAAACTTTATTTGTCCCCTGGGGGATATTTGGGTTTTTCCATTATGGTGTCACAGCATTGGGCGTAAGGCAGGAACCAACCATGGATGGGACAGATAGATATGAAAGGCATGCTATGAAATAGATAGTTTGAACAACGGGGGGAACTCCAGAGCCCCAAACACAAGCATGTGACATAGCTAAGGGGTCAAATAAAGTAAATTATACACAAATACCTTTTTTCAGGTCCTTTCTTCAAAGCAAGGATTCACTATCACAACTCCCATATTAATTCTCCTCCAAACAAGCCTTGTCCTCCACCTCCATGACTCCAACTCACCTGGATGAGGTTCGGGGGCTTCTTTTGTGCCAGACCCAGGAGCATTTCCAGTCCCACACGATTACATCTTGGAAGCACATCCGGGTCAGGAGGAACCTCCATAAATTGTGCAAGTTCTCTCCCTACAACTCCCTCCCTTCTTCTAGCTGCACCCATGTACTCTAACAGGGCTGTCCAACAGGACTACAACTCCCAAGGTGCCCTGTGGGTGTACGAATGGGAGCTCTAACCAAGGGATGCTGCGACCTGACACACTGGGGGACTACATGGCCCCAAGAGACAGTCTTTCCTGGTCCTTCCAAAACCTTCCCATATGTCTTCCTCTTTGGGTATGGAGCCACACTCCCTCCTGATTGGGATACCAGTCCATCCACCTTGGCATCTACACTAGACCGATAGAAATGCATTCTAATAGATAATTTCTTTTGTCCCCCAAGGGAAAATTAAGTCTTTGCAGAAGCTCAAGAAAAGCAAAAATATGAAAATACAAACCTCAAAACACACAAGAAATTCTGGCTGCTGCTGTCAGGTCTGTAGGAGGCAGTGGAAGATGTGGTCAGATCTGCCCAATTGTTAAATATTTTTAAGAGTAAACCTTTGGCACATTTAGATACACTGAAAAAAGTTCAACCTCCATTCAACTTAAAATAATTAAGGTAATGATTCACACTTAATATTTTCAATCTGAACCAATACAATTCTTTTTATCTTATTGAACCCACAATTTTTAAGTTGAGCCAAATCATTCAGAGTTATTGGGAGTAATTCACTTGTTTTATACTGAAGTAAATCTATTTTTTAAGTTGTTACAATTTAAAATGGTTTATTGGTCGTAACTTGTTTTTATGCTATTGGAAATATTAGATAGATAGATAGATAGATAGATAGATACTTTATTAATCCCAATGGGAAATTCACATTCTTCAGCAGCAGCATACTGATACAATAAATAATATTAAAGAATGATAATAATGCAGGTGAAAAACAGACAATAACTATGTATAATGTTGAATGTTAACGTTTACCCCCCTGGGTGGAATTAAAGAGTCGCATAGTTTGGGGGAGAAACGATCTCCTCAATCTGTCAGTGGAGCAGGACAGTGACAGCAGTC
This sequence comes from Erpetoichthys calabaricus, assembly GCF_900747795.2. NCBI lineage: Eukaryota > Metazoa > Chordata > Cladistia > Polypteriformes > Polypteridae > Erpetoichthys > Erpetoichthys calabaricus. The sequence continues at coordinate 75,647,977 of NC_041411.2, read as the reverse complement.
TGTCGCTGAAGCTGCTCTTCTGTCTGGAGATGACACTGTTTAATGGATGCAGTGGATTCTCCATAATTGATAGGAGCCTACTGAGCGCCCGTCGCTCTGCCACAGATGTTAAACTGTCCAGCTCCATGCCATCAATAGAGCTTGCCTTCCTCACCAGTTTGTCCAGACGTGAGGCGTCTTTCCTCTTAATGCTGCCCCCCCAGCACACCACCGCGTAGAAGAGGGCACTAGCCACAACTGTCTGATAGAACATCTGCAGCATCTTATTGCAGATGTTGAAGGAAGCCAGCCTTCTAAGGTAGTATAACCGGCTCTGTCCTTTCTTGCACAGAGCATCAGTATTGGCAGTCCAGTCTAATTTATCATCCAACTGCACTCCCAGATATTTATAGGTCTGCACCATGTCACCTCTGATGATCACTGGGTCTATGAGGGGTCTGGGCCTCCTAAAATCCACCACCAGCTCTTTGGTTTTGCTGGTGTTCAGGTGTAGGTGGTTTGAGTCGCACCATTTAACAAAGTCATTGATTAGGTCCCTATACTCCTCCTCCAGCCCATTCCTGATGCAGCCCACGATAGAAGTGTCATCAGCAAACTTTTGCATGTGGCAGGACTCCGAGTTGTATTGGAAGTCCGATGTATATAGGCTGAACAGGACCGGAGAAAGTATAGTCCCCTGTGGCACTCCTGTGTTGCTGACCGCAATGTCAGACCTGCAGTTCCCAAGATGCACATACTGAGGAATGTCTTTAAGAGAGTCCACAATCCATGCCACTAGGTATGAATCTAATCCCATCTCTGTCAGCTTATCCCTAAGGAGCAGAGGTTGGATTGTGTTGAAGGGTTAGACATAACACATTCCAATGCTGTACTTTTTACATTTATTTAAAAATCTAGTGCAAATACATAAGCATTTTGCTGTGTAAATCTTAAATATACGACTAATAATTATACATTTCTACAAATTTCGTGAAAGTGAGTTCTTATATGTAAAATTAACAGTTGAGAAACAAAGTTACTTACCAGAAAAACTCCATTATAAAAGTCTGCTACTAAAAATGACCAGACCTGTATAGCCACGTCCGCTCCACTCAGGAAAGTGTTCTTTTTGGCAGTTGGAAAGCCAGCACACTGGAAAGTTTGATCGTAAGAAGATACAAACGGCCCTTCACACTGTACACAAACAACCTAAAATATTAGGTTAACTGAAATAGGATTTTTATGTTTATTCCCTCCACCATAACTTTGGCACAAACACATTTTTTTACTTTGAGATCTGAAACCAAATATTTCAAGCTACAACACTAAATGACTAATCTTAAATTGTTTGAAAGAGAAAATTTACTTTGAATGAAAAACCTCAATGTTATGCTTTTTTTCAGTGCATGTCAGGCTTCTGTCCACAAATGACACATACTGATAGAAGTTTGTTCCTTCCGACGCTATGCTGGTTGAAGCCACAAGCATTCCAAGGTAAGAATGATTCATCATTAGTGTTGGTAACAGAGAGAATCATTTCTGTTGCTGAGCTGTAAAACATTGGCCACCCTGATTGTAACTTCGCCTGGGCTGTGGACGGATTCAGTCAGCATTTCAAACATAAAATACAACCACATTAAAAAAAATAAGCTAGAAAATGGACTCGGGGTGTGACATGCAGGTGCATTCAGCTAACTAGTATAAAACTTGGAGCATTTCACTTTGTATTTACTTCATCCAAGAGTCAGTTATCATGTTTAAATATCTTTGTAACAATGATAATAGAATGCAATTCCCTGTGTCAGTGGACTCCATTAAATACATTCGATAAGAGCACTTTAAAGGGAGCACAAAAAGGGGCTTGTGGTGGCTCGGCAACTTTCATACACCGCAGACTGCAATTAAAGTAATGTGATATTGGTATTGACTGATGTGTGTTAGTTTTGGAGGGTCTGTGACTAACCCTGAGGTTGTGGGATCAAATCGCACCACTGACACTGTGTAACGGTCATGGGCCGCTAAGATTCACACCGTCCAGGCTGACGGCGATTTATTTATTTTAATATAAGAGATCCCAGGAACGTCCCCAGCCTTTGATCGACCCACACACACTCACAACAGAGACCAATAAAGCAAACTGGGAACGGCAAACAATTCAGAGTATAATGACACACAATTAACTAAATGAAAACAGTAATACCACCCCTGACCCCTTCGGCGATATTACATTTAACAATTATACACACACAAACACCACACAGCAAAGTCCATGAAAACCAATCCGGATGAAAAATGGGAAGTGAAGAAATTAAGCCCAGCGATCTGTAGGTTGAAAGGGTGAAGGAAAAACACAGTCCTACCGGTCGTTACTGAAAGGATGAAATCAGATGGATGGTTGAGGAGCGCTCCTCTCTTCCGGAAAACCAATGAATCCAACACAGTCCTCAGTGCACAGGTAGACAGATGATCCGGACCCCAACAAACGAATACAGTCCAGGACACAATGATTAATTAAAGTTCCAATAAACAGCAGGCAGCACGACAGATGAATGCAACACACAACACACCAAACAAAACAAAAAAACTTTCCTTTTGCCCTCTGCCCTCTTTTAACCTCCTTTGACCCCAGCAGCCCCTGCAAGGACTGCTGGGAGATGCAGTTCTTAGAAAGTAGTACTGCTACAACTGTGTGACCCTAAGCAAGTGACTTGACCTGCCAGTGCTCCAATTGGGGGGGTATGGGGGGGAATGCAACCAATTGTGTTATAAATGTTGTAAGTCGCCTTAGATAAAGGAGTCAGACAAATAAGTAACTGTCATTCAGTTTTCTTAAACATAAGATTTTGGAAAGTAGAGAGTCGTATCCATAATTAGCAACTGAAAAATATCTGCCAATACAAAATCATTGATACCAGCATAAAATCAGGATCAATGCTACCTTATGCAAGGAGAAAAGGAACTGAAAGAAGTTTCCTATTAACATTAGCATGAATTAGAACTTGGAAAGTAGCCACTTTATTGTATAACGGGAATACGGGAGGGACGGTAAACTTAACAAGGCTGAAGAATAAACTGAACAGGTAGCCAACTGCAGCCTCGTGTAATCTTAGAGTTCAGTTCCAGTCTGAAGATACCCAGAAGTAAAATGGGCTCCTTGGGTCTGGATAAACCGTAACGTGCGCTCAGCCTGTCGTGTTATCCCGCTTGCCTATAGCAGGAGCGTCCGAGGGAGGATGCATCGCGTCGCGTGAAGTATAAACCTGCATGGCCTAAGTCATCAGCGGTAATCTGCTCCGTCCCTGCTGTTTCTGGTCAGTGTGGTCCAGTATTCTGGCCGCGGATCAACTTCAGTTGCATTTCCAGGGGCATTTGTAGGCTTTGCAGAGATCAGGGTCTTCCTGCCTTTGCGATTGTCACAACTGATAAAAAATCTGAAGAGCGGGGCAGGAGCGCGGACTGGGTCTCAAAACCGGCCCGTGCATCCTTCAACGAGTGAAGTGATGACGTTGACCCACTCGGCCCATTATTCTTTGTAATTTTCTTAAAATTTGTGATGAGTACGCGGCTCACTACTTGCTATGAGCCTATATGAACGCTATCTAAACTGTTGCCAAACGGAGTGGTGGCTCTGTGGCTAAGGTTCGAATCCTTATCACTGCCAAAAGAGATCCTACTCTGCTGGGCCCTTGAGTAAGGCCCTTAACCTTCAGTTGCTCCAGGGGTGCTGTACAATGGCTGACCCTATACGCTCTGACCCCAAGGGGTATCCGAAAACTAACAAATTCCTAATACGAGAAATTGTATAAGGCGAAATAAAGAACAAAAAACTCTGTACACTGTTTAGACACAACTTAAAATTTGACGGCATGCTTAGAAATTTAATTTTAATGAAAAATAAAAATTTAGTAACACAGCTTACACGTTATTTGAGTACATGTCAAATGTCAATGTCATGTCCAAGCGCCACCTACCCTAGTAGCTGTTCATTTACAATGGAATAAATTATAACCGAGGTTATAATGAAAACCTCACACGATTGAAATGTTCCATTAACTTAACGATAAACTAGAAATGTTCCGTCCTAATATGAAAAATTCCTATCCTACGCTTTACAACTGTATTTCATCATACTATAATAATCGCAGCTGAAATGCACTAATTATCGCTCACGCCGACGACCAGAGAACAATAAAACGCATAACACATAATCTAAACTAATTATTAGTACCGAAGAATTTAAATGCTAGATCAAATAAATTGCAATAATGTACATGCTAATCGAAATGTAGGGGTATCGAAACAGAAATCGGCAAAAGGCAGTTTTGACCAAATTTTTCGCTGAAACGTTGTGTACTGACAACTAAAACAACTTGATGACGTAATGCGGTATATTATGTAGAGCTATATAAATCGCAGTACCGGACATATAATGTTTAGAAAATTAATTTTAATGTCAAACAGCAGCCTAACCAGTACATAAAATTTATTTCATGAAACGGCCGGCCCGTGACCAGACCAGAGTCTGCGGCCCACCGGGCATTACCCAAATGCCCTAATGGCCAGTCCGCCCCTGGAGCGGGGTTTCCGTTGACTCACAGATGTATGTAAAATGTCGGGGTTTGCGCCACTCCTAAGTGACGCACATCTTCAAACGCTTGCCATTCATTGGGGGGATTTTGTACGTGATGGACAAGAAGGGCAAGGGCTTGCTGTGATTATTTCTGAACATGGGTGGGCGCTAAACGACACTGTCATTGCTAAACCCATCCTGGGTTTATCAACTGGTGCAGCTGCCGCTTTCTCATTTTATTACCGATTTCAAACACCATTTCCTGTAGCTTCATGCTAATAACGTCAGTTCTTTACAATAATAATCTGCAGACAATATTGTTCAATCCATTCAGTCCGATATGCTTATATAATTGTTTTCCAGAGAAGTGACTGTATTAGTTAACTTCCCTGAAGCAGTGGGAGAGCCGTGGCTGTGAGAACGCCTTGCGCGTGCGCAGTCTGCCCGGCGTCTGACGGACTGTTTGACGAGTAACAGGCAAAAAAAATCTACAAATATGCACCTTCAAATAACCTCTCAGCAGAAAATCCAAACAACAAACTTATTCTTAGTTGAAGTCGCACAGAAAGTTTCTATATTTTTAAGATGGACGAGTTCACAAAATCACCAATGATTTTCCAATGGGAGATTGAAACTTCAAAACTGTGCACAACGCGATGCATTACAGATATCTGAAACTGTCGCCCAAAGTCTTTAAAGAATAAGTGTGCCTCATGAACAAAATTGGCCCCCGTCCCCCGAGTTGTTTCATGCGGTAACACAGACCGAGCTGGCTATCACAAAAGTGCTTTGTGCATTATATGCGAATGCGCCTAAAACAAATGAATCAATAAAACAAAAGGAACTTATGAGTGAATGAATGCAGATTATATACACCGTATTACACAGTATATACGCATTATATATACAAGTGAGGGAATGGACTCGTACAGTATGTGACTGCTTTAATACGAAAAGGGATGAAAGAATCAATTAGAAGAAAAATTAAAGCGTGAATGAATGAGTGATTGCACACAAATAAAATTACACAATGCATAAATTAAAGACTATGATTGACTGAACAATCTGATACATAAATGTGACTGCTTTAATGCAAGAATGAATAAAAACAAAAAATATAAAAAGTGAGTAAGTGAAAGTACAGAAAAAATACATGAATAAGTGACTGCTTTAATACATAAAAACTAAAAAATAAATCGAAAACAATGAAATAACTGGAGTGATTGAGCAAATGCAAAAACCGATTCATGGTATACAGTAAACATAAATGATTAAATTAATAACTTAAAAAGTATACATTGTATAACTTGTAATGAAAACATAAGTATTTGAAGAAACGAATATATTAAAAAATACACAACCAAACGTACGCAAATGGAAACATACATAAATATATAAAAATGAATCGTAAATGAGTACAAATAAACACATTTCTTCCTAAAAGAACCCGTCAGTGCAGATTTAATAAACGCCACTGGGTCCGCGTTTTCTCTTTGAGGTTAATCGAAATATCGCAGACTGGCTGATCTCAGAAGCGGCTGACCCCCCGCTCTTCTCACTTGTCAAGCCGCACATGCTGTTCCAAGAATCGGAGTCAGCCCGGCTGCGGTTAAAAAAGCCTTCCAGACTCCGAGTCCTGAGGCGGCCCGATGTCTTCTCCACTCACGTGAATAAACCTGCAGCGGCATTTTATTTAACCAGTGCTAAAGTAGGTTCTGTACGGGGAGACACACAAGCACACGCACAATACGGCCAATCAGTGCGGACTGCTTTAGTGGAGAGTGCTGACCTTCATCCAGAGTTAGGTGGCCGAGAGCTCTCATCTCCGAGTACTTGAATATCTCAGAGCAGCCCGCTTCCAGAATCTTTGCTAACAGAAGGTTATCAGTTCTGATAAGAAAGCAGGAGCATTGCCGGAATGTCTTTCGTAAGTGACCAGTGTAGCGGTAGCAACGATGCCAAGATTCACACTGTCAACAGACGGCGATTTATTTTATGTCATTACGGGGCCCCAGGAACACACCCAGCCTTGAAGCAGCACGCACATACAGTGACACTGATAAGGTGACTCAAAGTAATCGATAAAAGTACAATAAAGTATTTATTAAGCATATAATGAAGGAAAAATATTAACCAAGCAACGCGTATACGAAACCCCTGCCCTGTACTGCACACCGCGATAATAATTTACTAACGCTACACAATGAAACCGAACGAAACACTGAGCGCCAGACAATAAACAATCCACACTTAAGACACAGTCAAAAACACAATCAAGATGCCAAGCGAACAGTTTCCTGAAAGTTATTAAAGTTTTGTCCTACCGTGTTCCAGTTGTTGTGTGAAAATGAGTAGATGTTAGGAAGGCTCTGCCGGAGGAATCCATTTACCAAATCGGGCGAAATCTCATGAACAAGCCAACGCAGGACAAACACATAAACCCAGAATGAAACCAAAATCCAGCAGTGAGTGGTACGTAGAATCAAATGGACACGGATGATCACGATCACCGCGGCGTCTTTGGGGCTCCGTTTTAAAGATAGCGCCTAATTCCCAGTAACCCCAGCGACAGTGACGCCTCCCAGTGGTGAGATACTACCGGGGATTCTGGAGTTGTAGGACATTTAAGCAGCGCTGCTACAAGATTATGTTTTAATGATTGCTTTATCAGAGGACGCTGGCACTTTGACATTCTTGCCATCTCCTCTTTGTTTCCTTTTTTTCTAATGCTCACTTAAATTCTGTGTCGACATTGCTGCGAGTGCAGACTGAGGTGATCGATGGAGCTTCTTATTATTTACCAGCCTTGAGGCTCTGTCTCCTACTTTTAGCCGACTATGCCCTGTACTGGATCTCGTGTCACCAAGAATTGTTCTAAAGGGTTAACATCTGTTTATTTATTTGCTTTTTTGTTTTTCTTTTCTTTTCAGCTTCATTCTTGTTATAAGCAGTTTTGTGACCTTTTGGTCTTTTATTTCTAAAGACTGTGTTTGCCATATTACTAGCCAGGGTTTGACAGTGATATCCCCCTCTAGTGGGCATTTTTTTAAGTGTTTTTTTTTCAGCTTCTTACTTGACGACACCTGGAAGCTGAAGAGATCACACCCAATGATGTGTTCTTCTGACTGCACCACTTTCTGCAGAGGCTGGTGATCCTGCTGTGTGCCGTTTCCAGACCAGGTGGTCATACGTCCAGTGAGAAGCTCTTTAGTACCTGGGAGGACATCTTAAAACCCCTGAGGCATCTGAAATGGTAAAGACTTTTTTATGCCATCTTCATCTTGGTGTCAGGAAAGGCAAATTAAATCTTTAAAGTTGGTGTGGGACATCTGAGATGGAGAACAGGTATCCCGTTTGGGAAGGAGGATGATTTCCTGCCCAAACAGGAGGCAGGAGTGGAAGGACAAGCAGCTTGGGCAGCTGGATGAAGAAACAACTTTGTGCCCAACTAGAATAAAGTAATGCTGGGACCACCAGAAGCCTAAAGTTGGGTGCAATTTCATCCCCTAGTTGGGACAACTGCAGGGGTGCTTGGGAGTTGGAGTCTGGAAGTGCAACCTTGTTGAGGTCTCTGGATACCGATGAAGGACGCTGTTTTTTGGGGGGGTCATGCAGGGGGTATCACCCTACTTTCCATATGACCCAGAAGTACTTCCAGGAAGACACAGGTTGACACTAGAAGCATTCCTGGGTCCAGCTTGAAAAGAAGCCCTCCGCCTCACATCGGATGAGTCAGAGTCGGAGGACAGAAGGAGGAAGAATTGATTCGATTTAATGTAATTTTGCATGATGTTTAAGAAGGGTGATTTTGTGAGGACATTGTAGATGAATAAATATCTTTTATTTTATCCCATGTCGGGTATTACTGTGTCTGTGGTTTGAAGCTCTCTGGCACCCCCTGGTGGTTACACTATATAACAACTAATACAAAAAAATCTTCCAAGTGGGTGACTACTTTTTAAAGGCGCTATACATGCCAGATATCTCCTGCTTCCCTTTGAAGAAGTGCTACCTTTTTTTACTTTCTCGTATACGAAGTACAGGGAAAGTATTGAAATCGTCCAAAAATTTGATTTCGAGATTTTGAAGAATCTCGATGTTTTAGACCTCCCTGAGTCAGAAAATACCATTTTTGGAATTATGTCTCTGTGTGTGTGTGTATGTAAACACGATAACTCCTTTTCTAACGCTGAGAAACTTGTCCATGCTTTTATCACATTCCGCATCGATTATTGTAATTCCCTACTGGTAGGTGACACTTCTAATCTTCTATCACAGCTTCAGCTTATTCAAAACTCGGCTGCAAGAGTCCTGACACGGACCAGCAGCAGTGAGCATGTAACACCCCTCCTGCTACGCCTTCACTGGCTCCCCGTGTCCTACAGGATTGAATATAAAATCCTACTAATAACCTACAAAGCCTTAAACGAGCTTACGCCAAACTACATCAGTGACCTTCTCCATCACTATGTGCCTGTCCGACCCACTAAAGTCCTCTGATTCTGGCAATCTTGTTGTGCCCCACACTAATCCAGTGGTTCTCAATCTGTGGGGTGGGCACGCCTAGGGGGGCGTGAAGTAACAAAAAGAGGTGGCACGAAGATGTGAAAAAAAGAAAACAAGAATCGAAAATATGAAAAATACATCTATTGAAACCAAAACAAATTAACGTAAACTACATTCTGATACTAGAAAAATAAATATGGAGTTAGATAAATGTCGATAAAAGTTAAGTAGGTATAATAAAATATGCATCTATGATATAATCATTAATTAAAAAAGAACAAATTGGTATTAATGGGCTCCTTTCAAAAAAATGTTAGTGGGGCGCGATTAAAACTGTTATGGAATCTCGGGTCGCAAATACTTAAAGGTTGAGAAACGCTGCACTAATCTACACTCCATGGGTGACGGCAGGGCCTTCAGCTGTATAGCGCCCAGACTCTGGAATGACCTACCGAAATTAATCAGGTCAGCTGACTCCATGAATTCTTTTAAAAAACAACTCAAAACTCAAATGTTCAGTTTGGCTTTTAGCTCTACTGGACTTTATTACCCTTCTCTCAGTTTAAGATGCTCATATACCCTGTGTGTGTGTGTGTGTGTGCAGACCACCAATGTTGTCTGTTAGGCTTTTCTCTGAATTTACTACCTTACTCTTCTTTATTTATTTATCTGGCTTAGCACACGGTGGCGCAGTGGGTAGCGCTGCTGCCTTGCAGTTAGGAGACCCGGGTTCGCTTCCCAGGTCCTCCCTGCGTGGAGTTTGCATGTTCTCCCCGTGTCTGCGTGGGTTTCCTCCCACAGTCCAAAGACATGCAGGTTAGGTGGATTGGCGATTCTAAATTGTGTTTGTGTGTGTCCTGCGGTGGGTTGGCACCCTGCCCGGGTTTGGTTCCTGCCTTGTGTTGGCTGGGATTGGCTCCAGCAGACCCCCGTGACCCTGTGTTTGGATTCAGCGGGTTGGAAAATGGATGGTTTAGCACAATGCTATGTACTATATACCCTGCCGTTCTTTCTTAAACTCTGTGAAGTGCCTTGAGCATTTAAAAGGCGCTATATAAATAAAATGTATCATCATTATTATTAACTTGAGTACGTTTTCACTCAGGTCAACCAAATTTTGCATACAACTATTAGGTACAAAACGTAGATTTCTATCAACTTTTGGGCTATTTCCGCTAACCGGTAGTGGTACTTTTTGATTCATGCAGCTGCAGAGTCCAGTTTATTCAACTTTACTTTCATAATAATTATTCAATATATTATTAACGTGGCGCAGTGGTAGCGCTGCTGCCTCACAGTAAGGAGACCTGGGTTCACTTCCTGGGTCCTCCCTGCGTGGAGTTTGCATGTTCTCCTCGTGTCTGCGTAGGTTTCCTCCCACAGTCCAAAGACATGCAGGTTAGGTGCATTGGCGATTCTAAATTGTCCTTGGTGTGTGTGTGCCCTGCCCGGGGTTTGTTTCCTGCCTTGCGCCCTGTGTTGGCTGAGATTGGCTCCAGCAGACCCCCGTGACCCTGTAGTTAGGATATAGCGGGTTGGATAATGGATGGATGTTGTTGATGGTTCTTTAATGTACATAATATAAAAATACAATCGTTGTCTTGCGGTTTACACTCAAATATCCATCCCCATATCTCAATATACGAGAAAGTCGAGAGGAGAGCACTCCCGATATTTTCCTATCTTAAATGCACTGCCCTTGCTGACAGATGACAATATGACTCCACAAAACTGTTCACAGGGTGAAGGAAAAGAAGGCAGAGACCCCCTGAAGAAGGGCGACTGAGACGGGGGGCTCAATTAGACCTCTACAGCTGGAGGCGAATCAGGCTGAGCGGCAGAGCTTCCATGAAAATTACAGCTACAATTTCTTTTCCCTTCCTCATTTCATGACAATGGGGCCATCACAATGATGGCAATAATGATCTCTTAATAGATGCCATTAAATATTTAATTTTCAAATGCATATTTATAAATTGTGCGTGTTTATGGTCTTGTTAGATTATTTTATCCCTAATAGGAAGACAATTAAAGTTCCTGGGGTAATGGTGTCATGAAGAGTTCAATAAATGATTACACCTTTAACGTCGGATGAAGACATGCCTAGAGTGGAAAACAGGAGCTCTTAATTGGGCAAATCAGATTACGGCATCAATGCTGGGGGGGCTTCAGCTATTTCAGTGCTTGATTGCCGCTTAGTTGAGCAGCAATGTCGTCTAACATAAACATCCACTTACCTCTGGGACGGCAGGAGGCAAATTCAACTTTGAAAGGAACTCGGCGCAGCAACTTCTTTGGCTTGGTCACACTAGACCAGGGAGTGCAGTGGAGACCCCGAATGGAAGTTGTTGATGGGCGAAAAGGGTCCCAGCCCTACTGTTAGTAGCCCATTATGGAGGAATAGAGACTGGGGTCGTGACTTGTCACTTGTACCGGCTGTACCCTGTGGGGTTGGTTCAAGCAGGAGAGATCTCCAAGCATGATAGAAGGTGGTCCTGATTGTTCTTCTCCACACTCATGTTAACACTAAGAGGGGCAAATATAAACAGAAAGTGGTGCTTCATTAATGATGAAAAACGATCTCATGGAACACCACAACAAATGGTCTTCTTCTTGCTCGTCACCATGTTGTACACAGAAGTGCTCATCTTTCTCACTTTCATCCCTAATGGGGGCTGGGTGGTCTCTTGGCCTTGGAACCCCTGCAGATTTTTTGTTTTGTTTTTTTTCTGTCCTCCTGGTCATCAGCCCTTACTTTATTCTTTGTTTCATATTAACTTTTCTTTCTACATCTTGTAAATCACTTTGAGCTGCACCACTTGTATGGGAATGTTCTTTTCCTTTCTGTCTAGTCTCTGGCCTTGGGTTCAACTCAACCATCCAACTCAAGGTCCCCTAATTTCTAGCCAGGTCTTAGCGGAATGTAAACTGCACTCCAGATCAGAAGACAGCTGCTGATGCCATGCCAATTGGTAAAGCATCAGAAGCTGGCTGAGCAAATGTGCCTTGCAGTGGCTGGGAGTCATAGGAAAATGGCACATGCATACCAGATGGCGCACTTGCTTCATTCAGTGAAACCAAGTACAGTCAACCCTCAATATACAACCGGCCTGACATGCGAACAACTTGGTTTACGACCAAAATTTTTGCTTTGAATTACGACCAATGTCTTGAGTTATGACCCGAATGCGGTCACGTGTATCTGCTTGTGCGACTGTAAACAAACAGCCGAGAGCGTTCTGAAGCATCAGTTGGAGCCCAGATACGTGCGTTTGTGGACATAATTTTGGTCAGTGCAGTGATTTATATCATTTATTTCGATAATTGCTATCAAAACGGCCCCAAAAAAGCTAGAAAAGAAGCTAAGGAAGGAAGAGAAGGTAACTAAGGTAAAGAAAGCGATCATAATCGAAACAAAGTAGGAAATTGTGCGGAAATATGAGAGTGGCATTTGTGTGACCGATCTTGCTAATATGTACAGCATGTCGAAATCCACATCCATCCATCCATCCATCCTCTTCCGCTTATCCGAGGTCGGGTCGCGGGGGCAGCAGCTTGAGCAGAGATGCCCAGACTTCCCTCTCTCCGGCCACTTCTTCTAGCTCTTCCCGGAGAATCCCAAAGCGTTCCCAGGCCAGCCGAGAGACATAACCCCTCCAGCGTGTCCTGGGTCTTCCCCGGGGCCTCCTCCCGGTTGGACGTGCCCAGGACACTTCACCAGGGAGGCGTCCAGGAGGCATCCTGATCAGATGCCCGAGCCACCTCATCTGACTCCTCTCGATGCGGAGGGGCAGTGTCTCTACTCTGAGTCCCTCCTGGATGACTGAGCTTCTCACCCTTTCTTTAAGGGAGAGCCCAGACACCCTGCGGAGGAAACTCATTTCAGCCGCTTGTATTCGCGATCTCGTTCTTTCGTTCACTACCCATAGTTCATGACCATAGGTGAGGGTAGGAACATAGATCGACTGGTAAATTGAGAGCTTTGCCTTGTGGCTCAGCTCCTTTTTCACCACGACAGACCGATGCAGAGCCCGCATCACTGTGGACGCCGCACCGATCCGCCTGTCGATCTCACGCTCCATTCTTCCCTCACTCGTGAACAAGACCCCAAGATACTTGAACTCCTCCACTTGAGGCAGGATCTCGCTCCTAACCCTGAGAGGGCACTCCACTCTTTTACGGCTGAGGACCATGGTCTCGGATTTGGAGGTGCTGATTCCCATCCCAGCCGCTTCACACTCAGCTGCGAACCGATCCAGAGAGAGCTGAAGATCACGGCCTGATGAAGCAAACAGGACAAGATCATCTGCAAAAAGCAGTGACCCAATCTTGAGCCCACCAAACCGGACCCCCTCAATGCCCTGGCTGCGCCTAGAAATTCTGTCCATAAAAGTTATGAACAGAATCGGTGACAAAGGGCAGCCCTGGTGGAGTCCAACTCTCACTGAAAACGGGTTCGACTTATTGCAGGCAATGCGGACCAAGCTCTGACACCGGTTGTACAGGGACCGAACAGCCCTTATCAGGGGGTCCGGTACTCCATACTCCCGGAGAACCCCCCACAGGATTCCTCGAGGGACACGGTCGAACACCTTTTCCAAGTCCACAAAACACATGTAGACTGGTTGGGTGAACTCCCATGCACCCTCTAGGACTCTGCTAAGGGTGTAGAGCTGGTCCACTGTTCCGCGACCAGGACGAAAACCACACTGTTCCTCCTGAATCCGAGGTTCGACTATCTGACGGACCCTCCTCTCCAGAACCCCCGAATAGACTTTTCCAGGGAGGCTGAGGAGTGTGATCCCTCTGTAGTTGGAACACACCCTCCGGTCCCCCTTCTTAAAGAGGGGGACCACCACCCCGGTCTGCCAATCCAGAGGCACTGTCCCTGATGTCCATGTGATGTTGCAGAGATGTGTCAACCAAGACAGCCCTACAACATCCAGAGCCTTGAGGAACTCCAGGTGTATCTCATCCACCCCCAGGGCCCTGCCACCAAGGAGTTTTTTGACCACCTCGATGACCTCAGTCCCAGAGATGAGGGAGCCCACCTCCGAGTCCCTGGGCTCTGCTTCCTCATTGGAAGGCATGTTAGTGGGATTGAGGAGGTCTTTGAAGTACTCCCCTCACCGACCCACAACGTCCCGAGTCGAGGTCAGCAGCGCACCATCCCCACCATATACAGTGTTGACACTGCACTGCTTCCCCCTCCTGAGACGCCGGACGGTGGACCAGAATCTCCTCGAAGCCGTCCGAAAGTCGTTCTCCATGGCCTCCCCAAACTCCTCCCACGCCTGAGTTTTTGCCTCAGCAATCACTGAAGCCGCATTCCGCTTGGCCTGCCGGTACCTATCAGCTGCCTCCAGAGTCCCACAGGACAAAAGGGACCGGTAGGACTCCTTCTTCAGCTTGACGGCATCCTTCACCGCTGGTGTCCACCAATGGTGGAAATCCACCATCTCGACAATTTTACAAAGAAAAGATAACCACCTTCCATTTCATTCTCCTCCTCCTACCTTCCTGCAAGCCAAAGATGTCAACTTAAATGGTGAGTACAGTATGAAATTGTTGTTTCTGGTAGGCTAGGCACTTTTTATAACTTTTTGTTTAGTACATTAGCAAAATTATTGGTGTTTCTGGTAAATTATGCACATTATACAACCCTTTTTTATTATGAAAAGGTTAAGTAAGTGTTGCTGTGGGAGGTTCAGAACGCATTTATGGGTATTTCGATTATTTCTTATGGGAAAAATAGTCTTGACTTACAACCAACTTGAGTTACAACCAGCCCTCGCAAACGAATTGAGTTTGTAAGTCAAGGGTCCACTGTACATGAATTCTACCAAATGTTTCAGTCGATGCTGGGGCAAACTGTTTAGGAATCTGAAGAAAGGGATGTCATTCCTGATATGTAACGGTGGCGCAACTCTCACTCCCCACGTTCACAATGAGATTGTAACTCGGTGACGTACACATTCAGGATGGGCAACTCCTCAAATTTCCATTAGACCGTAGCTGCGGACCTCCAGAGCTCCACTCCATCGATGAGTTTGTCACTTTATATTAGATGTCCGTGATGGCACCTGGTTACACTATGACTAAGATTAGGGTTGGGGGGAGGGTCAAGTTAACCAAGTGATGAAAAATCTGCAATCCAATTGGCTGTCCAGTGGAGCTACGGAGGTCAACAGCCAGACCCATTTCGAAATTTTACAAAAATAAGATTATGAGGAACTAGACTTGTCGCTAAACCATCGCTAAAGGTAAGACTTCTTTGCATGGCTGTCTTTCAACACTTTGTGACATCTTCTGACTGAATGTGTAGCTCTACGTAACTTTTTTTAAAGGACACAGGCACTAATTGAGCTGACAGTTATGTAAAGGCTGTCGGCTTCCATTTGTGGACAAACGGCCGATGGGCTCTCGGCTGAAATGCGATCTTAAGAAAGATGACAAACCACAGAAGTCTCTTCTACCTGTCAAACATGTTAAGTTTGCTAACAGCTTGGTCAAGTCAAGTTTATTGTTGTGTACGCAGTAAAATATATGAAGTTCTTACTCGCATGTTTACAGTTGACAAAAGCACAACAGATCGCATACATTTAGTAATATGAAAAATATACATAGCATACCACCAGAGTGGTGGCTCTGTGGCTAAGGATCTGCACTGCTGTCGGGAAGGTTGCCAGTTCAAATCCCATTACTGCCAGAAGGGATCCTACTCTGTTGGACCCCTAAGCTGAAAATTGCTGACCCTGTGCTCTGACCCTCAATAGTCACGAGAAAAGATCGTTTCCCCTCAGGGATTAATGACAAATAAAATAAAATTGGCGTTGTGTTGCAGTGATGGTGTTCCTTCTGGAAGTTTCTCCCAGCTCCACACAGGTTCTCTGGAGGTCAGCTAGAGTGACCATCCAGTTCTTGGTCAGCTCTCTTACCATGGACCTTCTCAACCAAATGCACAGTTTGAACAGGTGGCCAGTTCTAGCGAGAGTGACCTAATGTTCTTCACTGAAGAATCATGAAGGCAAGTGTCCTCTCGGGAGTCTTCAGTTTGGTTTTGTAGCCTTCCCCACATCTGTGACTCGGCACAATCCTGTCTCTAAGCTCTGCAGGCAACTCCTTCGACCTCAGGATTTGGTTTTTGCTCAGTGGTGGGACCTTCTATTGATGGCTGTGTGCCTGTCCTCATCAGTCCAATCGGTTGAATTCACCACAGGTGGACGCCAAAACATGATGTTGTCACACCCATGCACTTGGGTGATGGTTTAAAAGCTCAAATAGTGCTATTCGTCAGCCAGACCAGGGCTTGGAACTCCCACCGAATCCTCTCTCCTCTTGTTCCTCTGCAGTTCAGCCCAAGGACCCTGCCTCTCAATGACATCATCATCGGTCCACCCACTGTTGACATCACTTCTTGCACTTCTAGATAACATCATTTCTGATACCCAGAATTCCCCCTTCCTGCAACAACAGTTCCTGTTCAGGCCGCCCTGACTCCGCCTCTTCCTCCTACCCACCATATTCACAGAGCAGTCTCAACCTGCTAGTCAGTTGAGTTGTAAACTCTGTTTAAATAAAGACATGTTTTTCTCTTTTTGCTAATTTTTCAATATACGGGGTGGCCATCCCCAAATTTTTTTCTGTCTGCTGCCTAATTGTTTTATCCCAATATAGAAACATCTTGAAGGTGATTAATAGAATGGGATGCACCTGAGCTAAAGCACAGGGTCGGAATACTTGTGATATTTCAATTTTTTATTTTTAATAAAGTAGGGGACTCTGCTCCCTGCTTACTTTGCTCAACAACCCCCGTGCAGGTGCTATATGCTAGTCTCTTCATGGCTCTGCCACTTGGTATGGGGATGCGCATGTATAGGGTGGTCCAGATCTAATTATGCAATTTTCATTACGCTATAACTTATTAAGTTTATTACATAGAAAATCACCCGAAAAATCCTGGACCATCGAGAAGTGTGAGAACTGATGACATGAAGTATCGTGTTCGCACCGAACTGGAATCGTCCCCACATAAATCAAAGTCATCCAGACGATCTGGATCTGCATAATTAGATCTGGACCACCCTGTTCAATTTAAACAGATTGCTATTTTCATGGACATTGTTACATATGCATAATAGAACTAACAATTTACATTACAGAGAGTAATTAACCGTAGTGAAAAATAGTAAAACGTAATAAATCGAAAGAAAATTATGTTTCATCCTGCATTAGAGGTGTTCGTTGCGTTATAAGTTTTCATTCTGTTTGACTTCAGTAAAAACAATATTTGGAATTAACTTTTCGTCAATATCGCATTGAATTTTGATTCCGTTTGGACTTACATCGTGATAACACAACGTATAACTACCCGTGAGTGAATATCGTTTCTTTCTCTCTAATAAATAAAACAACTTTTTTGAACATTTGTCCCTGTGATTTGTTAATTGTCATAGCAAAAGAACGAGAAACTGTAAACGTTTTAATACGAATGGCATATCGAGATCTCCTTTGGTGTCTAATGTCATTAGTGAAGATGTACTACATTACCTTTCTTGTCGTCTGTTAAAATTTACATGTTAGAATTGTTTGACCAATTTTGAATACGACTAATCTTGTCCTATTGCATAGCCCATCACTCAGACTTAAATTACGCAATAACATTACTGTCAGAAAGTCCTTTGTCAGGATAAATTGCGACCTCTAATGGTAGAATATTAGAAACACTTGTAGAACTTTTCTTACATATTTCCCGGTGATAGTTCAGGCTTTGTACGTCATTCGTTCCTTTGTTTACTTGCTGCACATTGTGAGAACAGTTTGTCCTTTTCTCCTACCACTTGAGCCATTAATGCTGTGCATCGTTGCGGAAAAGTAAGTCTATTATAGATAATTTGATATAAAGAGGTTCAAATGTTTGTTAAACTTACACATGCAGAGTATCTAAAAGGTGCATTTGTATGTAACGTTGTGACTTAGTGTATGCATTTAATTTTGTTTACAGACCACAGCAACAGGAATTAAAGTACTTTCTGAATTCAGATTAGGTTTGAAGTTAATCCTTACTTCGATATTTGGAAAGGAGAGCTTACAAAAGCAAAGTTGTACCACTGTGAAGTTAATAGCGGCACCTCCCGTGGCCAGACATCTGATCGTGTCTACTGTCGTTTGGACTTTATCTCAGCCTGTCGTACCGAGGCCAGCCCTGATTTATAATTACGATACATCCCTCTTTCAACAGTAATTCATCCGGTGGAAGACCGGACGGTGTTAATGGTTGCAGATATTCTACGAGATATTGTAAGTTGAAATTTTCATCTTCTGCACCATCACCACCAACTGTTTCAGCAGAGTCTATTGATACGCATTTAACCAACTTGCCGTGTAACCGATCGACAATTTTTGCTTAAAAGGTATTGTAACAGGAAATTGTAAATGTTTTATTACGGATGGCATATCGAGATCTCCTTTGGTGTCTAATGTTATCTCCTGAAGATGTACTACATTACCTTTCTTCTCACCTGTTAAAATTTTACATGTCATTGCCGTGTAACCGATCGACAATTTTCGCGTTAATTTGTTTGACTTCATCGTTTCTCGGTGCTAGGATTGCCCGTGTACTCATTTCTTCTGTTGATAACCCTTCGAGATGAAATTCTTCAATAAGATTTGGACATAATAATTCATCTTTTATTGGGAACTTAAAGTGAGGAAAACGGAAAAATTTAGAACAGCTGAGAGCGGAAGAACTGTGTCTGACAAAAGCATTCACACGAATGAGAGGTGAGAGGACTGCGGCTATGGGCCATCCATCCATTAATTTTCCAACCCACTATATCCTAGCTACAGGATCACGGGGGTCTGCTGAAGCCAATCCCAGCCAACACAGGGCGCAAAGCAGGAACAAATTCTGGGCAGGGCGCCACCCCACCGCATGGCACACACACACCAAGCACACACTCGGGACAATTTAGGATCACCAATGCACCTAACCTGCATTTCTTTGGACTGTGGGAGGAAACCCACGCAGACACGGGGAGAACATGCAAACTCCACGCAGGGTGGACCAGGGAAGTGAACCCGGGTCTGCGACTGTGGGCTGTTCACTAGAAATGGTTGAGAGGAGGGCAGGACCCCCTCTACCAACTTGAAAAAAATCTCTTGGCAATAGTCTCATCTCGTCTCGAGATTTTCATTTATAATAGAGAGATTGCTAAAATCTCGTTCTTGCTTTGTCATTCTGGTGTATTAAGTGTTGCTTGATAAGGGAAAAAAAACCCAAATTTGAACAACTTTAACATAAGGCTGCCACACGAGAAATTGTGAGCAAAGTGAAGGGGCCAGAATGCTTTCTGAATCCACTGTAATGAATGGTGGTCTCAACAAAAGTCCGGAGATGTTTTATTTTTTTTTTTTAAATCCCAATTCTTAACAGGATGCAAAGC
The DNA here is from genome assembly GCF_900747795.2 of Erpetoichthys calabaricus. Taxonomy (NCBI): domain Eukaryota; kingdom Metazoa; phylum Chordata; class Cladistia; order Polypteriformes; family Polypteridae; genus Erpetoichthys; species Erpetoichthys calabaricus. The sequence continues at coordinate 75,628,477 of NC_041411.2, read as the reverse complement.
AGGGACTGTAACAGCAAGGGGCGCCAGTCTACCACTTGTGCCATTTCAAGATGTCAGAGGCCTGAATCTTCAATGGTTGGATTGTAGGAGCAAACCTGAGAGAAGCCAAACTAACACGAGGACTCACGCCGGCTCCCTGGCCATAAACAGTTGATTTCACTTCAGTTTGTATCAAAATGAACGCCGCAGTCACACCTTGTCAGGACTGGACGTGATTTAGGTGCACTTTCCATTCTGTCATTTCCCAGGATCAGCTGGGATCATCGAAGTGATTTTCCCTCCCTTCCTACTCCTTCCATTATTGTCATGAAGACTTTAAAAAATGTAAAAAGTTACTCGCAGAGCGGTGAAATCTCTAATTTAGCAGCTCGCTCCCTCCCTCGTTATGTTGCTGCTTAAAATGCCTTTCAGACGCTACAGTCTGTAAAACAAAGGAAGAGCGTCTTGCTGTATTGATTCTCTCATACATGGCAGCTGCAATTAATTTCGCACTTTTCGTGCCTGCCTCACAACATTTGACACGTCCATCAAAAGTGAACAGCGCTGTGACAGGAGCTGCTCGGCCGTGGCATTGTTTAACAAGCGTGTCGGCACATCAGAGCGCATCTGCTTGGGCTTCACCAAGTGCACATGAAGCAGGTTTACTGGCTTGTCCAGCCAAGCATGCGGCTAACTTGGGAAGGTTAACTGTTCCTAATCCTGGTGCCAGCCACTGTGAACTGGCTGTATAGGGTTAGACCCCCCTAAAGACGTGCAGGTGAGGTCATTCCAATACAACATCGAGTGCAGCAGTCATGGAGTGTGTTCTTCTTCTTCAGTTATTTAGGACATTGGAGGTTTTCCTGAGGCACAGAAGTCAAATTTCACCATCTCTGATATCTCATAAGACTTCAGCCTTCCTCTAATGAGCCCATGGCCTACATGACTACACTTGTATATACAATGAGCTGATTGATCACATGAATCCTACACTAAAATGCCCCACCGTGAGTAAGAATGTTCAGTGAATTCAGAAAGTCTTCAGATCCTTTCACCTTCTGCACACGTTATTGTGTTTAAATTGATAAACTTGCCATTTTTGTCCATCGATCTGCTCTCATAACCCAGAAGGACTTAGAGGACACAGGTTTTCACAAAGGTAATATGACTGACTGATTGGAAATGTTAAACATGCTATGCTAAAATATTGAATATATAGAAACATCATTTTTATTTTTCTGTTGGTCTGCCATATAGAGGTACAAAGTCAAAATGGCTAAAAGATGTCTTATTAGACAGAAGCACTTATGAAACATATGGACCAAGAGTACCTGCAGTGGTCTGTGTGTGTGTGTCTCTTCTGTCACCATGCTCATTACAATGTACAGACTAATCATTAAGCGTCTTTACCTTGTGCTTCTTCTTCTTCTTCTTTCAGCTGCTCCTGTTAGGGTTTGCCACAGCGGATCATCTTCTTCCATATCTTTCTGTCCTCTGCATCTTGCTCTGTCACACTCGTCACCTGCATGTCCTCTCTCACCACATCCATAAACCTTCTCTTAGGCCTTCCTCTTCTCCTCTTACCTGGCAGCTCTATCCTTACCACCCTTCTCCCAATATACCCAGCATCTCTCCTCTGCACATGTCCAAACCAACACAATCTCGCCTCTCTGACTTTGTCTCCCAACCTGAGCTGACCCTCTAATGTCCTCATTTCTAATCCTCTCCATCCTCGTCACACCCGGTGCAAATCTTAGCATCTTTAACTCTGCCACCTCCAGCTCTGTCTCCTGCTTTCTGGTCAGTGCCACCGTCTCCAGCCCATATAACATAACTGGTCTCACTAAGGTCCTGTAGACCTTCCCTTTCACTCTTGCTGATACCCATCTGTCACAAATTACTCCTGTCACTCTTCTCCACCCATTCCACCCTGCCTGCACTCTCTTTTTCACCTCTCTTCCACACTCCCCATTACTCTGTACTGTTGATCCCAAGTATTTAAACTCATCCACCTTCATCATCTCTACTCCCCTCATCCTCACCATTCCACTGACCTCCCTCTCATTCACACACATGTATTCTGTCTTGGTGGTCCTACTGACCTTTATTCCTCTCCTCTCTACAGCACATCTCCAGCTCTCCAGGGTCTCCTCCACCTGCTCCTTACTATCGCTACAGATCACAATGTCATCAGCAGACATCATAGTCCACGGGGAATCCTGTCTAATCTCGTCTGTCAACCTGTCCATCACCATTGCAAATAAGAAAGGCCTCAGAGCCGATCCCTGATGTAATCTCACCTCCGTCACTCCTACCGCAGACCTCATCGCTGTCACACTTCCCTCGTACATATCCTGTACAACTCTTACGTACTTCTCTGCCACTCCCGACTTCCTCATACAATACCACAGCTCCTCTCGAGGCACCCTGAGCACTTGAAATGATAACAACAGTTTCAGATTTCTATTTTCTCTCCTTGTTGAGTCTTTTCTTCAAAATCTTTCGAAAATGGGACACAGCAACTCCAAACGTGTGAAGCGCGCGGATTGGAGGAAACTGGGGGCAGGTGTTTAGGAAGAAATCCTGTAGGCGGAGCCTTTCCTCTACAAACTTTTGCGCGAGTTGTCCGCTGGCGTGAACTCTCGTTCGAGAATCTTGTCTGGCACCCCAAGACTGAGACTGAGTCCATCTCTGGGCGGGCTAGTGAAAGTCCAGGCCTCCTTTGTGGGACTTTTAGTGTTCTTCACGCCCTTTTTGTTGTGTTTATGTGCTCTAATCACTACATCAACAGAGCCGTGTGGACATGGACCTATGTGTAGGACGTCCTACAATTCACACTGCATGTCAGAACAAAAACCAAGCCAAGAAATCCAAGGAACTCTCTGTTGACCTCCGCGATCAAACTGTGGTATAGCACAGATCAGGAGAAGTTGATAAAACCATTTCTAAAGAGTTGAGTGTCCTCTGAATCACAGTGACCTCTGAAATTATAAAACAAAAGAAGTTTGGAACCACCAGAATGTCTCCTAGACTTGGCCAAACCAGTGACCAGGTGTGAGAGCAGCAAAAGAGAAGAAGGCACAGAGTAGGCAGGGCGAGACACAGATGTTGAACCCAATGCTGGAAGGAGGCACGTTCACTGACATGGGGGACTTTCTTTGCTTGATTTTGACACGTATCTGTAATTACACCAACGTGCAACGTAGAACTTGACTATATATCGTTGGAAAAGAAGCGTCTGACTCCAACTTCAGCTATTGTATATATTGAACATAGGTTTAATGGACGATATTATGAACTCTGATTGATTGGGGTCCACCTACAGCAGATTAAATTGACCTGACATTGTTTAGAAAGGCACACGTGTACCTGTGAGTAGAAGGTCCCATAATTCACATTGCATGTTGGGACAAAAACCAAACCACGAAGTCCAAGGAACTCTCTGCAGACCTTTGCAATCAAATTTTGGTGAAACCCAGTAGGCAGAGCCTTTCCACTACAAACTTTTGCACAAGTTTTTCCCCCGGTGTGCGCTCTCTTTCGAGAGACTTTGGGGCATCCTGCTCGGAGTGAGGCCATCTCTAGGCAAGCTAGTGAAGGTCCAGGCCTCCTTTGTGGGACTTTTAGTGGGCCTCACACCCTTTTGTGTTGTGTTTGTGTGCTCTAATCACTACACCAGCAGAGCCGCTCTGACACTATGGAAAATAAGAAATTAGTATATTCATGTATTATCAGAAATAGATATGAAAACTTATTAGCAGTAACCTTAGTGCAAGTATTAATGCAAGTCAGGCCCACCAAGCAAATGGTTAAATAAAGGCGCATGCCATATTTCTTTTTTAATTAAAGCTTAGCTGCAGCCACCAATATCTTATCAACTTGAGGGACAGAGAATGGGGAGAATGATAGATAGAGACAGCCCAAGAGCAGAAGAGGGGGAACACCTGCAAGCTCAAGGCCGACCTAAAAATGAGCGAAGCAAAAGGTGAAGGCGAATAACAAAATGGTGCTTCCCATGAAAAGTTGATAAGCAGCTGCAGAAGGGAGTCAGAAGGAGCAGCCAATGAACTGTCATGAGCGAGGTCAGCATGATAAGAAATGATTATATGAACTGTGATTTTTGGCTTGTTCGGGGCTCAGCTCAGTTTGGCTTAATTTGGTTGAGTCTGTGTTATTGTTTATTACAATAAATCGAATTATTCTGTTTGCCCTATCCTTCGACTCCTAGAGCCTTCATTTAAAGTGAGAATCTTCAGCATATTTTTCGCTTCCTCAACACCAATGCCATTACTTATCTGTCCTTCAGCATAGTTAATGAGCAGAATGACTGAAGGAGTCAGAGAGCGCAGGACACTGGGTACTTACGGCTCCAGTTGCGCTTGAAGTTCGCCTATGAAGACGAGAAGCAGAAACGTATGGCAATATTCTCAAGGATCGGAGGCTAAGCTGTAATAAATATTAGTTATGCTAAAGGAAACAGCTGTAATCGGCTCCTGTCAACTGGATCGCTTCCAAGGCATCCAAGTGTGAAATGATGTTTCTGATGAAAACCATTGGGATGCACAAGACTCTGCACTTCAATCACCACACCCTTCCAGGTCAGGCGGTCTGCTCAGCTCGTTCAGTGAACGGGGCTTCGGGGTCTTCATTTTCTTCTTACTTTTTTTTAAATATAAATTTTATCACGGTGGCGCAGTGGGTAGCGCTGCTGCCTCGCAGTTGGGGGACCTGGGTTCGCGTCCCGGGTCCTCCCTGCGTGGAGTCTGCATCATCTCTCCGTGTCTGCATAGGCTTCCTCCCACAGTCCAAAGACATGCAGGTTAGGTGCATTGGTGATTCTAAATTGTCCCTAGTGCATGCTTGGTGTTTGTGTGTGTCCTGCGGTGGGTTGGCACCCTGCCCGGGATTGGTTCCTGCCCTGTGTTGGCTGGGATTGGCTCCAGCAGACCCCCGTGACCCTGTGTTCCGGATTCAGCGGGTTGGATAATGGATGGATAAATTTTATCATGTCTCTAATCCACTTTGTAAGCTTCATATTACATATTGGAGTGGGCTGCATTTTGTGTACCCATTATAGAACTTTTTTTGACTTAAAAAACACAATGCTCGGCTAAACAGGAAACATTTGTCTGTTGTTCTCAAAGAGCTTTACGAGGGGGTTCTGTTTTGCCATGGTAGGGTCCTAAAGTGACCCCTGTTTTCCGTTTATACTATTTCCTAACTGTGCTACCCATCTGCAATCCAAATAACTTAGACCACAGCATTAACGTTTTTAGTGCATCATGCGATATGTAGCTCTCTGTTTTATGTCTTTTGGTATTGGATTCATAAAGGCAGTGTTTATGTTTGTGATGCACCATCTGTTGGAATGAAAAATGTATTGCATTTTATTATTAAACATTTTTTGATGCATCATCTTTTAGAATAGCAACAGGATGGACACATAGACACTTATCCTTTAATTAAAGTGGATGCACCATCTGTTGGAATGACAAATGAAATACATTTTATTACTATGTGCATTTCAGAATACATTCCAATAGATGGTGCATTGCAAACGTTAACACTGAGGTCTACATTGATTACTTGGATTTCAACCCATCTTAGATGGGTAGCACAGCTGGTTAAATTAATAGATTAATAACTAGCTGTGCTACCGGTTTAACATGGGCTGAAATCAAAAAATCAACGTAGACCTCAGTTTTAACCTTTGAAGTGCACCGTGCAATGCCTATGTCTCTGTTATGTGCCACTTAACAGGAGTGCTAATGTGTGTGAAGCGCCATCCGTTGGAATGACAAAGACATAGTAACTGGATAGACACTCAGACAGATACACAAACACTTACCTTTTTATTAAGGTGGATTATGTACACCTTAACAGAGTGTCTCCAAATCCCATTTTTCTTAGTGCACTTTGTGTATTGACTGCTGTTGTAGTTCACTTTCTGCAGCTCCAGGCAAGTAGACAGAGTACCAGAAGAGACGTTGCCACATCCACCACACGACAAACCACCCGAATAGGGAAATCGTGAGTGAACAGCCTTTATCAAGTACAGCCGTATAATTCTCAAGTGCTTTGAGAGCTGGAGTTTGTCTCGGTCACTTTAGGACATTCACATTGCTGTTTTAAAGGAGTTTCTGTGTAGCTTTGTCTTTATGCTTGGGGTAGTTGTCTTGATGGAAAACAAAGTTGAAGGTTTCTTCTGCAGTCCACCAGGTTTCCCTCCCAGGATTTCCCCATATTTTATTGTATTCATTTTACCTGGCAAGCCATCGCAGGGCCTGCTGCAGAGAAGCATCCTCACAGCCTGATGTTGCCACCACCATGCTTCATGGTGAGGATGGTGTGTTTTTTGTAATGTGCTGTGTAATAAAGCATTTCATCCGATGGCCAAAAAAAAGATAATTTTAGTCTCTTCAGACTGTAGGAGAGTTCCCCCTGAGTCTTCTGGCAAATTCTAGATGTCCTCTGCGAGTTTTTCTTTTTACCTCTCCCACATGAAGCTGTGAATAGTGAAGCAGATGGGCATGGAGGTTGTCTGTTCAGTCCCTCCAATCTCTCCCACTGTAGCTTGTCACTCCTTCAGAGTTCTCATTGTTCTCTTGATGGCCTCCCTCACTTGTCTTTTTCAGTTTTTATGAATGGTCAGCTCTAGCAGATTTACGTCTGCGCCACTCTCATTCCATTTCTTCGTAACTGATTTTACTGGATATTCAGTGACTTGGACATCTTTCTTGACCCCGTCCCCTGATGTGTGCTTGTCATGGAGTTGCTTGGTCTGTTCTTTTATCGTCATTTCACCCCACCATACTGACTCACCACAAGCTGGTCCTTGTACACTTAGGCGCGTTAAACTGAAACCCCAGACCAATGACCTCCATTGAACTAATTCTTGGACCAATGGGCTACTCCAGTAATATATAACAGTTTATACTCTATATTGTTTTTAATTAATTTAGATCACTTTGCAGGAATCTGTTTCTACTTCGACTTTTAAAGAGTCATTTTCTGCTGATCAGTGTCAAAGCAGCAAATGAAATCCACTGAGATTCAAAGTTCTTCCAAGACAAACAGAGTGTAATTGCAGACCGCAGTACCTATGAGGTCAGTCATGTAATGCCCCAACATCACGAAACGCCCTCAATTTCAGTCCCGAAACACCCATCGCATTAGACTACGGTTAACATTAGGGCCCTGCGACACTAGGGTTAAGATTAGGGTTGCGGGAGGGTTATCTGACTCAAAGGGCATTTTGTGACTGACGTTCTGGACACAACCTGACCTCTGTCATAGGTATTGCAGCCTGCAGTTGGACTCTTCTCTCTAAGGGAGTGAATACTATTTGCAGGGCACCATATATTAACATTGGCGCCCCCTCCAGGAAGGGCCAATGAGATCCTGACTATTAAAGTCCTGACCGTACGCAGCTTTACAAGACTCTCATAAGCAACACCAATCATTCCGGCAGCAAGAAGCCCAAACTGACCTGAACGTAGCAAGAGCATTCAAATTTCATAAAATCACACGAGCCCTAGTAGAGTCGAGCACTGTGGGATAGCCATGCTGCAAGTCCTCCAACTTTAAACAAAAACTCAGTGGCTTAGAAGTAAAATGTTCTATGGCTCCCAAGAAAAAGACACGGTGGCGAGTGAAACAGTTACATTAACAGTTTTTGTGCGTCCCATCTGGGTTTGGAAATTGGAAGGATGGTTTGGCACATTCATTATTAACATCTCTTGATACTTCATGGCTGCTCTAAGTGCTGCTCCACTTCCTCTTTTAAGCTGAGTTTTACTATTTCTCCTTGCATTTTACTAAAAAAGGCAAATAAGTGCATGCTGTGTAAGAAGCAGAAGAAGAGGACTGGAGGAGTAAAATATTTATTGGCTCACTGATGTGCTTAATGGATTCCATAACAGCATGAAAGCTTAGGAGGGAGCTGATAGGAATGACCCAGCAGATTGCACCTTGGAAGCCGGAGGTTCATTATCTGAGCTCAATGAGTAAAGCGACCATCATTTCTGTTAATCCCAGAGCCTGACAGCTCATGCGTGGAGTATGCGGGTCTTGCCGGACCGTGCCAAAGGAAATATCTTCATTTTCACTTAATGTTCCATTAGTCTCACCATACCTTTACCTTAATGAACCCTTCAAGTCATCATAATACCTATGCTGTCATAGGTTTTCCGTCCTTCCATATTCTCGATTGCTTGTCCACTTCAGGTTTGAATTTGTTTTTGACTTAATTTAAAATATCTAATTTTACAGGGTGAGGCAGAAAGGACGGACGTCTTTGAAATGGCTAGAACTCACCACTAGGTGGAGTGACAGATGTGCGGTAGGTGGCGTTAGGTTCACGAAGTCTTAGCAATTTTTTATTTTCTTTTTAGTTGAAGCCATGGAGCCGTGGACGGTAGAACACCGCGTTTTTGTGTACGACTGTTTTGTCAAGAACAACCAATCTATTACCGCAGTTCAGCGTGAGTTTCGTTGCCATTTCAATATCCACAGAAATAAAGCTGTTCCCGTTCGTAACAATATCCTACGTTGGGTTGAAGCAACTTCATACATGAGGTACACTAATGAACAAAAGACTGCTGGGGGCTACACGAACGGCACATATGTGTGTCAGGGGAGCATGTAGTCTCGTTCCATCAACTACACTGGCCAACTGACACCCTGTGGAGGCATTGTGTGAAATAAACACCTCACATTTGAACCCAGGACAACTGTGTTGTGTAGTTGTGTTGTGGGGTTTGGGGTGCTGCTACACAATATATACAGTGAGAATTTCACTGTATTCTGTACAGGTAACAATATTGGCCATATTTTTATAAAATGTCATGTAGCAGGTGGGTGCAACAGGGGACTTCAAGAAAATCAGCTTTAGTCGACAAGTCAAATTCTCAATTGCACCCTGATGTGCCTGATAGATCACCACATCGCTCCAAGAATAGCCTGACAAAACAGCGCCTGCCTCATTGTCACATATTCTTGACTAATGTGTCACAGGTACAGTAACAGCACGTGAATCTTTGTTACCAGGAGAATCCAATGACAATGAGGCGTCTCTGGCAGTCGAGATGACAGATGCAGTCTCAACAGGCCCCCGGAGCTCAATGACAGCCCGAGGTCGCCTGGAAGTCCAGAGTGACAAGATGCTGTTCAGCATGCACTGGGAAAAAAGGGGGCTCTTCAGAACGAGATGATCTACTCACTGATTCAGTCCCACCACTTTTGATTGTTTCCTAGGGCAAATTTTTGGGCTTTTTCCATCAATTGTGCTGAGTCTATTTGGATGTTTTCAGCTGCCTTTGGAGTTCCATTACTGTTAAGGGAATGTGTAGAATGACTAAATCCCATTCCTCCTGGAAGATCCTCTCAAGCTCCAACAGACTGGACAGAAGTGTTTGTAAACCGCCATCTTCAGGTCACTCAACACATGGGGACTTTGGCGGGGCCCCCCCCCGAGATGTGTACTGATGCCACTGATGACTGTTGTGGTCGAAATAAAGCACTGCAGGTTCCCACAGGAAGTGTTGGAGTGACAACCTGGTTGTCCCCAGTCCAATAAACGAAACAAAAAGGGCCCCTCTATTTCTAAAGAGCAACAAAACAAGTAAGCCAATCTCTTCTGGCAATCGTTCCTCAATCGTTCCGTCCTTTGGCTCAGTCGAGTTAGAACTGACTGCCTCCCTACAGCCGAGCGGAAGGGGCGGAGTCAATTGCCCTGACTGGGCGTGTTCTCGCCACTGCGGAGAGAAAAGAAGAAGAGAAGGTTAGCGCGAGCGCCCCCTCTCAGCTCGGGGTGGTATTACCTGCTTTAGACGACTGATCCACAGACACGCGTGGGTGACCTGGGAAATGCATGGCTCTGGGCACCTGGGGCATCACAATAGAGTAAAGACTGGGCACAAAACACTTGCTGCCACCATGGCCCTCCAGGATCTGAGTGTGACACCCCTGGCTTATCTGCAGTGTGCCTTTTCCAACAAAAGGTGCCCTTCATATTTCATAGCAGGTCTTGAATATTAACAGCAGTGCCCGACCATCCCTGGCACCTGCAGTAAGGCAGCCGAACATCTTCTTTTTCATTTAAGCTACTTGATGCCTGGAGCTTGCCGAAAGAACAGCAATGGTTTAAGAAACCTGCCACCAGAGAGGAGTGATGGCACTATCAATAAATTCGCATTTATAAATTTACAGCCCAACAGATTTTAATAAATATCGATTCGCATTCACCCTTCTGCCATAAACCTGCCATTCACTGAGAGGAAATCTTTTGCCTCGAGAGGTTCTGAGCAGAGATATATGGGCAACAAATAAAAGAACGAGCAAAATATGAGCCCTTTCCAGAGAAATTGTGACATTTTTTACGGCTTCCACAGACAGCTTTAGGCAGAAAAGAACACATCGATAAAAGACTCCATAACTCAATTCACTGTGCTAATGCTTATATTACTAAGGCACGCTGTAATTTTAAGATTCTAATTTTATGTATAATTATCGCTTGAATGGCTTATAAAAATTGGTTACTTTCCCCCCCAAAGCAATGGATTGTTCTTTTTGTCTAACTAGTAAGGAGATGACAAGGGCAGAGTGTTTTATGCCTGCCGTTTTCCTGACGCGCCTCCGGCAAGCTGCGCTGGGTTTGTGCTTCACGTATCTCATAATGTGACACTTACATCGCCGGCGAAGATGGATGGCAACTGAGACGTTATGGAACCACATGCTAATTCCAAGTAATCTCTTTATGGCGTGCAAGGGACCACTCGGGTTTATCTTGAAAAGACGCGTTAATATAATTGAGACGAGAGAATTCCAGAGTCATGGAAATCTGTCACCATGGCCTCTGGTGACACATAAGGAGAAAAGGCAGCATCTGCGCTTTTTTTTTTTTTTAACTCCTTGCCTGAAAAGTGCTGAGTTGATCAATACGAGAAAACTGAAGTGGTCAAGTCACCTGAATCGATGCAGCAGTAATAATATTATTGTGTCTGAGGTGGCACAGTGCTTAATCCTGCTGCTTCATAGATCCAGAGTGCTGTGCTCAAATCCCATGTCCCGTGATTGTGTGCATGTGAAGTTGACATGTTCTCCAGGGGTCTGCATGGGTGTTCTTCTGGGCACCTTGAGTTTTCGAACCACATCATCACTAACTTGCAGGCAGGGTTGTGGAGTCGGCTACTGTTTTCTTTTTGCACTTTTTCCCCCTATACGATGACTCCAGTACTTGAGTCTTAAGTGTTGTAAAAGCAGATGTCCTGCTGTAGAACTTCAACTCCAGCTACGACATCTATCGGCTTGTTATTATTAATTACTAGCCATCCCCCATGGCTCCGCCAATGTACTAGTATGTGAATTTTCCCTTGGGATAATAAAGTAGCTGGATGATAAACTGGACTGGACTGCCAATACTGATGTTCTGTACAAGAGAGGACAGAGCCGGCTATACTTCCTTAGAAGACTGGCGTCCTTCAACATCTGCAATAAGATGCTGCAGATGTTCTATCAGACGGTTGTGGCAAGCGCCCTTTTCTACGCGGTGGTGTGCTGGGGAAGCAGCATAAAGAAGAGGGACGCCTCACACCTGGACAAACTGGTGAGGAAGTCAGGCTCTGTTGTAGGCACGGAGCTGGACAGTTTGACATCCGTGGCAGAGTGACGGGCACTGAGCAGACTCCTGTCAATCATGGAGAATCCACTGCATCCACTGAACAGGATCATCTCCAGACAGAGGAGCAGCTTCAGCGACAGACTGCTGTCACCGTCCTGCTCCACTGACAGACTGAGGAGATCGTTCCTCCACCACACTATGCGAGTCTTCAATTCTACCCCTTAAACGTTAAAATTATACAATTTAATCTGTTATACCTACATTGTTATCACTCTTTAATAATTTAATATTGTTTTTTATCAGTATGCTGCTGCTGGAGTATGTGAATTTCCCCTTGGGATTAATAAAGTATCTATCTATCTATCTATCTATCTATCTATCTATCTATCTATCTATCTATCTATCTATCTATCTATCTATCTATCTATCTATCTATCTATCTATCTATCTATCTACAGTGCGTCTGGAAAGTATTCCCAGCGCATCACTTTTCCACATTTTGTTATGTTACAGCCTTATTCCAAAATGGATTAAATTCATTTTTTTCCTCAGAATTCTACACACAACACCCCATAATGACAACGTGAAAAAAGTTTACTTGAGATTTTTGCAAATTTATTAAAAATAAAAAAATTGAGAAAGCACATGTACATAAGTATTCACAGCCTTTGCCATGAAGCTCGAAATTGAGCTCAGGTGCATCCTGTTTCCCCTGATCATCCTTGAGATGTTTCTGCAGCTTCATTGGAGTCCACCTGTGGTAAATTCAGTTGACTGGACATGATTTGGAAAGGCACACACCTGTCTATATAAGGTCCCACCGTTGACAGTTCATGTCAGAGCACAAACCAAGCATGGAGTCAAAGGAATTGTCTGTAGACCTCCGAGACAGGATTGTCTCGAGGCACAAATCTGGGGAAGGTTACAGAAACATTTCTGCTGCTTTGAAGGTCCCAATGAGCACAGTGGCCTCCATCAATCATAAGTGGAAGAAATTCGAAACCACCAGGACTCTTCCTAGAGCTGGCCGGCCATCTAAACTGAGCGATCGGGGGAGAAGGGCCTTAGTCAGGGAGGTGACCAGGGATCCGATGGTCACTCTGTCAGAGCTCCAGAGGTCCTCTGTGGAGAGAGGAGAACCTTCCAGAAGGACATCTCTACAGCAATCCACCAATCAGGCCTGTATGGTAAAGTGGCCAGACGGAAGCCACTTCTTAGTAAAAGGCACATGGCAGTCTGCCTGGAGTTTGCCAAAATGCACCTGAAGGACTCTCAGACCATGAGAAAGAAAATTCTCTGGTCTGATGAGACAAAGATTTAACTCTTTGGCGTGAATGCCAGGCGTCACGACATTTGGAGGAAACCAGGCACCGCTCATCACCAGGCCAGTACCATCCCTGCAGTGAAGCATGGTGGTGGCAGCATCATGCTGTGGGGATGTTTATCAGCGGCAGGGACTGGGAGACTAGTCAGGATAAAGGGAAAGATGACTGCAGCAATGTACAGAGACATCCTGGATGAAAACCTGCTCCAGAGCGCTCTTGACCTCAGACTGGGGCGACGGTTCATCTTTCAGCAGGACAACGACCCTAAGCACACAGCCAAGATATCAAAGGAGTGGCTTCAGGACAACTCTGTGAATGTCCTTGAGTGGCCCAGCCAGAGCCCACACTTGAATCCGATTGAACATCTCTGGAGAGATCTTAAAATGGCTGTGCACCGACGCTTCCCATCCAGCCTGATGGAGCTTGAGAGGTGCTGCAAAGAGGAATGGGCGCAACTGGTCAAGGATAGGTGTGCCAAGCTTGTGGCATCATATTCAACAAGACTTGAGGCTGGAATTGCTGCCAAAGGTGCATCGACAAAGTATTGAGCAAAGGCTGTGAATACTTATGGACATGGGATTTCTCAGTTTTTTTTAATTTTTAATAAATCTGCAAAAATCTCAAGTAAACTTTTTTCACGTTGTCATTATGGGGTGTTGTGTGTAGAATTCTGAGGAAAAAATGAATTTAATCCATTTTGGAATAAGGCTGTAACATAACAAAATGTGGAAAAAGTGATGCGCTGTGAATACTTTCCGGATGCACTGTATCTATTAAGTGAAACAGGACAGAGGGAAGGGCCCCACTCCTGACGTCATGCCTCCTCCTCCCCTCGACCCGCCGCATCTGTTAGCGCGAATATATCGCTCCTATGAACTATGATTCCTAACGTGATGAGAGAAGTAGCAAAATCAACCAGAATGTTCAAACAAATGATAGAAAACGACCCGATCGAAATCCGTTAAGTAGTTCTCTCACTATCTAAGTGGAGGTAAGGTACACACCCCGAGGCGAAAGCGTGAGTGAGTAGGTCCCCCTCCCCTCGGCCCACTGCGTGTTTCTCGCATTCGTGCAAATAAATCGTTAGCGCAAGTGAACTATTATACATAATGCAATGAGAGAAGTCGCAAAATCAACCGGAATGTTTAAGCAAATTCTAGTAAAAAAAACCTGATCTAAATTATGTTAAGTAGTTCTGTCGTGAAAAGCGGACAGACATACAGACAGACATTGGATTTTACATATATAGAGACTAGCTGTCCAATGCAGCTCCGCTCACATAGTAGTGAAACAGGACAAACTTTAAAAATCAATTAAAAAAATGTAATTCTGGCCAAGCAGAAGGCAGGTACGCTCGAACATCAAATGTTGCCACTGTATCTGATCGTGTTCAGCTCCGACAAGAGAGCGCCCCCTGCATGGGGAGAAAAACACGGCTGTGATATCTCTGGCAATCAGCGGCTACCCTGTAAAACACACATAGCTCTCATCTCTCTCTCAAAAACATCACACGTTACTCCTTAACATTCTGTAGACGATGTTGTCTGCTGACCAAACAGGTATCACTAGTTCTTCTCCCACCATGCAAAGTGCTTTTTGTTCTGACCAAATAACTAAATTTTTTTCTCATCAGTCCAAAGCACTTTGTTCCAAAATTAATCTGGCTTGTCTAAATGAGCACTGGCATACAACAAACAACTCTGTTTGTGGCGTGAGTGCAGAAAGGGCTTCTTTCTCGTCACCCTGCCATACAGATGTTCTTTGTGCAAATTCAGTTGTAGAATGATGTACAGATACACCATCTGCAGCAAGATGTTCTTGCAGGTCTTTGGAGGTGATCTGTGGGTTGTCTGTCACCATTCTCACAATCCTGCTCATATGCCGCTCCTGGATTTTTCTTGGCCTGCCAGACCTGCTGGGTTTAACAACAACTGTGCCTGTGGCCTTCCATTTCCTGATTCCATTCCTTACAGTTGAAACTGACAGTTTAAACCTCTGAGATGGCTTTTTGTAGCCTTCCCCTAAACCAGGAGACTCAACAATCTTTGTTTTCAGATCTTTTGAGAGTTGCTTTGAGGATCCCATGCTGTCGCTCTTCAGAGGAGAGTCAAAGGGAAGGAAGCACAACTTGTAATTGACCACCTTAAATACCTTTATATCTCATGATGGACACACCAGTCTATGAAGGCTTAATGAGCTCATCACACCAAGTAATCAGCATTGAGTAGTGACAGGCATTCAAATCAGCACAATGACAAGGGGACCCACATTTGTGCACAGCCAGTTTTTCACATTTGATTTGATTTCATACAACTAAATACTGCGTCACTAAAAATCTCTCTTCGGAAAACACCACAGTACTCAGATGTTCCTAGGAAATGAAAGACATACCACTGTTATCTTTATTGTTGAAAGGAGAGTCAACTATTATGCAGGCTGAGGGGGGTTCCCAAACTTTTTCATATGACTGTACCTGCATTCTGATGTCAGAGGCTATCGTTAAATCTGATTGGTTGAAGGCAGACGACTGTCCTGGGATGACAAGTTTGATAAGGTTGAAGAATCAACAGAAAGCCGTTGATGTCAGATTGACCTATAATACGTTTATCAGACCATGGCTTAGTACTTACTTTGACTCGGCTCTGCATTTCCGACAAACACAAATTTTTTTTTTTGCATATTGAGCTGCATCCCTCCTCTGGTTGACCTCATTGACCAGTTTAGATAATCCAATCCATTCCAGTTCCTCTCCTACTGAAACAGGTTACAGTGGTTTATGGCACATTATTTGGATTATTTTGCAAAAAGATCAGGTCTGTAGAACAAAAGCCCTTCAAACGAAACCGATACAGGAAATCAATGTTGCCATAGAAACAAATCCTTCAGAGAAAACGGAGGTCACAATGGAAGGCAGTGCCCCAAGACAAATCAGCGGAAGAAAAGGGAACTTTGCCTCTTTTGTTGGATTCTTTTTTTATTTCCGCGGAGAGTGTGTGAATTGAATTTTCCTGTAGCGTAGTTTTGTCAAGTTTCGTTGTGCCCTCACCTGACAACATAACTTTTTCCTTTGACGTGTCCAGAATAATATTTTGATTTGTAAAGGGAGACCGTGTTCTAGGCAATTCTGAGGGGTTGTTTTTTTTGTGAGAATTAGGAAGAGATGAAAAAAACCTAAAGTCTTAAACAAGAGGATCATCAGAGGAAATCAAGGTCTAAACTGGGAGAAATCAAGTGCATCTCAGATCTTAAGGACATGTCCTACTCGGAGAACTGAGAGGAGACTGTGTGGAGACTTAATCCACCTCGCCATAATCCTCAAAGGCATCGATAACATGGATCCAAGAGAATTCTTTCAATTCAATGGTGAATCACGTACTTGAGGACATCAGTGGAAGAGTGAAGTGCATTTAAAGATTGAACTCTTTACTCAGACTCCGGTGGGTTGGCACCCTGCCCGGGATTGGTTCCTGCCTTGTGCCCTGTGTTGGCTGGGATTGGCTCCAGCAGACTCCCGTGACCCTGTGTTCAGATTCAGCGGGTTGGAAAATGGATGGATGGATGGACTCTTTACTCAGAGGGTTGGGGGTATCTGGAATAAACTACCAAGTGGATGTTTAAGCAGAAACCTTAACAACCTTTAAAAAGTATGTAGCAGCACTAGTTAAATTAACTCCAAATCCCAGCAGCCCCGGTAGTACATCACCATTGGTCAGCTTTGGATGTTGCCACTGGGGTTACTGGGGGAAATTTGGTGTGGCGTGGACTATAAAGGTGCACCAGAAGAAGCCGACAAAGGAAGGTTGATATTTGTCACGTATCGGATTGAGAGCTGCACAAATAAAACCTTATATAGGTCTTTTAATCACACTTTATTCTTAAACTTGTAGAAGCAATGCTGGAGTATTTCAAAGGCAAAGAGCAAAAACTTGATAAACTTCAAGACACGTTTGACTCTGTTTCTGTCTTCATGGAATTAAAACAATTCAAAGTCATCATCTGCAGAACTATCAAGATGCAGAGAGGCCACAAAGACCCCAACCTAGGGATGAACTGCTTGTATTAGACAATCAATCACTTGTGAAGGTTTTAATTACCGTGAGATATGAGACTTGTTCATGAGCACCTATGATCCGGCAACTCTCTCGCGTCTCTCTGAGTGTAAGTGTGGTTTCTCTTTACCCAAAACAGCTCTAGAAAGGGAGAGTGCAGCCTGACTCCTCACTCCTTCCTCCTCAGCTTCTCTCGTATCATTTCTACAGCGGAGAAAAGATGTTATCACGCCTGCACGTCCAAGGTTCTCCTTGCTGGCTCAGTTGAGGTAGAGGGTAACCCACCAGGGTGAGAGGGGGCGCTGTCGCTAACTGTGTCGTCTCCTTTTCTTCAAGCAGCTCCCAGAAACCTCCCGATGCGGGAAACTAGCTCTGCCTCTTTCGATCCCTCTGTTATAAAAAGCCCGGTTGCCTCCACTCCACTGAGTTGTCTTTTGACACTGGTTCCTGATGAGTCAGCGCTCTATGGGAGACCTCTATCTGTTGCAATGGCTAAAGTTAAAAGCTTGGTTTTGCATATGTAACAATTCCCATGAAAATAGCAATCTGCCTACATTGTACATTCACTTCCCCATAAGCAAGTGGCAGATCCGCAAGGTAGCTAGTGTGTAGCACCCACCCGGGGGTTGGTGATCGAAGTCAGCAGAGGGTGAAAGCTCCCTAGTTTTAAGCTAAAAAAATTCTCAAAATATCCCAATTCATAACAGATCCCGGTGTACTTCCACATCATTGGGCGCCTCATGATCTAATTTTAGCCAGTGATTTGCTGTTGCTGGTGATCGCCGGGTCTGCTCTTCAGATAAGCCGTCCTCGTGCAGTAAGTAACACAATCACACTTCAAGGATCGTACAGTTCAGGGAGCTTTTCATGGGGAAAAATTAATTAGCCTTTTCGTTGCTTCAGAATATAATAAAAATGTGCATTTTAAGCACTTGGAATATTTAAAAGTGTTGTTGCTAATTAATGGAGGAATTTGCATTCTTCAGATATGATTTGTGATTAATGACATGATTTTTCTCCTCAAAGGCCCCAGAGTTCCCAATTATGGCTGCGCATTTAGATAAATTGTTTGCTTGCCAGCAGTGTGTCCTGTTCATTTTCCTTCTGCAGTTTCTCCACAAAGGGGACATAAAGCCCCTGAAAATTGCTTTGGATTATGAACAATAATGTTGCGCTTTGAGGTCACACCAAATTCAATACGACTTGTCACTGCAGCCCCAGTCACTTCCATTGTGTCCTTCTCTGATCCTTTTTTCAAATCTGCATTTCCTGTCTAAACTCTCCAGTTGAACCAGCAGGTCACTCCTACCCATTTCAATCTTCCCAGTATAGATTTTGAGATTATATGGAACACAGATCAATTTTCAAAACTCTGGATGGAGTTACTCATAGTTTCCATCCCAAAAAAAAAACACCAGACAGTTTGCCTTTTCTGCCATTTTGGACCTTGGAGATCCTCAGGAACTGGATGAAGAACACCACAGAAGCACAATGGACCAAAGAGCCAGCTGGTTTCAGACCAGACAGAAGAACTATTGAGCAGAACTTTGGTGTACGGCTATGGAGAGCATTTTCAAAAGTCTCCGTTTTCAGGGGTTAATAATGCCAGAGTAGTGTGGACGAAAGGTGAAAATGGAGACTAATGTTTGGGTTTTTATTCAGAAAGTAGTAGTGTGGACGTAGCCTTCATTTGTGAACAGAGAAGTTCTTTAGTGAGAAAAAGCAACTTTTTCTGAAATTTCATTTCAAGGATTTTTACTTTCTTATTTGTTTTCTCTAATTTAAGGTCCTGTTGTTTTGTTGCCTGTAAATGAACTTTGCCCATTCCGGATGACATTTCTTCTAAGCCCTGATTGGCAGGCCACTTTATTGAAACAGAACAAAATTAAAAAACCTTTTGTCTTAGCTTTGTGAAAGTTAGAATACAAAGTCAAAAACAGAACATTAGGTCAAAAAAATCTAGTAAATATCACAAAGGACAGAATAACTGCAAAAGACACTCACCAGTGTCAGTGCATTTAATGAACCGCAAGGGACTAAATGTTTTCTTCATTTTTTACAGGGCGGAGATCAGTCCCTCACGGTGATGGGCAGGTGGCCCTCGCCTCTTAGGGGACCACTCACAGAACATAAGGAACATTAAAGGTACTTTCATACTTAGAAAAAACATAATTAACAATTTGTTTGTTTTTTATTTTAATGCTTTTTTCCCCCTGATGTTTTCTTGCCTGTGTATGAACTCTGCTCAGTTCAGACTACACTTTTCCAAGGCCCTCATTGGCAACCTACTTTATTGAAACCAAAACATTAAAAACCTTTTGTCTTTGTATTGTGAAAGTCAGGATACAAAGTCAAAAACAGAACATTAGATAAAAAAGAATCCAGAAAATATCACAAAGCACAGAATAATCACAAGAGACACTCACCAAGAGCAGTGCATTCAATGAACCGCAAGGGACTGCAGGTTTTCCTCATCTTTTACAGGTCAGAGAGCAGTTCCTCATGCTGGTGGACAAGGAACAGAAATGAAGATACTTTCATATTGTGGAGCACCCAGGCTGGCACTGCCAGCTGAACCCGACACAGACAAGCGTGGGACATAAGTTCAAGGCACACTCTGAAATTTTTATTTTCTTTTTTACCTTGTGGGCAACGCTTTCCCCGTTCCCACAAGCTCAACACAGTCCAGCACAAGCACAAACACAAAACAATTCTCTTCCTTCTCTCTTCCACTACTCCTGTCCCTTCCTGACTCTGGCTCCCCAAGTAGTGGCTGCTGGCTTCTTTTATAAGGTACCCGGAAGTACTCCAGGTGCTTGATGGCTCGGGTGTGATGGAAGAACTGCCCATAAGGGCTCCACAGCTCCTGCTGCAGCACCCCCTGGCAGTGCTTGTGGATCCCAACAGGGCTGCACCAAACTCCAACTCCCATGGAGCCCTGTGGGAGTCCGTGGCACCTCTGCAACCCGGGGGGGGGGGTTCAATCTAGCATCCCAGGGGAGGTAACGCTCTGGCCATGCTTGCTCCCCTGGTCCTCCCAGTGTTGACAAGGGCCTAGGCCATACGCTACAATACTTAGAAACTACATAATTAACAATTTGTTTGTTTCCTATTTTAAGGCATTTTTTATTGACAAGCGTGAGCTCTGCCCAGTCCTTCTTCTAAGCCCCCATTAGGCTGTGGCTTTATTGAAATACAAAGAAAATTAAAAAAAAACTTTGTTCCTCGTATTCTGAAAGTCAAGTCAGTTATGATACGCTTCCTGTACTAATCTGGAATCCTCTCCCACTCCAATGATGCACTTGGAAGTGATCGATTTCAAGTGACTCAGTGTGAGACGGACTTGCGCCCCTTTCAGGGCAGGCTTGAGTATTGTGGTGTAGAGGCTAAGGAACTGGAGTGTACACCAGAAAGAGACCTGTTCATATCCCCACCATTGGGTCACTATGTGACCCTGAGTGAATCACTTAGCCTGCCTGTGCCAGGGTTTAACAGATGAACGTACTCCTAAGCTCTACGTAAAACACATTTTAGGATAGTGTTTACTATGGAAAGGTGCTATATAAAAAGGTTCTAATTTATTATACTGTAGTGTTCATTGTTAAAAATGTATAAATCTTCCATCAAATCAGGATTGCATAAACAAGCTATGGAAAATGTCCCATGTAGAGTAAAATGTGATTGATTGACTGCTCTAGCTGTCTACCTGCGTCTATTACAGATGGCTGCCTTCAAGTCCCCCCTTAAGGCATGTCACAGCTGGCCACATTGATTCGTGAGACAGAGGGAGCAGTCATGGCCTGACAAGCTGATCTACCAGAGGAATCATCGGGCAGTGCCACGGCTTGACCTGCGACGCCGAAATGGAAAGATCACATTTGTGGCTCCCAAGTGAAGCGGCGAGCAATTTTCTCACTTAATTGTCCAGCTGAGACAGACGGGGACGGATTTACAGGACCGCTCTGTGGCTGGGATCAACACAGCAGAGTTCTCTGCCGTGCCCTTCAGCTTAAAATAAGAAATGTCATTCTTACTTTGGCTTGTAGACGCACGCTGAATTGAGCAAATGCAATTGCAATTCAGATCAGCTCTTTTCACACAAAGACCTTAAGTAAAAAGCCGATCAATTTCATTCATAAGCTGCTAAGACACCACGGCTGCTCTGTGAACGTTCAGTTTGAGATTTCCACCCTCTAGTTCCTATTCTAGCATCTTGATTTCTCTTTTTATTTTTTTCTTCTTTAACTGCATACGGCTACGGCACGTGGAGAACACAAGGCTGGCGGGCGTCTCGGGAATCATTAAAAAGGCAAGAATATCTGTGAATCCAGCAATTAGGTCTGCTGCGGGCATTAGGCATTCAGCCGCGCTGCTCGGCAAAACAAGCTGATCCAGCTGTTAGCCGCTGTGAGATAAGAAGAAACAATTTTGTTCTAAATTGTGCAATTTATGAAACTATGCTTGGCAGCAGTAAGATGATGCTTTTTATTTTATTTCTCACTAGTTAGAATCTTAATTGCTCTTGTGCTGCTTTCACAGTGTGCATCATCAGCTATGGCTCAATGCTACAGTCCTTCATTTAATTGCAAAGTGTATTTCAGGGCCACCTCTCACTTTTGGACACACCTTTCTTATGTTTTTTGCTCCTGGTCATGACTGATAATTGCAGTTGCCCAGAAACTGCGCTTACCTCACAGTTATATCCTAAAGCTCTTTAGGATTGGATTTCCTTAAAATGATCGATTTTAGTGAATAATGAACAAGATATTGAATGACCCACCATGTGCCAGAACCTCCTCTCATTTTTGGACTCACCCAGTAGATAGATAGATAGATAGATAGATAGATAGATAGATAGATAGATAGATAGATAGATAGATAGATAGATAGATAGATAGATAGATAGATACTTTATTAATCCCAATGGGAAATTCACATTCTTCAGCAGCAGCATACTGATACAATAAATAATATTAAATTAAAGAATGATAATAATACAGGTGAAAAAAACAGACAATAACTATGTATAATGTTAAATATTAACGTTTACCCCCCCTGGTGGAATTAAAGAGTCGCATAGTTTGGGGGAGGAACGATCTCCTCAATCTGTCTGTGGAACAGGACAGTGACAGCAGTCTGTCGCTGAAGCTGCTCTTCTGTCTGGAGATGACATTATTTAGTGGATGCAGTGGATTCTCCATAATTGATAGGAGCCTGCTGAGCGCCCTTCGCTCTGCCACAGATGTTAAACTGTCCAGCTCCATGCCAACAATAGAGCCTGCCTTCCTCACCAGTTTGTCCAGGCGTGAGGCGTCTTTCCTCTTAATGCTGCCTCCCCAGCACACCACTGCGTAGAAGAGGGCGCTCGCCACAACTGTTTGATAGAACATCTGCAGCATCTTATTGCAGATGTTGAAGGAAGCCAGCCTTCTAAGGAAGTATAACCGGCTCTGTCCTTTCTTGCACAGCGCATCAGTATTGGCAGTCCAGTCTAATTTATCATCCAGCTGCACTCCCAGATATTTATAGGTCTGCACCATCTGCACACAGTCACCTTTGATGATCACTGGGTCTATGAGGGGTCTGGGCCTCCTAAAATCCACCACCAGCTCCTTGGTTTTGCTGGTGTTCAGGTGTAGGTGGTTTGAGTCGGACCATTTAACAAAGTCATTGATTAGGTCCCTATACTCCTCCTCCAGCCCATTCCTGATACAGCCCACGATAGCAGTGTCATCAGCGAACTTTTGCACATGGCAGGACTCCGTAGCACACCTCTCTCTAATGGTTTTTTGCTTCTCACTATGATGGATAATTGCAGTTGCCCGGAACCTGCACTTACACCACAGTTATATCCTAAAGCTGTTTAAGGTATGCATTTCCTTAAAATGATCGATCTTAGTGAATAACGAACAAGATGTTGAATGACCCACCATGTGCCAGAACCTCCTCTCACTTTTGGACTCACCTAGCTGCAAACCTTTCTCATGGATTTTTGCTTCTGGCCACAACTGAATTGCAGTTGCCCGGAAACTGTGCTTACCTAACAGTTAATCCCATGAAGCTTGTTTAGGGATCAGTCAGTAATTTTCCAACTCGCTATATCCCAACACAGGGTCACGGGGGTCTGCTGGAGCAAATCCCAGCAAGGCGCAAGGCAGGAACAAACCCTGGGCAGGGCACCAGCCCACCGCAAGACACACACACACACACACACACAAAGAACACACTAAGGACAATTTACGATCGCCAATCCACCTAACCTGCATGTCTTTGGACTGTGGCAGGAAACCCACGAAGACACGGGGAGAACATGCAAACTCCACGTAGGGAGGACCCGGGAAGCGAACCCAGGTCTCCTTATTGCGAGGCAGCAGTGCTACCACTGCGCCACCTTGTTTAGGGATACGTTACGTAAAAATGATCCATCTTAGTAAATAATGAACATGATATTGAATGGCTCACCACATACCAGAACCTCCTCTGACTTTTGGACTCACCTAGTGGCACACCTTTCTTACGTTTTTTTGCTTCTGGCCACTAATGATAATTGCAGTTCCCTGGAAACTGCGCTTACCTGACAGTTATCTCCTAAAACTGTTTTAGATTACATGTTCCTGAATTGATTGATCCTCAAGAATAACGAACAAGATATTAAATGGCCCACCATATACCAGAACCTCATCTCATTTTCAGACTCACCCAGCAGCACATCTCATGGTTTTTTGCTTCTCACTCTGACTGATAATTTCAGTTGCCCCAAAACTGCATTTACCTGATAGTTATTCCATAACGTTTGTTTAGGGATGCATTTCCTGGTATGGTCCATCTTAGTGAATAACAAACAAGTAATTTGAATGGCCCACCATATGCTAGAACCTCCTCTCACTTTTGCACTCACCTAACAGCACACCTTTCTCATGTTTTTTTGCTCCTGGCCATGAATGATAATTGCAGTTGTCTGGAAACTTCACTTACCTGACAGTTATCTCCTAAAGATGTTTAGGGTTACGGTTCTTAGTGAACAATGAACAAGGTATTGAATGGCCCACTGTATACCAGAACCTCCTGTCACTTTTGGACTCGCCCAAATATTGAATGACACGTGTAAAGAATAAGTGAGTTTTGTGAGCTTTTCCTGATGCCCTCCATTACTGGACAATTAACAAACGCATTTAAAATACTTCTTTGTTGGCTCCTCACTAGCATCCACATCAGAAAATCACAGACTGTCGATAACCAGAATATCGATCCCTCATATGATTTCACCGGGTCCAATATAATTGGTTATATTGTCACACCAGAGATGTGTAAATGTAGCGAAAACATTTATAAAAAAATCAACTAAAACATGCAAAAGCACACCAACTAAATGCAAAATTAATTTATTAGTCGAAAATCTATAAATGGGCTCAAAACAAGATGTGGCGTTGTTGCAGAAAAGAACAATGGTGGAAGCAATAGGAAAAGGAAGCAAAACCTTATGGAAGAGGAGGAAAAAATAAGGAAGTGTGATTTTCCAAGACTTGTGGAAGCCCCCGAGAACCCCAGAATCGCATCATACATATGAGCAGAGCGCGGTCTACAAAAAGTGTGACTGCTTTGGTGTGCGGGGCTATAACTCTCCTCATACACGATTTTGGGGGTTCAACACTGGAGTTAGGGGGTATTCATGAAGAGGATCGTGACCGTCTCCCAGTAGCCAGTAACATATAATCGATTGCCACGTCCCAATAAAAAAGCTAACCCAACTTTGTAATTTTCTCGATTTACATTAAAATGTAACTTTTTTAATTAAGGTAGGAGTCCAATTAAAAATGGAAGTTAATTGAGAGGAAATACTGCAGCCAGAGTCGTCATGTTTCTTTCAGGGTTCCTTCCCTGTCTGAGGTTCAAATTCATGCTTTGTGTCTCTTTTTTAGTTTTAGATTCTTGTATTCATGTTGGTTATGTACATTAATCTCTGTTTTTTGGTGCTGTCCTTGTATATTGGTTGCCTTTGCTATATTACATGCATTTTGTAGGTTTTTCCCCCAAGAGGCAGAGCCACCTGCCAATCACTGCCAGGAACTGCCCACCACCTAATAAATCTGGAAGGTCTGGAGCAGGGGTGTCGAAGTCCAGGCCTGGAGGGCCGCAGTGGCTGCATGTTTCCATTCTAATCCTTTTCCTAATCATTGACCAGTTTTCATTGCTAATTAACTCATTTTCTCATCATTTCAACTCTTTCAGGACTGATGTCGACTTTTGTCAAAAGGAGGAGTTGACGATGGTAATCGACTGTAAGCTTTGACAAAACCAACCGCTCTGTTTTAGTTGGACACTCGTTGCTAGAAGGAAAGTTAGATTCACTGGTCTGACTGAGATTTCCTGCGCTCGTGTGAGCAGCAAGGCGCAAACAACGGCAAAAATGGCACTGACATTTGGTGAGAGATTAAGTGAATGTGTAAAGCAAAACACTCCGTGGAAGACATTTTGCCTGTTATCTCTGAACTGGACTCGTCGGAGTGATTGAAAACAAATGTGAGGTTCTAGCTTCAGCTGATTGTCAATGCAACGATTAGCGGGGGACCAACGTTCGCCACGGAAGACTACCACTTAACAATGATAATAGGTAGAAACCAGATTGCAATGCACTGTGACTTTGACTCAGCCACGCAAAGACAGCCTGGCAGCAAGCCTGATGCATATTCTTGGCAAACTGGCAGTCACAGCATGCAGCAACAGACGTTTTATGTTGCTTTCTGTGTGAAACCATTGCTTTTTAGAAACTGTTTTGTGGAAAAAATATTCAGCCCTCAAAGAGTTAATAGATAGATAGATAGATAGATAGATAGATAGATAGATAGATAGATAGATAGATAGATAGATACTTTATTAATCCCAAGGGGAAATTAATATTATTATGAAATTAATAGCCCTGTTTTTAAGGATTCGGTCCTCTGAATTTATTCCTTTCTTCATTAAATGAGAGCCAAACAGAAATGAGAGATGAAACAAGCCGACAGATGACCAGCCAAATTGGGATTTTAAACTCCAACCAATTTCCCTCCAACCAGTCTCTTAATGAAAAGCTGATTCTTGCTGTTAATTAAACTCGTTATTTAATTCCACAGCTTGTTGCTGCTCTCATTCTGCCATGGCAGACATTTCCAAAACTGTTGATTTTCTGTTTTTTTTGTAAGAACATCGTCAAAATGTTTTGGTGACCGGAGCGATCATCCTTACTGAGACCTTCACCTTTCATTATTTTCAGATATTGTGTGATGAGCACAGGTGAGCTGGTCATGTGGCGGCTTGTTTCGTGTCTCATTATTGTTTGGCTGCTAATTAAGGAAAAAGAGACAACTAAGGGGTCTGAGTGAAATTAATTAAAACTAAGGCAAAAGAAGTTAATTAGCAGCAAGAACATGTCACAAATGAAGAAGAAGGATAGAATGAAAACTTGCAGCCACTGCTGCCCTCCAGGACTGGAGTTCGACACCTGTGGTCTGGAGGCTCATTTCAAACATGCTACAGAGTCAGTGAGTTTACTTGTGTTTCTTTGATTTATTGTATTTATGAATTTTTAAACCTTATTGCTCATTCTTGACTACGTTTCTGGAATACTGTTTTGGAAGTTTGTTTGTATTGGAAGGCCCTAGTGTTTTTGGGCAATTCTTTTGCTTCTTGTGCTCCATGGAGCGTCATTGTTATTGAAGGGCATTTTGTGAGAAGAGACTTTTTATTTTATGAAGATATGGTGCTTGACCTCATTACTAGCCAGGATTTGACTGTGATATCCCCCTCTAGTGTTCATTTCTAGCAAGTACTTTTGGAACTTATTGAGTTCTATGTGCTAACTGCAGTCAACAATACCTAGAACGTACATCAGGTAATGCCCACCACATCAGTCGTGAAATGCCCCTTCAGTCCAATAACCCTAATCTTAACCATAATGTAGGTGGGCACGCAATGTTGCGGCTGTTTCGTGATGTTGGAGTGTCATGTTACCGACCTCATAGCTACTGATGTACTTTGGGACTCTTAGTCCATCACAACGTTGAGACACAACCACTTGGGCTGAACTTGAGAAGAACAGCTCTGTGCAGGGCATCTGATCAAAACACGTAGCTGTGCTCGGGTTCAACTTCCACCCACTCTCATGAAAACATCCTGAAATGTCTGCAGGCAAAGCTCAAGCCCCACTTCATTACCAGCTTGCTGACTGAACTGAGAAAAAGGATCCATACTAATAATACGAGTGGCAGCAGCTGAGCTACACCAGACGGCTCGAGGCGCGACTCGGTTAATGCATGAGGGAGGATTTGGGATGTTTAAAGCGGTTACTGGGGCACCGCTATCGATTGACTCTCTGACCCGAAAGTAATGGCAGTGGCACATAAATATTAATAATAATAATAATAATAATAAAAACAGCTCTGGTGATTTGTGGGTTATCAGACATGGAGACACTGCAGCACCCAGGGGGCAAACTGAAAGAATCCTCTGATAGGGAAAGCGAGAGAGAGTGCAGTTAGAAAGGGGGGACCGGGATGTCACCCGCCTGTTTACAAACCAGCGGCGCATTTCAGACTCATCAAAGGGAATTCCTCTCCTCGTCCACAAAACAAATACGGAGATCTGGTGAAAAGAAAGCAGCCGCTAGCTAGCGACTGTGCTGTTAGGTAATCTCAGTGAACTGGAGAAGGAATCAAAAACAAAAAGCAAGGAAACAGAATTTGATGGCTTAAGGGCTGAATGAACACCTCTGCCAAATATGAAGTAATCAAATAAGTGCGGACTAATGTAACAAATACAACAGAGAAAAAAAAATACACTGGTAAAAAATAGGAAACACATACTGTCAGGTTAATAGACCCTGTGACCCCATGTGAGTGAGGGTGGGGGACACGACAGACTGCTTCCCAATCCTGACTTCTGCGCAATCGCAACCATTAACTGTGAAATGGAGGTAAGAAGACGGATGGGTAAAACGGTTTACATTCATCTAATCAATCTGATCCACTCAAATTTTTTAAAGTTCACAAATTTTATTAAAGGTACGAAGAGGTTCAGACATTGTGAAAGTTGAACACGACACGGATCACTTTTTCTGCTGTGGCAGACGACTAGGGTCCTTGCCCCACTGGGATGCCTGGAGACGGGAAGGACCAGGAGAGGTGCAGAATCTTCCCCGGGGCGCAAGAGGGTAGCCCCCCTGGATTATATCAGGGCCACGGATTGGGAGTTTGGAAGCTCAACCCTGTTTTGGGTCCGTGGCCACCGCAAGGGGGCGCCTGGACGATTCTAGAGCCCTGGATGGCAGCACTTCTGTTCATCAGGGCGCACCTGGAGCACATCCGGGTGCAACATAAAAGGGGCCGCCTCACTCCATTTGGGGAGCCGGAGTCGGGAGGAAGAAGACAGAGCTTGCGAGAGAGGAGTGGAGGTGGCAGAAGAGAAGAAATAGAAAGAATAGAGAAAGGGACATATCATTGCGGGGTTTGTGTACTGTGTGTGGGCAAGAAGAAGGAAATAAACATGTGTGTTGTGGGACATTCTGAGTCTGTGTCTATCTGTGTCGAGGCTGATCGTTCACACTGCTCATTTTGTATTGGAAAAGAAGAAAGACACGCTTTTCTGATGTAGAGCGAGCTTGAAGTTTGCCAGTTGTGGACACTTGAGGGCGCTGTTGCTCCGTGAAGCCCAACAGATAGATGCTCTGGACGCAAGTTAAAAGCACTAAGAAGACTTTTGATTCTTTCTTCTTCAAAACTACTGCCTCTTCTAAGCACCGCATCTACAATTAACACAATAGTAACACAATAATTCTCTCCTCCACTCCTCCCAGCGGTTCTATTCAATAAGGGCGCGCACAAAAAGGCGAGCTTCAAAAGGGTGACCTCAGTTGGGAGCGGCGAATAAAGGCGCGCGTAAATAAAGGCGAGTTTCAAAAGGGCGACCTCAATTGAGCGTAGCGAATAAAGGCAAACGCAACAAAATTATTACAGAAAATTTATTAGATAAAGGCAATGATTGAACGTATAAAAAGGCGAAAGCAAGAATATTAAAACATCCAATTAATTAATGCATGAACTTCTAACGAACTATTTCTAAAGCTCTCTATATTTCGTTGTTTTCTGCTCTTACTCATTGTTGTGTTACACTTGAAGCTGTAGATTATGTGCAATGCCATGTAGATATTTTATTATTATCTACTATTATTATCTATCTATTATTATCTAAATTATCTACGAACACCTATATTCGCCGCGCCCAATTGAGGTCGCCTTTTTGAAGCTCGCCTTTTTGTGCGCGCCCTTATTGAATAGAACCACTGGGAGGAGTGGAGGAGAGAATTATTGTGTTACTATTGTGTTAATTGTAGATGCGGTGCTTAGAAGAGGCAGTAGTTTTGAAGAAGAAAGAATCAAAAGTCTTCTTAGTGCTTTTAACTTGCGTCCAGAGCATCTATCTGTTGGGCTTCACGGAGCAACAGTGCCCTCAAGTGTCCACAACTGGCAAACTTCAAGCTCGCTCTACATCAGAAAAGCGTGTCTTTCTTCTTTTCCAATACAAAATGAGCAGTGTGAACGATCAGCCTCGACACAGATAGACACAGACTCAGAATGTCCCACAACACATGTTTATTTCCTTCTTCTTGCCCACACACAGTACACAAACCCCGCAATGATATGTCCCTTTCTCTATTCTTTCTATTTCTTCTCTTCTGCCACCTCCACTCCTCTCTCGCAAGCTCTGTCTTCTTCCTCCCGACTCCGGCTCCCCAAATGGAGTGAGGCGGCCCCTTTTATGTTGCACCCGGATGTGCTCCAGGTGTGCCCTGATGAACAGAAGTGCTGCCATCCAGGGCTCTAGAATCGTCTAGGCGCCCCCTTGCGGTGGCCATGGACCCAAAACAGGGTTAAGCATCCAAACTCCCAATCCGTATTGAAGGATACCCCTTCACTCACTCACTCCCAACTCTGGCTCGCTTGCTGGGTCTCCACCAGTCCTTTACATAGTCCTTGACCTGGAAGTGCTTCTGTCCTTCCGTCCATGTGACTCGTCAGCACTTTCGGATCAGATGGAGAGTTGCATTTTTCTTTAGCCCGGAAGTACTTCTGTCCTTCCATCCCCATGTTTTCCTCTTGAGAGCACTAGCTCCCTGGTTGGAATAAGTTCTTTTGCAATTGCGGCGTCTTAAGTAACCCAAAACTATTTAGATATAATATTAAAAGGCGATACCTCTCTCATAGTGATACGGCGGTAAGAAATCACTTAAATGAAAATAACTTAGCTTTCTTTAATGACGATTTACGCGGCATTACAGACAAAGGAAGACTTTTATCCAGGTGGGATCTCGATGTATGCCAGTGGTTCTGAAACTGTGGGGTGGGACCCCCTAGGGGGGCGTGAAGTAACAAAAGGGGGGCGCGAAGATGTAAAAAAAAGAAAACAAGAATCGAAAATATGAAAAATACATCTATTGAAACCAAAACAAATTAACTTAAACTACATTCTGATACTAGAAAAATAAATATAGAGTTAGATAAATGTCGATAAAAGTTAAGTAGGTATAATAAAATATGCATCTCTGATATATCATTAATTAAAAAAGAACAAATTGGTATTAGTGGGCTCCTTTCAAAAAAACGTTAGGGGGGCGCGATTAAAACTGTTATGAAAACTCAGGTCGCAAATACTTAAAGGTTGAGAAACGCTGATGTATACAGTCTGCCATTTTCGTCGCTGCGCTGGAAGGGTTTTCAGGACTGAATGACGATATCCCCCAGTCGTCCGCCGGTTTTGAGGTGCTTGGCTGCTGAACAAGTCTTTTATACTGTTTTCTCCACGTGCAGGCCCTTACTTAGGTAAATCATGCCATTCCAAACAAGGCAAAGAGAGGCATGCTGACTCTTAACACACAGAAATAGTGCATATTGCCCATTTGTCTCTGTTTATCTTGGCCTAGCAGTTCTAAATGCTGAGCTCCTTTGTACTAAATCTGGCACAGCTGTGTATGTAGAAAGAAAAGAAAAGCACAGAGCACAGTGACATTAAACTTATTCTTCTGATTACACCCCATGACTTAGGAGTACTTCTGGGCTATATAGGAAGCAGAAATCCCAGTGTCTCCCTGCAGTGTCACCTGGCGGCACCCACGGTACCCAGCAGGGCTGTGAAGCGGAACTCCATATCCCATAGTGCCCTGCGGGAATCCGGGGCACCGCTATGCTACAGGGAAGTCGCCATCTAAAGTCCTGGGTGCGTCGGCCGTCCACCACACAGTAAATCAAAAATTAAAAATACAACTACCCAAAATCCACGGCTTTCAGTGAAAGATCAGTTTGCTAAAAGTCTTTAAGTTTCATTCCAACTGTACAAAGGTGGGAGGATCCCTTGGATGACAACTTAACAAAAGGGGCGGAGCTTTATGTAAACTGTCATACTGTATGCAAATATAGGAACGTCATATGCATAAAATACTTGCTTATTTCAGGTTAAATCAACTTAATGCAAGTGTGGATGGTGAAAATGGTCAGGTTATGCTCTGAGGTATACAGAATTGTTCATTTTGACCGGTTAGTAGACAGACGTAAGCACGTTGCTTGACTCGTGAATCCTGTTCTGAGTTCTGACTGTGCACATTGGGTTATGAGTTGTACAAGAGGACATGACAAAGGTAAAGATTTGGGGTGACACTGCGACCCTAGTGTGGTGACACCCTGAGTATGGAAGGACCAGAGGAGAGAGTATTTGCAAGGCAGTTTCTCCACCAGACTGACAGAGGACATAGAAGCTCAAACCTGTTGGGGCCCGTGGCCACCACTAGGGGGTGCGTGGACATTTGCAGGGCCATGTTTGGCCGCACCTTTGCCACACCTGGAAGTGCGACTGGAAGAAGCTCATTGGGCACCTGGAATCTTTCCTGATGCCCTATAAAAAGGGCCCGGTCGCCAGAAGTCAATGGCCAGAGTCGGGAGGAATAGGACAAAACCGTGAAGGAAGGACTGGTGGCAAAACGGACTATGTTGGTGCTGGGTGCTTAACCGGTCTCCTACCTACGTATCCATATCATTGTTTTTTTTAAATTTATTTTCACATTTCACAATATTTTTTTTTTGCCTATTTATTTATTTAATTTTCCTCCATAACATCGATCCATCGAATGCAGGCAATGAGACAGCCGGCCATAGAGACCAATTCACGTTACCCAATATGTAACACTCTTAAACCTGTCTATGCCAATTAGACCTGGCAATCAACCTATGCTACAAGTTTTCGGGAATGTGCAAGGAAAACTGGAGCACCCAGAGGAAAAACCAGGCAAACACAGGGAGAACGTGCAAACTAGGCATGGGATTTCAAGCTGGGATGCTGTATCTGTGAGGCACCGCAGCCACCCCATTATGCATGAAGAAAGAAGAACAAGTGACAAGTCAGTGCAGATGATTCAAAATGCAGTGGCATGAAAGGTGTTCCACCAGCCGAGTGGGCACTTGTCACTCTTCTTTTCAGACCACTACATTGGCTCCCTGTAGCTGCAGGTATTAAGTTCAAATCCTTGATGCTTGCCTACAGAGCAGACAATGGCTTATCACCGTATATGCCGTCCTGGTTATGATGTTAATGTGCAAGTGAGACTTACAGGGAAAATTTGGGTGTTGGTGGCAGGATTGACACTCCAGCCACCGTAAAAAAGCCTCACACTGTTCCATTGTGGTGCTGAGGTGTCGCCCGCTGCACACCAGGTGGTTCATCGTGTGGTGGGTGTGGCAACGAGCTATCAGCACATGCCTCCGAACCTCTGTCTCTCTCCCCCTCTCTATATATGGAGACACTTGTGAGGTCCTCTGCTGCTTCTTGACCACTCAGGTCTGCTGATGATGCCACCTCTGTCTGCATCAGATCTCAATCTACACTCTTTCCATGTTTAGCTCCTATCTGGTGGAACGAGCTGCCCACCTCCATTCAAATTTCCGACTCCCACAATATGTCCGAGTAGCGTTTGAAGACTCTCTTGATTGGGGACTCGGTGCTTGAAGTGGATACACACAATGTGCAACAAGGGATTTATTAACACGAAGAGTGAGGGGCACAGACGTAGGGGGCTTCCAGCATGGTGATGCAATTTTTGCCGTTTCCCCATTACAAAAGCAAGCACCCTTGACCTAATACTGGTGGTTGGGTATTGCTTTGATTTAGGAGCTACAATAGAAGATCAGTGAATGTTGGAGGTTGTCAATTTGGAGTTTCCAGCACTGCGATTGAAAATTTGGGACGCTAGACAACGGTGCCGATACTCATTTGAAAGTGCTGGTACTCAGCAGCTAAAAGTCAAGAAGTGCCCGTCAACTTTGTAACCTTACCCCGTTTCTAAAAAGTCCCCCAGCCTGATGTTTATTCGATTTTGTGGACCTCTTTTGCAAGTATCTTTGGATAAAAGTGTCTTCTCTGCAAATAAATATAAAATGTACAGTACATGTAAATGAAGAGAAATTTAATTTTACTGCTTGAATTACCAAGTAGGTAGTGTCTCAGATACTGAGAGTTCTGGTGTAAGTATGAGTTATGGAGTTGCCTTGAGTTTCCACTGCTGAGGGGTTCAGGCAAGAACTGAAGAGCCCCCGTCTCTCAATTACAGAAGAAGAAGCCCAGACAGGTGGATGCGTCCGTCTGAAACAAGCTAATAAATCAAGCTTTACCACTGCTTCTAATTTTAGACTAACAGCAGCGTCATTTCGCACCACTTTATGTTTTTAGGGCAATCGCTTAGCCCTCCGCACACTCGGGTAGGCGGGGCCTGAGAAAGTCGATGACACAATGCAGCAGCCGCTCATTAGAAATTCCAGGGGAAATCATTAGCAATTATCAATAGGTATAAAGACAGCGGCTTTGTTAAGATAATTAGAGGCTGCAGGAAGACGGATTAACTCAGTACAGTTAATTGCCTTTACTCCGCATTTCTCTCGTGGTAACTGGCAGGGCGCTCTTAATAGGCAGGCTCAGGACCCGTTTTACAAGAATGGCAAAATTCACAACGAGCCAGTGCTTAACAGAAAAAGGCTGAGTTGAGTTTTTCAACATTTAACCCCCTAAGCTCCCAGGAGCTATGCACAAAATCTGTGGTGTTTGGCATGGAATTTCTAATGGGGGCACAAAAACTTGAAAAGAGAGAAATAAGATGAGACTGTTAGGAGGGGTGGAGTGTACGTGAGTGTCATGGTTAGATGATACATTCATTTCTTTCTGCCTTTTTTGTTGATTTTTTTCATTGTTGTTCATTGTTTACTGTCACATCTGATAATATTGCTCTATTTATGTATTATTTAGCAGCCTCCTTAGCGTTATGTTTACCCCGAGAAAAATGAGTCATTTCAACAAGAAAAAAAATGTCATTACGTGCAACCGAAATATCCCTTTCTCGAGTGTATGCCCATAAAGCCTTTCTCGCCTCCTGTCCGGTTTTTTACTTTCCGTCTTTGAAGGCGACTCTCTCAGGTTGCCTCATATGCCTTCACTCTTCCTCATGTATCTCACACTTGAATCACACTCTTTCATCACAGCACCAAAGCCAAATTGAACAAGCCCATTAAAGCCAAACTGAGAAATCAG
This sequence comes from Erpetoichthys calabaricus, assembly GCF_900747795.2. NCBI lineage: Eukaryota > Metazoa > Chordata > Cladistia > Polypteriformes > Polypteridae > Erpetoichthys > Erpetoichthys calabaricus. The sequence goes on along the minus strand of NC_041411.2, from coordinate 75,593,906 downwards.
ATTGCTCTGAAGGACTAATATTGGTGTTTGTGTATGGGAGGGTTTTGGAGCTCACTTGCACCCCCTACAGGTCATATCATATATTATATATAAATATATATATATATATATATATATATATATATATATATATATTGTGGCGGACAGGGACACACCTTCCGCATCTGTTCAGGGGGAGCAACCATGGGCAGCTCAATACCTCCCCCAGGATGCTGGATGGCAACCTCCCTGGCGGACGGTGATCACCCAACCTGTCGTATGGAGTCCTCCACAGCCTGGTTGGGGGCTTGAATGGCCACTAGGGGGAGCTGCATGGAGTCCGTAGCCCGGCTGGACGAATCTTCAGCCCCACCCAGAAGTGCAATTAGGTCCAGGTGGTCAAGCACCTGGAATGCTTCCTGGTGGGCTATAAAAGGCCAGCCACCACCACTCAGGGGCGAGAGTCGGGAGGAGGAGGACTAAGTTTTCAGGAGGAGTGGTGGTAGAGGAGAGAAAAGATTGTGTTGGTGTTGGAATAGTGCTTTGTGGACTGTGTATTGCCTGTGGGTCACGGGGAAGACGTGCGCCCACAGCTGAAGAAAAATAAAGGTTTTTGTTGGTTCATATGTGCCTTTGTGTCCATCTGTGTCGGGTCAGGCACCTATATAGTGCCTTTTGTTACTATATATATATATACAGTATATTGTCACACATGTGCGATTAGGAGGAAGCTAAGTGGACCAAGTGGAGGTAATTATCTGCCAGGCTAGGGGGTGGCAGGGTGCACTAATCCTACTTCTGTTATCTTTGCAGCCCAGATACAGGAAAACCTTCCCGACGTACCACCAACAACATCACCTCCAGTTCCAGTGCCACGAACGATGTCACCTCTGGTTTTGGCGCCACGAACGATGTCACTTCTGGTGCTGGCCACAGATGACGTCACTTCCGGTTGTGGCCTTTAAAGCCACCATCATCTCACTATTCAGTCAGTTCAATCTAGGAACTCAACGAAGCAACATTGCTTACTATAAATACCCAATTGCAGCCAGGGACAATATACAGGTGGCTGCCCCAAACCTTTTTTTTGTGTGTTGAGACTTTTACTATATTATATATATGTATTGTCACACAAGTGTGCATGGGAGACAGCTAAAGGGCCTGAATGAGAGCAATTCCATGCCAGACCAGGGGGTGGCGGAGTGTGCTAACTCTCACTTCTTTTCAGACCTTTTATGGGAAATTCCGCATGGCCATGATGACGTCACTTCTGGTTCCAGTCCTATCGATGACGTCACTTCCGGGCCCGGGCCCAATGACATTACTTCTGGTTCCGGCCATACTGATGACATCACTTCCTCCACTCTTCTTTAAAGCTGCCATCTTTTTACAAGCAAATCAGTTCGGTTTTGGACTCCAATCTGTATATTTCAACATATCAATTCATTCAGTTTTGCAGCCAGGAAACAATAAATGGGTGGCTGCCCCAAACCTTTTTTGTGGCATTTGTCCTAGTTTGTGACAATATATATATATATATATATATATATATACACTCACATACACATAAACAAAAATGCATGTCTGTTATTCGACCAGTGGGTAGCTCAGGGGTAGGCAGTATCGGTCCTGGAGGGCTACAATGACTGCAGATTTTTGTTCCAACTCAGTTACTTGATGCAAAATCAATTATTGCTGATGAAGCTCTTATTGCTCAAGTGACATTTTGAGGCTTCATTTTAGTGGTCTCACTTGTTAAGGCCCCACACCCTTAATTGCTTATTTCGGTCTTAAACAGCTGTATTTACTGTTTTAATGGCTCCTTATTAGCAATAAGATGCAAATGACAAAGGAGCCGGCAGTTCTCCATCAGACGTGTTTCCATTCACACCTGTGTGGATCCATTCTGCACTATTTGGTTTAATAAAACATTTAAGGGAAAAATGTGACAGACTGCAAATTATCCATTTTAGGCTTCAAATTGTTTAGATGATATCCTTGGAAAGGGAAAAATCTACAATATAAGAAGCTAACATTGCAGACTAACAAGCCATAAAATTAAATAAGGTCTGAGATTGGCAATCGTTGATTTTTAATTAAGCAGTTGAGTTGGAAGGAAAACCAGCAGCCACTGCGGCGCCCCAGGACTGCCATTGCCCACCCTTGGGGTATCTAGTTGGTGATGTGTTTTATTTACTGGCCTCCTCATGTGTGTGTGTGTTTTTTTTTTTTAATTTTGACCTGGTGGTGGGCTACTGCCCTCTTTTCAGAATTTCTATATAATTTATCATCTCCCTTAACATCTTTATTATTTGGGTAGTTTTGTCTTTTTTATTTATGTTTCATTTAAACTAGTCGTAATTTTTGAAGTCCATTCTATATTTGCACAACCCAATAAAAACTTCATAAAAAATTAAAACTATCAAGCAGGGGGAAATATAAAAACAAAACGGGGGGAAAAAAATCAATCCAGAGCACAACCACAGCCTGTGTGTAATCTCGGAGAGTATAAAATATCTTTTACAATCAAATAAAACCAAATCCACTCAGGTTCTGACAGATTTGTGCTACTTTGACACTGCATTCGTTAAGCACATTCTACATTGCCAAAATCAAGGTATTTTTCTTTTATACCAGATAATGCGCACAAAATGTATGCATTATTAAGAAATAGAAAACAATCCCACTTTAAAAGTGTATTTTAGGAGTGATGTGAAAGATGCCATAATAATAGTGTCACACACGTGCGCATGAGAGAATGGCTCATAAAAATGTAATTACACTCCCAACCAGGAGTTGGCGCTGTTGCCTAATGCCTTTTCTCTTGATTGACGGTCCCATCCCTAATGACATCACTTCTGGTTCCTGACCTGCTGAACCCACCTCTTCCTGTCCTCCCATGTGAAACCTGGCTCTGTCGCCATCTTGGGGCAGATGAAAATTGTCTCGCGTCATAACAGCAATTATAATTTTAATTCTTTACTAGGGGGCTCTGCCCCCTGCTCGCCAACCCCTGGGCGGGCGCTATGTGCTAGCCACGTCACGGATCTGCCACGCGCGTATGGGGAAGCGGATGTACAATTTAAACAGATTGTTATTTTCATGAGAATTGTAACATATGCATGATAGAACTATTTTACATTACAGCGAGTAATTAGCCATAGTAACAAATAGTAAAATGTAATAAATTGAAAGAAAATTATGTTTCATGGTGTGTTAGAGGTATTCTTTGCATTATACAGTCATATGAAAAAGTTTGGGAGCCCCTCTCAGGTTGCATAATAATTGACTCTCCTTTCAACAGTAAAGATAACAGTGGTCTGTCTTTCATTTCCTAGGAACATCTGAGTACTGCGGTGTTTTCCGAACAAAGATTTTTAGTGAAGCAGTATTTAGTTGTATGAAATTAAATCAAATGTGAAAAACTGGCTGTGCACAAATGTGGGTTCCCTTGTCATTGTGCTGATTTGAATGCCTGTCACTGCTCAATGCTGATTACTTGGTGTGATGAGCTCATTAAGCCTTGAACTTCATAGACCGGTGTGTCCATCACGAGATATAAAGGTATTTAAGGTGGTAAATTACAAGTTGTGCTTCCTTCCCTTTGACTCTCCTCTGAAGAGTGACAGCATGGGATCCTCAAAGCAACTCTCCAAAGATCTGAAAACAAAGATTGTTGAGTCTCCTGGTTTAGAGGAAGGCTACAAAAAGCCATCTCAGAGGTTTAACCCTTTGCAGTCGTATTTAATTTTCAACGTCACGCTACATTAGTTGTAATTAATTATTGAAAAAACGCCAATAATTACAGCAGTTATTTTTTTCAAGCACGTAGGAATAACACAGGCCACTTTTCTCGACCAGGCGACTGTGCAAATCGGTCAGAAACTTGCAGGGCCACCAGCGGTGGCCTGACGACCTATAGCGCACTTTTTACTAAGGCCAGTTTTCTGGCCTAACGACCGCAAAGGGTTAAACTGTCAGTTTCAACTGTAAGGAATGGAATCAGGAAATGGAAGGCCACAGGCACAGTTGCTGTTAAACCCAGCAGGTCTGGCAGGCCAAGAAAAATACAGGAGTGGCATATGAGCAGGATTGTGAGAATGGTTACAGACAACCCACAGATCAACTCCAATTTGCACAAAGAACATCTGTATGGCAGGGTGATGAGAAAGAAGCCCTTTCTGCACTCATGCCACAAACAGAGTCGCTTGTTGTATGCCAATGCTCATTTAGACAAGCCAGATTCATTCTGGAACAAAGTGCTTTGGAATGATGAAACAAAAATTGAGTTATTTGGTCAGAACAAAAAGAGCTTTGCATGGTGGAAGAAGAACACCGCATTCCAAGAAAAACACCTGCTACCTACTGTCACATTTGGTGGAGGTTCCATCATGCTGTGGGGCTGTGTGGCCAGTTCAGGGACTGGGGCCCTTGTTAAAGTCGAGGGTCAGATGAATTCAACCCAATATCAACAAATTCTTCAGGGTAATGTTCAAGCATCAGTCACAAAGTTGAAGTTACGCAGGAGTTGGATATTCCAACAAGACAATGACCCAAAACACAGTTCAAAATCTACAAAGGCATTCATGCAGATGGAGAAGTACAATGTTCTGGAATGGCCGTCACAGTCCTCTGACTTGAATATCATCGAAAATCTATGGGATGATTTGAGTCAGGCTGTCCATCAAATTGAACTGAACTGGAGAGATTTTGTATGAAGAATGGTCAACAATACCTCCATCCAGAATCCAGACACTCATCAGAGGCTATAGGAGGACAGCGTCTAGAGGCTGTTAGATTTACAAAAGGAGGCTCAACTAAGTATTGATGTCATATCTCTGTTGAGGTGCCCACATTTATGCACCTGTCTAATTTGGTTATGATGCATATTGCATATTTTCTGTTAATCCAATAAACTTAATGTCACTGCTGAAATCCTACTGTCTCTATAAGGCATGTCAGATATTCAAAGGAAGTTGCTACTTTGAAAGCTCAGCCAATGAGAAACAAAAATCCAAAGAATTAAGAGGGCTTCCCAAACTTTTTCATATGACTGTATGTTTTCATTCTGTTTGGCTTTGAAATTAACACGCAAATACTTTTTAAACTTACACTTTTACAGTTAAACTTCAGTAAAAACAATACTTGGAATTAACTTTTGTTGAATATCGCATTGAATTTTGATTCCGTGTTTGGAGTTACATCGTGACAATGCAATGTAAAACTGCCCGTGAGTGAATATCGTTTCTTTCTCTCTAATAAATAAACCGACTTTTTCGAATGTTTGTCCCTGTGATTTGTTAATTGTCATAGCAAAAGCTATTGTAACAGGAAACTGTAAACGTTTTAATACGAATGGCATATCGAGATCTCCTTTGGTATCTGATGTTATCCCCTGAAGATGCACTACATTACCTTTCTTGTCGCCTGTTAAAATTTTACATGTCAGAATTGTTCGACAGCATAGTCTATTGATACGCATTTAACCAATTTGCTGTGTAACCGATCGACAATTTTCACGTTAATTCGTCTGACTTCATCGTTTCGCAGTGCTAGGATGACCCATTTCTTCTGTTGATAACCCTTCAGGATGATATTCTTCAATAAGATTTGGACATAAGAAGTCTTCTTTTACTGGGAACTTAAAGTGAGGAAAACGGAAAAATTTATAAGAGCTGAGAGTGGAAGAACTGTGTCTGACAAAAGCATTAACACGAATGAGAGGTGAGAGGAGATAGTACCACGGGCATGGGCTGTTAACCGTAAATGGTTGAGAGGAGGGCAGGACTTGAACAAAATCTCTTGGCAATAGTCTCGTCTCAAGATTTTCTTTTATAATAGAGAAACTTTATTTTAGGACTGCCGAATATACGGGGATCACCACGGTACCTCAACGCGTTATCTGTGTTTTTTTGTCATTCTTACAATAGATAGATAGCGATCGACATATTCAAGGCACTGTTTCAGGGGTCTGCAGAGTTGATTCTGGAGGGCCACAGTGGCGGCAGGTTTTTGTTCCAACCCTGTTCCTTAATTAGAACCCCATCTTTACCAATAACAGACCTTATTGAGTTTTATGGCGTGTTCCGCTATGTCAGGTCACTTTGACATCGATGATCTCCCCCTGACCCCTTTCCAAGGATACCATCACAATGATTTGAAACCTGAAGCAGATGAGAAATTTTGATACTTTCTGGTATCCTTCCAAATATTTCACTGGACCAGATTCCAGTGGACTAAGAAAGTCTTTAGACCTCTTCAGTTTCTTCACACTTTATGGTGTTGTGGATTTCATTTTAAATGAATAAATGTGCCAGTGACCTACACTCAATAGTCCATAATGACAAACATGTTTTCAGAAAGGTTTGAATGTTTCTAAAAATCCAAAACTGAAATCTCTCATTTGAAGAAGGATTCAGACCCTCAGTACAGCCCCCCTTTGTAGTAGCCCCTTTTGGCAGCTACTGTGACGGAGAGGACTGAGCTACGAGGAGAGAGTGATCGAGATGAACCTTTTCAGTTCAAGCAAATGGAGATTAAGAGGTGACATTCCTGAAGTGTTTAAAATTTTAAAAGTAATCAGCAGTGTCATCACTAAAGGTTGGGATGAGGACCACACCGGGCGACACCATCAGAAGAGGTGACACCCAGATGACTGTCTATAAAATGTTTAGGCAGTGTTTCGGGCTGAAATCACCAAGGGGGAACCCCCCCCCCCAACTGAGTCAAACACCACCATACACCCTGTCTCTCCACCCCTAAGCCCCCCAGTGTCCACGTGCTGAAATCACCAAGGAGGGAAACCTGCTCGAAGAAAAGATTGAGTGTCTGTGGCTTGAAATCATCAAATAGGAAAGTTCCAGCATCAAACAACCCAGCTCTCTGCGCCGTGTCCACGGGCTGCAAATCAACAAGCGGCAAAACCCTTCATGTCAAGCAAACCAACAACCCAAGATTGTGGTGTTTTGACAATCGAGTGGCTGAAATAACTAAGGGCGAAACAAACTTCATGCGACAGTCAAGTATCTGCTGTGGCGGACGACCGGAACCCTTACCCAGCCAGGACGCCCCGAGTATGGAAGGACCGGGGGAGAGGGTATTTTCAAAACCGTTTCTCCCCTGGACCAACAGAGGGCAGCCCCCTTTTGGCTTGCAGTGGGGCCACAGGTTGTAAGCATGGAAGCTCAACCTTGCTGGGGCTCGCGGTGCCTGGATATTTACAGGGATCAATTTGGAATCACTTCCACCAAACCTGGAAATGCTGCCGGAAGAAACTCATTGGGCACCTGGAGACCTTCTGTGTGTCCTATAAAAGGAGCCAGTCAAATAACGAATGGAGCATTAATTCATTATAGCACACAGTTGGAACCCTAAGTGGGAACCCCCCTCACTCTTCAATGTATTTCATCAGGCCTTGAATCACCAACGGGGGAACCCCCCCCCCACCTCTCAAGCAGCCCCGCTCATCGAAACCACCTGTGTACCGTTACTGAGGTGAGAAAGCTGGTATGGTTAGCAAAGTAAAAATCTTAGTATCGATCCAACACTAGTCTCACGCTGGACATTCCACGATGCTGGACGCTGAACGTGAACGGATATTCGAAAGCATTCAGATGAACAAAAGAAGTGAACCCAAACTTCTTATATAAAAAAATGGAACAAAATTGTAATTTATTTTAGTCTTGGCTTCATTATACAACATCTTTTGTTTCTTTTGTTTAAGTCACAGCAAAAGATTAAGTGGTCATCGAGAGATCCTAGCAAATTAAAAAATAAGAAGTATAAAAAAAAGTGTGGCTAAAGTTCTACCTCCTAACTAAAGTTAGCAGACATTCACTCTTCTATTGCTTGTTTACAGTACTTGTACCTGCAAACTAATACAAAAAGAAACCCAAAATATTAGTAGTTTTGTTCAACTCAACAAACTTTGTAAATGATAGTTGATACAACATTACGGTACGATTAGCTAACGTTATTCAGTAGACAGAGTATGCCGAGTCTAATCCACTCGTGTCAGCTTTTACAGTCAGTAGACAAATCATTTTCAGTGCACAACAGTTAAACTGTTTTACTAAATGGAGAGGCGCACTGCTGTCTCAGTTTGAGGCGGTGCAGAACAAAAACGGGGCGTCGGGGTGGAGGGATTACCAGCCCAAATCCCATCCTCTGCTCCACAGAAGGCTAAGCGGACCCCCAAAAGTCACCGACAAGTCCTGGAGACAGCATCACAAAAAAGAACAAGAGCCGCAGCTAAGATTTCTCAGAGGCTAAAGTCGAGCTGCCAATCAAACATTTTGAGAAGAGAAAAAACAAAGTCAAGGCGATACGCTATACTAAAATTGAAACAAAACCACCGTCTGAAGTGTGCGTCCCATTGGCTTCACTCTGCCACAGACGAGCAAAGCTGAAAGTACAAAAAAAGAAGAAGAAAAAAACCAAAAACGGTCAGCTTCTTACTTTTGCACAATAAAGCAAAAAGAGTGTCTCTGTGCTTCCTGGAACGAGAAGCGAAAAATAAGAGAAAGAGAAAGAGAGAGAAAGAGAGAGAGACCAAAAGGAGGAGAGAGGATGGGGAGCAAACAAAGTCCTCTGAGGTTCACCACATGTAGTAGCTTCTCGTCGTGTCCACCTGAGAGGGCTTGGTCTCCGAGGATCCGTCCTTGTCCTTCTCGCTGTCTCCTTCCCACAGGTTGATGAGCGGTGGATAAAGCTCGTTGAGGGGAATGGAGGACGTTTTCTGCATGTACTTCTTCAACGAGTGATGATAGTTCTTCCTCTTGAGCCTTTTAGCGATGTAGACCGCAAACGAAGCAAAGCTGATAATGGCGAACATCGTCCCCATGACTGCTGCCAGAGCTGTGCTCGTTCCCTGATCTGAAATATCCAGGGCGAAGGCAGCGTTCTTGGTGGTTACATTCACGCAGGACTTCTGCGTTTGCTGGTGGATGTTCGACACGGTGAGGCAGACTTCGTACTCGGTGGATGGCTGGAGGTGTGTTAAATTGTACTCATGGACATCCACCGGCACCCTGGCGGTATAGGTAATGTGGGGATTATCGATCTTCATCGTCGCAGATGACCACTTCAGATTGGAGGTCATCACATTGGAGTTAACCTTCCAGGACACTAGGATGGAATGCGACTCAGTCTGTTTGACGTAGATTTTCATCACCTGAGTGCCATCAACCAGGGTGCCATTGACGCGAATGGTCGACACTCGGGTATCTGCTCCTTCCGAGTTTTGAGCTACGCAGGTGTACCGGCCAGAGTCTTCTACCTGAATGCGGGAGATTTCCAATGTGCCTTCACTGCTGAGCCGGTATTTGTTTGATAATGTGTCCACCGTTATTTTATTTCCCAGGGGTGTCACCCAGTAGATTTCTGGCTCTGGCTCAGCCATGGCGCGACAATCCAGACTGACCGTCATGCCTATGTCCAAGTTTAGATGATTAGGAAAAGTGTCATGAGAAATCATTGGAAGACACTGCTCGGTCGAGTCGTGCATTAGAACTTCTTTAACATTTTGTCCCCTGTATTCGGGGGGCATGGCACAGAACATGGATAGAGGTTCCATGAACCGAATGTTTGTCCTGTTTGAATTCATCCACTGTATGACACAGTCACATCGAAGTGGGTTACTGTGGATACTGACCTCGCGGAGATTTGGAAGGGACTCCACAGTCTTCTGGTAAAGGGCATTTAGTGCATTATTATTAAGCATGAGGCTTTCTAACGAAGGAACATCACGAAACGCCAGCCTGTTTACGTACGACAGTTTAGGGTTGTTGGTGGCCTCCAATTTGGTCAACTCGGGGAGATTATCAAGGGCATATCGATCGATGGATACCAGCTCCACCATGTTGTTAATGCCAAGCTCCTTCAGGTGAAGCATATTCCTGAAATCCCCTTCTTGGATTTTATGAATGGGATTTTTGTTCAGGTCCAGGAATTTCAAATTTGGAACATTTTGCAGAGCATGCTGGGGGACCTTTACTAGTTTGTTGTCATAAAAGGAAAGGCTTTCTAGGTTATCCAGACCAACTAGAGCACTTCCCGGAATGTCAGTTAGATCCATTCCTGCCAGAACTAAGCTCCTTAGATTGGCTAGTGGCTTGAAGTTCATATCCAATATTCCAATTACCGGATTCTCCCCAATCATGAGGATCTCCAGATTAGGAGTGGATTCAAACCAGCGACTGTCTATGATTTTCAACTTGTTAGAGTTGAGATGAAGCCTCAAAAGATTTCGCAAGCCAGAGAAAGCATTACTAGAGATGGAGCTGATTTGGTTGTGGTTGATATAGAGCTCCTGAAGGTTTGTCAGATCCTGCAAGCAATGATCGGGCATTTCCTTGATCTGGTTCTCCTCAAGGTGCAAAGTCGTAAGCTGGGACAGGTTGGTCAAGCCAACGTCCTTTATGTTGCTGAAGTTGTTCTGAGATAAATCCAGCTCGGTAAGATTAAACAGCTGCTCCAGCTCATCGGTGGTCTTTGCAATGTAATTGCTTTGCAGCAAAAGGACCTGGGTGTCACTCGAAAGGTTACTGGGGATTCGGGTAAGGCGCAAGTCATTGCAGTCCACGGTTGTGGCCTCCCTGTAGGTTGACTGTGGAGTAAACCAAGGCCTGATTTCACAAACGCACAACTGGGGGCACTCGCTGTTCGGCACGGAGGAAACGGTGAGTGACGCAAATAGTAATCCTAGGAGCAGCCGGCAAATTACCAAGGATAACCTCTCCCCCGCCATGCCGTAGTCCCAAAAATCCCAGTCAACTGGAGGGAGGTTTACAAAGTTCAATAAGCCAAGACGATTGGATAGCAATGATCGGAAGCGGTTTAGCAGTCTCTCATGGAACCTCTCACGTCTTCTGGGAGCTTCTCTTCACTGATTTAAGCTTCAAGAACAAACCTGAAAAAGAAGAACATGTATGTCAGGAAGTGGAATCGCAAAGAAAGATCTACCACAGGGCGTGGGAGTTGGGTTTGGATTGACTGAAGATGCACAAAAATATCAGGCAATGGGAATCACTGGGAAATCGTGGGTCTCTTTAAAACACCACTTGGATAAGATAACAATATGACAGCCATTTCCACTTTTCTTTGTCCTTAAGCTGATTCCCCAGAAACTTTGTGGTTGAAAACTTACAAACCACAATGGACCCCCTTCAGTTAAATTCTTGGGAATGTGTGTCATAATTTGTTTTAGAGGTTCCGTCATCTTCTTATTATGATAGGACTGAAAGTAAAAGAGATAAATGTAAAATATTCTCTCTAGGTGATTTTCAGTTTAGCCTGGTGTGACCACTCGGGGGCGTTGCAGCACCCCAAACCTTAGACACCAGTTCCAGGTTAATTTGCAGCAAATAGAATACAATACAATTTATTTTTGTATAGCCCAAAATCACACAAGACGTGCCGCAATGGGCTTTAACAGGCCCTGCCTCTTGACAGCCCCCCAGCCTTGACTCTCTAAGAAGACAAAACAAAAACCCTTGTAGGGAAAAAATGGAAGAAACCTCAGGAAAAGCAATTCAAAAAGAGACCCCTTTCCAGGTAGGTCGGGCGTGCAGTGGGTGTCAAAAAGAAGAGGGTCAATACAATACACAGAACAGAACACAAGTAATCATCAATACAGTATAAAAATAAAAATATTACAAGTATGGAGCAGAATTCAACAGTAGATGATATCACATAATAAGATTTGGATTTGTTTAGAGTCCTGGAGACTTCAGCCATCAAGCTGCCTCCCCCATTTGGCCAGTGCTGGGCCAGCCAATCCGATGAAAGGACCCCTCAAATGCCTTATACAAAGGCTTCAAACGTGACATAAACCAACACAATTCTTCTCCTTCTTTTTCCTCTCTCCTTCCACTCCTCCAGGTGAGTTTGTCCTTCTTCCACCTGACTCCATCTCGCCCGGATGAGGTTGAGCAGCCTCTTTTATCGTGGACCTGGGAGTACTTCCGGTTCTAGAACAGAGCCCCAAGGAACTACTTCTGGGTCAATCGGAAGTCCCTAAAAGTAGGGATTGTGGATCCTATCATCTCCCCCTGGTGACCTCCACAGAAACCCACCCAGGCTGCTTTATGGGACTACAGGTCCCAGCATGCCCGTCACGTGAGGATTCTAATCCTAGGAGGTCACCTGCCACCTAGTGTATTGGGGGATAAAACATTTATCAGTGCTTATCTCCCCCTGTCCTTCTGTTGTACTGGACTCCCGGCCAGGTAAGGGTCCTTGTTCAATCCCAACCGGGGGAGCCAGTCTCTGCATGCCGTCCATTACGCTATCTACAAATTGTCATTTATGCAAAATAAAAGTGAAGCTGGTTAACTTACTCGCTTAACTTTTCCAAGTTGAGGAATCAATTAAGGAATCTAACCTCAGTGGTTTGAGCAGCACAGATAAAAGAGAAGTTTGTTTTTACGATAAACCAAACGAGAGGTCGAGGAGGCTGGTACACATTAATCACAAAAGCCTAAATACTGAAGCCAAAACGCTATTCAGAATTCCTAATAAAAATCCAAAATGAGTTGGAGAACAAATTGATTTTTTTTTTTCCTTTCTTTAGGCTTTTTTGTAAATTGTTACAACTTAATACTGTAGTAGCCGATTGGCTGCTGAGGAGGGTAGGCGGGTCCAGGGACAAGACTGAGAATTGCGAGATGTTCAAGCTAAGGAAGAGCTATTCACAGAACCTTCAGGAAGGTGAAGGGAAGTGGGTGGAGTCTGGGTGTGGCGGCAGGAGTTAAATAGGAGACGGACCGATGAAGGAAGGATGCTGTTTCTTCTGAAGGAGTGAGGGGTGAAGAAGTGTTAGATTGGTTAAGACGTTCAAGAGGCGTTTCCTGTGGCCAAAAACAGCAGGAAGGTTTAGGCGTGCCATTTTGTTGATTTGAACTAAACCCCCAGTTTGGATATCCTCAAGTTGGTGTGTGTGTCATTACTGCCGTCCCGTGGGTCTTTACGATACTCTCACGGTTGTTGTTGAGGTTGATCCGAAGTTCGCATGGGAGTTTGTCCATACTGAGGCGGTGTGTTGATGTCAAACTCTCATGGCTACTAATGTGCACCCATAAAAACCACCCATAAAAATTTAAGAACCAAAATAATAACTGTAAAAAATGTCAAAAAATAACTAAATCTCTATTCAGACAGGATTAGATTTACACCAGGAGGCAAGGTAAAATAATTATTATCGTAGGATTCTGTAATTTTAGCCATGTCAGAATTGCTCGTGTCCATAACTTTTTATGGACGGTGCGTTCACATCCTGGTAAAGATTACAGAGCCTTTTAACTCTAAAAGTCTGTAAAGAACAACTGAAACAACTCAACACCATAGCACTCAAAAAGGTGCGCAGGGGATGAGCAGAGGGGAAGGGATTCCCCCTTGAAGACTGGATATGATATGAAATCGACCAACGAGTGCCCGGGGCTGGAGATGTCTGTTTGGGATTGACACCGTTGCAATCGCATAAACACGTAAAGACAATGAGTTGTGTGACAATAAACCCTCTCAGACGTCACGAAGGTTTGGGGCAGCCACCCGTATATTGAGATCCTGGCTGCAAATAATTGAAAAAGTACATAAGAGATGTTTCGAGATCAGAGTCCACAACTGAACTGAACTACTGCCTTAAGATGGCAGCTTTAAAGCCAAGTGGAGGATGTGACGTCATTAGGGCCGGAACCGGAAGTAACCTCATCTTCACCACCGGAACCGGAAGTGATGTCATCAGCAGCGCCCAAAACGGAAGTGGCATCATCCGAAACATTGGAGCCAGATAAGATTTCCCGGGAAGGGTCTGTAAGGGGATTCAGAGAGACAATCTGTGCACCTTGCCACCCCCTGGTTAGGCATGGAATTACAACTATTCAGACACTTTAGTTGTCTCCTATTCGCATGTGTGTGACAGTTGCTGGGGTGGAAGACTCGACGCCTTTGCAATTGAGTATGAAATTGCTGAGAGTCTACATTTGAGATCGGTGACCTCACGATTGCATATAAAAATCGATTAGCAAGGGAGGGGATTCCCCCTTGAAGGTTGGAACCCTCAAGATCACATATGAAATCGACAAGTTTGGGGTTAATCGATGCATAGCTCGAGAACAGAGCGGGGCTCAAGAAGGGGTTTTGGCGCCCCCCATGGCATGATACCCTTACTCGGCCTATGCCTAGAGCCAGTGCTTTATTTAGTATATCTGGCTTTTTTTGGGTTTCTGTTGGTAGTCTGCCCCTTGCCTGTTATTTGACCAAATTTCTGCCATTTCGCTCCCTCTTCTTGTCCACTAACACCTTCCTATTAGTAAGCTGTTCATATTCTGTGGTACTTCAGATGTGGAGGTGGTGGGCTGAGCAGAACTGTTTAATCGATTTTTTAACCAGTACTTGATTTAATCTTAGCCCCATTAGCCAGTTTGCATCAGCCACTGTTATATATTGGGGTGGGGGGGTTGGGGACCACAGTCATCATCGCTTCCAGTTCTCCTGTAATTGCAAACTAAAGAAATAAAATCATTTAAAATGAGAGCTCACCAGGCTTCTGTCCACTGCAGCACTCCTGATAGAGCTGATTGTACTGATACCCAATATTAGTGCGTCTCCTATGAAGCACGCAATTGTGCAGTTTATCATTTTCTGCAACTAAAATAGCATCATACCAAAATGAAGTCATTTTTTTTGTAAATATTTATAAAACTCTCTGACACTGATTCATTGTGCGCCGGGTAAAGCAATACATTAGAAGAAGCAACTGAAGTGAAAGAATCAATCAAAGCAAATGAAAAATGGAGCAGAAGTGTACTGTAGCCTGCCAGGCATCTTTAACCCGTTCCTGTCCAGTCCGTATGGTTCCAGGCCCTCCCTGGGTTATATGTTGAGGCACAGAGAGGCCCGTTTCATCAGACACTGGGTAGAGGACGTCGAGAGTTTAACTCTGCCATCCATTTTTATAGATCTGTGACTGTCTAGGCAGGCTCATGAAGTGACGTGAAATGGTGGGAATGACCCTGCGGAGATCATTAGTACAGGTATGCGCTGCTTACAGTAACATCCATGATGCGTTTTTGAGAAGCAGGACGTTATGTACTTAGCAAAGCTACATGGGGGTCCATGGATGGGTTTCAGGGGGTCTGTGAGGGTCAGATAAAAATGAACATTTATATTCACTATACAGCCTGGGACTGTTGATTTGGAGTAGATGTAGTGGTAATGGTAGCAGATCTGTTTTAGATAGATAGATAGATAGATAGATAGATAGATAGATAGATAGATAGATAGATAGATAGATAGATAGATAGATAGATAGATAGATAGATAGATAGATAGATAGATAGATAGATAGATAGATAGATAGATAGATAGATAGATAGATAGATAGATAGGATAGATAGATTTATTAATCCCAAGGGGAAATTCACATACTCCAGCAGTGGCATACTGATAAAGAACAATATTAAATTAAAGATCGATAACAATGCAGGTATACAGACAGACCATAACTTTGAATAATGTTAACGTTTACCCCCCGGGTGGAATTAAAGAGTCGTATAGTTTGGGGGAGGAACGATCTCCTCAGTCTGTCAGTGGAGCAGGACGGTGACAGCAGTCTGTCGCTAAAGCTGCTCCTCTGTCAGGAGATGATCCTGTTCAGTGGATGCAGTGGATTCTCCATGATTGACAGGAGTCTGCTCAGTGCCCGTCACTCTGCCACGGATGTCAAACTGTCCAGCTCCGTGCCTACAATAGAGCCTGGCTTCCTCACCAGGCGTCCCTCTTCTTTATGCTGCCTCCCCAGCACACCACCGCGTAGAAGAAGGCGCTCGCCACAACCGTCTGATAGAACATCTGCAGCATCTTATTGCAGATGTTGAAGGACGCCAGTCTTCTAAGTATAGTCGGCTCTGTCCTCTCTTGTACAGAGCATCAGTATTGGCAGTCCAGTCCAGTTTATCATCCAGCTGCACTTGCAGGTATTTAAAGGTCTGCACCCTCTGCACACAGTCACCTCTGATGATCACGGGGTCCATAAGGGGCCTGGTCCTCCTAAAATCCACCACCAGCTCCTTGGTTTTGCTGGTGTTCAGTTGTAGGTGGTTTGAGTCGCACCATTTAACAAAGTCCTTGATTAGGTTCCTATACTTTTAATTTGCAGAAGAGGATTGTATTTCATAATTATAATGAGTGGCCATTATTTTTTCCATAAAAAGGAGTGTTTATTTTAGATTGTTTACTTTCAAGTTTAATAAAACTCTATGTAGGTCATATATATATGAGACAATCAAATCTCGGGTGGCACGGTGGCGCAGTGGTTGTGCTGCTGCCTCGCAGTAAGGAGACCTGGATTCGCTTCCCGGGTCTTCCCTGCGTGGAGTTTGCATGTTCCCCCCATGGGTTTCCTCCCACAGTCCAAAGACATGCAGGTTAAGTGCATTGGTGATCCTAAATTGTCCCTAGTTTGTGCTTGGTGTGTGTGTGTGCCCTGCGGTGGGCTGGCGCCCTGCCCGGGGATTTGTTCCTGTCTTGTGCCCTGTGTTGGCTGGGATTGGCTCCAGCAGACCCCCGTGATCCTGTGTTAGGATATAGCAGGTTTGAGAATGACTGACTGACAATCAAATCTCGATAAATAAAGTCCATTATATTCACTGCATGCAAAGTTCTGTTTATGTGAATATTTCTGGAGAAGGGGGTCCATAGCTTTCATCAGATTCTTAAAGGGGTCTGTGACTCAGAAAAGGTTAAGAATTACAGCTCTAGTGTAACTGTTTTACCATTAAGCAAAATAAGGACATGCTTAGAGCATCATGGGAAAGGGGTGGGGGGGGGGGGGGGGGGGGGGTACAACAGACATTTTCTATTGCTGGATTTACCCTGGATCATTAATGGTGAAAAACTGCAAAGGGTACAGAAGGTTCCACAAAAAGGGGTTCCTGCATTAAATAAAATAAATGACATACAGATATACACAATAATAAAAATAATGAGATCTTGTGAATAAAACAAAATTAGAATTTGGTAACTGCTACACCTTGTCCACCGTGGCTCACATGACTGTTCTTATCTTGGTCATGTCGGCTGTCCCGTTCAGTTTTCACGGAGAGTGAGTGCAGCGCAGTGTTGCTAGACATACGATAATTATCCTACGTGCAGGGCTGGCACCACCATTAATACGAATTAAGCATTCGCCTTAGGCGCAGATACAATACAATTTATTTTTGCATAGCCCAAAATCACACAAGAAGTGCCGCAATGGGCTTTAACAGCCCTGCCTCTTGACAGCCCCCCAAGCCTTGACTTTCTAAGAAGACAAGAAAAAAAACCCTTGTAGGGGACAAAATGGAAGAAACCTTGTGAAAGGTAATTCAGAGAGAGACCCCTTTCCAGGTAGGTTAGGCGTGCAGTGGGTGTCAAAAAAAAAAAGGGGGTATCATAAGGGGGTGGGCATACTCAGTCGCACATGTTAGCTACTTTATGTTATGAGAGATGGCACGCTGGGAGATGATCAGGGATCCTTAATCAGCTGGGACGCCACTGTTATGGAAGGACAGGGGAAGGCAATGTTTTCAGATGATTGTCTCCCTCCATCCAATAGATGGCAGTAACCCTGGGCTATGGTACTCCTGTGGATATGAATAGGGAATCTTGGGAATTGTAGTTCTATGGGTCAGCCCTGTTGGGTTTCAGGGGTGCCACCAGGAGCTGCTGAAGTGCCTAGAGACTTTACTTTGTGGGACTTCAAACATACCCGGAAGTTTTCCCGAGCCACAGTTTGGGGACACCAGAAGTTCTCTAGGGTTTTTACATAAAAGGAGTAGCCTGATTCCATAAGGAAACACAGAGTTGGAAGGAGGAAGACAAATCTTTCCTGGAGGAGCGGAGAGGAGATGGAAGGATATAGAGTGTGATTTATAGTTTTGCAGTGTGTGTAAATGTTTCGCACAATAAAACCCTTTGTCCTCACAGGAACTTGTGTCCCAGCTGTTGTGTTGGGTGTTTGGGGTGTTGCAACACCCCCTGGTGGTCACAAGGTGCAGACATAAATGGAAAGGAAAGAAAAATGGAAAAACGTACCACGACAAAAATGGGAAAAAAGAGCCGAGATTGTGG
This sequence comes from Erpetoichthys calabaricus, assembly GCF_900747795.2. Taxonomy (NCBI): domain Eukaryota; kingdom Metazoa; phylum Chordata; class Cladistia; order Polypteriformes; family Polypteridae; genus Erpetoichthys; species Erpetoichthys calabaricus. Next base: position 75,575,819 of record NC_041411.2, on the reverse strand, counting down.
CTCAACTTGCCTTATGTGTTAACTCTTTCTCTGTCAGGCAGCACCTTACTGGCTGTCAGTCGTCACACGGTTGTGGAATTTGACATGTCCACCGATTTTATCAGTCGTGTAATTTTAGCCGATCTGGCAATGAGGTCAGCAACTGCTGTTGACAAGTCTGACATACTCTACGAATGGAATTTGAATATTGTGACATCGGCTTTACGGCTGCAGAAAAGAACACCACAAAACATGGGAGTGTAAGAAGGGCTTTACAAACCAATATTCCTTTGTTTTCCTGCTGTGGCCTGCAGTGAGCCCCCCAGCTCCCCAAACTCAACACAAACAGGTGCAGACACAAGTTCTTTCACAGAACACAACTGTTTCATTTGCGGCAAATGCTTTTGAATCGTTTCCCACAGCACAGTACCAAACACAATAAACAGGTCACAACAACAGCAGCACTTTCTTTGCCCTTCTGTCTCCGTCTCTGTCTCTCCTTCCCCCTCCACTCCTCCTCCAGCAAGCTTTGCCAACCACCTCCCGACTCTGGCTCCTGGAGCAGAGGCAGTTGACTCCTTTTATCCTGCACCCGGAAGCACTTCCAGTGATCTGTTAGCATGATCTAGAAGCACTTCCGGGTGAGGCGTGAGCCCAACGAGGTAGGGCTCTGCAGCCCCTACTGCACCCAATGGTGGCACCCAACAGGGCTCTACCGATTCGCCAACTCCCATGGAGCCCTGTGGGAATCCACGGTGCTGTAGCAACCCAGGGGGGCTGCCATCTAGTGCTCTGGGGGAGGTAAAACCCTGTGCATGATCTCTCCCCTGGTCCTTCCAGTATAAAGGTGTCCCAGCCAGGTAAAGACCCTGGCCGTCTGCCAAACTGCCAAAAATAAAAAAATCAGAAGTGGTCTCCCCTCGACTTTCTCGTATACTCAGATATGGGGATCGATATTTGAGGAGTAAACCACAAGACAATGATTATTTTTTATGTTACTGTACATTAAAGAACCATCAACAACAAATCAAATTAATAATATATTGAACAATTATTATAAAAGTAAAGTTGAATTAATCGGACTCTGCAGCTGCATGAATAAAAGGTAAAGTACCACTTCCGGGTAGCGGAAATAGCCCAAAAGTTGATAGAAATCTATGTATTGTACCTAATACTTGTATGCAACAATTGGTGGACCAAAGTGAAAGCGAACTCAAGTTATCATGTTTACACACACACGCATGCACATGCACACGCACACACAGGCATAATTCCAAAAATGGTATTTTCGGATTCAGGGACATCTAAAACGTTGAGATTTATCAAAATCTCGAAATCGAATTTTTGGACGATTCCAATACTTTCCCTATACTTCATATACGAGAAAGTAAAAATAAACCAAGCAGACACAGGATGTCCCGAAAACACACACGTTTATATTATAAATTCCCGCACACAATACATTGTTCCTGCACCAAATACCCTTTCAAAGTCCGGACCTCTTTCTGGTCCTTCTTCCACCACCTCTACTCTTCTCCTCTGAGCTTTGTCTTCTCCCTCCCAACTCCGGCTCACCTACTCGAGGGACGCGGCTTCTTTTATAGTCACCCGCATGTGCTCCAGGTGCCCTATAATGGTCCTTCCGGTGGCACTTTCTGCTGACATCCAGGGCTCTCCAGTCCTCCGGGTACCCCCCCACTGTGGTGGCCATGGAACCCAAGTAGGGTTGAACGTCCATGCTTAGTTCCCGTGGCCTTCATACAGACCAGGGCTACTGTCCTCTCGTGGCCCTGGGGAGGTGTAGTCCCTCTCCTGGTCCTTCTAGGCGTCGCGGCCCGGGCATAATCCCCCGGCCGTCCGCCACACCCTTTAAATTCCCCAAAAAAACCTCTTCAGTGAGTTTTGCGTCACAATTTTTTGTGAAGTTGTATACAAATTGAAACTTGCCTGTTTTACTCATCACTACTCAGGACTCCACCCTGCCAAGTGCTGCACTAACATTATAAACCTGACATATTTAAAAAATTCTTTCTGGTAGTGTACCAAACGTCTACAGCAGAAGTAATAAAAATAACCTTAGTGACATATTACAGCATGAAGCCAGTCGCTGCCTTTGTGGAGTTTGCACGTTCCTGAGTTTCCCTCGAGGTAGTGCGGTTTTCCTGTGTGTTACGTTAATTGGCTCCTAATTAGCTTCATGCTGGTGCATGTGTCAGTGGGCTCTGCAATAGACTGAGGACCACTCAGGATTGGTTCCAGTCTTGTGTCCAACATTTCTGGGCGCTACTATCGACTGCCATCCACCACCATCATCATCATCATCTCCTTGAATTGGATTAGCAGGACTGAGAATGCTATGTTATTATAATATGCAAATTATGCAAATTCCGAAGACTTAGAAAGTGTGATTAATTTGCTTCTGTCACTTCAAAGGTGAGAGATTCGGTTTAGCTCTTCCTGTGAAATATCTACGGGTTATTTATTTTTTTTTTCCCCCTTTTCAAAACAAAACTAATTTAACTCTTTATCGCTTCCATTTGGATGTGCTGCAGGGTGATCAAAGTTTGTAAAGGCCAAACAGTTGCTGTGAGGTTCTCAGCAAGTCGGTGAAGTCATAGTGGTCATTGTAGCAGTGTCAAGAAACATATCATTACCACGCCACACCATTTTTTTAAGCTTGCTTAGTCCTGAGGTGGGTTGCAGGAAGCTGCAGCCTAAGCCAACAAGCATAGGATGCAAGGCAGGAACAATTCACTAGACGGGGCTTAGCTATGAGCAAAACAAAGGGGCTTGATTGACCGAATTGTCTCCCCTCGCTTGTCAAATTTCTTATTTTCTAACGCTTCCCTCTCTCCCGTCTTCATCGCCTGTATTTGTGGCCACGTTGAGTTATGGCGACGTCATCATTCAGGACAGCGAATTGCCGCACCCTCCACACAACAAAACAGCTCGGGATCCTGGATGGCAACCCCCCTAGGCAGACACGTTCAGTCCCACCCATCTTTCTGCCGCAGCCAGATGTCAAGTGGGCATCCTCTTGGCCTGGTCCAGCTACTCAGGTCCTGTGAGCTGGACCACCCTCGGGTAATCACACTACATGGCCGTAGTGCCGTAACTGACGCTCCCTCACAATGTGCCTCACTCGGGACTCTGTGAGCAACACAAAGTCAAACCAACGGTACCCAAGGATTCTCAGTACCAGAGACCCAGTACAGAAGGAGTCCTGTCTTCGTCTCAGGTCACTGGATAGCATCCATGACTCCCAAACATAGAGCAAGATTGCCTTGTCTCATCATTCCATCCTGAATTTGACCGCAGCTTTCATTATTCAACTTGAGGTTTGCTCGAGGATGCCGACAAACTTTGCAAAGGCTTACTTTCACTAGAAAGCCTCGGCCTGCGTGACCCAACTCCCCACTCCCTCGCTCTGCTTCTTCTCTCCCGCAGGAATAAAATAATTACAACTTTATCGATCCGCTACTTTTCAAGCGGATACCACTCCAGGGAATAATTAAGAGTGAAGGTGTCCGACGTTAGTTTAAGGCAGCCCATCAATATTCAGTAGGGGAGAAAAAAAAACAAAAAAAACAACAAATGCTATTTGAATCCCATCAACGGTGTCATTGACATTGAACGCTCGCTGCCTTTGGGTTTTATAGCCCCTTACCACACTGGCCTAAATGACAGGCAGACCTTTCCGTGGAGCACATAGGCCCACCTTTAAGTCTTTCATGGCGGACGTTGAACTTTTGCCAAAGTTCAGGGGTAGAGGACAGAGAGCTCCAGGTTTGACTTCATCCTAGCCAGTCGCCGGACTCTTGGATGTGTGCTCAACCGGGAAAGGTGTTGCAGGACGCTTATACAGTAAAAGCTGAAGAACAAGAAACGAAGGCAAGTGAGTGTTCTGGACCACGTAAATGGAGAAAGGACTTTGGCGCTAGAACTGATATCGGTTCATTGGTGGGTCGAGACTACCTGAAGTGGTTGAGCTGTCACTGGGTTAACTGAGGACGTTTATAATAATTGGCTGCCAAGCTGAAGTGATCTCAAGATATGTTTGCAGCACAACGGGGGACTTGGAAATATGATGGAATGCCATGAAGGCATTGTGTAATTAGTCTCTCCCTGCGATTCTAAGTTGCACAGTTTGATACCCTGTGGCGGACCCAGCCGGGACACCTGGAAGGACCAGGAGAGGGACAATACCTCCCCGGGACCACGAGAAGGCAGCTGCCCTGGTCTGCATTGGGCCACGGGATCAGAGCTTAAAAGCTCAACCCGGTTGGGGCCCGTGGCAACTGCCTGAGGGTGCCCGGAGGATCGTGGAGCCCTGGATTGCAGCACTTCCACCACACTCAGAAGAAATTCCAGGCACACCCGGAGCGCTTCTGGGTGCTCATGCGACACTTCCGCCACACCAGGAAGTGCCGTCAGAAGATCATCATGAAGTACCTGGAGCAAATCCAGGGTGTTATAAAAGGGGTCGCCTCACTCCATGAGTCGAGCCGGAGTCGGGTGGAAGAGGACAGAGCTTGCGAGGAGAGGGGTAGAGGCGGCAGAAGAAGAAGAGAAAAAGGAGAAAGAAGGGACTGAGTGTTTGTCTAATTTCGACATTTTCAGGTGCTGTGTATAGAAAAGAAATATTGAACGTGTGTGGTTTGGACATTTGGTGTCTGTCTGTGTTAGGGGGCTGAACTTCCACAACCCTCATACACAACAAGAAGTCACGTCAAGTCAAATCCTGTAGTAGGGGTGCCGGCTTTAGGAAACAAACATTTCCGCTAGTACAGATGTGACATCTTGCATGACTGCGCTAGTACTGACTAGTTTTCTTACTACCGGCCATAAATCTACCACTGAAAGACCCCAATGGAGGCTATGTTTCTAGAATTTTTGGACCCTAAGTGTTCTGCCTATTTTGGGGTTTACCCAGTCTGTCTTCTCTGTGTGAGTGGGCAGCTCCCCATTTGCCACAGGACCCCAGGTGGTCTCTTAGGTTTGCTTATGCCAGGAACCCAAACCTGAGCAAGCCATTTGTTAAATCAGAGTACACAGTGACAGTGGCGGCCACTGTGTCTCACTGGGCAGACTGGAGGTGATATTCTCTATCAGATGAGGAAGGGAATTTAAATTTGCACCAGCTACTGTACGTTTCAAAGAAACATTTCTCATGTGGGCAGCGCAATAGAAAACCAATTAGGCGCACGCTCTGATGGTCTTCCTTTCTTCCCGACTCATTTTATCGGATTAGGTGGACAGGTGAGTGGGAGGAATTCCTTTGGGGCCATCAGGTGTTTAGGCTTTACTTAAAATAACGAAGGTTTGTGGGGTGGGCGTTAACGCTGTCCTACATATGAAGACAACCATAACAAGAGAAATGGCCTGCATGTTTAGTAGTAATAGGCCGTTAATCACTGTGATTTGTTCACTTTGAAAACATTTCAAGGGCAGCGTGGTGTGGGGAACGGAAAGGTGCGTGTTCAGTTCGTGACTCCAACGTATTGTGCGATTCGGAGAGACTCACTTAAGCAGCCTGTGCTTCGTTTGTATATAAACATTTTTCATTCTTAATCTTTCAAGTGACTTCAACCAAATCTCTAATAGCAACGTGGGCCATCGCTACAAAGGTGTCCCCACCAAGTCTTTTAACTAGAGTCACAGTGATGACTTAACGTCACCTCATCTACGAGCGTTTGATTGGCCACTCTGCTCTTCACCCTACTTTCGTTTTCTTCCAAGGGCTTCCCCAAGCATTCTGTCTACCAAAAGACGACGGATTTACATTTTTCAGAAGATTCAAAAAGCTACAAGGAATTGGCCTCCTGAGACCTGTCACCTGGTGAAAAAGTGGTCTATTCTTAGAAATGTTAGCATCTCTTAGGTAGGAAAATAAACTTTCTGCTTGTCCCATTTCTCGGAAACACCAAGGCTTTTCCTGCCACTTTTACAACCCTGTGGATATCTGAAAACAGAGGTGGGACGTGCGGAGGGAATGGCAAGCTGAAAGAGACTCTGCAATGCTCACTTTTAACTGGGCTGGAACAAAATATGTTAGACCACCAGGGGGCGATATGTCACCAGATGTGATAGATGCTTCACAGAGACATTAGGCAGAGGTAGACGCCTTCAGGCACTTTTACCACATTTTGTGGTGTTACAGCCTTGTGCTAAAATCCTTTAAATCTGCCCACCCCAGCATTAAGCAATACTGAATACCCCAAAACAAAAAAGTGAAAACAGGAATTTAGGAATTTTTAAAAATGTACTAAAAATTAAAAAAATGAGATATTCCACCAACACAAGTATTCAGACCCGTTGCTATGACATGTGAAATTTGGCCTCAGATGCATCCCGTCCTATTCCAGGTTGGCCCTTGTGATCCGTGGATTTGCGATTCATGGATCTGCCTATTCGCGGGTTTGTCACCAATAAGTAAATAGAAATTATTTTGCCAGTATTGAGACCTATTGTGAAGAACTGCAGATGACACTGTAGCCCTGTTACTTAAATGGACTGCAAATCCCAGCAGTCCCAGGAGTACCTTGTTATGGGGCAGCTTCGCCGTTTTGATGTGAGAAATGCTGGGTGAAAGATGAGGGCACTCGTGTTATAAGTGAGCCGTAACAAGCCGGCAGGATCGAAATCAGTGGTGTCTTTTTGTTTCAATGCTTCACTGCACAAATGGATTATAATTACACCCATCAGATTACAGTCTTCTCTGTGCCCGCTTATTAGTGTGATTTTGTTGGGGTTGAAAAACTAAGCGCAGGTGCTGCAGAGATGCCTGTCACACAGAGACATCAAGCAGCCATGCTCACCTTCTGCAATTTACTGCATGTTCCCCAACATTGATTTTTCTCAGACAAATTCTCCTCTGTTAAAGCAGCAATTAGGACACTCGTGCTCCCTGTCGCTGGCCACTAATCACCAATAAATCCAGGGGTTTCTTTCTTTGAACACACTTGTAAATTCTTGAAGCAGTTAATGGCTCACTCAGCCGGAGCCCTGGGCGCCGTTGACAGCTCCTACTTTCCGAGATGGTCAAAAGCCAGAGATGTTCACCGAGACACAAGGGGTGGTAAAGCGAGGACACCAGAAACCTGACAGCTTCGTCAAGCAGGAACAACTTGTCTGGTTCAGAAGCTCATTGGCTGGAAGGTGAGTGACCCAGTTTCCACTTCCGCTGTGAAGCCCCGCCCTTTCTGGGATGGCACCATAAAACTGTCAAAGCCTCCAGAGGTATGCAGTTCAGTAAAGAACCAGACTGGAAGAAGGACAGAATGACTTTATATACACACATATACACATATTTACATATATATACACATATATATATATACACACAAATATTATATACATATATATACACACACACACACATACATATATATACATATATACACACACACACATATATATTATATATATAATATATATATATATACACACACACACACATACATATATATGTGTGTGTACTGTATATATATATATATATATATTGTCACGGATGAGCAGGGACACTGCCCGGCCGGGACGCCTGGATAGTCCCCAAGTTGGACAATACTTCTCCTCGGCCACGGGAGGGCAGCCGCCCGGGCCTAATTTGGGGCCACAGGAATGGAGCCAGGATACTCACCACTGTGAGAAGACGTGGCCACTGCCAGGGGGCGCCCGGACAGTTAGGGAGTCCTGGATGGCAGCACTTCCGCCACACCAGGAAGTGCTGCCGGAAGTAATCCCAAAGGCACCCGGTGTACTTCCAGGTGCTCTCCTGACACTTCCGCCACACCAGGAAGGGATGTCATGGGGAGCACCTGGGGCTCATCCGGGTCGTAATAAAAGGGGGCCGCCTCCCTCCACTAAGAGAGCCAGAGTTGGGAGGAAGAAGACAAAGCTTGTGAGGAGGGCGAGAGGAGGTCGAAGGTGAAAGAGAAGAAGAAGAAGAAGAGACAGAGAAGAAAAGAAGAAGAGAGAAAGAGAGAGAAGGTTGAAGGTGAGAAGAGAAGAAAAGAGAGAGAAGAAGAGAGGGTTGGTGAAGGAAGGCATTGTGGTGCTGTAGGAAAATAAAGAAGTGTGTTTTGGACATTCTGGTGTCTGTCTGTCTGTGTCTGGGGGTATGCTTTCCACAATGGCGCCCAACGTGGGGCCCTCCTCCTGCTAAAAGGAGGGGACCCCGTTTTAAAAAAAAAAAAAAAAAAAAAAATTTTGTGGAGGCTGCCCGCACAGCGGACGAAGACACACGTTTATTGTGGCACGCAGTCCTGCGCCAACGTCCCAGAAAACGCTCGCCAAAGACCACGCTTGACGGACGTTTAGCAGTATGGGGAAGAAGAAGGGCAAACGCGCCCCTAAGATAGCGACGCCTCTGCCCAACGTCGTCTTTCCGGACGCACGGGTTAACAGCTCAGCAGAAGAGGCCACCCAGCAGCAGTATGCTCAAGAAGACGGGAACCGGGAGGTAAGTCTCGCGTGTGACGGCGATACGCTTGGCGGGGCTTACCCTGTTGTCTCCTGGTCTTGCTTTTTAGCAGGAGACTGCCCGAATCCGCGTCTGTGGCCGAAGCACGCCAACCCCTGGAGTAATGGCGAGACGGAGACGGAAGACGAGGAAGAATCGCTACTGGTTGCAGAAGGGCTGCGGGGCGGAAGCTGCCCGGAAGACTCTTCCCCAATCGAGTCCGCTCATAGGGTGGAGGGAGCGTCGAAAGACCGGACGTTCCTCCCAGCGACAAGCACAGGATTGGACGGGGTCTGTTGTATACCCGCCGGTGAAGACTTGAAGGCGGGACCAACGAACGTCAATCCTGAAACGCTCAAAGACCCAACGGAGCATGCGCAGGGGCTCCACGGCTCCCAGCCGGTAGGTGAGTGCAGAGAAGGCATGAATTCACCGCCGGCTGATGTTAGTGAATTGTTGTTGGCTGTATGGGACTTGGAGAAAGTCTTTCGTCCTATACGGCCTCTTCTACAGATGCTGAGTGAGGTAAAGGGCGTAATTAAGACACTGGAAGAGACTGCGGACGCGCCCCTGAGAACCGTACTGAGATGGTTGAGGCGGCGCGACGTGGGATTCTCCTGCCAGTCCGATGTCGGGGTACAGGTAAGTGATACTGGTACCAAATATAATAATGGAAACCCTAGCGAAAAGGACCCGGATGTAACGGAAGGGATCCAAGTAGCAAGGGTTCCGACAGTAGATCAGGGGACGAGTACTGAGCCTGCAGTACGAGCAGAGACGCGGGGGCGGTGCCGGCTTGTTTGTGTTGGTACCCAGACCACCCCGCGCAAGGAAACTGCGGCGCTCATAACCCGTTCGAGAGGTGTGCAAACAGCACAGGGTCCCTCTTTGTCCCATAAGGGGATCCAGGCTGTTACAGCACCCCAGAGGAACGGGAGGCCCTGGAGGAAAACGGAAGGGTCTCCCAGGGCGAAACAAGACCACGAGAGCTCGCGTGCGGTGAGAGAGCTCTCTCCAAGGCAGTGGAGAGTTGCCCCAAGCCAAGCTGAAGAGATACAGGCACGGGCGTTCCCGTCCTGTTTTCAGACCTGGAGGGCACCGGAAAGACGAGGGGTGCGCCGGTGTTACATCTGCCATGGAGTCGGGCATCTGTGGAGACGTTGTCCCTATGCCTTGAGCAGAGATGCCGTTAGGCGGCGTCGGGACGACGTCTCCGCGTCTGTTTCTTATTTTACAGGTCTGGACCGTGGAAGATGGTATTCCGGGACCCCGCCTTGGGACATTTCTATCCCTCGCGGGACGGGCCGCTTTGCCAGATGGGCTTCAGCTGGTGAGGGGGCACTGTCACGGATGAGCAGGGACACTGCCCGGCCGGGACGCCTGGATAGTCCCCAAGTTGGACAATACTTCTCCTCGGCCACGGGAGGGCAGCCGCCCGGGCCTAATTTGGGGCCACAGGAATGGAGCCAGGATACTCACCACTGTGAGAAGACGTGGCCACTGCCAGGGGGCGCCCGGACAGTTAGGGAGTCCTGGATGGCAGCACTTCCGCCACACCAGGAAGTGCTGCCGGAAGTAATCCCAAAGGCACCCGGTGTACTTCCAGGTGCTCTCCTGACACTTCCGCCACACCAGGAAGGGATGTCATGGGGAGCACCTGGGGCTCATCCGGGTCGTAATAAAAGGGGCCGCCTCCCTCCACTAAGAGAGCCAGAGTTGGGAGGAAGAAGACAAAGCTTGTGAGGAGGGCGAGAGGAGGTCGAAGGTGAAAGAGAAGAAGAAGAAGAAGAGACAGAGAAGAAAAGAAGAAGAGAGAAAGAGAGAGAAGGTTGAAGGTGAGAAGAGAAGAAAAGAGAGAGAAGAAGAGAGGGTTGGTGAAGGAAGGCATTGTGGTGCTGTAGGAAAATAAAGAAGTGTGTTTTGGACATTCTGGTGTCTGTCTGTCTGTGTCTGGGGGTATGCTTTCCACAATATATATAAATATATATATATGTATGTGTGTGTGTGCGTGTGTGTGTGTATATATATATGTATATATTATATATACACCGTATATACTCGAGCATAAGCCGACCCGAATATAAGCTGGGGTACCTAATTTTACCTACAAAAACTGGAAAAACTTATTGACTCGAGTATAAGCCTAGGGTGGGAAATGCAGCAGCTACTGGTAAGTTTCAATAATCAAAATAAACACCAGTAAAATTACTGTACATTAATTGAGGCATCAGTAGGTTAAATGTTTTTGAGTATTTATTTCAAAGAAAAACAGTAAACTAGCTCTGTAAGTGGAGAAGAGGGTCAACAAAAACAATATGGTATCTCTCTCACTTGCATGTGTGTGCGCGTTGGTCTCTCTTGCATGCGCGTGTGTGTGTGTGTCTCTCTCCCGCGCATGTATGTGTCTCTCTCCTGTGTGCTCTCTCTGTACACTCCAGCTTTCTGTCAGGTTGGCAGGGGCAGCAGGACCGGACTTGAATATAAGCCGAGGGCGCCGTTTTTCAGCACATTTTGGGAGCTGAAAAACTTGGCTTATATTCGAGTATATACGGTATATACATATATATATATATATATATATATATGTGTGTGTATATGTGTGTGTATATATATATATATATATATATATATATATATATACAGTATGTGTGTGCATATACATACACACACACATATACACACATATATATCTATATACACACACAGTTTTAATGTGTAGTCAAAATCCCTGCCACTTGCTAAGCAGACCCCATGTAAAAGAGGCTCTGGGATGGTGGTCTAAAGTAAAGGCGCTACATTGTAGACCTGTGATTATATCAAAGTTGAACACATTTCTTCTAACAGTGAGTGCTGCATTACAGAATTCAAAGTTGGCCAAAAAAACGTGAATTCTCCGGACAGATGCACAATGCCATCCTCCTCAAGACACTTCCCCACCTCACGTACCCTCAAGCTTTGTTGTGCTTGGCACATTCCCCCCCATCCCAAGAGTAATGCGCAGAGACCTAATTAATCAACTTAGCTGGGCAGCAGTAGCTCCGTCACATGGCCTGGCTGACGATGCCGTCCTTGCAGGTGCCATCTGGCTTGAGCTGCCAGGTCTCGGGAGGACAGCAGCTTATTTCTTTACATGTCCAACACTGCTGATCCGACAGACTTAAATGCTGACACCCCCCCCCCCCGCCCCATCCTCCACCCGTTTCCACACCTCCCACGCCTCAATGTCACAAAAGTGACGGCATCACCAAGGTGATCCTGAGCTGGCAGTTTCTCCTCTTGGTCATGTCGCTGCTTGTGCCAAGATGACCACTAAAGCCGTTGTCAAATTAGACGACTTTTTCCGGCAATTTTCCATCGTTGCCTTCATTCACATAATCATAGCCAGTGAGAAGGCGGCTGGTGCTACGCTCCCATGATTGCCTAAGGTGACGTGCCCAACTAGTCTATGACTGGCACGATTTCTCATTAGATGAAGGGACAGTCTGTGTATGCAGGAGACCAACCAATGCACATCCGGAAGTAAAATGCACAGAATGTAATCGACAAGTAATTAGGAACCTCACAAATAGAAGAGAAGGCCATCTGTCTGATGTCTTGTGTTTTATGTACTAAAACTTATTGGTTAAAATAAAAAAAACTTTGAAACTGAAGAAGAACGCACCACAGCTATTAACTTTTCGTAACACAATGTCTGTACAGCTCCGGCTCCATCAGGCAGCACGGGCACTGAGAATCTCGTCTGTCTGATGTCTCATATCTGACATACCATAACAGAATCGAAAAAAGAAGTAAAGGGCACTCACTGCACAGCTGTTAATCCTTCATAGCATTCTGAGACAGTCGCATGATGTGACGTCGGCTTAGTTCTTCACTCGTTCAGAGGCGGCTACAGAGTTTTCTCAGCCCTCCTTTGAGGTCACACTTCAGGATGTCCACCGCAGCTGCCATCTAGTGGCACCAAAGAGCACCAAAGCACAGAAGCCTGTCTGCCCATCTCCAGCACACTGCAGAACCCACACATTGGTATATGCAATAAATACGGAGAACGTCATAATACCTTCTGTCTGTCGTTTCACTTCTTTGGGTTTAATTGATTTTATTTATCCATCCTTATTTAATTTGCATAAACTCCCAGCCCAGCCCAGCACAATCAATGATTGTTGGCATAGGTGCACAGTCTACAGCAACATTTCCTAATTTGTGAGTTCTGGCATTGCAGGTGGGCCAACCCAAAGACGACTACTCTGGCGATCTTTATAAATTCACAGCAACAGCATCACAGATAGAAGGTGGCCAGTCTTGGGTGAATTCCTCGACCCTCGCTCTGACTAACGTGCTCGACTCGGCAAGAAGAAGAAGCGCTCTAACTTTTGGCCAATGCATGAGATGAACCCCTGATCATGCTTGACTGAACCCCCTACCCCAATCCCCCATGGATTGAAAATACCCTGGCATGGGAAAAACTGGGAAGACATTTCAAATCTTGGGAAACAACAGTCTAAGGGCTTCTTCAGATCAAATGAGAGAGTTCTGCAAATTTTGGCAGAAGTTGATCAAGCGGTGTGGATTTGTATACAGGACATACACACACACAGACTTTACATATTAGACTAGTTACATTACAGGGAATACAATAAAGTTTTAAATATTTGTTATCTCTTGCCTTATGTGTACCCTTAGCATACGTCCTACACCTTTCTTCTGTATTGTTATTTATGCCCGAGTCCTTCAGGTAGGATTCTGTGAACTGTAAGTTATCTACACTAAGCCAACTTATTTAGTGGTGTCTGTGTGCATTGTACATCATTTATATCAATTTCAAACCAATTTGAACTCAATTCCTTTAAAAAACCTTCCTTATACCATCACACATTTCTTTCTGTGCTTAAATCAATTCTACATTCTGCACACTGATCGTTAGATCCTGTCATCTGTAGTCCTGTGATGGAGTATCCCTCCAAAGGCTTTATGAATATCCAGATACTGAATATCGTAAAGCGCACCACAGTCGAAAGCTTCATAAAACACAAGTCTGCCATCTTTATCCACACTGCTGGCTCTCGGTCTTATCTTCTGTAATCACTTCCATCCATTAGCTGGCCTATTGTTCCTGGTGTCAGCCTGACCGTTCATTTAAAAATGTTGCTGATTTTCTTCCGAAAAACAAAATTTCTTTAGCATTGCCTGAAGATTCCGGTGTGTAACTGAGTGGCGAGAACCAATGAAAAATACAAATGTTCTTCCTTGTGTGTTTCATTTTAGCTTTTTCTGCTCTTATTAGACTTCTTTTACCCCTTGACCATTCTTTAATCTTGAAAAAACTTTTCAGCTATCCTTTATGTTTTTGAAAATACTAAATTCATTTTAATGTATTCTTGAAAAGACAAACATAACTTAAAAATCCAGCATGCTGTATATAATTACAAAAACTCACAGCACAATGCCAAAACGAAAAGCAAAATCTGATGTGTGCACAGAAACAATTAGATAGATTCTACAACAAAGCACTTGGCATAGTCAGCAGGATTTCACAATGGACAGGTGGAGAGTAATGGTGGAGTTGCCGATAGATAGATAGATAGATAGAGTAGTTGGCAGGATTAGATAGATAGATAGATAGATAGATAGATAGATAGATAGATAGATAGATAGATAGATAGATAGAGTAGTTGGCAGGATTAGATAGCGTAGTTGGCAGGATTAGATAGATAGCGTAGTTGGCAGGATTGGATAGCATAGTTGGCAGGATTGGATAGCGTAGTTGGCAGGATTGGATAGATAGATAGATAGATAGATAGATAGATAGATAGATAGATAGATAGATAGATAGATAGATAGATAGATAGATAGATAGATAGATAGATAGATAGATAGATAATCTTTGGCGCTCTACACAGGTGTGAGTGACTGAGAGTGAATGCAGTGTGTCACACTTTTTCATTCTTAGAACAGAGGAAGAAAACTAAGTGGAACCGTGATGTCACTTCCACCATCCTGCCAGAAGTCCCACCCTTTCTGTTCCTGCCAGTGTTTAAGACCAACATGGACCGGATGTTGGCATTTAGTATTGAACCAGCATCCCAGTGTGACGAAACTATGGCTCTGGAAGCACTGAAATCCAGCCGAGGAGGCCGCTATGAAAACTCTACGGTCTTATGTATCGTTTCCTCTTTCATTGGTGCACCTCGCTGTTTAACAGGTTCCAGTGCAACTGCTTAAGTGAAACTCTGTAAAGCAGGCAGATCATTTCCTTCTGAAGCTAAGCCTTCACCAAGCAGAAATATTCCATTTTGCCATCTACCATGTTTCAAAGATGGCCAGGAGAAAAGTAAAGAGTTTGGAAAAAGCCATACACCTTCAACTCCATGGATCAAAACTGTGAGTTTAGGAAAAGGATGGACAGACGTGTAGACAGACAGGTGCACGTTAGGAGTCGGCTCCTATCTACAAGCATGTCTCTCAGCTAACCTCGCCAGTCACATGAGACATCTTGTATCATGCTTGTTATTGTCTCTGTCACCATGGCAACCTATAAATGCCACCAGTGTGCCAGCTTCACACACAGCCGTGCAGAGGTCACATCAGCCTAAACGCTGATTTGATTTAAACAATGATGACGAGGCTTGTGAAAGCAGTGCTATAAATATATATTCAATCTGTAATGACTGCCCACACATATTACTTGTAGCAACAGTTCAGAGTTTGTGTTCTTCTTCAGAGATATCGCATCCTCCACTGGGGGCTGCTAAGAAACACACTCTGCACGCAGACTTGCATAAAGAAACGAGGTGTCTGCTCATTAACCAATGTCACGAAACTCTCCATTAAAACATTCTAGCACAACGGGTGCAGAACCGTACAAAGCATTCACGTCAACACCAGCAGACGCTGCCCCAGATGTGCGTATGATGGTAACGGGCAGCTCCATAGTAATGGACACGTCCTGCATAGGCTATGGCACTCACAACTTTATACAAGATAAGCAGGATACCACACTGGACAGATGGACGGATGCCCAGAGTTTGATAATCCTGGTGTTTCTTACTAATGCGATCAAATAAATGGTGTGTGAAATGCTTTTTGGGCGGGATGGGTTTATTTTATTTCTTTTCAAAGGTTGCAAATCTGTTTATTGCTGATAAAGTTCCACCTCAAACTGATCAGTTGAGCTTTTAAGAGCGCCTTTCTACGACTGAGTGAGGACACCCGTTTAGCTGGCAGATGAAGGTCCATAGAGTTGTACAAATTCAGACAATTCTTCATTTTTTCAGGCCTGCATGTGCCAGGAGGTGACCATATGCCAATTGGCGGGAAGCTAGAAAGATGACATTCTCAATCAGTAAAAAATGTTCAAGCTGCTGGAGTGTGATCCACTCATGTAAGGGTACCAGAACTGTGCCAAGGTGGACACGAGGACATCCTCTTACTTTCCATCACATTTAAAGATTATTTAGAGAAGTCAACCCATTATATTAGCCTGGGGGAAGATGACATAAAATGGGTGCATTTATAGAATTCTAAAAAGGTTTTAGTATCAGTCAGTCACTAGGAGCACGTACCGATAGCTCGTTGCTGCACCCACCAGACAATGAACCACCTGGACTGGGACCCCAGTGCAGCGAGTGACAATTCAGCACCACATTGGAACAGTATGAGGTTTCCACCTTAATAAAAAGAGAAGTGTGTCCGTGTATCTGTGCGTGCATCTGTTTGCAATGGCTTGGTTATTCCAATAGATGGTGCGTCACAAACATTTGAAATAATTAAATACATCTGTTGGAATGACAAATGCAATGCATATGTCTCTGTCATGTGCCATTTAGTATGGGATTCATAAAAGCAGTGATAATGCCTGTGATGTTCCATATGTTGAAACCACCAATAAAATACATTTTATTACTGCAAATGTTTGTGATGTGCCATCTGTTGGAATGACAAAAGCAAGCATTTTACTACGACAATGACTGTGATGTGTCACCTGTTGGAACAACAGACATAGTAACTGGATGGACACATAGATATGAAGACACTTATACTTTTATTAAGGAGGACTAGCTGTGCTACCAGTCTAAGACAAGTTAATTTCTACTGTACATAATCAATGCAGACCTCAGTGTTAATGTTTGCAGTGCACCATTTATTGGAATATATTATGTAATGCATGTAGTAATAAAATGCCATTTGGTATGGGATTTGTAAAAGTAGTGTTAATGCTTGTGATATGGCATCTATTGGAATGATAAATGTGATGAATTTTATTACTACAAATGCTTGTGATGTGCCATCTGTTGGAATGAACAATTTTAATATATACAGTATATTTCTGTTATATGACATTTGGTATGGCATTTGTAAAAGCAGTGTTAATGTTTGTAATGCTCCAACTGTTGGAATGACTAATTTAATGCATATGTCTCTATTATATGCTATTTGGTGCATACTGCTTGTCTGTGTTATATGTCATTTGGTATGGCGTTCGTTAAAGCAGTGTTAATGTTTGTAATGCTCCAACTGTTGGAATGACTAATTTAATGCATATGTCCCTATCATATGCCATTTGGTGCATACTGCATGTCTGTGTTATATGTCATTTGGTATGGCGTTTGTTAAAGCAGTGTTAATGTTTGTAATGCTCCAACTGTTGGAATGACTAATTTAATGCATATGTCTCTGTAATATGCCATTTGGTGCATACTGTATGTTTGTGTTATATGTCATTTGGTATTGCATTTGTAAAAGCAGTGTTAATGTTTGCAATTTTCCATCTGTTGGAATGACTAATTGGAATGATTAGTTTAATGCACATGTCTCTATAATATGACATTTGGTGCATACTGTATGTCTGTGTTATATGTCATTTGGTATGACATTTGTAAAAGCAGTGTTAATGTATGTAATGCTCCAACTGTTGGAATGACTAATTTAATGCATATGTCTCTGTTATATACTATTTGGTATGGGATGTGAAAAATCAGTGGTAATGTCTGTAATGCGTCATCTGTTGAAATGACAGATGCAGTGCAATTTATTACTGAGATGCACCACTTGTTGGAATGACAGAAACATAGCAATAGGATGGACACACACATGCACAGCCACTTGTCCTTCTATTAAGGTGGATTATTGAATGAAGTGTTTGGTCAAAATTATGTGACGTCTTCGAATACAACTGTAAAGTGAAATTTTCAACTGGGATACTCGCATCTCACAGTACTTGAACACACAACAAAACAGAGCCCAGAATGGTGAGTGGAAAAACACTCTTACAGACCCAGACTGTAATATTTTTTAGTCTCTTGCGCCCTGCTCAGCTTGTTGCCTTCACAACCTACACCAGGAAAAGTGGAAGGCAAATGAACAGAGGATTATAATGTCACGCTCAGCCTTATCTGCACGCGCACATGTACATGCCTACTTGAGCACTATATAATCTATGGTAATTACACCACATTTACATTATTTAGCCGAAGCTTTTATCCAAAGCGACTCACACTTGATTAGAACGTATAGAATACGTGTCGCTTGGCAGGTCTGTTTCTTGCTTCTTTGTGTTTCCACTGTGTTGGCACACTTCTCTCAGATCCCCGATGCTAATTAAGACCAAAGAAAGCCCAGCGTAGTGATCTGAAGAACGGCAATTAGCGCCGCGTGTCTCGCTGCTGCTGCAGATGCTTCTGTGCGGCTTACCAAGAGCTGAAACCCCCAGTTTTTGTTTTCTATCCCCCCCTTGAAAACGGCAAAGTGCCAACGTCTTTTTTTTTTTTTTTTTTTTTTTAAGTTCACCAGATATGCTGACTGGCGCTTTCTCTGTGTATTTTACCGGCCACTAATCTCCAGTATGTGGCCAAGCATGCGGTTACCAGGGATTTGGCGGATCTTCCTTCCTCCAAGCTGATTGTACTTAAATTAACGAGACGCGGTGGACTGGCGCTCTGTCGAGGGCCGACACTGCCAGGATAGACATCGACCCTTACAACCCCGAAACTGGAGTCTGTTTTCAGCATGGTGGTCTTGCCGCAGCAGGGACCTGCGCTCAGCTCCTGGCCGGGTGATGATCCACCTTCAGTTTTCACTTTCCTTAAAGTGCCTTTGTTGGGTGATGAGGAGAATCTAAATTGGCTCAGTGGGTGAGCAAAAAACGAGTGATCTGTATACTGCGTTGTCATACCCATGCATGTATAGCACCTCCTAATCGGTGTCATATAGTGCCTTTCATTCATCCGAGTATTGTAAGGGGGGGCGACTCACACGCTGCTGCACACAAGACAATGACAAGACCCTTCAAAGCTCTGAAGAGGTAAGAACTTGACCCACCCAGCCTGGGTTTGCAAGGTCATTAACTTCTCCTGTGGAGGATGAAGCATTTGAGGCTCTCTGTTGTCACTGGCGGGGACACCCTGCTGTGTGTTCTTATTATCATTATTTGTTATTTGGCGGACGCCTTTACCCAACATTTCAAAGACAGTTTCTTTCTTCTTTTCCATTCGGATCACAGGCAGCTGAAGGGTCTTCCCCACGGTCACACAGTGCCAGCAGAAGGATTTGAACCCACAACCTCAGAGTTTGAAATCCAAAGCCTTAACCACTCAGGTTGGGGAGCAGGCACTGGTACAGCGCCCACCATATGATGAAACAGCTGAGGATCCTTGCTGGTAACCCCCCCAAGGCAGAAACGTGGTCCGATCCCACCCTCTGGAAATGACCCTCTATCTGCTGCAGCCAGGTGTTACATGGACAACCCCTTGGCCTGGTCCAGCCACTCCTCAATGGAGGGTCCTGTGAGCTGGATCACCCTCGGGTTGATCACGCCACATGGTCGCAGTGCCGTACCTGACGCTCCCTCACACGATGTTCCTCATTCGGGACCCCACGAGCAACACAAAGTCAAACCAGCGATACTCAAGGATTCTCCGAAGAGACACAGAAGTCCAGTGTTCATCTCAGGTCACTGGATAGCGGCCATGTCTCACAAACAGGAAGCAGCAGGACTATAAAGATTTGGACCTTCATCCTTTTGCATAGATATCGGGAGCGCCACACACCCCTTTCCAGAGACTTCATGACCCCCCCATGCTCTACTGACTTCATAGGAAGACGTGAATGTCACTGCCGAGGTAAGTAAACCTCTCAATGACGAGGTCGACACTCTCTCCGCAGACAGACACACTGCTGATGGCCGTGCCCAAGAGGTCAATAAAGGCCTGGATGTTGGTTTTTATCAGGACCCTCGCAGGCCAGGACCCTCAGACTCTCGAGAGTCCCGGTCAGAGCCTCCATTGGCTTCCCTAACCACTGCTGCCATATTATTATTATTTAGCAGATGCCTTTATCCAAGGTGGCTTACAAAGCAAGGTACAACACATTTAAGTGAACAGAAGGAGAAATCATCAAAAACAACAGAGAACATGAAAAAGACGAGCCAGAGGGAGCCCTACTGCTACTAAATAATTAAGGCTGCAACAAGACGAAGATGTAAATCAAATCCCAAACTCATTATCAAGGACAATAGCATCAGTCTTGGAGAAGAGGAACCAAGCAGTGCCAAAATATTTACCAAAACGGCACGTCTTCAAAAGACACCGAAACATGAGGTAGTTCAGATAGCCAAAGGGAGGCCATTCCACGGCTTGGGAGCAAAGATGATAGAAGCTCTGTCCAGTTTGGGCACATCACCAGACGGGCAGAGGACATCCTGAAGGGACACATGGAGAGGTCAAAGACTGGAAGCAGAGCAGAACCAGTCAGAGAGTTTTGAACCGGACCCTGTCTGAACAGAATGTCTGGCCAGATGTCTGCGGTCAAGTCTTGAAACTCTGCCTCAACTAAAACAACAATTGATTTCTTGTATGGCCCAAAATCACACCAGGAACGCCTCAATGGGCTTTAGCTCTCTTTTCTTGACATCCCCTCAGCCTTGATTCTTAGAAAAATCAAGACCCTTGTAGGGGAAAAAATGGACGATGACAGAGCTCCCCTCGCAGACGCTCTCTAAATCTGAGAAGCCTTTCAACATAAGAAACATAAGAACTTGGACAAACGAGAGGAGACCATTCAGCCCATCAAGCCTGTTTGTTTAGCTAATAGCTAAGCTGTCCTGATATCTCATCCAGATTCTTCTTAAAGGTTGTCGAGGTTGCTACTTCTACTCCATGGCTCTGTAGTTTGTTCCAGAGTTTCAAAACTCTCTGTGTAAAGAAGTGCTTCCTGGCTTCAGTTTTAAACGCACTTCTCCTTCATTTCCACTGATATCCTCGAGAACCCCATTCACCCTAAAGCTGAATGTTGCTGGATCCACTTGATCAGCGCCTTGAGGATATTAAAGACCCGGATGAGGTCCGCACTCGGTCTCGTCTGCTCGAGACTAAACAGCTTTAACTCTCAGAGGGTGTCACAGTAGGACATGTCCTCATGTCCCTGGCCTCTGCACAGCTTCACGTGACATAGTATATAGACTTAAATTCAACACTTTTTATGATATCACCTAAGATTGTATTTGCGTGACGCATTGTGCCCTTCCATCATTTGTTTTCTGACAAACTGTCATTTCTTTTGCCTTATGTATTGAATGGGGTACTGGGGTGGTCTCCAACACTTTATATTGTCCACACGTATTTTCCTACATTACTCATACTTAGTTAAGGCTGCAGCCCTGACTGAGTCCGAGTACGATCAGTTAGCACCTGTTAGGGGTTTAGCAGGCACCTCGCCCTGTAATGGCACCGGCTTCTTGTTGTGGGATGAAGATAAAACAGGAATGGACCGTCATCACCGGACCGACTGGCCAAAATTCAAATTAATTAATGGACAGACACTGCTTTATGTGAATCACTTTCAAACTGCTTTGTTTTCCTGTTTGTTTAAACAAATCTGTGTCTTGGTAAATGAATATGAAAGGCACTATATAATAGATAGATAGATAGATAGATGATAGATAGATAGATAGATAGATAGATAGATAGATAGATAGATAGATAGATAGATAGATAGATAGATAGATAGCGTAGTTGGCAGGATTAGATAGCGTAGTTGGCAGGATTGGATAGATAGATAGATAGATAGATAGATAGATAGATAGATAGATAGATAGATAGATAGATAGATAGATAGATAGATGAAGAATGTGGTTAGACATACAAACATGTAAGGGGCTATATTATAGATAGAAGGAAAGGAAGAGGAAGACAGATAAACAGATTGATAGACATGTATGAAACTATCTATTACAGTATAAATGATTACATGTGTGTCCATCTATCTTCTTCTTCATCATTATTATATATCATTATATATCAATTATATACAGTAGTTCTGTACATGTATCTACACATGTCTATTTATCTATGTTAATAGGCAGACAGATATAGAGGCCTGTAAGGAACTATATGAGAGATGGACAGAAAGACAAATAAGGAACAATTGATAAATAAATAATTAAAAAATAGATAATTTTACTCTTAGTGTAGTCGGCAGGATAGATAGATAGATAGATAGATAGATAGATAGATAGATAGATAGATAGATAGATAGATAGATAGATAGATAGATAGGTAAGTATCTATCTATCTATCTATCTATGTAATAGACATGCAGTGAGACAAGCTAATTAATAAAATGTTGCTTTCAACTGATGTACAGTTAGACCTTGCTGTAGTTGCTAGTTTCTAACGAGTCTTTAATATTTATATATATATATATATATATATATATATATACAGTACACACACCATACAGTATTTGTCCCTCTAGAAGACCCCAACCAGTCTTTGAATGTATTGATTTGTTGCTTAATAGATTTCCTGTTACAGTCTCCAAACAGCTACACAAACAGACAGGCAGATTCACTCCAGCGTATTCCAGTGTATTTCTACGGCTGTTCAGAATGCCGCACTTTTAGATATGCTGAAGTGTGAAGTGAGAAGAAAAAAAAAAAACAAAACAAAACAAAACCCTGAGCTCAGCAGAAATAGACAAATCTGGATTTTTTTTTTTATTCGTTTTAAAGAGCCCCCCTTGTGAATTGCGCATTGAGACTTTGCTAATCTACACGCTCCACATGTGGTCCATTGTCCTCTCATTTTTCTGCTTGAGCACTTCAGCACACAGGACTTGTGTCAGGCCAGCCCAACACCTCACTAATGGGGCATTTGTGTTTAATAAATACAGGACCAGAAAAATGGCTACAAACTCCCCCTCCTTCCCCCCCCAACCCCCTCTCCCAAAAAAAAAAAAAAAAAGAACTGACGACTGCTTAATAAATCCAACCTCTGCTAGGCCACACAGTCAAACTAATTAAAAGAAAAATGTGCAATGGGCCGGACCCTGAGGAGAAAATGGACAAACCTTTGCTCTTGTCCCCTTCTTGCTTATATTGCCCCATTTTTGATGAAAGTGCCAAACTGGTTCTTGAGAGCGATGCCTTAGGGGAACCATTTAGGGCTCCCAGAAGAACCATTAACATGAAGGTTCCAGAAATAACCTTAACTTCTTTTAGATCTGTTCCGTAAACAGCCATGATTAGATGATAAACGGATTTGTGAAATACCAACAGGCTCGTGATTTCTGGAGGACTCTCGCTGCACACGGTCACGCAGGCTAAATTCAGACTTTCTTAATCTGTTTGTGTCCTGCTGGGTAGCCCACCAGACATTAAAGATGTCTGTGTTATCCGCATATTAGGAAACTTTTCAAAGTCCAAATAACCAACTTCATATGGAAAGATCCCTTCAGAGAATGATACGTTTCTTTGCCAAGCAATGGGATCTACGAGGAGCCACCAAGCCCAGTAAAGTGCCAGGGTAGTACCAGGATCCTTAAGAGCGTATCTAACGATGTACTGTACTTCCAACAGTCCAGACTGTCAACTTCATTCTGTCCCTAACTCCCCGTGTGACCCCCTTAATCTGCTGGGACTGCCATCTAACGACATACAGACAACTGCCCTCTAATGAGCATTGAAGCGTGTGCCAGAACTGTGTTCACTATAGAAAGGCGCTATATAAAAACAATCACCAGAAAGCAAAACGAATACGTACCTTATAACAGGGCTTCTTACTCATTTCTGTGCTGTGACCCAATCTTACCATTCTGAGTGTCTTCGAGACCCATTCCTAGTTAAATGCCTGAATGATCAAAGTTGGGGGGGCAGACCCCCCCCCCCTTGGATAATCATGGACAAGCATCAGAGCGTTAAATCGAGGACGATCGTCAAAGCAATGTCGATCAACCTGCGGCGACCCACCACGACCCTCTTCACAAACCATCTGCGACACAATACCATTAAATACAACAGTGACTGGCGACACAACGGCGGCCCCCTGACCCACCCTCTAAGATTTCTTTCAGTCAGTAGTAATAGAATAAAATAATAAATAAAAAAAGCAAACAACAGTCCATGCCCCTCAAATAACGGGGACACGATTAGAATTCCACTCTTCGCAGTGGTGGCCTTTTTCCGAGTTAAATCGGCTCCGATGTGTGTGTTCACCCTTTGACGGACTGCTGCTGTTCCTGCCCTGCACCCAATGCATGCTGGGATGGGCTTCAGCTGCCTCGCCACCCTGATTAAGAGAAATAGTTTTACAAGATGGATGGATGGATGGATGAATGGACTGAAACGTCTGCTTTTGGCTGCCTCTAATGGAACCCACAGCTTGTTGTTTTCACTTTGCGGTTAATCTGAAAGGGGGCTGCAGGTAATGATCTGAGAGCGGAAGTGGGCTTGTGTGTCCGAAGTGAACGTTAGCAGAATGGATACCTGTGGTCACCTCAGTCACTAAATAAGGGGGTAAGGGGAGGGCTTCGCTTCTACTTGGTCACACCCTGCTTCCAAAACGTGACCCCGCTTTGAATCATCTACGAGATTACAAACATCCAACCCGTGCGAAGCCCATTTGGGGTTGGCGTCTCATCTCGAGTGTGATCTGGATCGGCGCCCCGGAGTGCCACAGAAAATGCACTGACTTCTCGAACCCCTTGTCAAATTACAGGCAAACACAAAAGGTCCCTTAAGAAGGAGCGATCGCGATCACCTCTTATGAACTCCATAGCAGCATTTTAAAGTTGCGCAGGCCGGTTAAACACCCGACTTAAGTCTGCCAACGGGGCATGTCAGGTGGCAATTTGTCCTACTCTGGCCTTCCGCTCGTAAATTCACTTAACTGATCGCGTTTACACCGTCGTCCACAATGCCTGTCTAAAAAACAAATTCTCAGCACAAAGACACCTGAAGATTTGTGGTTTAGTTCTCCAAAGATTTATTTAGAGTAGCTACCTTGAATTAACCAATCAGAGGCAGGGGATGATTAGGGGGCCGGAATGACCAAGAAATAACTAACCGGTCAAAGCTGGCTGGTACAAGCAAATGTGTTGAGGTCTTCCACCTTGGCTCTGTCATACTCAGTGGTCTCCAGTGTGTGGATGCACAGCGCAACAAATCTCAGAGCATCATAAGAGGTGGTCTCCGTCCAACCCCTCTCAAGTGGCTACCCATGCCAGCTAATGTAGCACCCAGGCTTTTTAACAAAATACAAGAAGCAAGACTGTTCACCGATATATGGTGACATCATCCAACATCTGAGACTCTGTCACCTAGGGAAGTTACTGTTGCAGACACATGGAAAAAGCGATGGGAGGAAGACCCTCCTGTAAACTCTTTCCTGGTCAGCGTGCCAGGTTTTGACCTTCCCTATTTGGACTGGGCCCATGCTGATCTGCTACCAAACAGGGGTTGGCAGATGTGCTGCACGCCGACATAGATGGGGATATGGTGACCACCTGCTCTGTTCCTGTGGACAACAGCAAATCGTCAATGACTGTACCATCCTAAAGTTCCGCAGTGGTCTTGCCATGCTTCATACTGCCTCAGCATCTGCAATTGACTGGTTGCGATGAGATAAAATAAACAACATGACCAAGCCATGGTGGGCAACTTGGCTAGGACATCAGGATACACCCTACTCTTTACTGGTGATGCCCAGGGATCTTTTATGACCACCGAGAGTCAAGCCCTCAGTTTTATGTCTCATTTGAAGGATGGCAGCACACTGTCTGCCATCACAGCACTGGCGCATTGGGATCCTCACAAACAGCACAGAGTAGGTGCCCCCTGCTGGCCCCACCAACACCTCTTCCAGCAGCAACCCAAAATTTGACCTCTCAATGGTCTCCCATCCAAATATTGGCTGGTCCCAAACATCCATAGCTTCAGGTGGATGACCTGGTCTGAAGTCCCTGTGGTATGACTACTGCAATACTTAACTATATAGCGACTTGACAGTGAGCAGCAATCTAAAGTGCTTTACAGGCTCTCCACATTTCTACATCTTGAATGCTTTCGGGTGAGGTGACCAGGCATGAGTGCTGACTGGCAATCCGGTGCTTTACAAGCCAATGCCTTACTGGTTGGGCCATGCTGGCTGTCCATGGAAGTTGGGGACGAGCCATCGTTTGGGATTTTGCCGTTAAGGTGTCATTCAGACTCGCAGGGCCATCTTAACAGAGTCATAGGCCTCCGGGCAAAGTAGTGTGGCGCGGCCCCTGTTTTGAGAGCGAAACAGAAACATACGTAGGCATCAGAAACACGGTGGGCCCCTATGGTGCTGGGGGCCCCGGCCAGTGCCCATTGTGCCCGTACGTTAAGACGGCCCTGTGTCAGAGCACATCTTAATACATAATTCGCCAGTCTCCTCACTCACTCATCTCACTCACGTCCGTCCAAAGCCGAATGCGCAGTCACCTTCTGCGCGGCTGCCCGAAAAACCTTACGAGACCGACATCACGGCAGGCGGTGGATTTACGGCCGCGAAAATTCAAAGAGAAAGGCGACTTCGATTAAAGATCTAGAGGCCTGAAAGGCGATTTCGACTACAGCTCAAGGCCTAATTACGCATTCATTCAATACACCTATATCAGGTTTGTGGTGCTTATACTTATTACTATTCCACTCGTGCCCGTTTCATCTTACGTTAGCGAAACGGGCTCTTTGTCTAGTATATCATAAAAATGGTGGCACTATTCTGGGCTATGTGGGTCCCTGTAGAGCCATTGCTTGACAAAGAGTCGTATCGATCTGGGAAGGGAGGGTCTTTGCATATGAAAAGTTCTTCAGGCTTTGAAAAGTGCTACCGATTGTTTTATAGCGCCTTTACGCTATACTGTATAGATGATTTCATACTTATTCCTACAGAGTTACAGAGTGACTTGAAGCTAAGGAGGGTTAGCGTTAATTGAACGACTGATTGATTGATGAACATATAAAGAGAAACAACCAAAGGCGGCGGGCGGGAGAGTGTTTGTTTTATTACATTTACATTTCTTTGCTTAGCAGATGCTTTCATCCAAAGCGACTTACAAAAGAAGTCAACATAATTGAGTAAACATCGGTTTGGGAGGGGGGGGGGGGGCGTTTGGGGATCAAATGTTACAGGAGAAAAGTGACAAAAGTGATCACCGTTAAGTGAGGCGCTCAGAACAAATCACGAGCGAGTTACAATTCCTACGTTATGAAAATCGAGCACATTAGATGGAAGTTCACCAAACAAGAGGGTCTTCAAACACTTCTGAAACACATTGAGGAAGTCAGAAGTTCGAAAGGAGGTGGGAAGCTCGTTCTGCCAGCCAGGAGTTACACAAGAAAGAGTCTGGATTGAGATTTGATGCCACACCTGATCAGCAGTAGATGTGAATGGTCGAGAAGGGGCAGAGGAACTCACAAGTGTCTCCATATGAACGGGGTTCCCTTGAAGGCAAACACCAAGCTGCTACAGGGAGCAAATTTAGTGATCTGAAAAGAGGAGTGACCTGTGCCCACCTTGGCTCTTTGAACACCAGACGTGCTCCTGCATCTCGAATCGTTTTCTCGTCCTACCTAGGCTTTGTATAACAGATATATTGAAGATTGTGTTGGTGCAGCTCCAGACGTGCTACAGGAATTCACTGATCTTACAGATTTCCATCCATCTCCAGGTGGAGTGGTGGTTCTGAGGTAGGGATCTGCACTGGTAATCGGAAAGTTGCCGGTTCAAATCCCGTAAACGCCAAAAGTGACTCTACTCCATTGGGCTCTTGAGCAAGACCCTTAACCTGCATATGCTCCGTCCTGGACACACTGCTGACGTTAATCTGCAAACAGGTTCTCCAACCTGCAGGGAAACATCTGGGAGTTGGTGGGAGAATTGGCACTCCAGCCACCATAAAAAACACACTGTTCCATTCCATCTGAACTGGTGTGGTGCTGAAGTGCCACCCGTCGCATGGCTGCACTTGGGTCCTAATCTGGGACCTGGAGTTGGCTTTTCATGTGGTGGGTGCCGCGATGTGATGTATCAGCGCCTGCTCCTTACCTCCTCATCCATCTCACAGTTTCACAGTTGACGTTTCCACCACAACTCTGCTATTATTAGTTAGCAGTCTTTCCATCAGCTGTCTATGACATGCCAACTGACTCACACAGTTACCTTCTCTACAGCTCCTTCCATTCTAAAAACTCTCCACCTCTTTCACACTTCCTTAGTTTCCATCATGTGATGAGGTTGACTTCTGTAACAAAGCACTCAGAATGACGAGTTTCTTCATTGACAGGGAACACCCTTGTCATATTGTAGACAGGGACCTTGATCAAGCCAGGAGTAGACCTCGCCACATGCACTCTAAGAGGATGGTCCTCCAGTTCCACCGTAATACTGTTTCTATCTCACAGGTCACCAAACAAAACTGCCCCATTTTGCAGACAGATCCTTCCACAGGAGTCTTTTTATCTCCCACAAACCTTCCTCGATCTCCTTCCATTGACCACCTAACCTACACAAACTATTTATCTGCAGCTCACTTTACAGAGGAAAGACACACTCCTCACCAGCAACCTTAATAATAATAATAATGCAATTTATGTATATAGCGCCTTTCCCATGCTCAAGGCGCTTAAGTTTAAGCTGTAACCGGAGCCACCTTGTTTCTGGTCCCTCTGATACATTTCCATATTAAACAACGGGTTTCTTGCCAGTCTAAAAAATCTTATCGACTGCAATTCTTGTAGGAAGTGTCCAGGGGGACGGCTAGCAGACCGTTTCAGGGAGGACGCTCAAGGCATGAAGATCAACAACCTCACAAAGCCTACCATAGATCACTTCATCTGATCGTAGCCACACGGATTTCTCCGTTTGTGTTCTTTCACAGCGCTTTAAAGACACTTTTCAAAGAGAATCCGAAGATATTTAGCTCCTTCTCAGACTGGGATGGGGTTGGTCAAAGATCACTTCATGTCTTAATGACTGGTTAACTTTTTAAATGACTTCCTACATATCCTCTCACCTTTTGTCTGCCCTATGTTCCCTCTTTCTCCTCTTATTCATTTACCTGCTTTTTACTTTTTAGTTGCACACCTGATGAGGGCTATGCAGCCAAAACATTTAACCTTCTTTCCTCTTCAGCTTGGAAATCACCTTTTGCCCCAATGAAATTGCACATTTCTGCTAACGAGTAAGAATGCACCATAGTTATCTAGTAATTCCGTCTTTTTTCACCTATTACAATACTGGCGCGTCGGTACAGTCCAGCGATCGAATTGTCCCACACGGCAGAATAATTAGACATGACGGACACTTCTAGCATAATTTGATGGTCAGATGGGGGTGAAGGCCTTCAATAAAGAACAGCTGCGAATTGGATACTATTGTGCCCCCCCCCCCAACCAAACCCCAAATGACACAATGCAGCGACACTTTTCTTTGTGTGCTTCTTCTTGGCCGACGCCTTTTGTTTGGGGTTTTCTTAAGACTCCTTGTCTCCTCGCATTCCTCCATGTGAATAGGCGAATCGAGACATCTGCCAGAGTGGCCGCACATTCGAATGCAAATCAGAGATTAGCGGCTCCCCGGCACGGGCACGCGCGCTCCCGGAGCCGGACTCACACCAGCGGGAGCGCGTACGGCTGTCCATCAGCTGCACCCGCATCACAAAAAAGAAAAAAGGAGGAAAAAAAGTTTCAAACAGCGGGATTGGTCGAATGTATAGAAATTGGTGGGCAGTAGGCACTATAACTACTATTAAAAATAAAAACGACCCCAAAACATGCGTTTTTAAATTAACATGAGAACTCGTAGCGCAGGTTGGGCGGAGCTTTAAAACTAACACCAAGTGTGTCGAGTCGGTAAATACGAAAACAAATAAACTTTTCTCATAAATCACGTCGTCTGCTAAAGTTCTCTAAAGCCATTACACTTCGTGTCTCACGACAAGGACACTCAAGTGCTTCTGCGACAAGTTCTCATTAAAGAAGCTGCTACCGATATGGAAAGGAAGAGATTCGGGTCGGGACCGGTCTCATTTGCCCCGTTCTCTGTGCAGATCCTAAGAACTACAAGCGGCAAATGCGACTATCGGGATAACAAAAGTAAACCGTTAAATGCGCCATCGCCACCGCGTGCACCTCGGAGAGCGACGCGTCCGCAGCGGCTCGCACGCGTCACCCGCCAGAGGTATCATTGGATCATCCGCGCTGGAGAGAATTGTAGCGTCTTGCCCTCTGGCTTTACTGCAGCGGGTCACTCAAGTGTACTGTCTCCTTGCTTGTTTGCCTGCCTTGTCGATGGAAAGAAATCACCCGATCTCACCCACCCAAATGTGCACAAGCTGCCAGGCACTCACCTATCGTGGGGCTGATCCGTCTTGCCAGGTGCATCACTCTTGAACATTGCGTCGGGCGGGCGGGCGCACGCACGGATCGATCTGTATGCCAGTCCAGCCACACTGAAGACAAGTAACCAAAAAGATCGCCACCCCTTCTTGCTTTGGCTGCCGTTGTATCCACAAGGCGTGTGTCCTACGCGTCCCGCCGCGACTGCCTCACTCTTGCCGATAACACCGCACCTCCTCTCTGCATTGTGCTACCACAGTACAGACGAGCGACTGGAGCACCTGGTGCGGCCGGACGCGTCAGCTGATCCGCAGCCTCGGGATTGGCTGTCGGCAGCTGCCTGTCACTCGAGCACCATCTGTCAGGGCAGGCGGAGTAGGGGAGAGGAACAAAGGATAAAAAAGGAGCTCAATGGGCAGAGCAAAGGAGACGGAGCGAGCGCTATTCACTTGTGGGAACACCTCGAGCGAGGGCACACTGCCTCCTTTTCTTCTTTGTTTCATTTCGGAGCCATGCGAAGCCATAGAGTCACGGAAACCTGTTTGGGGACGCCGAGATCACTGCTGTGAACCAATCAGCGCTTGTTTATATAGCGCCATCCCCATGCGCCGGCGCTTTATTGAACAAACGAGACTAAAATATGGTACCTCACGGACTTTAACTCGCGAGTTATCCAACATCACAAATACAGCACAAGTTAATACATTATATAGCGTACTGAACATCGCGCTCTGTCTCTAGATTACATTGCAGCATTGTTTTCATAGTAGTAATTTATTCATATTAATATTTGCAATTTATGTAGCAGAATTCTCAAACTCAATTTTAAACGTATGGACAAACTAGGTCATATTTTATTTCATATAGCGTCAGCCCTGGATTAACCATTAAGTAAAATAAGTACGTGTTTAGGGCACCGAGGCAAGTGGGCACCGCTGAGTTTTTACCCGAACCTATTAACTCTTTCCCTGCCTTACCTGACTTTTTATTGAACTTTTTGCAATTGCCCTTATCTGCCGTGTTCGACTTTAATCCGCATCGTTAAAAAGCGTTTGTCTTCGTCACGGTGAGTGACTTAAGCTTTAAACTTTGTTTGACGATACTTTTAAACCAGTGACGTTTCGGGAGGTGGCGGGGCCGGTTTTGTTCAGAAGACCCTGATCTCTTCTTCCCACCCCATGATTTTGTAATCGTGTTTAGCCCCACATTATATAAGACATAGATCCTGCTCTATGTTGCACGGTGCATGATGGGGGCAAAACCAAAAACGGGATCTAACCCCCACCCCGTTCTTCAATTGTATATACAATTAAGACATGCAAAGGGTGATTAGTGCCATGTACATTCCAAACTTTAATAGTATAAATTGTGAATAATAATAAATAAATAATTTATAATTGTAAATAATAATAAAGTGTGAATTTCCCCTTGGGATTAATAAAGTATCTATCTATCTATCTATCTATCTATCTATCTATCTATCTATCTATCTATCTATCTATCTATCTATCTATCTATCTATCAGCAGGTAAAGCCGTTGTTACATTATACAACTTTTTGTCCTGAGGTAAGTCAGATTTGCTGATTGCAGTTGCTGATCTCGCCGATGGAATGTGTCTCTTTACACAACTGAAAAAAATAAAAAAATCACTGGCATTGTCACAATTAGTGACTGAGCGTTGGCCTTCCAGCACAGTCATCCTTACCTCTTTTTCTGCTGCCTGGTGGAGCTGCCACTGTATGACGGGTTAACAGGTATGGTGAGCTCAGCCACAGTTTTGGCCCCCTTTTTTTTTTTACCTTTTCCATTCTCTCGTGGTACCAAAAACACGAGATATCAGAGAGACAAGCCTCTCTTCTGTTTATGAGAATCAAAGCACTTGTGTTTCTTATTCCTTGTCACTGAATTCCATTGCGCTTCCAGATGAGCTCTCATTGGCTGTCAGCTCTCCAGCACACAGACCCCGCCCCCACGACTAAAGACAAAAGCAGACTGAAGTCGTGGAATAGTTGGAGTGGGTCGCTGGGCATGTCGCTATGTAAATGAATGCTGCGACTGGAAATCATTAGAAAAGTCATCAAATGTGACATGGCCTTTAAGTCGATGTTGTATTACAGGACTTTTTACCATGGGGTATCTCAGATTTGGCAATCACTATCTCAGCGCTGCACCATGTCAAATTACACCACTAAGAATTGCAGCCCATGTCATATTTATTGACGGGAGCGCTAATCTCCCAGCACAATCATGCCCGCCCCTTTTTCCTGACAGCCAATAGGATGCCGCCTGATGGAGCCAGTGCTGTACAAAGGCTTCATAGCTGTGATGCAATCCACCACATTCTCAGCTCTTTTTCCTTTTTCCCATTCTGTTAAAGTTTATAAAACATGAGAGATCAGGTTAAGCTGATGGTGGGCGTGACTTGTGCCCTCATTGGGCGGCTTCTCAGAGCTTCAGGGGAGAAAAGAGACGGCATTGTTACTGGTGGTACCCCCTCTTGCCCTGGCAGGGTATAACATCCCTTGTCTGAGCCTGGAAGGTGGTGACCATGCCTGACAACCTGTTAATAGTAAAACAACTTCCCATCCCACCACTCTTAAGTCAGTGGGCAATCAACCGATGTTCTATACTAATTGAGCTTAAAAAAAAATTCAAATTTCAATCTAAGTTCAAAACTTTTTCAAAATATAGATAGATAGATAGATAGATAGATAGATAGATAGATAGATAGATAGATAGATAGATAGATAGATAGATACTTTATTAATCCCAAGGGGAAATTCACATAGTCCAGCAGCAGCATACTGATAAAGAAAATACTAAAAAGTGATAACAATGCAGGTATACAGACAGACAATAACTTTGTTTAATGTTAACGTTTACCCTCAAACCCGTGTGGAATTGAAGAGTCGCATAGTGTGGGGGAGGAACGATCTCCTCAGTCTGTCAGTGGAGCAGGACGGTGACAGCAGTCTGTGGCTGAAGCTGCTCCTCTGTCTGGAGATGATCCTGTTCAGTGGATGCAGTGGATTCTCTATGATTAACAGGAGTCTGCTCAGCGCCCGTCGCTCTGCCACGGATGTCAAACTGTCCAGCTCCGTGCCTACAATAGAGCCTGCCTTCCTCACCAGTTTGTCCAGGCGTGAGGCGTCCCTCTTCTTAATGCTGCCTCCCCAGCACACCACCACGTAGCAGAGGGTGCTCGCCACAACCGTCTGATAGAACATCTGCAGCATCTTATTGCATATGGCAGGATCTAAACAATAACATTTTAGAATAAGCTTCCATTTCAGAGAAAAGGATACTCTGCTTTTCTTGCTCCTTTTATAGAGTAGCTGCTGTTGTTGGCTCTTCCCTCCTTCTTTTCAGTGGGGGGTCAAATTTTGCTTTGGTTTGTTAAATTTGACTTGACTGCATGGACTGTCGTCTGTTTCTAATCAAAATCAATAAAAAAATAATTAAACACCTGAATTCAGTAATTTGGATGGTGTCCACATACGTTTGGTCAAGTAGTGTATCTATTAAAGGGCAAGTCAGAAATGACTATATCAATCAACTCATCTATTAAAGTCTCCAAATGCCTACTCTAGGGATCTGCCTACCTATTAAAGGACAGCAAGTTCTATGTAAGGATACTTTAGACACTACTATAGGAATCTTTCCATCTAGTAAAAGAAGGTATTATAGGAATTCCTCTGTCTGTTCACAATACTTTTTTTTTTAAATAAAGACCCATTAGAGATTACAAGAATCTGTCAATCCATCTGTCTATTATAAAGTGCCCATTTATCTATTAGAAGACTAGTTAGAGGCAACTACTGCAATCTAGCTACCTATTATACAGGGTCTTTCTATTATTTTGTCCATCCATCTATCCAATAGAAGGCTACTTGCAGATAATTACAGGAATCTGTCTGTCCATCAATCTGTTGAAAGGTTGCAATATGAGTATTGATGAAACCCTTCTCTCTGTTCACAATACATTTCTAAGTTAAATACACACCCGTGTAACAAATCTATTTATCTAATCCTGCCTACTATACTACAAATTAATATCTATCAATCTATCTATCTAATCCTGCCTATTATATTATAAATTAATATATATCCATCTAATCATGCCTACTTTACCCCCTATTCTTCCTTCAAGCTGGCCTCCCTGTTGGATAGTGTTCCTTCATCTAAACCTGGCAGGATGTCAGAACACCCATTCTTTGGAAGGAATCCAATGCCCAGATCCTTGTGTAGGCAGGGAACCTCCTGCCTCTTTCCATGTCTATTTCCCACCTGGGTCTCCTGACCAGGTAGTGGAAGAGAGTCTATTCTGACAGTGATTCCAGTCTCCATCACACTGTCTATAATATAGAGCCTTTCATATCCCTATCTATCTATCTATCTATCTATCTATCTATCTATCTATCTATCTATCTATCTATCTATCTATCTATCTATCTATCTATCTATCTATCATATAGTGCCTTTCCATCCATCTTTCCACACAGAGCCTCACAGCTCAGACAAGGCGGCGGGCTTGCAGTAATTGTCAGAGCAGGACTTAAACATATAAGAATCCCGATTGACTGTCCATTGTCTTCTGAGTGCCTGGCTCTTAAGACTAGTAACGGGAATCAGGTCCTGTCTCACTCATTGTTCTTTTATTGTCCCCCAAAATACAATGCATCCTTCTTATCCAATCTGATTGAACTTTTGACCACCTAAGCTCTTACTCTAGAGAATGATCCTTCTTGGTGATTTCAACGTCCATATATTGACACCCCCACATCTATACTGAGAAATGAAGTCCTATCCTTACTGGACTGTTTTTGGCGCTCACACAACTGTTGATTTTCTAACCACCTCTGGCGGTCATAGAGTGGATCTGATCTGCACTTCTGGACTATCTGTTGCCATCACTTACAGCACTGATTTGGGACTCTCTGACCATAAAGCAGTATTTTTCACTGTTTCACTGTCTCTCCCTCCTCTTACCTGTAAACGACAAATTTCTTACAGAACACCTTAAAAATATCTGTCCCTCTATCCTTTCTTGATCCATTTCTGATCTTTTACTGTCCTGCACCTATTCCATCAACACTAGATAGTCCTTGTTGACCACTATACTCAGCCCTTCATTCAGTTTTAGATAAAACAGCTCCTTTAAAACATAGGAGGTTTCCTTTAAACATTCAGCTCCTTGGTATACCTCAGAATTGCCGATCTATGAAAGCAGCTGGCCGACGCCTTGAGAGAATGTCACGTAAGACTGGGCCTCACCGTGCACATCCAGGCTTTCTCTGACCACCAAAGAGCTTACAGAGAAGTACTAACTGATGCCAAGAACACCCATTACGGCAGAATAATAGAAAGTGGCCACAATAACCCAAGGGTTTTGTTCTTTGTAGTTAATAGATAGATAGATAGATAGATACTTTATAAACTACTTGAACCCGCATCTGGCCCGACTACCTCTTCTACTGAAGTCTGTGAGGAATTGCTCCACTTTTTCTGTAACAAAATTAACGATCTAAATAATTCAACTAACATAAATACATCATCTGTTTATATCTCTCCCTGTTCTCCCACTCCATCCAGCTCCTTCTGTAAGTTCTCACCAGTCACATCTGTGTTTGTTAATAACCTGCTTTGTAAGATGAGGCCGACTACTTGTGTACTGGACCCCATCCCCACCACACTACTTAAATCCTGCCTTCATGCCATAATCCCGACTGTTACAACAATAATAAACTCATCCCTTGACACTGGCTCTGTGCCGCTCACTTTTAAAATTGCTTCTGTAACCCCAATGTTAAAAAAGTCTGGTCTTGATGCTGACAATCTTAACAATTTCCGGCCTATTTCCCACTTACCTTTCCTGTCAAAAGTTCTTGAGCGTGTTGTAGCTTCCCAACTCACCAATTACCTAACCTCTAATAATTTGATGGAACCCTTTCAGTCTGGTTTCAGGGCGCGGCACAGCTGTGAAACTGCTCTGCTACGGGTAACCAATGATTTGCTTATGGCAGCAGACTCTGGACAAACCAGCATATTAATTCTGTTAGAACTCAGTGCAGCATTTGACACTCAGGTCAGACATGACATCCTACTGTCCAGAATGGAGGACATGCTGGGTATCTCTGGCACTGCCCTCCAGTGGTTCAAGTTCTATCTGACTGATAGGCAAGAGTTTGTTAGTCTTGGCAACAGCAAATCCAGCTCAGCGCCAGTCACACAAGGCTCTGTCCTCGGTCCTCTGCTTTTCTGTATTTATATGCTTCCCCTTGGCCATATTATCCGTAGCTATGGATTGGGTTATCATTTTCATGCAGATGATACTCAACTCTACTTCAATGTTAAAAGTGGAACTTCATCAGAGCTTTCTCAGCTCACAACCTGCCTCAGTGAAATTAAAACCTGGATGGAGCAGAACTCTTTAAAATTAAATTGCAACAAAACTGAACTCCTGCAAATTGGGACTAAAATGCAACTTAATAAAATTAGCTCAATGAGTCAATCTTGGCGGTGATCTCATCAAACCTGCCTCTACTGTAAAAAATCTTGGTGTCATTTTTGATTCCTCCCTCACTTATTCCGCCCACATAAATCACATTAAGAAACCTCTTACTTTCACCTCCGTAACATATCCCTTGTTCTCTCCTTCCTCTCCTTCTCTAATGCTGAGAAACTTGTCCATGCTTTTTATCACATCCCGCATCGATTATTGTAATTCCCTACTGGCAGGTGCCCCTTCTAATCTTATATCACAGCTCCAGCTTATTCACAACTCAGCCTTACACGGACCAGCAGCAGCGAGCACATCACACCATCCTGCTCCGTCTTCACTGGCTCTCTGTGTCCTACAGGATTGATTATAAAATCCTACTAATAACCTACAAAGCTTTAAATAACCTCACGCCAAACTACATCAGTGACCTTCTCCATCACTATGTGCCTGCCCGCCCACTAAGGTCCTCTGATTCTGGTAATCTTGTTGTGCTCCTCACTAATCTACACTCCATGGGTGACAGCAGGGCCTTCAGCTGTATAGCGCCCAGACTCTGAATGACCTACCGAAATTAATCAGGTCAGCTGACTCCATGAATTGCTTTAAAAAAACAACTCAAAACTCATCTGTTCAGGACGGCTTTTAGCTCTACTTGACGTTATTAGCCTTCTCTCAGTTTACTTCTCTGTCAAGATGCTCATGTAACCTGTGTGTGTGTGTGCGAGATCATCAATTATGTTGTCTGTTTTCTTTTCAGAATTCACTGTCTTAATCTTCTTTATTTATTTATCTGGTTTGTACAATGCTATATACTGTATACGCTGCCATTCTTATTATATTCTGTAAGTGCCTTGAGCATGGGAAAGGTGCTATATAAATAAAAAATGTATTATTATCTGTCTGAAAGATAGATAGACAATTACAGGAATCCATCTGTTAAATGGTCACTGTAAAAGTGTTAATGAAATTCCTATGTCTGTTCACAATGCATTTTTTAATTGAAGAACTAGTAGAGATTATAAGAATCTATCTAAATATTATATAGAGCCTTTCATATCTATCTACCTATTTATCTATCTATCTATCTAATCCTGCCTACTATACTACAATTTAATATCCATCCATCCATCCATCCATTTTCCAACCCGCTGAATCCGAACACCGGGTCGCGGGCGTTGGAGCCAATCCCAGCCAACGCAGGGCGCAAGGCAGGAATCAATCCCGGGCAGGGCATCAACCCACCGCAGAAATTTAATATCTATCTTTCTAATCCTGCCTACTATACTACTATTTAATATCCATCTATCTAATCCTGCCTTCTATACTACAATTTAATATCCATCTACTGTATCTAATCCTGCCTACTATACTACAAATTAATATCTATCTATCTATCATATAGTGCCTTTCCATCTATCTGTCTGATAGATAGATAGACAATTACAGGAATCCATCTGTTAAATGGTCACCGTAAAAGTGTTAATGAAATTCCTATGTCTGTTCACAATGCATTTTTTAATTAAAGAAATATTAGAGATTATAAGAATCTATCTAAATATTATATAGAGCCTTTCTATCCATATATCTATCTATTTTATGACGGCTAGTTAGAAACAATATCAGGAATCTATCTATCCATTCTTTGGTGCCTTTCCATCTATTACAGATATAAGAATCTATCTACCTATCTATCCATTAGAAGGCTAGTTAGAGACAACTGCCTTTGACTTTTTAAAGACTGATATTGTAATCCAGGTCATCCATCCATCCATTGTCCAACCCGCTGAATCCGAACACAGGGTCACGGGGGTCTGCTGGAGCCAATCCCAGCCAACACAGGGCACAAGGCAGGAACCAATCCTGGGCAGGGTGCCAACCCACCACAGGTAATCCAGGTCAGTTCAGCACCAATCTGTCCATCACTCAAAATGTGTTTTATGTAGTGACTTTCAACATGATCATCAAACTGAAGAAGACACTTTTTAAGATGCCCTAATTGACATTTTACCCCAGCTATGACATCCTTAATTGGACCTTAGCTTCCCTAACGTGCCTCCTGTAGCCCACCTTTATTTCTTCTTGTCCACTCTTTTTCCCCTGGGCTTTTTCTGCTTACGTCTAATTAAGGTCAGAGTTTGCTCGGATGAGAAGTCAATCACCACTTCCAGGATGTCTGCAATGAATCCTTTGCCTTCCCAAGCACTGCTGATAACGACCCTCTGCCTACCTGAGGGCACTTTGACCTTAATTAGTCCTAATTACCCAGGAGCCTCTAGCATATGGCAATTAATCAGGCCAATTAAGGTCATTCTAACTTCAATAGCAGCCTGCCAACCATATTGGGTGTAAATTAGTGAAACAGTAAATGCTGTTCAGTCATTCAGGCCTACTTTTGTTGTTAATAATTTCATTCAGAGCAATTTTTAAAATTAAACATGAGTCATATAAAGATTTGGTTGAAATGCATTTATTACTATAATACGTTTCAGGCATAATCCATGGAGTGGATGCAGAAGATTCAATAATAATCATACTCCTACAGAAAAATGACATTTTGACAGGATTTCATATCACTTTGTGGAGAATTATAATAAAAGTAATTTTAACACCTTTATAACTATTACTTTATACACATTGTGGCAAATGGCTGGGGGTGCTACCCAGCCGGGACGCCCAGGAGGACCCGAGGAGGGCTTACACCTCCTCCAGACCACGAGGGGGCGACTGCCCTGG
The DNA here is from genome assembly GCF_900747795.2 of Erpetoichthys calabaricus. Taxonomy (NCBI): domain Eukaryota; kingdom Metazoa; phylum Chordata; class Cladistia; order Polypteriformes; family Polypteridae; genus Erpetoichthys; species Erpetoichthys calabaricus. Next base: position 75,536,512 of record NC_041411.2, on the reverse strand, counting down.
TGGCTTTGGGGACCACGGGAACAGAGTTAGAAGCTCAACCCTATAGGGGCCCGTGGTCACCGCCAGGGGGCGCCCCAATGCCTGAGGAGCCCTGGCCCTCAGCACTTCTGCCACACCCGGAAGTGCTGGGGGGAAGAAGAACAGGGACACCCGGAGTGCTTCTGGGTGCGCAGCAGGTACTTCTGATACACTGGGGAGTGCCGGCGGAAGCTAATCGGGAGGCACCTGGAGCACATCCGGGAGGGTATAAAAGGGGCAGCCTCCCGCTGGAGTCGGGAGTGTAGAAGACGAAGTCTTGGTGGAGAGGAGTGGAGGCGGACCTGAAGAGGCAAAGGCATTGTGCGGCCTGGACTTTGAGGGAGTTTTGGGGTTGTGTGTGCACTTTGTTGTTGTAAATATGTATAATAAACGTGTGTTGGGTGAACCATCGGTGTCCGCCTGTCTGTGTCCGAGCCATGCTCCACAACATATATATTTACTATATACAGTACATATATATGGAGAGAGAAGAGTTATGGAGGCTGGCACAGTGGTTAATGCTGTTGCCTACCAGATCCGGCATCCTAAGTTTGATTCCCATGTCCTGTCCTTCTTTTTCTCTTTCCTTGTCTTGTCTTCATGGGGTTTCCTTCAGGTTCCCCAGTTTGTCTTCCACATCCTCAAACATGAGCCTGTTAGATTAACTAGTGACTCCATATTAGCCCACGTATAAGTGAATTGTGTGTGTGTGTGAGAGAGAGGGCTCTGTGATGGACTGGCATCCTGTCCAGGTTGTCTCCGCATATGTGACTCTTCTTCTGAGGCTGAGTTCTGGTCTCCTGCACTCCTGACAGAATGTGTGCACGAATAATTCCATGTGTGTGTGTGTGCGTGTGTGTGTGTGTGTGTGTCCACATGGTATAAATATTATAATACATGAGAGCCTAAGAAATGTACTGGTTTGTGGAAACATGGCAGGAAGAGAGAGTGTGAATCACCGGCACTCACGTGTTTTCTGTTTCTCCTAGAATGGAGGGGAAGGCACCGGAAGATGAATGACATCACATCTGGTTCTGCAGCTGCAAGCCCCGCCTCTTCCGGTCACCAGCCTCACTGGAGGTCCGCGTTCATTTTGGACATTTTTCACTTAGGGGTGCACTCACTTTTGTTGCCAGTGGTTTAGACATTAATGGCTGTGTGTTGAGTTATTTTGAGGGGACAGCAAATTTACACTGTTATACAAGCTGTACACGGACTACTTTACATTGTATCAAAGTATCGTATCCTCAGTGTTGTCCCATGAAAAGATATAATAAAATATTTACAAAAATGTGAGGGGTGTACACACTTTTGTGAGATATTGCGTATATACTGTACAGTGCATCCGGAAAGTATTCACAGCGCATCACTTTTTCCACATTTTGTTATGTTACAGCCTTATTCCAAAATGGATTAAATTCTTTTTTTTCCTTAGAATTCTACACACAACACCCCATAATGACAACGTGAAAAAAGTTTACTTGAGGTTTTTACATATTTATTAAAAATAAAAAAAACTGAGAAATCCCATGTCCATAAGTATTCATGGCCTTTGCTCAATGCTTTGTCGATGCACCTTTGGCAGCAATTCCAGCCTCAAGTCTTGTTGAATATGATGCCACAAGCTTGGCACACCTATCCTTGGCCAGTTTCGCCCATTCCTCTTTGCAGCACCTCTCAAGCTCATCAGGTTGGATGGGAAGCGTCGGTGCACAGCCATTTTAAAGATCTCTCCAGAGATGTTCAATCGGATTCAAGTCTGGGCTCTGGCTGGGCCACTCAAGGACATTCACAGAGTTGTCCTGAAGCCACTCCTTTGATATCTTGGCTGTGTGCTTAGGGTCGTTGTCCTGCTGAAAGATGAACCGTCGCCCCAGTCTGAGGTCAATAGCGCTCTGGAGCAGGTTTTCATCCAGGATGTCTCTGTACATTGCTGCAGTCATCTTTCCCTTTATCACTGACTAGTCTCCCAGTCCCTGCCACTGAAAAACATCCCCACAGCATGATGCTGCCACCACCATACTTCACTGTAGGGATGGTATTGGCCTGGTGATGAGCGGTGCCAGGTTTCCTCCAAACGTGACGCCTGGCATTCATACCCAAGAGTTCAATCTTTGTCTCATCAGACCAGAAAAATTTTTTTCTCATGGTCTGAGAGTCCTCAGGTGCCTTTTGGCAAACTCCAGGCGGGCTGCCATGTGCCTTTTACTAAGGAGTGGCTTCCGTCTGGCCACTCTACCATACAGGCCTGATTGGTGGATTGCTGCAGAGATGGTTGTCCTTCTGGAAGGTTCTCCTCTCTCCACAGAGGACCTCTGGAGCTTGGACAGAGTGACCATCGGGTTCTTGGTCACCTCCCTGACTAAGGCCCTTCTCCCCCTATCGCTCAGTTTAGATGGCCGGCCAGCTCTAGGAAGAGTCCTGGTGGTTTCGAACTTCTTCCACTTATGGATGATGGAGGCCACTGTGCTCATTGGGACCTTCAAAGCAGAAGAAATCTTTCTGTAACCTTCCCCAGATTTGTGCCTCGAGACAATCCTGTCTCGGAGGTCTACAGACAATTCCTTTGACTTCATGCTTGGTTTGTGCTCTGACATGAACTGTCAACTGTGGGACCTTCTATAGACAGGTGTGTGCCTTTCCAAATCAGGTCCAGTCAACTGAATTTACCACAGGTGGACTCCAGTGAAGCTGCAGAAACATCTCAAGGATGATCAGGGGAAACAGGATGCACCTGAGCTCAATTTCGAGCTTCATGGCAAGGGCTGTGAATACTTATGTACATGTGCTTTATCAATTTTTTTATTTTTAATAAATTTGCAAAAATCTCAAGTAAATTTTTTCACGTTGTCATTATGGGGTGTTGTGTGTTGAATTCTGAGGAAAAAAATGAATTTAATCCATTTTGGATTAAGGCTGTAACATAACAAAATGTGGAAAAAGTGATGCGCTGGGAATACTTTCCAGATGCACTGTATATATATATATATATATATATATATATATATATATCCATCCATCCATTTTCCACCCGCTGAATCCGAACACAGGGTCACGGGGGTCCGCTGGAACCAATCCCAGCCAACACAGGGCACATGGCAGGGAACCCATCCCGGGCAGGGTGCCAACCCACCGCAGGGACACACACAAACACACCCACACACCAAGCACACACATAGGGCCAATTTAGAATCGCCAATCCCACCTAACCTGCATGTCTTTGGGACTGTGGGAGGAAACCGGAGCGCCCGGAGGAAGCCCACGCAGACACGGGGAGAACATGCAAACTCCACGCAGGGTGGACCCGGGAAGCGAACCCGGGTCTCCTAACTGCGAGGCAGCAGCGCTACCACTGCACCACCGTGCCGCCCTATATATTATATATATATACTATATAATATATACTATATATATTCATATATATATATATATAATATATATATTATACTATATATACTATATATATATATCTAATATATACTATATATATATATATATATATATATATAATATATATATAATATATATATATATATATATATATTTGTGGGCTTATTTTGGTCTATAAAGCTAGGTAGGGACATTCGGCAAAAATAGAAACAATTGAAATGGGACGTGATAGAATGAGAACAATTGTCCTCGGGGCCCACGGGGCTCATGAACCCTTCTCCAGAAGCCCTTTAATCCTCCGGCATCTGAAATGTTGCAGGCCCACATCTCCTCCGAAAGGCCCTTGTTAGCGATTCCCTCTATTGCAGGCTTTCTGCCATCCGAGGCAAATTTTAATGAACGCTTTGAGCCAGTTGGTTGAAATAATTTCCAAAGCGTCTTGTTAGCTCCTAAGCTGTATGTCTGATCGCAAACTGGGCTCGATGGCCAAAGTCTTGGGAGGTAATTGGGAGCAAGCACACAGTTAATTTATTTATTTTCTGGTCACCTTGCTTTATAAAATGAGCATTTCTTTCCCTGAACATAACCAGCTTTTCAATATGAGGGTCTCGGCAGACATCGAGCGAGTAAATATTCACAACAGCGCAGCTGCAATTAATTTCTTGCCAAGTGAAATCAATCAGAGGCGGCCTGTCAGGATTTTTTTTTTCTCTTTAAGCTTTGAAAAAAGCTATTTAGTGTCTTGGGGAAACCAATATTACCAAGTCCACATGGACCCTCAACTGCCCCCCCCCATCAAACACTCTGCTCTTTGTGCCTTAATCATCAAAAGGAAAACTCACTAAAGTGGAAGGCAGTTCGGCAAAGATTGTGGTACCGCTCTCCTCACAGATGCGTCATTTAAAACAAAACTGAACAAGAGAAAAAGATGGAGGCTTGCAGATGAAGGCTGCAGTAGCAAAAAAATCAAAGGGCTTGGAGTAGATGGAGAGGTCTGAGATATCAGAAAGTACAACTTCTACACTTCTATATCTTCCTCTCCTTCTGCATCTTGCTCTGTTACACCCATCACCTACATGTCCATAAACCTTCTCTTAGGCCTTCCTCTTTTCCTCTTCCCTGGCAGCTCTATCCTTAGAACCCTTCTCTCAGTATACCCAGCAACTCTCCTCTGCACATGTCCAAACCAACGCAATCTCACCTTTCTGACTTTGTCTCTCAACCGCCCAACCTTAGCTGACCCTCTAATGTCCTCATTTCTAATCCTATCCATCCTCGTCACACCCAATGCAAATCTTAACATCTTTAACTCTGCCACCTCCAGCTCTGTCTCCTGCTTTCTGGTCAGTGCCACTGTCTCCAACCCATATAACACAGCTGGTCTCACTACCGTCCTGTAGACCTTCCCTTTCATGACAAAATGCTAATCTGGTTAAAGCGATCTTGGGAAACGTAGCTCTTAACTTCAAAACGGTAGTCAGAAACCTAGGTGTTGTATTCGACTCTAGGTTAAACTCCGTCTTGTTTTTATCATTTCTGGATTATCGCTGAACTTTGGGGGCACTGAGAAATTAATTCATGCTTTTATTACCTCACGGTTGAATTATTGTAACTCCTTGCTCTCATCTCTTAGGAAAACCAGTTTGGCTGCTGCAAGACTCCTCACCAGGTCTAAGTCCTCTGCTCATATCACCACTATTTTAGCCTCATTACATTGGCTGCCAGTTAGTTTTAGGATGCAGTTTAAGACCTAACCTACAAAGCTCTGAATGATCCGGCTCCAGTATATGTTAAAGACATTCGTCATGATCTGGGAGTCTGGAAAGCACTGGTACCAAAAACACTTCCAAAGTTGACCACTGGGAAGGAGAAGCACTGTCAAAATACCCCAACTAGGGACTGAAAAGGGCCGAGACAAATGTTGATAATATAAAAGGTTTATTTTAGCAAACAAAAGGGTATGCAAGCAGTGGACCAGCTCTACACCCTTAGCAGGGTCCTGGAGGGTGCATGGGAGTTCGCCCAAACAGTCTACATGTGTTTTGTGGACTTGGAAAAGGCGTTCGACCGTGTCCCTCGGGGAATCCTGTGGGGGGTACTCCGAGAGAATGGGGTACCGGACCCCCTGATAAGAGCTGTTTGGTCCCTGTACGATCGGTGTCAGAGCTTGGTCCGCTTTGCCGGCAGTAAGTCGAACCCGTTTCCAGTGAGAGTTGGACTCCGCCAGGGCTGCCCTTTGTCACCGATTCTGTTCATAACTTTTATGGACAGAATTTCTAGGCGCAGCCAGGGTGTTGAGGGGGTCCAGCTTGGTGGACTCAGGATTGGGTCACTGCTTTTTGCAGATGATGTTGTCCTGTTTGCTTCATCAGGCCGTGATCTTCAGCTCTCTCTGGATTGGTTCGCAGCTGAGTGTAAAGCGGCTGGGATGGGAATCAGCACCTCCAAATCCGAGAGCATGGTCCTCAGCCGGAAAAGGTTGGAGTGCCCTCTCAGGGTTGGGAGCGAGATCCTGCCCCAAGTGGAGGAGTTCAAGTATCTCGGGGTCTTGTTCACGAGTGAGGGAAGAATGGAGCGTGAGATCGACAGGCGGATCGGTGCGGCGTCCGCAGTGATGCGGGCTCTGCATCGGTCTGTCGTGGTGATAAAGGAGCTGAGCCATAAGGCAAAGCTCTCAATTTACAGTCGATCTATGTTCCTACCCTCACCTATGGTCATGAGCTATGGGTAGTGCCCGAAAGAACGAGATCGCGAATACAAGCGGCTGAAATGAGTTTTCTCCGCAGGGTGTCTGGGCTCTCCCTTAAAGATAGGGTGAGAAGCTCAGTCATCCGGGAGGGGCTCAGAGTAGAGCCGCTGCTCCTCCGCAGAGGAGTCAGATGAGGTGGCTCGGGCATCTGATCAGGATGCCTCCTGGACGCCTCCCTGGTGAGGTGTTCCGGGCACGTCCAACCGGGAGGAGGCCCCGGGGAAGACCCATGACACGCTGGAGGGACTATGTCTCTCGGCTGGCCTGGGAACGCCTTGGGATTCTCCCAGAAGAGCTAGAAGAAGTGGCCGGGGAGAGGTTAAGTCTGGGCATCTCTGCTCAAGCTGCTGCCCCCGCGACCCGACCTCGGATAAGCGGAAGAGGATGGATGGATGGATGAGGGCATGCAAGCACATTGGAAACACCTGAAAAGGCACTAAATAAAATCCCAATACAGAATCCAAAAACAGATCATAGGTTCAAAAACAACAATAAACACAGTCCCAATCCGAAATCCAGTGGCGATGTCAAAAGTAGAGCAAAGGTCCAAAAAATCAATAATCACAATCCCAAAATGAAATCCAAAGACAAAGTAAAGGGCTGGAAATCCAGAAAACACAAGCAATAGCAACGGCACAGAAACTCACCAAAACTCTCCACTCCCTAGCGCATTCAATGAACCGCAAGGAACTATGGGAGGCCCTCAATTAAATACGTGGTGACTGGCCCTCCCAAAGTCCCTCCCCTTGGGGAGCCACCCACAAGACACAAGGGTTATGTCCTTTTCCCAACACACACACACACAGTAAAATGTACAAAAGAAACATTAATACCAATAAATGATACAAAATTAAAGAAAACAGATAAGAAACACAACCGAGAAGTCCAGCCAGAGTGGAAAATGTTGGCTGAAACATGACAACCTGCTGAACTTTTATCATACAGGTAGACCTCTGAGATCATCTGACCAGTGCTTGCTTGTTATTCCACACACTCGATTAAAAACAAAAGGGGACAGAACCTTCTCTACTATGACCCCTTGAAGTGTGACACTGTAATCTGTGACGTTTGTTTCAAAGCCATTAGTGAGCTGACAGGGTGAAGCTGACAAAGAGATGGGCAGAAACAGGTGGAGGACGACTCAGGCGGGCTAGAGTCCCCTAGTCGGTCATAAAAGCCAGGGGCTCCTGTCTTCGATTTCAAAGTTGTCTCTGTGAACAGTTCCAGGGATCGTTATTTTCAGGCAGAGGCCATGAGTGATTAGAACAGGGGAAGGTGTTATTTGGGCGCCATCCAGAAATAATATTGAAAGCTTAGATGGCAGTTGCCCATACCTGGCAAGGTTCGTAAAAAAATCTTTATACTGACGAAGATCCATCATGAAGCCAGAAGGCGGCCAATGCTGTCCCCCGCCCTACTGGACTGGTCTCATCAGTATTCCCCATTGAAGAACTGAATGACGACTGTACGTTCCATTGGCTTCTCTCTGGCCTGGACAGGTATGTCTAAATACATTGTCATTTGTGAGTGGAAGCTACAAGTTATTACATATGTCTCTTTTTATACCATACCAGCTGTGCCCTGCAGCTCTGCCCGTGTATTAGTCAAAAAGGACAGTGAGGAGGACCCTGCCAAGCTCCCCACTCCTGATGTCATGCTTCCATTGTCCCCTTGGCCTGCAGCCTCTATCTCAGATTAGTGTGAATATATCGCTCCTGCAATGAGGATGGCGCGACATTTAAAAGGGTGCCAGTGATACAAAAAGGGAGAAGTCTTTGGTGTTTCATGTCTGTGTGCCTTCTGTTCTGATACCTGTGGATTCTTGTTTTGTCGTGGATCATCTCCGGTTTTGGGCTATGGAGTGTCTGGTGTCTGGTGTCTTCCTGCATATGAGGACTGTCCGAGGATTTGTTGTCATCCTGTGAAGAAAGGAACGCTCCTGATCCCATTCACCCGTCTTCATCTCATCAGGAAATACCGGTAGGACTATCTTTACATTCCCATTCAACGTGCTTATCTCTGGACTATCTACCTCCATCAGTTGCTCTTCTCCATGGACTTTACAGTGAGTGGTTTTTTGTTTGTGGTTTGTTTTGTGTTTATTGTATATCACCATAAGGGGGAACTGGGGTGGAATCGTTTAGCGTGTAGTTTGTCACACACGTGCGATTAGGAGGCAGCTAAAGGTAATACTGTACTATGCAAGACCAGGAGGTGGCAGAGTGTGCTGACTGTCTCTCTCAGTCTCTTGCAGACCATTCTCGGGAAATCCCATTGGGTTCCGGCACCACTGATGGCGTCACTTCCGGCACCACTGATGACATCACTTCCAACTCTGCTGCCACTGATGTCACTTCCGGTGTCAAAGATGTCACTTCTGGTGTCGAAGCTGTCACTTCCGGTTACGGCGCCACTGATGCCACCGCCGGTCTCAAAGATGTCACTTTCAGTTCCGGCCTGGATGACCTCATTTCCTCTCCCTGCCTTCAAAACCGCCATCTTACCTCCATTTGAGCAGTTCTGTTTTGGACTCTGTCTTGTAAACATCTCAATCTTTTTACAAACGTTTTGTAGCCAGGAACATATTATATGGGTGGCTGCCCCAAACCTTTGTGACTGTCTGGAGTCGATTTTGTTACAAGTTATATTTAATTTATTAGTGTTTAATACTTTCTTTAAGTGTTTTATTACCTGTTGTTTTTTGTCTCTGCTTGTGAGTGTGTATGTGGAATCTTCACTAAAAAAATAAATAAATCACTGTCTCTTCGAAAGTGTTAATCTTAGCGGCACCGGACCACTAGAAAGGTAAGGTACACGCCTCAAGGCTGGCGCATGACTAAGGAGGGCCCCGCCTCCTCCCACTCGGCCCTGCCCCCTTCCCCTCGGCTCCACCCATGTCTATCGGATTCATGCAAATAGCAAACTCTGATACTTAGCGCGATGAAAGATGTCGCAAAATCAATCGGAATGTTCAAGCAAATTATAGAAAAAAAACCCAATCTAAATCTGTGAGGTCGTTCTCGCGTGAAAAGTGGGCAGACAGACAGACAGACGGACAGACGGACAGACGGATATTGGATTTTATATATTGTCTGATTATTTCCGCCATGGTTACTAAAGGGATGTTTACGACTCGAGTCTGTTTTGAATCAATAAAGAAGGCAATCCCAGGGAGCAAGCGCCCCCTGCTGGATACAGCCCCCAAACTCCGGATCTGCCTCCCTCTTGATATCAGAGCATCCAATTCTGTAACCACATTCAGAACTCGATTAAAAGCATATTATTTTACACAAGCATTTCTTTCTTGTTAGGTTGTTTTTATATCTCTCAATTGTGTGTTTTATCTGTTTATTTGTTTTTAGTTATGATGGGTTTTTTTTTTATACAGTTTCATGTGAAATATTGTAATGCTTCTTTGTTTTATTTTTGTTATTCTTTTTTATGCCGTTGGAAAGCACTTTGTGCATATGGTTGAAAAGTGCTCTATAAATAAAATAAATGAAATGGGAAAAAAAAAAATAATAATAACGGTTAGAGATGTTGCCTCACATTTCCAGATGGTGGCTTTTAGTTCCTGGCTTGATCATCTTCTGTGCGGAGTCACACAGTTTACGATACGGCCTGAGCGGGAAGACACAGACAAAGGAGTGGGTCAGCCAGGACTTCACAATGCAGCGTCCACTCTGGACGACACAGGACTGTCTTAATGCATGGGCAGTTGCCTGGGGACCTCCCGAGCATAGGGGCTCCAAGCTAATCTATCTATGTTGAGACTTGCTAAGTGGTTATGTAGGTAGGGGGCCCCCAGTGAACTGCTTTGCCCGGCCGGCCTATAATGCTGTTAAGATGGCCCTGGGAGCGGAATGGAGAGTGAGGTGGGCAATTAAAAGCCACCGCTTTCTGAGTGGCATGTCTGGACTGAATAGGGTCTCATTATCCCTGCTGTGAGTCAACAACATCAACTTCAAATGGATTCAAAACTCTGGCTACCGTGTAAGGAGAAGGTGGAAATGAATAAGGTGTTGTGGAAATAAGGAACAGAAAAACAGAAAAAGATTTGGGGGTAGCCACCCCATATACTTGAAAAAGTAGGCTTTGTACAAGGAGAAGCTGGAGTCCAGTACAGAACTGAGTCAAACCAATAAAAATGGCAGTTATATAAGTTGAACTGATGGAAATGATTTCAGAAGGTTCAGAACCAAAAGTGATATCAGAAAGGGCCGGAACCAGAAATAATGTCCTTAGACTCAGGTGGGACTTCCTTCGGGTGGTCTGCAGAGGAAAGAGAGGAGTGGATAGTGCACACTGCCACTGGCATGTAATTGCAGTCATTCAAGCCCTTTAGCTGCCTGCCATGCGCACATGTGTGACAGTGTGTAGAAAGCGGGGACTGAAGACATACTGTACAGTTTGTCCATTTCTCAAGCCAAACATGTTCTTGTTTATTGATCTTTGTCTTCAGATTGCACAAATGCTGTAAAAACAGTGTTTTTTTCTTCAAAAAAAAATCGATATTTTTGTTAGATTCTTCCATTTTTAAAGAGGTCTGGCAGTTCTGTTCATATCATAGGCTTTGCCTGTGCTGTTATACCACTGGGCTGCTTGTTATTTTAACTTCTGGCAATTAAAAGTTCTTCTTTACTGCCTCTTTACTTTCCACGGCAGTACACCTGGAGTCCTGCTTCAAAGAGCGGCGGCCCTGGAACGTCTCCCTGCAGCCCTCAAGACGGCCACTAGCTATTTCTCCAACCAGCCATGCGTGACACCTCTGTCTTATTTACCAAAGTGCTGCTATAAATCAAGTGAGGCCCCACATGGAAGGCACACACTTTTTCGCTCCGAGTGTCCATAGCTTGTGATGATAGGCTCTGTTTTCAGCAACAGGACAACTACGAAGAATATTTCAATCACATACACAAACATAAACCATTTAAGGAGCAGGGAGCTGTTAATATTTACAAAGGACTCAAGGAAAATGAAGTCTTCAACCAGACCCAGGAGGGGCCATGAGAAATAAAACTGAGAATTTTTCAATTTTATCATTCGTTTTACACTTTATGGCATCATCAGTAGTAATGGCATCATTAGCATTAAGAGTTGTGAGGTAAAGCAGAAAAGCAGAAGTGAAAAGGTGTAACCAGGAGATGGAGGCCCAAAAGGATCAGACAGCGATGTGGCCAGGAATTGTCCAGAAGGTCAGATAATAACAGGAAAGAAAGACAAAATAACGATCATCAGCAGTCCAACACAATCACAGTCAACGGGACGCCCCAGATGTTCTGATGCCAAAGACGTATTTTGAAGAGTTTTAGCTTCTGACACTGAAGAGAATGAGAGAATGTTGTGAAATCCTTCCACATGAATCCCAAAAACGGGGGAGCAGGTCTCCAAAAATTCACAGAAGATACACGACCAAACTGCACAAGCCCAACATGGAGGTAAGGATTAAATTAAACTCTCAAAATGTCTGAAAAACTGGGGAAGAAGTAGACCGTGAAATCCTCTAATCCAACATAAAACAAAGCAAGCAAGGCAGAAACAAAAGAAGACAAACCTTGGGATTCCCCCCTTCTGCCGTCTCTTAGCAGGCACCGTATCCTAGTTGAGGATATGCCCACTTCTTTTCTTTTCATTTTCTTATATATGAAGTATAGGGTAAGTATTGTAATCGTCCAAAAATTGGATGTCGAGATTTTGATGAATCTCAATGTTTTAGACCTCCCTGACTTTCTCGTATACAAAGTATAGGAAAAGTATTCTAATCGTCCAAAGATTCGATGTCGACATTTTGATGAACCTCGATGTTTTAGACCACCCTGACTTTCTTGTGTACAAAGTATAGGGTAAGTATTGTAATCGTCCAAAAATTCGATGTCGAGATTTTGAAGAATCTCGATGTTTTAGACCTCCCTGACTTTCTCATATACAAAGTATAGAGTAAGTATTGTAAAAGCCCAAAAATTCAATGTTGAGCTTTTGATGAATCTCGATGTTTTAGACCTCCCTGACTTTCTCGTATACAAAGTATAGGAAAAGTATTCTAATCGTCCAAAGATTCGATGTCGACATTTTGATGAACCTCGATGTTTTAGACCTTCCTGACTTTCTCGTATACAAAGTATAGGAAAAGTATTGTAATTGTCCAAAAATTCAATGTCAAGATTTGATGAATCTCAATGTTTTAGATCTCCCTGAGTCTGAAAATACCATTTTTGGAATTATGTTTGTGTGTCTCTGTGTGTGTGTTTGTGTATGCAAATACAATAACCTGAATACGCTTTCACTTAGGCCAACCAAATTTTGCATACAAAACATACATTTATATTAACTTTTGGGCTATTTCCACTAACCGGAAGTGGTACTTTACCTTTTATTCATGCAGAGTCTGGTTTATTCAACTTTACTTTTATAATAATTGTTCAATATATTATTAATTTGATTTGATTTATTGTTAATGGTTCTTTAATGTACATAATATAAAAATGTTATCATTGTCTAGCGGTCTACTCCTCAAATTTCAATCCCTATATCTGAGTATATGAGAAAGTCTAGGGGAGACCACTCCTGATTTTTTATACTAGAGGTCTTTATTTAAATACTCAAGTGGCAAGCGGACACACACAGAATTAACACATGATAATGCTTCCAGACGTGACTAAACATCTTTATCCTTGTGTCCATGGCGCACATTTCTCTTGAAGTGAAATGCAATTAATTTCAGAATGTATTTTTTTGCAAAACAAAGCTCTGAGTTTCTCTGCAAATTTAGTTTTGTGCAAATTGTTTTGCTCATCCCGAGTTACTGGAATGGGGATCTCAATTCTTATTCATGGTTTGGCTCCTAAATGTGAGGGTCTTTGTGTGACAGTGTCCTGTAATGGACTTCTCCCCATCCAGGGCTGGTTCTTGTCAATGCTGCCCCATCTGAGCCCATACTGGACACGCAGGTTAAAAACTGTCTGGCTAAATGGGTTTAGCTGTTTATGAAACAAACTAAACAAGTGTGATCCATGTCGAATGCCACGTCCCCTGGCTGGGGTTCTCATTCTTATTTTGTGTCAATTTTTTGTTCACTTTTGGGTTCTTGTTTTACATTACTATTACCTTCATACATTCTGTGCTTTGTGTATTATGCCGTGGTGATGTTCTATGTGTTTAAGTGGTCGTCTCCCAAGACCTGTTAATCACCGCCCTATGAATGAGGGTTTCCCATAATTCCTGGTGGTTCATTTCAGATGTTCTAGGGAGTCGGTAAGTTCTTGTGTTTTGCTGTGCTTTGTGAAAAGCTCCCTTTTTGGCCATTTTCTGGATCTGTGACTTTGCTTGGGTTTCCTTGTGTTTTAGGTCAACTCCATTTTGCCATTGTGCTCTTTAGAGTTTCAGAGAATTATACTTTCTGGGTTTGCCCGTTTATCTAGCTGGGGTTTGGCAGTATATCCCCCTCTAGTGGACATTTTTAGGAAGTGCTTTTTGGGACTTTGTCCTTTGGGACTCCAAGTTCACAACATTGGCAGCATGGCACTGGGGGTGACAGGGCTGGCAGACGTAGCCCTTTTCCAGAGTATCCCACATGCCCAGCAGGACCAACAGGGTTACTTCTAATTTTTGTAATGTTGGGGGCCGGGGCCCCCTCAATGGTAAAGACAAGCTTTTCCTATGTCAGATATCCAGTTATGCATGGATGGCACTCCAAACCCCAAATCTTTCATTTTCTTAGCGAATGATTCGCGTACACTGGCAGCCTTCACCTGCAGTCATACTGTTGAAGCAGACTGGCGCAGGCACCCTTAGCCCCAATGAAGGCACTCAAAGACTCAGGACAGGCAGCAGAATCAGGCTTTATTGTATGGCGCACATACAGACTCAACTCAGATGGAACAATGAGCCCCCCAGCAATGGGCACTTTTTACTTTTATTACAATTCTTATCATTTCGGCCATTATTCTTCCTCATCTGACTCCCATCATTCCATTGCTCCAGTCCTGCCTCTAATTAATTCCACCAATAATTCTTATTTAAGGGGGTGTCAAACCCCACTCTGTCAATCTTATCTGTTTGATAAGGGGCTATTCTCTCCCCCTACTATCTCAGTGCTTGCTACCTTGACTTACATCCAAAGAGTTCACATTCCCTTCTCTAAGCGAGGGGCCCATTCTTCGGCTCTCTAGCACGTCTGACCCTTCGCTTATGAAAAACCGGTGACTTCTGGCTCATCCAAAATAATAAAGAATATGTAGGCCTAAGTCTTTTTAATCCTTATTCTTACATCGTAATGCTTAGTATAAAACAATGCTTACTTTCTCATGTGCTTATAATACTTTTCTAGTACGAGTAAATTACAAATTTTAACAATACACTTTTCTATAATACTCGAGGGCCTCCAGATCCTTTCACCTTCACGTATAAAAAGAAAGCAATCATGGCAATATCCAGAAGAGGGGAGGCAGACACAATGAGAAAATTAAGGAGAAAAGGCTCGACATTTCTACTCCTGCCTCCCGTTACCCTTGCGAATCTTTTAGATTCAATTTATTGTCACAGGGCCAGAATAAAAGGAGCTGTTATGCAATTCAATTTGCACTCCATTTATCTTCATTTCACGCAAGGAGTTTGGCTGGGGATGTGACAAAGAGACAGACAGCTCCTTTTACGTTCTCTAACAGGAAGGACTGCTTGACGTAACACAGCTGACGTTTTTACACCCTTTGTGCGATTTCTCTTCTCCATAATATTTTATGAATGTTTTTTTAATGATGTGAGAATGCAACAGGTGACAGGTTAATATCTGGGTTCATTTATTCATAATCTCCGTCTGCTTTTCCATTACAAGTTCACTCATTAGCTAGATTGCACAAAAGGCAGGAACCCACCCTGAACAGGGGGTCACATTGCTAGAGAGCATGCTTACATGGATTGTCTTCTGGGCTTACCTATGGTATGCCATACCACTCCGGGATGAGAGGGGGCGCTGGCATTAATTATGTTGTCTCCTTTCTCCCTTACAGTACTGACAAGACACAAGATTCCACAAACAGTTTCCACATTCGTTCTCAATTCTTGTTTGTTTTTTTTTTTATTTATTTATTAATTTTTATTGTAATTATTCCATACAAATAGATCAATTTATAACCAAACAAAATTGAAAACAAATCAAACCCCACCCCTGAGAAGGAGAGCTAAGCCAAAGGAGAATTGCTTAGGGCTTTTTAATAAGGCAACAATAAATAGAAGAAAGGGAGAAATAAATGTATAGGTAAATAAGAGATGGAGAAGGGTCAATTCTTGTTTGTTTAAGATTTTTTTTCAATGATTTTTTTTTCGATGACAACTTTAACTTCACTTTTTGGTTTTCTCGCTAAGGTTTCCTTTTTGATTCTGACTTAGGCTTCGGTATTTGCTTCCTGTTTTTTCTCCCGGTGCTTTCATTCTTTCTGTCATGGCAAAGACCTGGTCAGCCAGAAATGCCATTTTTGTTGGTCGAATTGTATTTGGAGTGAAGTGATCCATATTTAACATATTTAGTTTAGCCGTCCCCCCGTGGCTCTGCCCGTGTAGTAGTGAAACAGGAAGGACTAACTTTAAAAATCAATAAACAAATGGGTATCGCCAGCTAAGCAGAGGCAAGGTAAACTCCAAAACGCAGAGGTAGACGACTCGAACGGAGGCTGGCGTGTGAGTGAGGAGGCCCCTGCCCGGCTCCCCACTCCTGATGTCACGCTTCCCCCTCCCTGCAGCCTCTGTCTCAGATTAGTGTGAATATATCGCAAACTATGGCTCTTATCACGATGAGAGAAGTTGCAAAATCAACCGGAATGTTCAAGCAAATTATAGAAAAAAACCCGATTTAAATCTGTTAAGTAGTTCTCTTGTTTCGCTAGCTAAACAGAGGTAAGGTACAACCCGAGGCTTGGATTCGTGCAAATAAATCAGAACAACAAATGAACTATGATACTTAGCCCGATGAGAGAAGTTGCAAAATCAACCGGAATGTTCAAGCAAATTATAGAAAAAAACCCAATTTAAATCCGTGAAGTAGGTTTCTCGTTCGCTAGTTAAGCGGAGGTAAAGTACGTCCCGATGCTAGCATGTGAGTGAGGAGGTCCCTGCTCCCCTCCCCTCAGCCCGCAGCCTGTCTCTCTCATGGTCATGACATGTTATGTTACATTAGGATGTGTCATATGTCATATCATGTTATGCTATGTAATGTTGCACTATGCCATATCACATCATCTTATAATGTTAAACTATGTTATGCCATATCATGTTATGTTATTTGTGTTCTGTCATATCATCTAATGTTGTTACATTGTGCTATGTTACATTATGTCATCTTAAATGTTGTTATATTATGCTATGTTGTGTCATGTCATGTTATGTTATGTTGTCATACTATGTCATGTTTTTATGTTATATCATCTAATATTATGCTATGTTGTGCTAATAATACATGTCACGTCATGTTACCTTACACTGTTATAGTATGGCAGGCTTTTCATGTTATGCTATTCTATGTCATGTCATGTCATGTCATCTTACAATGTTAAACTATGTTATGTCATATTATGTTATGATATTTGTGTTCTGTCATGTCATCCTATGTTGTTACATTATGCTATGCACGGATTCATGCAAATAAATCGGAACCGCAAGCGAACCATGAGAGAAGTCGCAAAATCAACAGGAATGTTCAAGCAAGTTATAGAATAAAACCGGATCTAAATCCGTTGAGTAGTCCTCTCGTGAACAGCGGACAGACAGACGTTGGATTTTAAATATATAGAGATGTAGTGAGAAGTCAAGCAAATGGAACCTTTTATTGGCTAACTAGAAAGAAGTTAGTTACCCAATAAAAGGTGTCATTTTGCTTGACTTCTCACTACATCCATAAATGGCTAACACGGAACAACACTCTAGTACTCTTTATTTTCAAGAACGAATATAATTTACCTCTCATTGACTTTTCTTTTGTAGATCACATTACAAATGGACAGTGACCTCACATTTCTCCAAATAGTCTGACCGGACATTCCCGTGAACACACTGAAGCAGGACGGTGATGCACTTACGACAATAGCACGTAAAGGTTTGTCAAAAAACACCAATTTTTAAATGAAAATATAGTCATGTGGACAGAGCCTTATTTAGCTCAGTACAGCTTAATTTTATACTTCTGCCCTTCATGTTCAGGACCATGAACATATTATTTGTCTGTTAGTCTTTATTTATTTGCTTGCATGATGTATTACAATATGACGAAGTGGGTGTGGCATCATCGTGACACGCCCCCTTTTCTATCACTAGGTTACTCTCACATTCATCTCACAGCATTCTTGAATTTGCTCCGCGTCTGACACCAGCAGTCACTCAGTCATTGAAGGAGACATCAAGGCGGTTCATCAACACCGTTTTCCCGGCTGAGCTTATCTTAAAGCCAATTTCAATTTTTTTCCACCCTTCAATAATTTATCTCCAAAAGGAGAGAAGCCTTTAAATGGCTGGGTCACATGATGGCGCAGCTGTTACTTGGCGGAGTGTCACTACGGGTCCCTCACTCACTCACTCACTCACTCACAAGGCTTTCCTTGGGATTCATGAATAATTTGTGAAATTCTGAAACCACCGGATGCTCATCTTTGAATTCCCTGCAGGGATTTGTGTCTCATGTGTTGCCAAATTATTCTGTGGATTTGGAAATTGCATTTGCTTTGTCGTTTCATTATTCTCTACAACCTGCCACACAGGAAAAAAATGTTCAAACACATAGTCATTGATAGAATTACTAAGTAGAATTAGGACTTACACAATCTGTTGCTAACCTCGTATTTTCAGAAGAAGAAAAGAACAAACCCAGGTGACCATAATGAAGGGTGTCCAGCAGAAGGTCTCATATCTGGACGTCTTCGTTTGGCATACCCAAGGCTCTCCACCACGTGGACGTTCTTTAGCAGGTCCTCATAAAGTGCCGTGACTTGACAGAGTTCTGAGATCTTGCCTACTGATTTTCAGATATCATTCCCGTCTGCTCTGCCAAAGAAGGAGTATTTTGATTTCGGGATTAGAGGATGAAATGGAAACAAAATGGAGGACACACAGGGGTCAAAACCGAAGAGACAAACCAATTGTTTGACAAGACAAGAATCAGAATTGTAAGACAGAAAGAAAAATGGATAGCAAAATGGCGCATCATGTGACCCTTTATATGGTCACGCTGATGACGTCACACAAGCGAGCTACCGGGGACTTCTGGGAGGTTTCTTCTGCAACGATCGACGTGAAAATCACCAGGATGACTCCACCCATCAATATTCAAAATGGCACCACAATAAGATGTTAAACAATGAAACCAAAATAGGACACAATAACTGTGTGATTTGTATTCCAAAGACAAAAGCAATAATTATTGAACAGATTGATTAACACTGATTGATTGACAGCGTATTAATTTTTTCCCCATCAGCACGGTTTTGGTTTTACAAACTTGAGACTTTTGCAGCACAAACTACGCCATCATGTCGGCTCATTCTCCAGTCTTGTTCTAAATTGAGCTCCTGGAATTCCCAGATGAGGTCTCAGGTGGTAAGGTCTGCCCAAAAAGCCCAGCAAAATGAAAGTCCATTGTGGTCTCAGGTTTCACCGACCAGACAACCTGGTTATAATGGTGTCTCAATGGAGTCGGGGTACTTCACAGGCAAACTCATGTCTGAAAGGCAATAAAATGTCAGCATGGAGGCGGGAGGTTGTGTTTCCACCAGAAGGTTTAATTCAAATGTGTCACAACGCATTCTGGTCAGCTGAGCACTCGGCTGCACTACGCTGCTAATGGAAACAAAGTGAATTTATCATCGTTAGAGCAGCAGACGGCAGCGTGGCATCCTTACAAGGGCAGACTGGCACACATCCTGCCGCTGATGTGCATTCCCAGCAGTATACAGTGCCCCCCCCCCCACCCTACTCACTAGACCCCTGACCCCTTCAGCCCTGATCCCCTTTTAATGAACTCTTCAAGCTCTCAAGCCACGTGTGACACCCATGCTGGCCTGGTCTGCAATGTCACCTGAGCACCACCGTCTCCAGCACGATGGGCCCCTTCATTCCCTTTCTGTCCTCTCCTTTCCTTGACTTGGCTGGCATTTGTGTCTGCGTGCCAGGCGGCAGCTGTGGGGAAAGTCGCTGAATAGGCACTTCAGAGGCACATTACTGGTGAGCCTGAATGAAGTGTGTGTTACAGTCACAGCAGGATGAGTCACGTCCCGCCACCTTCGCGCCTCAAAGAACGTTCTGGAGGGTGCGCCATTCAACTAGGATGCTTTTCAGATTATTGCAAAAGAAAAAAAAAACTGAAGTGCTTGAAATTCAGATAAGTGATGGTTGAAGCTGCCAAAAATATTTTTATCTATTCATCCATTTTCTAACCTGCTTATCCAAATCAGGGTTGCATTGTGCAGGTGGCTGTGCCAGCAGCTGCAGCAATCCTACACGGGGTCCTCATCTATCACAATGTCCTGAGTATGTGTGCAAGGGGGTCCTGTAAAGGACTGGTACTCCACCCTGCTCCACAACATGTCGGATTCTCGACGCTGCTTGGATTGGCTCTGGCCCACCACGACCCGGCATTGGATAAAGTGAATTTATGTTACGTCATCTCATATTATGTTATGTGGTGTTGTGTCACGTTGTCTTATGTTGTTACATTATGCAATGTTATACCATTTTATGCTATGTCATGTGAACTTAAATGTTGTTATATTATGCTACATTATGTCATGTCATGATATGTTATGTTGTCATAGTATGTCATGTTTTTATGTTATATCATCTCATATTATGCTATGTTGTGGTAATAATACATATCATGTTATGTTATCTTACACTGTTATAATATGCCAGGCTTTTCATGTTATGCTATTCTATGTTATGTCATGTCACATCATGAAATGTCATGACATGTTATGTTACATCAGGATGTGTCATATGTCATATCATGTTATGTTATATTATGTTGCACTATGCCATATCACGTCATCTTACAAAGTTAAACTATGTTATGCCATATTATGTTATGTTATATGTGTTCTGTCATGTCATTTAATGTTGTTACATTATGTCATCTTAAATGTTGTTATATTATGCTATGTTGTGTCATGTCATGATATGTTATGTTGTCATACTATGTCAGTGTTTCTCAACCTTTAAGTATTTGCGACCCGAGTTTTCATAACAGTTTTAATCGCGCCCCCTCTAACGTTTTTTTGAAACCCTAATAAAATTTATTCCTATATTTTTTGCTGCCGATACACTGCTACAAGTTTAAAATTTCCCTACGAATAGCGAAATTACGCCACATATGGCAACATTCGCTCCCCCTTTTTTGTTACTTCCCCCACAGTTTGAGAACCGCTGTACTATGTCATGTTTTTATGTTATATCATCTAATATTATGCTATGTTGTGCTAATAATGCATGTTACGTCATGTTATCTTACACTGTTATAGTATGCCAGGCTTTTCATGTTATGCTATTCTATGTTATGTCATGTCATGTCATCTTACAATGTTAAACTATGTTATGTCATATTATGTTATGATATTTGTGTTCTGTCATGTCATCCTATGTTGTTATATTACGCTATGTTACGTTATGTAATCTTAAATGTTGTTATATTATGCTGTGTTAAGTCATGCCATGCCATGCCATGCTTTTATGTTATGACATCTCATAGTATGTTATGTTATGCCATGTTATCTTATGTTGTTTTAACATGCTAGGTTTTTCATGTTGTGCTATTCTATGTTATATCATGTCACATCATGTCATGTCTGTTGTTATATGATGCTATGTCATGTGATGGTTTGTTGTGCTACATCATGTTATCTTATATTGTTATATTTTGCTATGTTATTTAATTTTACATTGTGTGTTGCATGTTGTTTTACCTTATGTTGTTATATAATGCCATGTTTTATGTTATACTATATTACCTTAAATGGTATTATATTATCCTGTTATGTTATGTCATCTTATATTGCTATATCATGGTATGTTATGTCATATCATGTTATGTTATATAATGCCATATTACTATGTTGTGTCATGCCATATTATGTTATATTGTTTTATATCATGCCATGTTATCTTATGTTGTTATGATATGCTATTTAATGTCATGTTATTCTATGCTCTGCTATTTTACATCATGGCATATTGTTATTTTATGTCATGTCACATTGTGTTATGATATGTTATATTGTGTTATTGTCGTTATTGTCTTATGGTGTTACATTATGCCTAGCCGTGTCATGCCATATTATGTTATATTGTTTTATATCATGCCATGTTATCTTATGATGTTATAATATGCTATTTTATGTCATGTTATTCTATGTTCTGCTATTTTACATCATGTCATGTTGTTATATTATGTCATGTCACATTGTGTTATGATATGTTATTGTCGTTATTGTCTTATGGTGTTACATTATACTGTGCTGTGTCATGACATGTTATGTTACATTAGGTTAGCTCAATGCCAAATCACGTCAAGTCATGTTATGTCATGTCATGTGCCCCCTTCTAAACTTCTCTTTCAACTTTTAAAGTACACCTGCTGTCTAAATTAAGAGAAACAGTCAATAATGCTGGAGGAGCTTTTAAGCCCCATCAGCCCATCAGATGCTGCCAGAGCAAGTCAAGCCGATGCTTAAGTGCAGAGTCAAGTCCCCAGGTAAAGTGGAGAGGATGGAGCAGAAGGGAAAACCTACACCACTAAATTATTTAGCAGCTCTCCAGCTTTTATTATCAAGTAATTTAAATGTAATAGAGGGGCATCTGATTTGAATTGCTCTTCAAGCTGCCACCCTCTTTTAGTAGGTGAGTGGAAAAGGTCAGAAGAAAAACAGAATGGAACACAGAAATTCCGCTTGGATGCTATAAACACGGGCGATCCCTGGAACAATGTGCCTCAGTTTGGACCCAGAATACCACCTGGACAGAGCTCCTGTGTTCTATCGAATGTTTCCTAATCCTGGGAAAATATTGATTTGCGGGCTGTCAGATCCGTCTCTTAAGCTATGCCATCATGCACTGTTGTTATTGGTACTTACTTGTTTAATGGGGCCACCCGGTTGGTACCCAAACAATTCAAAGTTGCCTCCCCTTGTCTGTCGAACCCGGTCAAAACAGATATATATATTGTGACGTGTGAGTCCCTGTCTTGCACCCCAAAACATGAGGCAGAGTCTCAGTACTCAGCAAAACCAATTCTATTCAGCTTGAAACAGGAACAGCACGGTTATTTATTGTAGCGAGATCTACTGCTCTCCTATACAGAGACACAGCAATCAGGCAGAGTCATGGCCAAGTAATACTGTTCCCTGTATTTATAATGTTCCTTGCATCACCCATCGACGACAGGCACTTATAACACGAACGTAATCGACTCGGATTTGCTTTTGCTGCGAGCCGCTACAGCGCTGGGAGCCTGCGGTTGCCCCAACAACTGATAGGCTGTCTTTCACAGATGTGGCGATCGCACTTCAGGACGCTCTTTGGCATGTCGTCCCATTGGGGGAGTCCCAAAAGAGTTTAGAAACCTTACAATATATATACCGTGAACTGTGAATTTGACTAAAGTTTCAGTAAGTAAAACTTAATAAAACAATTTTTTTTTTCAATTAAAGTTATTTTTGGGTACCCCCCTCATATATATATATATATATATATATATATATATATATATATATATATATATATATATATATATATACTGTATATGTAGTGAATGATAAAGGTTTGGGGAGCCCTTGTGAAAAGGAAAACCCTGCATACATTATAAAGCAAAACAACAAACATGAATTTAACGTGTGGTGTCAGAAACGTCTTTCCAGACGTGTGTGTATCATTAGACTAAAGAAAGATGTCCGTAGTGCTGATTATGAAGGTGGTAAGGCAGAAAAGGAAGGTCCTGGAGCCCTGGATCTAGTAGGGATGTCATGAGCTCGCGATTTGTTGGTTTCTAGATCTGCAGGAGGAAGAAGAGGAGAAGCAATATAAGACAGCACCAACCTGAAATTGTCTCCCAGGCATGCGTGTATTACAGTGTGTATGTATTGTGTCAGACGGCTGGGGACACCTGGACGGACCAGGAGAGAGACAATACCACCCCTGGACCAGGAGAGAGCAGCTGCCCTGGTTTGCAAGGGGGCCTGGAAGATTAACGAATCCTGGAATGCAGCACTTCCGCCACAACAGGAAGTGCTGACGGAGCAAAGTTCAGGAACACCTTCCTGGAGCTCCTATGGCACTTCCACCACACCAGGAAGTGTGGTCAGTGAACTATCAGGAAGCACCTGGAGCACATCCGGGGTGGTATAAAAGGGGCTGCCTCACTCCTATTGACGCGCCGGAGTTGGAAAGAAGGAGATGGAGCTTGTAAGGAGGAGAGTAGAGGCGAGAGTAAAAAGAAGAAGAGGAGAGACTTTTGGTGATAAGGCATTATGGTGTTGTTGTTTAAAATAAAAGTGTGTGTTTTAGGACATTAGGTATCTATCTGTCTGTGGCAGGGGGCTGTCTTTCCACAGTATGTATATATATATATATATATATATATATATATATATATATATATATATATATGCTAGCTGTGTAAGCACATGCTACACAAAGCCCGGGCTTTGCGGACGTGCTTGCCCCCCTTGTCTATCAGCGGCTAAGTGAGTTTCTCTCTTGTTTGACTTTCCTCAGTGATTTCACTTTGGAGTCGCTTTCTTTCAGCTTCAAGCTGTAGCCTTGCACTTCTTTCTTCTTCTGACTCGTTAACTTGGGGCTGCCTTGTCGGCTATTTGAGCTTCATGCTGTAGCCTTGCACTTTCAGGCTGGACTGACAGACACACACACTTCCACACATAGATGTTTATACATAATATATATACATATATTGTAATAAAGGCGCTTGGTTGGCGCCGACCCAACACAGATAGACATGGAGGCACGCATAAAATGAACATTGTCTGTTTATTTTTTCTCTTCCTGCCGTGGGGCATGTCTTCCCCATGTCCCACAGTCCAACACAGTCCCAAACACCACAAAAGGCCCACAACACAGTTTGTTCCTCTTTACCACCACTCCTCCTCAAGCTTAGTCCTCCTCCTCCCTACTCTGGCTGTCGAGTGGTGGTGGCTGGCCCTTTTTATAGCCCACCCGGAAGTGTTCCAGGTGTTTGACCACCTGGTCCCAATTGCACTTCCGGGTGGGGCTGAAGACTCGTCCAGGCGGGCTGTTGATTCCAGGCAGCACCCCCTAGCAGCCACCCCAGCTCCCAACCAGACTGTGGAGGATTCCATCTCCCATGGAGCCATGCGGGAGGTTGGGGAATCACCGACAGCCAGGGAGGCTGCCACCAAGCGTTCCAGGGGAGGTATTGAGCTGCCCATGGTTGCTCCCCCAGAACATATAGAGTAGGGGCTTGGCTGCCCATCACAATATATATATATATATATATATATATATATATATATATATATATATATATATATAGTGGTAAAAAATAAGCAGCAGACAGATAAAGGGTTGGAGATGGCCATCCGATATACCAGCGTTTCTCAACCTTTAAGTATTTGCGACCCGAGTTTTCATAACAGTTTTAATCGCGCCCCCCTAACGTTTTTTTGAAAGGAGCCCACTAATACCAATTTGTTCTTTTTTAATTAATGATATATCATAGATGCATATTTTATTATACCTACTTAACTTTTATCGACATTTATCAAACTCTATATTTATTTTTCTAGTATCAGAATGTAGTTTAAGTTAATTTGTTTTGATTGCAATAGATGTATTTTTCATATTTTCGATTCTTGTTTTCTTTTTTTCACAAGTTTGTGCCCCCTTTTTTGTTACCACAGTTTGAGAACCACTGCCATATACTGAAAAAATCAGCAAGATTAAAGAAACACGACTTTACAGCTGCAGAGTTCACAACTGAACTGGCTAACAGGTTGTTTACTGGTCTTAAATATGGTGGAATAGAGGAAGAGGTGGAGTCAGGGTGGCTGGAACAGGAACTGATGTAGCAGTAAGATGGATTCTGACATCATCAGAGGGTTGCCCGAAGTGATGCCAACAGTGAATGGACCGGTGGTTATGTCATTGAGAGGCGGGGTCTTTGGCTGAACTGCAGAGGAAGAAGAAGAAAGAGGATCAGGTGAAAGCGCCAACTCCTGGTCTGGCTGACGAATAACACTATTTGAGCCTGTAAATTGTCCCCCAAGTGCACGTGTGTCACAATATATATATATATTGCGAAGTGTGAGACAAAATAAGATGAAGTATTGGGGCACCTCAAAGACAGACCCTATGTAATTGATGGGAAAAAAAATAAACATCCCATATCATCAAGGTCTTGTGAGACTGAAGCCAAACAACAGAGAGGCTCAAAATGGCAGAAGAACTCCTTAAGAAGAAGCCAGCCCAGAAGGGGCGGGGCCAGGAAACCATGACCCGGAAGTGGCTTCACTGGGTCTGCCGGTCATCAAATCCGTAGGGGAGTAAGGAGGAGAAGTCTTAAGCAACAGCGCCACCCCTCGACTTGGGGTGGAATTACCATTAGATAAGCCCTCAAGTTGTCTCCCAAGCGCACGTGTGCCACAATATATATACATCTACAGACATTACAGCCAAGTGACCATTTGTAAGCTGGACATTAACTTCCACAGTTTTACTGTCTTAAAAATCTTTAGTAAATAGTTGGTCTTCAGCTTTCCCTCTCTTGCTTTTTTTTATTATTATTACAAAGCACTTTGAGCTTCTTTTGTGGTTGAAAATGAGCCGCTGTATATAACTAAATATCGTTGTTGTAAAAGCTTCAGAAAACAGATGGCTGGCCTTTTGATTTGTGAATTGCTTTAGATAAAACCTCAGCTACGTAGATCAATTGAAAGGTTTATAATTGCCTGATAATTCCATTTGGCTATCTGATCGGGCTGTTGAAGATGTGGCCGGTGTTCTGCAGCTCTCAGGTCTGCATGCCCAGTGCACCACATGTGCAAAAACAGAGCTATCTCGGACTATTCATGTGTTTTATTAACCAAAATGATTAAACTGTTGCCAAACTTAATCTGTACACTGTTGTTTAGACACAACTTAAAATTTGATGACATGCTTAGAAATAAAATTTAATGAAGAATCAAAATTTAGCAACACGGCTTACACATTATTAGAGTACATGTCAAATGTCAATGTCATGTCCAAGTGCCAGTACCCTAGTAGCTGCTCATTTACAATGAAATAAATGATAACCGAGGTTATAATGAAAACCTCACATGATTGAAATGTTCCGTTAACTTAACGATAAACTAGAAATGTTCCGTCCTAATATGAAAAATTCCTATCCTGTGCTTTATAACTTTATTTCATCATACTAATAATTGCAGCTGAAAACCACTATCGCTAACGCCAACGACCAGAGAACAATAAAATGCATAGTACATAATCTAAACTAATTATTAGTACTGAAGAATTTAAATACTAGATATGAGATCAAATAAATTGCAATAATGTACATGCTAATCGAAATGTAGCGGTATCAAAGCAGAAATCGGCAAAAGGCAGTTTTGACCAAATTTTTCGCTGCAACGTTGTGTACTGACAACTAAAATAACTTGATGACGTAATATGGTATATTATTTAGGACTATATAAATCACAGTACCAGACAGTGTTTAGTAGTTTAGAAAATTAATTTTAATGTCAAACAGTAACCAGTACATAAAATTTATTTCATGAAACGGCCGGTCCATGACCAGACCAGAGTCCACGGCCCACCGGGCCTAAATGCCCTAATGGCCAGTCCGCCCCTGTTGACACCTCTTTAGTAACTAATGGCTGGTTAAGAAAACAGGTAATAATTAAAACTCGAATGCCTCTGTTTAACATTAAAACAGGCCATTAAGGGTTCTGAATCGTAATGAGTTAACTGAAACTAAGCCCAAAAGAGCAAATTGCTTTAGTTGTAAATATACAGGTTCAAATTCAAAATTTAGTTCAAGTTAAACCTGTAGCCACAGCAGACCACCAGGACCAGAACTGAGTACCCCTGCCCTAACATTTTCTGCCTTTTCGATTGCTTTTGCGTGGGCAGAGAAATTCTTGTAATCGATGTGAAAACTCCATTGTGGATGGCGGTGGTTTTCAGTTGATGAGCTCCACTTTTCAATGAAGACGTAGTTGTGTGGACGCAACCTGAATACGTGTCATGGTATCCACTTGACTGGACTGACAGCGAGAGAGGCGTTCATACCTAGAGACAACTGGCCAACCCAATTTGGGATCCAGAAACCCTGCTCTGCGGCTGAGAAGCTCCAGGATGCATTTTATTTAACACCTGGATGTAAATGCATGGAGGACTGAACTCTTTCTTGGGTCTCCTCCTTTCTCTATCACCCCATTCGGTATTCAGATTCGCTAGGAAGTGTGAACGGTTGGTTTTAGGTGTCTGTCAGATTAGGGTGAGAATCAGAGGATAATAAAAAGTGGAAGTGGGTGGAGATGTAGTGACACAGTGACTGCCTTCCAACTCCAAAGACTTGATGTGGATCCCTGGCTTGGTCGCTGTCTGTTTGCAGGCTCACCTTGTGACCACATGGCGTTTTATCCAGCTGTTCGGCTTTCCTTCTACAATTTAAATATGTGTCATCTATTTCTTTATCCACAGTACTGAAGAGCCACCCAGTGAGGGCAAATGAATGGATGGAGCTCTGCTAGCACTCTGACTGTGGCTAACCAGCCCATAATGGGAAGCACGCCAAAGAGCCTTTCTTTTTGTTTTGATTTTTTCTGTCTTTGGACAATAAATGGGATGGATGACCTGGATGGTGCCCCAAATTTTCTTACATACTGGAGCTGTCATTCCTGCACCCAACCCAACAGCCCAACGGGGCTGAGCTCTGGAGTCCCATATCTGTGGCCCCAAAGCAACCCAGGGGGGCTGCCACCAAATGTTCCGGGGTAAGTAGTATGCCACTCATGGCTGTTCCCCCAGACCAAGTGTCGAAGGGGCATCCCAGCCGGGCATGGTATACGGCCATCCACCACAATAGATAGATAGATAGATAGATAGATAGATAGATAGATAGATAGATAGATAGATAGATAGATAGATAGATAGATAGATAGATAGATAGATAGATAGATAGAGTGCATCCAGAAAGTATTCACAGCGCATCACTTTTTCCACATTTTGTTATGTTACAGCCTTATTCCAAAATGGATTAAATTCATTTTTTCCTCAGAATTCTACACACAAAACCCCATAATGACAACATGAAAAAAGTTTACTTGAGGTTTTTGCAAATTTATTAAAAATAAAAAAACTGAGAAATCCCATGTACATAAGTATTCACAGCCTTTGCAATGAAACTCAAAATTGAGCTCAGGTGCATCCTGTTTCCCCTGATCATCCTTGAGATGTTTCTGCAGCTTCATTGGAGTCCACCTGTGGTAAATTCAGTTGACTGGACATGATTTGGAAAGGCACACACC
Organism: Erpetoichthys calabaricus; assembly: GCF_900747795.2. Lineage (NCBI taxonomy): Eukaryota > Metazoa > Chordata > Cladistia > Polypteriformes > Polypteridae > Erpetoichthys > Erpetoichthys calabaricus. The sequence goes on along the minus strand of NC_041411.2, from coordinate 75,507,823 downwards.
TGTCTATATAAGGTCCCACAGTTGACAGTTCATGTCAGAGCACAAACCAAGCATGAAGTCAAAGGAATTGTCTGTAGACCTCCGAGACAGGATTGTCTTGAGACACAAATCTGGGGAAGGTTACAGAAAAATTTCTGCTGCTTTGAAGGTCCCAATGAGCACAGTGGCCTCCATCATCCATAAGTGGAAGAAGTTCGAAACCACCAGGACTCTTCCTAGAACTGGCCGGCCATCTAAACTGAGCAATCGGGGGAGAAGGGCCTTAGACAGGGAGGTGACCAAGAACCCAATGGTCACTCTGTCAGAGCTCCAGAGGTCCTCTGTGGAGAGAGGAGAACCTTCCAGAAGGATAACCATCTCTGCAGCAATCCACCAATCAGGCCTGTATGGTAGAGTGGCCAGATGGAAGCCACTCCTTATTAAAAGGCACATGGCAGCCCACCTGGAGTTTGCCAAAAGGCACCTGAAGGACTCTCAGACCATGAGAAAGAAAATTCTCTGGTCTGATGAGACAAAGATTGAACTCTTTGGTGTGAATACCAGGCGTCACGTTTGGAGGAAACCAGGCACCGCTCATCACCAGGCCAATACCATCCCTACAGTGAAGCATGGAGGTGGCAGCATCATGCTGTGGGGATGTTTTTCAGCGGCAGGGACTGGGACACTAGTCAGGATAAAGGGACAGATGACTGCAGCAATGTACAGAGACATCCTGGATGAAAACCTGCTCCAGAGCGCTCTTGACCTCAGACTGGGGCAATGGTTCATCTTTCAGCAGGACAACGACCCTAAGCACACAGCCAAGATATCAAAGGAGTGGCTTCAGGACAACTCTGAGAATGTCCTTGAGTGGCCCAGCCAGAGCCCAGACTTGAATCCGATTGGACATCTCTGGAGAGATCTTAAAATGGCTGTGCACCGATGCTTCCCATCCAACCTGATGGAGCTTGAGAGGGGCTGCAAAGAGGAACGGGCGAAACTGGCCAAGGACAGGTGTGCCAAGCTTGTGGCATCATATTCAAAAAGACTTGAGGCTGGAATTGCTGCCAAAGGTGCATCGACAAAGTATTGAGCAAAGGCTGTGAATACTTATGGACATGGGATTTCTCAGTTTTTTTATTTTTAATAAGTTTAGGGTGTTGTGTGTAGAATTCTGAGGAAAAAAATGAATTTAATCCATTCTGGAATAAGGCTGTAACATAACAAAAGGTGAAAAAAGTGATGCGCTGTGAATACTTTCCAGATGCACTGTAGATAGATAGATAGATAGATAGATAGATAGATAGATAGATAGATAGATAGATAGATAGATAGATAGATAGATAGATAGATAGACTTGGGGTCCCATGTCCCCTATGGTGGCACTGGTCTGATATAGACAGATGTGCACACAACAATAGAAATGTGGTCTAAATCTTTGCTCTCCTCACCTTGGTATCAGTAAGGCTCAGAGTCAATATCACACAACTTATCAGCCAGATCTCCCAGCATTCTCTTCCCTTTGCTTTCAGTAACAAATCTGTGAAAAATTAATGAAATGTTAATATAAAAGTTGTGAAATAAATCCCGTGCTCTGTGACACAAAAAAATGTCAAAAGAGCCGCTTTTAGACTCCCACTGCGCTCACACAGTCTTTTACTGTTAACACACTGTAAGTGAAAGAGACGTGTCTAAGGATCAGTGTTAAAATCCTGTAGGCCCCCATAATCCTCCCACCTATCCAGTGTGGCAAGCGGCTGGGGCCTGTGCCCCACCAGGACTCCGAGAAGGACAGAGAGATGGACTATGCCTCCCCCGGACCACGAGAGGGCAGCCACCCTGGTTTGTATGGGTGCCACGGGAACTGAGCTTGGAAGCTCAACCCTATAGGGGCCCGTGGTCACTGCCAGGGGGTGCCCGGAAGACTGTAAAGCCCTGGACATCAGCACTATTACCTGGACGTCAGTTGTTACCAGGGACCCCCGGAGTGTTTCATCAGGAGGCACCTGGAGCACGTCCGGGTGGGCATAAAAGAGGCCGCCTCCCTCCAGTCATGAGCCGGAGTCAGGTGGAAGAGGACAAAGCTCTGAGGAGAGGAGTGGAGGCGGTGAAGACAGGACTTTGGAGAAGTGTGGTGCAGGGGCACTGGGTTGTGTACGGGACTGGATTATTTGTAAATATTTGTAAATAAATGTGTTGTGGGTTTGGAACCGTTGGTGTCTGCCTGTCTGTGTCAGGGCTGATCTTCCACACCAGCCATACCTTTTCACTATCCATTTATTTTTTCTGTCTCACAAGACCATCCATTATGAATTTTGCAGGTTAAACATTCAAATGCCAGCAAGTATGTCTCTTTTTATTAGTTTTCACATAAAATGCTCACATAAGTGCCCAGATAACCTCATTCAATAACAAAGACTCGTCTTACGATCCATCCATCCATCTTCAGAACCACATAATCCAGTTTGAGAGTATCGGGGAGCCGGTGCCATCCTAGCAGCATGGGGTGCTCCCCTGGATGGGACCCCAGTTTATCATACAGCACCAGTTCAAGGTTTCCAGTTAACCACGATATATAAGTTTTAAGGATGTGTTGTCCGCAGTGGTCTAATGAGTGTGGTCAGAATCTTCTGCTACGCTGGACAATGAAGTCTTTGCTTCCTGAACATTTTTGGGTTTATCTGATGGATTTTCTTTTTTTTGTCCACTGATCACAATACTCACCTTTAGATTTTCCTGTCACTTACTGTGTCACTGTAATTGCACACTTTTGTGATTTATTGTCATTTTATAAGTATACATACTGTCACACAAGGGGCTTAACTAGGGGTAAAGCATTGACTCAGAGGATGACAAAGTGTACTAACATCTTTTCTCCCGCCTCTGCAGATCACAGGAAGGAAAGACCACTTAGAAGCCAATCAGATTCCACGCCCTCCTACTGACCTCACTTCTGACCAATCCAGTTGGACCCTCCTCTTCCTGCTCGCTATATACAGGGTGGCACAGGGAAACGGGAAATTTTCAATTGACGTTCAATGCATGAATAAACAAATCACAAAATATATTTAACGATGAAATGTATTGTACAGGATATGCGATTAATGACGGTAATCAATATTCATTTTATGTTTTGAAGAAAACATCATGACGGTGTTGTCCATTTCTCAGTACACATTCCGGGAATTCTCCATTGCTCGACATAACATGTCAAGAGGAATGCCAGCGATTTCCTCTTCAGTCCTCCTTTTTAGTTCAGCCGTGGTTGCAGGACGTGTGCGGTACACTTGGCTATTGAGATGGAAAAAAAAATCACAAACAGTGAGATCTGGGGATCTCAGAGGCCATGGAATTTCACTATTGCGTGAATTTGACGCACCTTCTAAACAATCGTCGAATAGCTGCCATCATTTGTCGGGCACTATGCCAAGTGGCTCCACCTGGGGACTTGTTTTTTTTTAAGGCTGAAGCCATTTCTTCGAAATTACGCACCCATGTTGTAATCGCATGGACAGACGGGACATGATCAGGATGTCCTAACTGGTAATGACACCGAAATTACCTTTGCACAGCAGTCCCACTATCACCATTCTTATAAAAGGCTTTCACAGCGAACGCTCGTTGCCCACCACTCCACTGCTCCATTATAACTGATGGCAAGGGGTTCTAAACGAGGTCGCATCGGTCCCAAACAACTGCCAGGGTCACCAACACCTACTTCCAAAGTTTCCCATTTCCCAGCACCACCCTGTAAAAAGCCAACCTCTTGCCTCCCACCGTTAGCCCCGTCCCGGACTCTATTCTCTAGCCCTAACGTTATTTGCAGATAGCATTGTTAACATACGCGGTGGAACCCCAAACGTTTTCCTCTTGTCCCTTGAGCTTCTTCCACAATTGGAACATCTGAGGAGATCTAAAAGTAGACGGCTGAGACACAGCAAGTACTGCGAATGGGACGGCCGTGCTGACGAGTCTCATTCCATTAAAGAGAACGTGTGCCACATACTGTAAGCCACTTGTCGACCCAACCAAAACGATTTTTTGCCTTCTCTTCAAATTCACCTCAGATGGATGAAGAGGACCTTGATAGCGCTGAACAAGGAGTTCTTTTAAGGATGTTTGAAACATTTCTGCCAAACCTCTAGGGTGTTTATTATCAGCTGACGGGAAGAGCTAACGCTGCACATTTTGTGCGACTTTCAAAAATTTAATGGAGGCATTTGGTAGCCTAATAGATGAAAGCACAGTGTGCAAAGTATTAAAATAAAATTACTGCTGCTGAGAGGTGTCCACATGCAGATTCAGAGCGCAGCACTGCCTCCCTCGTCTGCTATAACAGTTTTGTTTTATGTTCCAGAAACTGATGCAAATTCTCTGCTTATGCCATATACATAAAGTTTGCCATGGAAAAATTAAATTATTTCTTATTAACGTGAAACAAGTAATAACAAAGACTCTTTAATAGGGACTTTAAAATAAAGACGTGAACGCTGTGTGCCTGAATGGTTGTAATTTGTTATATAAAATATATCACGTATTAGTTTAGATTGTCCCTTTGTTTATCATTGAATTATTATGTACACACTGCAGATTCATGGCAATTAACTGGCAATGAACTGCTGGTGTCAATAAAATTGCATGTGTGTGTGGGCGTGGCTGAATGCTGTGGGTGGGGCTTAATGTTGGGGAACAGCCAATCACAGGCTCCATCATTCTCACAGCTAATGCTGTGTTTAAGTGCCAGTGTTCAGTCAGCTTGTTGTGTGTTGCTTGCATGGCTCCTCACATTATCCTGAACATCCAAAAAGAACTGGGAGAAGAGAACCGAGACGCCATTCCTTTGAATGTGCGGCTGGAAGTGAAAGGACGTCGGTGAACGGACTTCTTAAAAAATATTAAAGGAAGAGGAGACGTCTTATTAGGGTTTGTCACGATGGCTGATGTTATTAGCTGTTGATTTTCATGTCTTTTCTTATTATTTGAGCAAATGTGGGGGGTAATTTTGGATGGTCTAAATTAATAAAATGTGTGCACGGAAAGTCGCCATGCAAAGGAGTTTTTAGGAACGGATTAGCTTCACAAACCATAGAAAGCCCGTACTTTATTGTTATGTGCTTTGTACACTGTTTGCCATGAAACTGCCACTTATTAATGACCACACCGTTTTATTCTAATTCAGGATGACAGTCTGTCCCAGCAGTGACAGGGGTAAAGCAGGAGCCAAGCCCTAAAGTTTAGACTTCCACACACAGATCCCCCTTACAAACACCGACTCACACTTTAGGTCAGTTTCCATCCTTCCAGCCAACCGTTCTTTTTGACCAGCTTATCCAATTTATGCTGATGATAAGCTGTGGCCTATCACATTAGTGCTAAGGGCCAACACTGGACTTGAACTGCTACAGTTCAGACTTCCATACTGGGCCCACTTACACACAACTAAATACACTTCAGATTCATTTCCATCTATACATCCATCAAGCCAATTTCCTTGTCCACCATATTCAATTCACATCGTTTATAAGCTAAGACCTGTTCCAGAAATACTAGCGACAAGACAAGAACCAACTCTGGCCCAGCCACATACACACATATCAGTCCAACTTCCATCCATCCATCTATAAATTTTCTCAAGCAACTTATCCAACTCACATTGATGGTAAGCTATGACCTATCATAGTATTACTGAGGACAAAGCGAAAATCAATGCAGGGCTTGAATCTCTACAGTTCAGACTTCCACATAGGGTCCACTTACATATGCCTAAACACTCTTCAGGTAAATTTCCATCCATCCATTCATCCATCCAATTTACTATTTCCAATTTACATTGATGATAAGCTATGACATGTGGCAGCAGTACTTGGCACAAGACAAGAACCAACTTTGGATTGGGTGCCAGTCTGCCGCAGGATCCCCTCACACAAGCATCAGTCCAGTGTCCATCCATCCATCTATAAATTTTCTCAAGCAGCTTATCCACCTCACATTAATGGAAAGCTATGACTTAGCACAGTATTACTAAGGGCAAGGTGAGAACCAATGTTAGGCTTGAATCTTTACACTTCAGACTTCCATACTGGGCCTACTTTCACACACCTAAACGCTCTTCAGGTCAATTTCCATCCATCCATCAATCCAATTTCCTATTTCCAATTCACATTGTTGATAAGCTATGACCTGTCCCAGAAATACTAGCGACAGGACAAGAACCAGCTTTGGATGGGGGTCCACCCACATACACACATATCAGTCCAGCTTCCATCCATCCATCTATAAATTTTCTCAAGCAGCTTATCCACCTCACATTG